>NC_088878.1:8786018-9504719 GCF_032884065.1 Artemia franciscana | reverse complement strand
TGAGAAAATTTGCCTCATTTCAGAAAATAGAGGGAAAGGCCCCTAAAAGTCATACGATCTTAACGAAAATCACACCATCAGATTCAGTGTGTCAGAGAACCATATTGTAGAAGTTTCAAGCTCCTATTTAAAAAATGTGGAATTTTGTATTTTTTGCCAGAAGGCAGATCACGGATGCGTATTCATTTGTTTGTTTTTTTTTTGTTTTTTCTTTTTTTCAGGGGTGATCCTATCGACCCAGTGGTCATAGAATGTTGCGAGAGGGCTCATTCTAACGGAACTGAAAAGTTCTAGTGCCCTTTTTAAGTGACCAAAAGAATTGGAGGGCTCCTAGGCCCTCTCCCACGCTAAAGTCAACGGATCAAAATTCTGAGATAGCCTCGAAGAACCTTATAACTATGTATTTGGGGACGACTTAGGCCCTCTCCCACGCTAATTATTTTCCCAAAGTCAACGGATCAAAATTCTGAGATAACCATTTCATTCAGCGTAGTCGAAGAACCTTACAACTATGTATTTGGGGACGACTTAATCCCCCACATTCCCCGTGGGAGGGGCTACAAGTTACAAACGTTGACCAGTGCTTACATATAGTTATGGGTATTGGGAAGTGTACATTCGTTTTCAGGGGGTTGTTTTGGTTGGGGGAGGGGTTGAGGAGAGGGGGATATGTTGGGGGTACTTTCCTTGGAGGAATTTGTCATGGGGGAAGAAAATTTCCATGAAGGGAGCGAAAAATTTTCTAGCATTATTTAAAAAACAATGAAAAAATAAATATGAAAAAGTTTTTTCAACTGGAAGTAAGGAGCAGCATTAAAACTTAAAAAGAAAAGAAATTATTACGCATATTAGGAGGAGGGGCTCGCCTCCTCCTAATGCCTTGCTCTTCACGCTGAAGTATTTTTAGTAATGTCAACTATTTATTCTACGGCTTCTGTGATTCAGGGGTCATTCTTAATGAATTGGGACAAAATTTAAGCTTTAGTGTAAAGAGCGAGGTACTGACGAGGGGGTGAAGCCCCTCATATATGTAATAAAAACATGAGAATACAAAAGTTCGTTCCGTAAGCTAATTTATAAGTTACGTATATCTTTTACTAATAAAAACATCTGTAAAAAATTAAAAGTTCTAGTTGCCTTTTTAAGTAACCAAAAAATCGAAGGGCAACTAGGCTTCCTCCCCCGCTCCTTTTTTCTCAAAATCATTTGATAAACCTATGAGAAAGTCATTTAGCCAAAAAAATAAATATGCAAATTTCGTTTTAATTATTCCTCTGCGAAGAGCCAAAATCAAAACATTCGTTGATTCAAAAACGTTCAGAAATTAAATAAAAAAACAAGTTTTTTTTAACTGAAAGTATGGAGCGACATTAAAACTTAAAACAAACAGCAATTACTTCGTATATGAAAGGGGCTGCTACCTCATCAACGCCCCTCTCTTTACGCTAAAGTTTTTTACTGTTTTAAAAAGTAGAGTTGAGAGAAAGAGTCAAACTTTAGCGTAAAGAGCGGGATGTTGATGAGGAAGCAGCCCCTTTCATATAAGAAGTAATTTCTGTTCGTTTTAAGTTTTAATGTCGCTCCTTACTTTCAGTTAAAAAAAAACTTTTTTTTTATTTCATCAATAGAAAGAACAGACTTGGGGCTAGACGAATATGATTTTTGTTTGTAAAAAAAAGTACCCTTTTTGCTGCAGTTTAAAAAAAAAAATCAGATTTTTGTCAACAAGTTTCTGACAGAAAAGGTAAAAACTCAAAATTTTTTCAAGATAAAGTATTTTCTTTTTATAAATTAAAAAAGAAAGCCCGTTTAATTCCGAACACATTGAGCTAAAAAAAAATGTTTAAATTATTGTATCTGGGGGGTCTGCAACTTTTTAGCGAGTGTACCCGATAATAAGAATTTTGTTTAGTAACCTGCTACCTAGCGGGAAGTGTTTTTTTCACCACGTCACAGCAGGTAGAATTAATCGTTCCTGGACAGAGAGAAAGTCATTGACCCTGAAATGATGATGTAATACTATCAAAGTAAAGGTAAACACCAGTTAATTAGCGTTATTTAGGCAGATAAACAATTATTTTATGGGACACGGTCGGTTTGTTAGAACTATGACTCAAAACATCGATTTGTAGTTTTGGGTTCTTGGGTGTCAATACCGATTAGCAAGTGATCTTGGTATCACGACGATTCAGAAAGTTTTCCCACGTTACTCTACGCCTCATTTCGGTCAAGTCATTTAGGACATTTAGTCAAGGTGGTCCGTCACACAAACTCAAAGTTAATAGCCAAAAGTTAAAAACATGTTTCTACAATAAATGTCTAATGAGATAATTGACATTTTTAGCTGAGAAATACATCCATTTGTAGTCTAGCAGAATATTATTTTGGAAAAGAATTTTCAGGAATTTTAATTGATTTAGACCTACTTTTCGCAGTTTTATATTGCAGTGAATAATATCTTTAGAGTACATAAATGGCATAGTACTTAAATCATAAATTTGCAACCCATAACTGAATGAATGCTTTTAATAAGTAATTGTGGTATGTTGTACCTTTGACTACAATAAATATTCTACCTCTGACCAGTCAATGATACAACATTATATTGCATGATGAAAAAAAGCATGAGTGAGTAAAAAAAAAAACTGTCAATTACTATATTAGCATCATTTAGACAATTTATATTTATAATGAAATTATACTTATAACTTCTCCTTTTTTGTCTAAGCAGCCTAGATGACCTTAGAACAAATTAGCAGGGATATTTAGCTCAGACATAAAGAAGTCTCTTAGAATTGCTGGCATCAGCATTCCACATGTGGTAATATTTCCCAGGGTCAATTTTAAAGATTTTATGTTGATAGGTGCACCACTAGACACTATTAGAGCAGCTAATCTGTCAGGGTGGTCCAGGGACTTTCTGGGGACTTTCTGAGGGATGGTTGAGGACTTTATGTGCAACAGGAAAGACGATGTGAAAAATGTTGCAGTCCAAACTATCCCTTCAGAGAGAACAACTCAGAAAGTGAAGGGTGTCCCTAGAACGATCTCTTGAGCTCTGAAGTAACAGCCTTGAAGAGAATCATTACTGCTCAGTTGAGCTACAGTGAAGAAAAGGAGAAAGCAGTTGCAAAGATCCTCATAAAGGAGATTCTTCCTTTCCATCCATCCATTTTTGAACATCTTCCGCAACAATCAACTAAGACATCCTCTGGCTGGAAAATGAGGACGGGGAACAAAGCTGTGCTGTTGAACTGGCTAAGAAAAAAAGTAGGACTTGCAGCTTGGCCGGCGACTTTGAAATCCAAAGAAACAAAATCAGCTACAGTGCACATCATTGACCTAATGTCCAAGATAAGGTCATATCGGCCCAGGTTTGAAACAGTCAAATCCTTCGCGGAAAGATTGCTTCTATCGTTGCTGAATAATCTTCCAGTGGGTATTCCTGAAGTCCACATTGTCACAGATTGGTACGACGGGCTGTTTGGGAAGCTCACGGACATCAGAGAGTCGATCTCCTTGAAATCAGCATACAGAATCCGACAAGGAAAAGGGAAAAACCTCCGGATTTTCACTCTTAGAACAATTGAAGAATGGATGCCGCACTTGCAAGCTCGGTGCCTAAAAGCCGGCTCCTCAGAATTTTGTATGAAACCTGGGAGCAGATGGGTGATCAGCTTCCGAACGCATTCAACCTTTTTCTCTCAGGTGGGTTCAAGGAGAGATTCAAAGTGGTCAAGCGTGGCTGCAGTCCAACTTTACCAGAACACTGTGACTACGAGGAATGCTTGTCCTCCAGCCACGAAGGGGCTGACCAATGCCTTATGACACATACCAAGGACGCTAGCCGTTACGTTTGTAGCATCGTTGTGCATGCCAACGAAACAGACGTGGCAGTAGCCTGTGTTCATTTTTTTGAAGAGCTTCAAGCTGAAGGACTGAGCGAATTTTCTTGAAGTTCTCGACGCAGAAGGGAAGCTTTCATTCGACGCGTTTAGAGAAGCTTACGACCTATCAAAATCCCTGGTCATTGAAATGTACGTTTAACAGGCCGGATTCAATTCACTGGCCAGTGTAAGGGCTTACATTTGGTGCCAGAAACAAGATGTGAGAAGACTGCCACCTTCTGACGACACCTTCGAGCCATGTATTCGAAGAGCCATATTCACTACATGGATAATCTTGTCGTCAGTACAGGCTCGGCCAAGCATTCCAGATCCACTCTTCCATGGATGGAAGATGGCTGAAGGGGAGTAGATGTGGTCGTCTCAAGCTGTAAAGAAGCATCAAGCCTGGGAACTTACTGCAGATGCAAAAGTGGAAGATGCAGGAAAGACTGTAGCTGCTGAAAAATGAAAGGATGCTGCAGCTTATGCTCCTGCCGCGGAACGGAGAGGGCATGCAGGGAGTCTGACCTTGCCCCATCTGAATTCTCGGAAAAAGAAGATGAGGAATATTTTGAAAGTTCTATTTGATACCTTTTACCTTTAGTTGTAACAGGTCCCCAATCAGTTACTATTACCCAATTTTACGGGCAGACCGAGTAAGACAACTCCAGTGCGCCGACTGAACCCATCTGTGAAGCAGAATTCTTTCATGTAGTAAATAGCTCAATCGTATCAGTGGCAAATCAGGTCCCAAAAAGGTAATTGCAGACGCCTTAGTACACCAGAAAACATATTCGTCCATTATAAAAAAAAACACTTTTTTTAGTCAACATTTTTTTAAACCTATTTTGATTTTTAAGTAAAAGTTTAAACAGTTAGGAAGTTTGAAGTATTCCTACCCTTTGAAAAAAAAAAAATTATGTCCCTTTTCACGATACGGCTAGTGATCATTTCAGTGACACTACAAAAAAAAATCGCAGACCTTTTAAAAATAAAAATAGTTTATATTTTTTTTAGCTCAAACTGTATGGAATGGAATAAACTTTTTTTCGAATATGAAAAGAAAGTTTGTTACCCTGAAGAAATTTCTAGTTTTTTAGCCTTTCTTTGAGATATTTGTCGAATTTTACAGCACTTATTTTGAAACTGCAGTAAATAGAGAAAAAGATTGTGTTTTTTCAATTTAAAAGTCATATTCTTGTAGATCTAGATGTTTACTTTAGATTGATATAACATTACGCCGGATTGCTCAACCAAATAACACGCAAAAAACCCTGAATCGTCACACATAGTCATAGGCTAAATTTGGCGTTTTTGGCCTATATTTCAGAAACACCCCAACGACGAACACACGCCCTATGATATTCATTTTTAGCATGGTTGACTACGATAGGATCCGTCCTCAGCATTTTTGTACCTTCCGGCATGGGTGGGTGCACGATACAGAATCTGGCACCCTGACTAGTACTAGCACATTTCATAATTAGTCCAGGACCTTTAGGGTTTGACCCAGACAAAATTGCAATATAAACAAAAATAGTAACAAAATGATCAGAAATTCTGTACAACATATTAAAAGTCCCTATAAATGCGAGTGGGGTGAGCACCCGTAAAACAGGGGAAAAGAGGGAAATGCGGGGAAAATTAGAAAAACTGCCGAAAATGCCCAGAAAATACTTCAAAGTGAGTTTTCTGGGGCTTTTCTATACGCTGATCATGAAAATGACATCTAAAATTCAGTATAGAACAAAAGTAATACGGAAAACGGGGGAACAGGAGGAAGAGGGGAAAAAAGGGTAGGGATAGAAATCACTTTAAAACATATTTTCTGAGGTCTTTCTATGTACTGATCCCGAAACAGACATCTAAAATTAAATAAAGAACATGAGCCCCACCATAATGGGGGGAAGAGGAGAAAGAGGGAAGAAAAGGGACAATTGAAATCAGGAGTCGAAACCAGTTTAAAATGTGTTTTTGGGGGTTTTCCTATCTGCTGATCACGAAACTGACATCTAAAATGAAGGAAAGAAAACGAGAACCATGAAAACCGAACACAACTGGAGGAAATAACAAAATTGGGGAAGGAAGGCCTGGCTCTTGAACCGGCTGCTAATGGCTAATAAGTAGGTCTATGGACAAAACAACTCGCTTAAGTATCAAACTTTTACTTTCTTGAATCACAGACATTTCTTACAACCATTTTAATTACTAAACATAAAGAAAACAACCACTTGGCAGTGATCACAGTGTAAAACTTCAACTATTATAGGTAAAATTTGCACTTTCGAAGGCAATATCGGTGAATAAAAAACTAAAAAAAAGAACTTTAGTAACTATAGGTAAAATCTGCATTTTTTAAAGCAGTAGATTTGACTTGAAAAACACAGTATTGATATCACTAGTTGAGTTTTGTTTGTCTTAAAGCTCACATAGCATGATTTATAGTAAACTGCATCTGCAGCAAGGAGGTCAGAAAGAATGCAATTTATCCTTCTGAGAAAAGTCGTCGCCCAATTGTCTTTGCCCCTACTTTCATATACCCGCAACACTGAGTGTCTAGGTTCTGTCGTGGCTGCTTTCACGCTCTCGCCGTTGGCCCCCTTTCTCATCGACTTTTCGAGCCCCACTTCAGAGTTGCAAAAAATGTAACAAACCTGCACGCTAAAGAAATCTTGAGATCTCAGTTTTCTCGGAGTCTCGTTAGAGATAGGTTCTTCACTTGTCCGTTTCGAGGAATAAATGGTACTTTGGTGGCAATGATCTTTTTGGCATGATTTATGAACAATTTGACCTGGTTCCCCAGTAATCTGGTCACCTCTGTCTTTGCTTTCGGAGTCAGAACAACAGATGTGTCATCATCGCTTGATATGTCCTGTTGACAAAGAATGTAGAGTCTGTTGGAGCCACCCATCTTGCACTGGAAGAGAAGGGCAGCTTAGTTTCGGTAAAAATAGGACAGATATGTTGAATCTCATCTCTCCATGACCAGACAATTTTCCACTTCTGGTACAGCAGCAGGGTTCCCAAACAGTTTCATCTTTCATCAGCACCATTATTGAATTATCTATTATCCGTCCATACATCATTGCTAGGTCAGTAGAACCAAGGTTTATAGTGATAGAACTAATACAGTGATAGAACCTATAGTTTTCCAAGTGTTTGGTTAATTTTGCTTGGTTAAACGGCAGAAGTATGCAGGTGCCTCTCTTATTTGACCAATACATGATTTGTTGTTCGCACGGGGAATGTAACTCTCTAAATGAATTCTAAACCTTCGAAATGGCGCGCCATCTCAAAAGACCATCTCTGAAAACAAGCTGAAAAACTAGATGTCGCTCTTGCAAAGCAACTAATAACCATTAATTCTGGCTTCCAGGGAAAATAATAAATTAAACTTGGCTTACTACTTGAAGAAGAGTCGCCGATACGCAAAATTATGCTTGACTTCACAGAAAAATCTCTTCGTACCTTGATTTATCCTGCTACATTGTCACACGTTTAAGCATCCACGCAGACTGGGGACTATTGGAACCACTAGATGTCATTCCATCAGGAACTCTGCGGTGACTAGTTTACCTTGCTTCTCTTACTGAATGTCAGATTAGAACAGGATTATGTTGACGAATCCACGCACCGGCTGATAATGGCGAAGAATCCCGAATAATGTAATTTCAGCACTTTCCGTATTTCTTTCTCGAGTTTTTTTTATTGAATTTTCCGGCCCTATGGGTTAGCTGAACCTCTATAGATCTCCTGTATTTGCAATCGAAATTTGTTTTAGATGTCAATTTTATAACTAGCAGATGGAAAAGCCCCAGAAAACACATATCCACATGCTTTCTAGCCCTACCCTGTATATTTCCCTTTTTATTATTGTCAATGTTATCAATTAGTTTTTCTTTATTTTATTGTAAAGGAAAATTCCATTTATTGTGACCTTGGCTTGGGCCACTGTTGCTGTTTTGAATCTGAGAATCTGACAAAAAATCTAGTTGGTATTTGGGCTTCTCGTTTGTATGAGATGTAGAATTTTTTATCACTACAGTTACAAAAACTAATAAATGAAAACGCTGGTATGCCAAGTCAGACACAGGTAAAAATTACTACACATATATCTTGTTATAAAAAGTCTTCAGAACATTTTTGGCCTAGTTCTGTTCATTAGGCCTAGTTCTAGTTCTGTTGTGTTAACACTGGAATTGTCTCTCCAACAACCTGATTTCTTTTCGAGTTGTTATTTTTAACTTTTTCATAAGGCCGCCTTTCATTGTAAGTTCAACAGTATAGCCAGTCGGTATGATTCTTCGGCCTACATTTTTCAGGACAAGCTTCAAGTATGAATTCATTGTTGATGTTGCCAATGTATTTCCGATTAGTTCTCTTTGTAGGAAAAGGTCTAATGTCACTCCCATCTTCAACTTTGAAATAGTCACAAAAGAAACTATCATGAATCATCTGAAAAATGTTAGAAGTATAGAATCAAAGGAGAACTGAAGTATGTCAGTTTTCAACTCTGTATGTATTTTTTTATGACAAGATGAATATTTTGAGACAGATTTTTGTTTTATCAATGGTGACTTACTGATATGGCGCGTAAATTAGTCACCTAATTATTCTTTTCTTATTATATTTTGTCAAATTTCTTCATCTGAATTTTACTTCTGTTCCTGTTGCTTAAATCTATGTCGGATTTTTTTTCTTACCCTTGGAGGCTTCAAATCAGGGTTGCCAAATTGCATAATTTTCGTGTGAAATGTACTCTTTTTTACCTTAGAGGCAAAAGGGGAAGCAGAAGAGTGAAAATCACTCTTTTGGGTGTTAGTTTTCATTCACTCTGAATGTCAGTAGTTGGTAACTTTATTAAAAGTTCAACTAGCCCAAGGAATTTTAATACCAAAAGTTAAATCAGAAGAATTGCATTTTAATGCTGATTTTAAATATCTATGTTTCATCAAGATTAGTCCTACCCATCAAAAGTTGCGAGCCTGAGAAAATTTGCCTTATTTTAGAAAATAGGGAGAAACACCCACTAAAAGTCATAGAATCTTAATAAAAATCACACCATTAGACTCAACGTAACGAGAGCTCTACTGTAGAAGTTTCAAACTCTTATCTACAAAAAAGTGGAATTTTTAATTTTTGCCAGAATGCGTGTTTATTTGTTTGTTTGTTTTTATTTCCCAGGGGCGATCATATCGACCCAGTGGTCCTAGAATGTCACGAGAGGGCTCATTTTAACGGAAATGAAACGTCCTTGTGCCTTTTTCAAGTGACCAAAAATTGGAGGGAGCCCTCTCTCACCCTCATATTTTTCCAAAGTCACCGTATCAAAACTCTGAGATAATTTTTTGCTGTTTTAAAAAGTAGAGTTGAGAGAAAGAGTCAAAATTTAGCGTAAACAGCGGGACGTTGAGGAGCGAACAGCCCCTTTCATATACAGATTAATTTCTGTTCGTTTTAAGTTTTAATGTCCCTCCTTACTTTCAGTTAAAAAAAATGTTTTGTTATTTAATATACCTCAGAGGTGACGTGCAAGCTTTGGCAGCCAAGAGTGTGCAATTTTTTTTTACTTGTACTAAAAAAAATGAGTGCTAAATCACACTGAGTGATTTTGAGCAAAAATCACTCTTTTTTGGCCTTGATTTGCACTCACTGGACGTCAATGGTTGGCAACCCCCCTTTGAATCAGTGCTTGGTTATCAGTTAAACTGAAGTAAGTTCTTTGGTGAACATAAGTTGGTTTTTCTTTTGTCTAAAGCTGGGACAGAAAATTGCTAACTTTGATACCCAATAAATTTAAAAGTAAATATAACCGGGAATGCCAATTTCTTATTCTTGTACTTAAGAAAATCAATAACATAGATTAGGTAGAATGATAGTACATACATATAAAAAAATGGTGGGCTCACCAAAGACCGTTTTGTTGGAAGATTTAGGTAAATAATACAAATATAAGAGAATTGAGAACAAATATTCGCTTGTGTACTACCTCCATTTTTCCTCCAAGAACAACAAATCGAAAATCATAAGATTTAATTCTTTTTTTTTATGAAGTATACAGATTTGTTATTAACAGAAAAATACCAGAAAAGACCCTGCCCACAAGAATAAAAAAATATTTAATTAAAAAAATAATTTAACTGATGTAGTTTTTTATGGAGCACAGAGAGCTCCTTCTTCACAATGAGATACTATTTCATTTATCGTATTTCATTTAGCACTATGGAATATGAAATTGTAGGAGACATCTTTGGGCTTTGAAATTATCAAACGGTCCCGGTCCAAAAACATGCCGGCCCAAGAACTGAAGACTTAATTTTAGTGACATTTTTAGGCGATTAGGTGGGTTTTTTTTTTAAATATCTTATCCCTTTTCTGTTCTCTCTTTCACGTAGAACTCAGTCAACTAATCTCAAGTCAAGCGGCGTTCAATAATCTGAATGAAATGAAAATATTTCTAAATCCTGTTAGTTTATTATCTTTTAATACAAAATCTGTTGGAATATATGTTTGTTATTTATCAAGGCTAATGTAACACTTATATAAATAATTATAATGTGATTTCTAGATACTTCGAGGGATTTAATCCCTAGTTAAAGCAGGAGGCTGTCTTTGAAAAAGTAAAAACAACAAATAACTGATTTGAAATACTTCCTAGCCTATGTTCTATCAATAAATACAGTTTATCCTGCACTCCAAATAATCTTTGCATACTCAATTTCAGCTTATATTTTAACTTTCATTTATTTTTATTTATATTTATATTTTATTTTTATTTATATTTACATATATTATACATAATATTATTATAATATATTATGCACAATATAATATATTATAATACATAATTATATATTATACATATTATATTATACTATAATATATATTATACATAATAATACTATTATACATACGTATTATATATATATATATATATATATATATATATATATATATATATATATATATATATATATATATATATATATATATATATATATATATATATTTATATATATAGAAGATTTACATTTATATTCATTTCATTTATTTCATTTATATATTAAATTTGTGCTTATATTTGAACTTGTAACTGTCAAAAGAATGGAGGAACCAGGAATTACTAGGGAATTTGACAAGAAATGATTTTAACTGAAAGCTATTTTTAACAAAAAGCTACTTGTTATGGCTTGTGGAGCACTGGTAACTTACAATAGTAGGAACTGGCACTACTGTATGACGTTTCTTTGCATTTTTCCAGTGTAATAATTACTTAAAATTAGTATACTTAAAAAAGGCTTTTGTGACTTGGAAAGCAGAGCCAGAGTAAATTTCCTTTAATTTTCATGGATAAGACTGATAGAAATAGCTTTTCATTTGGGTTTCCGGAACTTTTTACATTTTCGGAATGTGAATCCAGACAGGCCGTGCAAATTGGAGGTGGAAGCCAGATTTCTGGCGTTATTTTCAAACAGTCTGAAGAAGATGGTAGAGTATTGCTACATTTTTTAAAGAAATCTTTGTGCAACCAACAAAGAGGGTTAGTTCCTGTTCCAAACTAATTTGTGGGCTCCTAGCGTTTTCTTCGCTTTCCACTTTCCTACTTTTGTTTTCAATTAATAAAACCGGGGAACTAAGCAAAAATAGCTTTCCATTCGGGTTGCCGGGAAACTCACAAAAATTGTCCTTTAGTCTGGCTGGGAAAATCAGTTTAGCAACAAGAATCTGATATCGGATTCTAAGAAAAAAAATAACAAACAATTACTGAAGTATCAGCAAAATGCCAATAGACACCAAGCAATAGATGACATCTGTGGTTTGTTCTCGAGAGCTCTAGCCCCAACTCTTACAAGCTACCCATACTTTTTGATATGCACAATAGTAGAAATAAAACAATTTAAAAAATTAGTTTATGTGATCGTACGGAAAAATTTATATAACAAATGAAGTTCTTCCAAGATTAAGAAATCAAGGCCATTACTAATTTTGAAACTGACTTGCGGTAGCCAATTCCTTTATAATGTTAAACATTTTGAAAAACTTGTACCGTTTTATGCAAACAGAGAAAAAGAATTGAAATCTTAATGTTAAATTTGTTTAAAACATGGTAATATGTCTTTGAATATTGAGATCAAACGCCTATAAATTTCTAAGATTTCTAATTTTCTAAGTGAAAATTGAGAAAAAGGTAACAGCGAAATCCAAAATATGAACTTTTTCTTAAAGCTTATGATAGTATTTCTGTTTTTCCTCATTTTAATATAGTTTAGGCACATAAATATAAGGTTATATGTAATCTTGTCCTTTTTAAATCTACCATAAAGGGATATCTTTCTTCAGCATAGCTGGGTCGGAAGCGAGAGGGAAGAACTGAGTTCTGTATTTTCGGAGCTAGGATACAAATGGGATTTTGCATAGTTTTCTGTTTGTATTATAATAGGGTTTCAACCTCTATAGGGAAATAGGGAGGGGTCTTTACTAGTTCAATCGGAACGTCTGTCATAAGGAATTGTCGAAGTTTGATAAAGTGCCGTGACGAATAAAAGTCAATTTCTAGGCTACGTCTTTTAAAATATAGACCCAACTTAGCGACAGAATCAGTAAAACGTCCCTATATTTTTCCCATTAGGACCTTTACCATAGGATGTTTGATTCAACCAAATCTAATTATTAGTTAGACTTTCCAGGGTTTTTGGAACCAATCTGAGCTCTCACGGGGCTTAGAGATAGAAGAATATCTAAATTCTAGTCACTAAACGATCATACAAACACTACTTGTCAAATCTCAGTGAAATCAAGGCAGCAGTAATAGCAGGGCTACGTCCTAGTTTGAGCCCCTCCCCCCTGAAATGTTTGCCTGATTCGTAAAAACGTGACAAAAAAGGATATAAACAATTTTTTTATGCGTTTTGAGTTTTTTTTTTTAGTTCTCCCCGATGGTTGTCATAG
This sequence comes from Artemia franciscana, assembly GCF_032884065.1. NCBI lineage: Eukaryota > Metazoa > Arthropoda > Branchiopoda > Anostraca > Artemiidae > Artemia > Artemia franciscana. The sequence continues at coordinate 9,491,883 of NC_088878.1, read as the reverse complement.
CAAAGCTTAACAAAAGTGATAAAAGAATGGCAGTAAAAGTTAGTTCTAGTATTTAGTGCATCCAGAATGTCATTTCTTCATGCACATCAAATTTAATTATGCACTTGTCTACTCCCATGGCAAAAATGAAGCCAATAGCACAAGAGCTTTCCCCTGTGACACTCAGCTGAAAAATCTACCATGAAAAATGGTAATTTATTCTTTTCAGGCAATACTCATTGGATTACATGTGTTAAAAACTGCTGCTACTACTACTACTAACAACTCACCGAAGGACCAGGCCATCTGAGGCCAACACAGCTACGCAAGCTCCTCCTAAATGCCAATATATTCAAAGCCTCCCTCTTTAAACCCTTCCAGGAAGTTTCGAATTCCTTAAAATCATTCTTTGTGACATCTTCCCACCTCAGACGAATTTTCCATTTAGCCCTAGACGGCTGGCCGAAGAGGATAATATTCAGCAATCTGTCATCCTTCATCCACAGACCGTGCCTTAGCCATCTTAACCCTTCTTTCATTATAGCCCTAGAAAGCGGAATTGAACCACATTTTCGTACAGCCTGCTGTTTGAAATCCGGTCAGTCAGTTGGGAACCCACAACAATCCGTAGGCACTTTCTCTGGAAATCATCTGGTAAATCTTCTTCCGCTTTTCGGAGTGCCCATGCTTCTGAGCCATGTTTGACCACTGTCATAACCGTACCTTCCAATATTCTAATTTTGTTTTGCAGACTTATCCTTCAGTTTTCCAAACATTTGTTTAACTGTGAAAAAAAAACCTGAGCCATGGCTATTGTACTTTTAATATGTTCACTGTTCCTACCGTTTTTGCTAATAATACTACCAAGGTAAGTAAAGCTGCCCACGAGCCCAGGTTTTTTTTTACCCAAGGTGACGTCACATTTTGATCTTCACTCATTCCTAGTCTTAGTGACTTAAACTTCTTAATATTAATTTTCAAACCTATTCTAGATCCCTTAACTAAAAAAACCTCTAAAAGTTCATTCATTTTGCTCATACTTTAATCTAGGCTGCTAAAGTCATCAGCATAATTTAAGTCAAGGAGAGTCCCCCCCCCATTTGATTTCGTAGTCTCCCATTGGCTTTCCTGTGCTTATGAAGAAAAAGCACATCCAAATGATCCATAAGAAGGGGATAAAACACAACCCTACTTAACTCCTGATTTAATACAAAACCAGCTGTTAACCTCATTTCCTACCTTAACCGCAGCGGTGTTATTTTCGTACATAGAACTAATCATTTTAATGTATTTATCTGGTATACCATACAAAGATAAGACCTTTCCCAAAGCTCTTCTATCAACAGAATCGAACGCTTGCTCATAATTTATAAAACTGAGGATATAAGGTGTTTGACAACTAAGGCACTTCTCAATTATTAACCTAATAGTAAAAACTTGGTCGATACATCCTCTATCTTTTCTAATACCGTACAGACCTTTTCTTAAAACCTTGTCGACAGCATTTTTAGTCTAAAAAGTATCATATTACTGAGTAATTTGCTACCTACAGAGACCAGATAAATACCTCTATATTTACGAAACGCTTTTCATCACCTTTCATATACAGTGGTTTACTTAAGATTTTCTGAAAATTATTGGGTACTTTCCCTTTTTCCAAAGTCATATTAATAATTTTCAGTAACTTATTCCTTACCTCAGAGTCACCATATTTAAGAAACTCATTTATCACACTACCAGCACCTGGAGCCTATTTTCTTCATCCTTTTAGTGCTGTCGCTAATTCTTCCTTACAAAACAAATCTGTCTTCACATCCAAGGTATCACAAACTTTTTTCACTTCCCTCAATATCTTTTTCTGCAACTGTGTCTCAGTTTAGCATGTTCTCAAAATGTTCCACCCACCTTTAACTCTTTCCTTATTGCTAATTGTGGCCCGAATTCTATCTTTAATTGGGACATGGCTGGATTAACTACTACCTCTCAGTTTATTAACTTGTCAGTATAATGTTTTCCTATTATGCCGTCTAGCTATGTCTTCCAGATCCTTGGCAATTTTATCATTGGCCTCCACTTCACACTTCCTAAGTTCAAACTTTAATTATTTCGCCACTTCCTTTACATTGCTTTTGTTTTCATATGATCTACCACTCAGATAGTTCATGTATAAGCCCATTCTTCTATCTATAGGACATAAAGCTGTTTCACTAATAGCTGCATTCATAACTTTCTTCACTAAGACACAATCAGCAGCTTCAGAAATTATTTTTCAAAAGTTATTTCAATCATCTTTCGCAATGTCAAAGTTTAAACTCTCAAATTTAGAATTCAACTGTTCCTAGAAAGTTTTTCTCAAATTCTCCTCCTGGAAATTCTCATAACTTCCCTGTAGGTAGTTACTATTCCAAAATTTCAGCTTTAAAATAACCCCAGACACTACTTGATAGTGATCTTTATTTTTGACATCAATAAAAGCACTCCTACATATAATAGAATCTTGTATTGATCCTGCCAGTTTTTGGTTTACTATAATACAATCAATAAGGTGTTGCTGTCTTACCATCGCATGAATACTATGTCCATCTATGGGCTAATTTATGACCAAACACCGTATTGGTTATAACTAGAGCTTTATGCCTACGAAATTGCAAAAGTCTGTAGCCATTACTATTTAATTTCCTACACCAAGTTTAACTAGGCTAAGATACCATCTATCCCTATTTCTACCAACGTAGGCGTTAAAAGCTCCTAGTAAAAAAACCACATAGGATCACTACCTGGGACCAAAAACACTACCTGGAATCCTGCTTATTTACTGCTGTAGCTGTAAGTAAAACTTATATGTGTCACTAGAATCTCCGTCAGTCGGCTCAACAGGGGGATATACTGCTATAACTGATATCGTTAACTTTATAGTCATAAAATGAGTAATTAGTATTCTATTATTAATACCTTCCCAGCCTAAACAAGACTTAGCAGCTTCCTTATGCATCATGAGCCTTACTCTTTGTTTATGTATCCCATCCTTCCTGCCTGAGTAAACAAATTCTATATCACCTAATTTGATGCTTCCTGCCCCTCGAATATGGGTTTCGGAAACTCCTTATAATTCCAGTTTGAATCGTCTGAATTCATATCTTTCAAAGTTCCATTTTCATGTTCTTTACATCATTGAAATTACTTTGGCCTCAGTAAAGCAACCATTTTTTAGAGTTCTGGTTACTATTAAGCCGGGTCGCTCCTTACTACAATTCTTTACCACGAACTGTCTGATGATGCAGGTTACTAGCGTATGACAGAGATCAACGCCGATTGTCAGGTCCACGCCGATGCGCTTAAGCCGGTTTAGAACTGGACAGCAAGAAGTCCCTGGGACCTCCAGTATAAAAGGCGGCTTTTTTTCAATCCTGGACCCGTCTTGCTAATACCATGGTTTTCAGCACTTGACGAATTTTCTTCTATCAAAAAGAATCAAAATCCTGCGCACACAGTCCCAAGCCTATTACCCCTGAATCACTTATATTCATGCTTACAAATGTTATGCTACTATGGGGAGGCAAACCATAGTTTTAAAATGATTCGGTTCGGAATTGTAAGTACTAGAGAAAATTATTAGATTCAAAAGTAAATAAACAGCAACCTTCTCTAATGCCCTTTTATCTGTCTGGCACCACGGCTCAAAAATACAAAAATGCGAAGATCAAATGTTTATGCCTGTCAGACGATGTCCTATAACTCCTGGGATGAGACCCCAAAAATAGTAAATATTAAAGTCGGATTTTCACACTTTGTTTTGGGTTTTTTGGGCAATGGCCCTCAGTCCTCCGAATCTAGCTATGATAATAATGATAAAAAAGGGGGAGATTATTTTGTAATGACTACTCAACTACATTAAAACTTAAGAAAATTCCGAAAATAAAACATCGAGGGGCAAAACAGCAACACATTTTTTGGACACTTTACATAGAAGTTTACAAAAACCTGGGAAAAGGGTTTATTTGATAGGAAATAGAAAGTTAAACCGACCAAAAGGAACAAATATTCAAATCAAATTTTCATAGATTTCTTTGCGGGTTTTTGAGGCAGTGGGCCTCAGTATTCCCAATCTAGCTATGATAATAATAGTATTAATAGTGTGTATCATAATGTTAAAAAAGGGGTATTTGGTAATGACTTTGTAAGCGACTCAAAACCTTTGAAAAATGTTTTCTGTGTCAAAATGATCACTCGCTTATTAGGGAAGAGTTGCTGAGGGCCCTGAAATGGCCAAAAAATGTTATTTGTTATCAGTTTGAAAACTTAGGGCCATAAGTCTTTGGGCCAAAAGGATACTAGTATAAAAAATATTAAAGGTAACAGTCCTCGCCCCCAAAGAAGGGATCCTTAATAGGGCTATTTCCGATAAGCTCGTAACTTGTGCTAGATGAACCAAAATGCTGAATTAAACTAAAAATAAAACGTCGATGGGAAAAACAGCAACATACTTTTTGGGCACTTTATTTAGAAGTAGTGGTTACAAAAAACCTGGGAAATGGGTTTATTTGATAGGGAATAGATAGTTAAATTGACAAAAAAGAACGAATATACAAATCAGATTTTTGATAGATTATTTTGTACGTCTTTCAGGCAGTGGGCCTTAGTATTCCCAATCTAGCTATAATAATAATGATATTAATAGTGTGTCTTATAATGGTGAAAAAGGGGGTATTTTTTAGTGACTTTCCAACCACATCAAAACTTTTGAAAATTGTTTCCTGTGTCAAAAGGATCACTATCTGATTAGGGGAGGGCTGTAGAGGGCCCAGCAAAGGTTTAAAACATTAATATTAATAATCATTTTGAAGCTTAAGGGCATAAGATCCCAAAAAAAGTCAAAAAGATCCCAGCATAAAAAAAAATATTAAAGTAACAGCCCTTACCCCAAAAAATACAGGTCCTTAAAATGGCTATAAGCTTTTATCCGATAAGCTAGTAACTTGGGCTCTTAAACCCTTGGGGTAGAAGAGCCCAAATGCTGAATTAAAAAATAAAAATAAAACATTGAGGGGCAAAAAATGGGACACATTTTTTGGATAATTAACATAGAAAGAAAAACCTGTTGAGAGGGTTTATTTGATTGCAAATAGGAAGTTTAATTGCCCTTAATTAAGTACCAAAATAGAATAAAGAGCAAATAGTCTCCACCCATGCCTTTCGTCTGATACTGATTGCCACTTGTGACCCTATAATATGGATATAGATTCCGAGATAATAGTTTAGTTTCAATATGTGAAAAGGTCTGATACGTACGCCTTTCGGGCTTATAACCCCAAAGATGTAAAAGGAATGACCCAAAACTTATCAATTGTTCACAGATAAGTTTTGGTAGATCTGGTGGCCTTTTTTGGTCTTGGTTCTCCTATCAGGTAAGAGATCATTGGAATCATGTGCTAAGCCAAGATTCCCAGTTTTTTTTTGTGCTGCTCCTTTGGAATGAGGTGCAGGCCTGAACAAACCAAAAAACGCTCTGTGGTTCTGAATTTTCGAATTAAAAGTAGCCGGCTATCTTGAGAACATCTTTGGGTATCATCTTGAGACTTTCCAGGAGTATTCTAACAGCCTGTAGAGGATTGCAAATAGTGACTTGGGGGGGGGTAGGTAATATTGACGCATATTTTATATAAAAAGGTCTAAAAGTTTTATACTTCGAGCCTATAAGGTACTGACATCTATTTATGTTGAGATGGAAATGTCAATCGGTTTTTTGGTGCATGTTTCTTTTTTTAGTTTGCTGCCAGGTACTACCATAAACTGCAAAATAACAACGCATGGAAATATTTTTCATCAAAAATTGAGATCTCTGATTTTCAGCAGCTTTTAAGATCAGTTCATGTTTTTACCATAAAAATTGATTTAGAAAATTAAATTAATTTAAATAATCAGACTTTATTTGTCTGTCCGTGGAGCTTTAAAGAGGCACCTAGACGGAAGCATCCAATAATAAGGAAACTTAATTGAAAAATGTTGTGAAACGTAAAAAAAATGGGGCTGCTTACTGCAGCTTTCATTGTTTTGTCAATACTAGCAGATGCTTCTGCAAACTACTTTACAGCTACCTTATCACTAAGTATTATTTACCATTCACTTTTTGTTTACTTTATGTTTAGAATAGGTAGTAAGAAACAACAACAGGAGCAACATTAAAGCTTAAAAAGAACAGAAATTATTCCGTATAGTAAAGGGGTTGTCCCCTCCTCAACAGCTCACTCTTTACGCTAAAGTTTGACTATTTGTCATAACTCTACTTTTTAAAACCATAAAAAACTTAGCGTAAAGAGCGAGGTGTTGAGGAGGGGACAACCCCTTTACTATACGGAATAATTTCTGTTCGTTTTAAGTTTTAATGTTGCTCTTTACTTTCAGTTAAAAAAACATGTTTTTTATTGAATTTCTGAACCTTTTTGAATTAATGCATGAATTTAAATAATTAAAACTAAATTTGCATACTATTTTTTTTTTTTTAGCTAAATGGCTTTCTCATAGTCTTAATCGGAAGATTTTGATAAAAAAGTAGCGGGGGGGGGGAAGGCCTAGTTGCCCTCCAATTTTTCGATTACTTAAAAAGGCAACTAGAACTTATAATTTTTTACGAACGTTTTCATTAGTAAAAAATATACGTAACTTACGAATTGGCTTATGTAGCGAAGTTCTATATTCGTATGTTTTTATTACTTATATGAGAGGGTTCACCCCTTCGTCAATACCTCTTTACACTAAAGCTTAAATTTTGTCCTGATTCCTTAAGAATGACCCCTGAATAACAAAGGCCGTAGAATTAATAGTTGAAATTACTAAAAATACTTTAGCGTAAAGAGCGAGGTATTGCGAGGAAGAAAACACCTCATATGTGTAATAATTTCTGTTTGTTTTAAGTTTCAATGCTGCTCCTTACTTTCAGTTGAAAAAAATTTTCAGGTTTATTTTTCATATTTTTTTTAATAATGCTAAAAAATCCTGCGCCTCTTTAATTGAAATTCTCTTCCCCCATAACAAATCCATCCATGGAAAGATCCTCCCACGTAATACATCTTCAACTTATACCCCCCCCCCAAACCAAAAAATCCATCTGAAAACGTCTGTACACTTCCCAATAACTATTACTACATGTAAACACTAGTCGAAGTTTGTAAGTTGCAGCCCCTCCCACGGGAACTGTGGAGGAGCAAGTCGGCCCCTAAGACACAGTTAATATGTTTATCGACTATGGTGAATAAAATGGATATCTCAGAATTTTGATCCGGTGACTTTGGGGAAAAATGAGAGTGGGAGGGGGCCTAGGTGCCCTCCAATTTTTTGGTCACTTAAAAAGGGTACTATAACTTTTTAATTTCCGTTAGAATGAGCCCTCTCACGAAATTCTAGGACCACTGAGTCAATACAATCACCCCTAGGAGAGAAAAAAAAACAAAAAAAAAACAAAGAAAACAAACAAATAAACAGGCATCCGTGATCTGTTTTCTGGCAAAAAATGCCAAATTCCACATTTTTGTAGGTAGGAGCTTGAAACTTCTACGGGAGGGTTTTCTGATACGCTGAATCTGATTTTGTGATTTTCGTTAAGATTGTATTACTTTTAGGGGGTTTTCCCCCGTATTTATAAAATAAGGCAAATTTTCTCAGGCTTGTAACTTTTGATGGATAAGACTAAACTTGATGAAACGTATATATTTAAAATCAGCTTTAAAATTTGATTCTTTTGATTTAACAACTGGTATCAAAATTCCATTCTTAGAGCTTCGGTTACTATTGAGCCAGGTCACTCCTTACTACAGTTCGTTACCACGAACTGTTTGATTAGTTTTGTTTAATCTGTAATTCAACAAAGAAGTTATACTCTTTATACTTTATTCCAAATCTGGATTTATTAATCTCTAAGATGAAGTTCAAGCTGTCTTTGAAATATACGAGAATTTTGTATAACAGTCGGGGACTAAAATCTAAATTTAAATCCCTCGATAATTTTACTGGTTTGATAGATTGTTTGCAATTCTATTGTTTGTTGCTCTGCCAAAGAATTGTCATTTTGCCATACGATTTTCCAGATGTTTGCCATTTTGCCAAATGATATGCCATTTGCCATATTGATTGTTTCCCATATGGTTGCACCTCTGAGTTATGTTGGCTATTTGAGGCAGCTTTATATTCAAATGTCCAGAGCTCCATCCCTTTTCCATTATTTAATTTTCTATATTGTTGTTTTTTTTCCAATCGCAATTACTTTTAATTAGCAATAGCAAAAATTAGTTTATATTGTAAGCAGTTCCTAGTATGTTCATCAAGTGGTGTAAACTGTGGGGGGAAGGGGAATTCTTTCCATCCTCTAGATTTTAAAAGATACTTTTTTGAATTTACATGGGAAAATATCCCCAGTTAGCTTGTATCACATTTGGGATTTTAGGAAACATTTTACACCCCTCCCACTAATTTTCATGGTTTGATTTGTGGTAGGTCAAATTGTTCAAAAACAACGAGGAGCATTGAGCGTTGGCTCTAATGTCTATTCTAAAGTACTTGATTTCCCAATATCATGCATCTTGAATTTCCCAACAAATTATCTCTAAACATCTTGGAATTGAATATTCAAGGCGTGAATTATATGTAGTATTTTTAAATAGATTACTAAATAATTTTTAAATTAAAATAGCTTAGAGCATAATACTAGGGTGAATTGAGGGCTTCTTCTTCCTTCTGAAAGTTTTTGGATGACCCAATACCTTTCAAAGAGATTGAAGCCTAGAGTGTTACTATTTTTTTTTTACCTTTTAACCGAAAAATACAAGTGCGCACTCTCTTATCAAACAGTTCGCGGGAACAAACTGTAGTAAGGAGCGACCCGGCTCAATAGTATATGAAACTCTAAAAAACGGAATTTTGATGCTAAAAGATACATCAAAAGAATCGGATTTTTATGCTGATTTTAAATATATGAGTTTCACCAAATTTAGTCTTTTTCATAAAAAGTTACGAGCCTGAGAAACTTTGCCTTATTTGAAAAATAGGAGGAAACACCCCCTAAAAGTCATAGAATCCTAACAAAAGTCATACCATCGCATTCAGCGTATCAGAGAACCCTAAAACAAAAATTTCAAGCTCCTATCTAGAAAAATGTGGAATTTCGTATTTTTTGCCAGAAGACAGATCACGGGTGCATGTTTATTTTATTTTATTTTATCTTTTCCCCAGGGGTCATCGTATCGACCAAGTGGTCCTAGAATGTTGCAAGAGGGCTCATTCTAACAGAAATGAAAAGTTCTAGTGCCCTTTTTAAGTGAAAAAAAATTGGAGGGCACCTAGGCCCCCTCCCACGCTCATTTTCCACAAAGTCAACAGATTAAAATTTTGAGATAACCATTTTGTTCCGCATAGTCGAAAACCATAATAAATATGTCTTTGGGGATGACTTACTCCTCACAGTCCCTGGGGGAGGGGCTGCAAGTTACAAACTTTGACCAGTGTTTACATACAGTAATGGTTATTGGGAGGTGTACAGACGTTTTCAGGGGATTTTTTTTTGATTTGGGGTGGGTTGAGGGGAGGGGGCTATGTGGGAGGATCTTTCCTTGGAGGAATATGTCCTGGGGTAAGAGAAATTCAATGAAAAGGGTGCAGGATTTTCTAGCATTACTATAAAAAAAACAATAAAAAAATAAACATGATAAAGTTTTTTTCAATTGAAAGTAAGGAGTAGTATTAAAACATAAAACGAACAGAGATTATTACGCATATGAGGAGTGCTAAGAATACTTTAGCATAAAGAGCGAGGTATTTAGGAGGAGATAAATACATCGCTCTTTATGGTAAAGTATTTTTAGTAATTTCAACCATTTGTTCCACGCCCTTTCTGATTTAGGGGTCATTTTTAAAGTATTGGGACAAAACTTAAGATGTCGTGTAAAGAGCGAGGTATTAACGAGGGGACAAACCCCCTCATATACATAATAAAAATATAGGAATAGAAAAGTTTGTTATGTAAGTTAATTCTTAAGTTACGTTTATTTTTACTGATAAAAACGTTCGTTAAAAATTGAAAGTTCTAGTTCCCTTTTTAAGTAACCGAAAAATTGAAGGGCAACTAGGCCTCCTTCCCCACCCCTTATTTCTCAAAGTCGTCTGATCAAAACTAAGAGAAATCCATTTAGCCAAAAAAAAGTTGATATGCAAATTTCATTTTAATAATTTATGCGCAGAGAGTCAAAATCAAACATGCATTAATTCAAAAACGTTCAGAAATTAAATAAAAAAACTAGTTTTTTTAACTGAAAGTAAGGAGCGACATTAAAATACTTAAAACGAACAGAAATTACTCCGTATATGAAATGGGTTGTCCCCTCCATAATTACTCACTCTTTACGCTAAAGTTTGACTCTTTGCCACAATTCTAATATTTAAAACAATTAAAAACTTTAGCGCAAAGAGCGAGGCGTTGAGGGGGGCACAACCCATTTCATATACGGAATACTTTCTGTTCGTTTTAAGTTTTAACGTTGCTCCTTACTTTCAGTTAAAAAAACATAGTTTTTTTTTATTTGAAATCAATTTTTTATTTAATATCCCAAAGAGGTAACGTGTGTTCACTTATCAGTGAGGTTATATACTCGTAGTAACGGTTTAAATAACTAACTTATGATATACTGTTTCAGTGATGTAAAATCATAACACTATAAACTACTAGCCTAGATACAACAGTTCGTGGTAACGAAGTGTATTTAAGGAGCGACCGGCTCAATAGTAAACGAAACCCTAAAAAACGAGATTTTGATACCAATAGAAATATCGAAAGAATTCGCTCATTATGGTGATTCCTAATATATAAGTTTCATTAAGTTTACCCTGATCCATTAAAGGCTATGAGCCTGATACAATTTGCGCGATTTTCAAATAGGGAAAAACACTCCCCAAAGACAAATAATCTTTAAAGAAAATTACACCATCAGATCCAGTTTATCAGATTACCCTACTGTAGAGGTCTCAAGCTTCTATCTGCAAAAATGGGAAAATTTGTATTTTTTGCTTGAAGAAAGATCATGGATGCGTGTTCAGTTGCTTGTTTTCCCCCCAGGGGTGATTCTGTCAACCGTTTGGTCCTAGGATATCTGAGGAGTGCTTATTCGAACGAAAATTAAAAATTCTAGTGCTCTTTTAAAGTGACCAAAAAGATTGGAGGGCAGCTGGTTCCCCTCCCACGCCTCTTTTTTTCTCACAATCGTCCGATTAAAATTTCGAGATAGCCATTTTTTTCAAAATAGTTGAAAGGCGAACATCTATACTTTTAACACAACATAACCACCCTGAGTCCTCGGGGAAAGGTCTTTCAGTTAAAGAATTTGGCCATTGCTTCCGCATTGTATTCGTTATTCTGAAATATGCAGATATTTTTCAGTTTGAGGAGGGACAAATTTTTGCTGGTGGTTCTTTTGCGTGAAGATTTTTTCGTGGGGAAGGCAGATACCAGGGTTGAATTTTTCACTAGAAATACATATTGGAGGAATTTACAAGTATTTTTATGTGAAATTCTTCTTAAGTTTTGCTTTCTCTTTACCTTCTTTCAATTTTTCAATTTGCTTTATAAATTTTTACGCATGGAAATATCAAGGGTAAGTGCTTGGGGGTAAATTTCACAAGGATGAAATAGCGTAGAGGATATGTCCGTAAAATGGAGGGATTTTTCCGTGGAGTTGGAGCCAAATTTCCTGGCATTATTTAAAAACGATCAGAAATTAAATAAAAAAAAAACAAGTTTTTTCAACTGAAAGTAAGGAGCAACATTAAATCCTAAGACGAACAGAAATTAGGCCGTATATTAGGGAAGAGTTGCCCCCTTTTCAACACCTCGCTCCTTACACTAAAGCTCAAATTGTGTCTGAATTCTGTAAGAACGACTGCTCTAGCATTATGTTCGTTTAATTAAAGCAATAAGAAGCTTATTCAGAATTACTAAAATACTTTAGCGTTAAGAGCGAGGTGTTGAGGATGGGGACTCCCCCATACTCGCAATAATTTTTGTTTGTTTTAAGTTTTAACGTTCTTCTTTGCTTTTAGTTCAAAAAACGTGTTTCATTTTTTAGAATATGACTTACTGAGTCTTTTCGGACTTCGTCCCAGAATAAATTTGCTAGTAGACGTTGATCAGTTCCTTTACTTTTATCGTTTAGTGACCATGAAATGAATTTTGCTGCCTTTTGACGAATATCTGACCTCTTTTCAATCATTTTCACTCCAAACATGCCTGAAAAGTTTCTTAAGACCATTAACATATTACTTAAAAGAAGAGCACAGTTTAAAAATAAAGTAAGATAAGCAGAGTATATTAAAAGTAGAGGAACATGAATAAAAACTAAACAGCGTTTGACAGAAAAAATGCAAAATTTTGATTTTCTAGTTAAACAAATTGATTAATTAATGTGTTTCTTTCACTCCAAGCATGCCTGAAAATACTTCATAAGCTACAAACAGATGAGAGGAGAATGTTTATTTTTCTAACTTAAGGAAAAGGCAAATCAGAAGAAGAAGAAGAAAAATTAAAACAAAAAAGTTGTAAAAAGAAAAACTATCAGTGCTCGATAGGTATATAGACTGGTAAATTTACATAGGCCTAATTGGGAAGTTTAGTAAAGACATCATACGTTCTGAACTATCAATAAAATATTACAACTACAAAAGAGAGAATAATGAGGACTTTCTTCCCAAGACAGGGAACCAACAAAACCTATTTGAATATTTCGTCCCTATATCTAAGGGCCGTCTTCAGCAAAGAAAATAATAAATAATAAAACACTTACAATAGAAGTTTTCGGTTAAAAATCCATTTTTTTTTTTTTTTATAATATAACCTTGGCATCATTACTTCTTAACGAAAAGTTCAGCCAAGACCGTGTGATAAAAGCTAACATTTTACAAGCTAAAAAGGTTCATTCATTGAACTAATTGTATTTTAAAAATTGGAATAATTTCTTATTGCGATATTTTCCTTCTCTGCAGCTAATCTTGTAGTTCTTTTGGGATTGGGCTTGTTTTTATTCGTTCCTATTTTTGTTTTATTTTGAATTTGGTTATTTTCTGTAATTAATTGTGTGTACATAGGGTTGAGTGTGCATCCACCCAAGTCTCTATTTAGGGATGTACTGGTATTTAAGTTTTACTTGATTTCGATTGCCTCGCGGACAGTTTGTTTGATTCCTAGGTCATTTCTAATTAGAATTGTTCCGTCAAATAGAATATAACGGTTTGGATTTTCAAAAATATGATTACTTACCTACTTACTTTACCTACGATTACTACGATTACCTACGATTACGATTACTTACTTTACCTACCTTATATTCCGGAAATTAATTCAAAACTAAAAAAAGTTTGTTTAAAAAACAATTTACGTGTTGTATTCACAAGTAATTTAACTGTAATGAATCTTCTCAATTCTGGTAAGGATAAAACCCCAGTTGCTCGTCTAACTCGTCTAACCTTATCAAATACCATGTAGTTCTGGAAATTATTACATTGGTCGAACCCACCAAAATATAGGAACAAGATTACAGCAAAGAATACAAAGAAAGTATTGAAAAAGCATTAAAATCTAGAAATAACTCCATATCTTTCGATTCAGCTTTAAGTAATCATTTTTTATAAATATTCAAATAGGTTTTGTTGGTTCACTGTCTTGGGAAAAGATCCTCATTATTCTCTCTTCTGTAGTTGTATTATGGAAAGGCAGTGTGATCTTTGTCAATAAAATATTACTAGACATAAAAAAAAAACAGAGCAGCAAGTTAAATAAACTAAGAGTTAAACAATCAAATCTTCAATATTTAAAATACTGAGTCATTAAATATACGAGCTCTGTGATTGTGAGAGTTGAATATATAACTTGAAACAATTAAAAAAGGATTCATTCCGAAAAATTATTAACTTACAAAACTAAACAACGGTATTTGTTCTAGAGTTTACTAGTCTATACCCTAATTTACTGCGCTGTAGAAATTATTATAGTTGAATAATTTATTTTGATGATTGTTAGACTTTCTTATAACTCCACATTTCCAGTGACTTTTAAATTATTTGGACATGCAAATAACCCAGCGCTGGAGGAGCAGTGTCATCAGGGGATTATCAACTTATATAGCTCATACCAATGGTAACTATCTCAACATATCAAAAAATTATGGTCTTATTTAATTATGTAATAAAGAGAAATATGGTTTTTTGTTCAATTAGTACTTCCTTATATATTTTGTTTTCTATGTTTCCACCATAGGATTTTATTATATTTCGTCACAAGACACAAAATATTTCATCGTTTAGATTTTTTTTTTTTTCTTTCACGATATTCGACTTTATATAGCCTTATACGCTATATAAATAGGCCAATTACAATGATTAAATAAAAAAAACAAGTTTTTTGAAATGAAAGTAAGGAGCGACATTAAAACTTAAAACAAACAGAAATTACTCCGTATATGAAATGGGCTTTTCCTCCTCGACACCCCGCTCTTTACGCTAAAGTTTTTTATTGTTTTAAAAAGTAGAGTTGCGAGAAAGAATCAAACTTTAGCGCAAGGAGCGGGGAGTCGAGGAGGAAAAGTCCCTTTCATATACGGAGTAATTTCTGTTCGTTTTAAGTTTTAATGTCGCTCCTTACTTTCATTTCAAAAAACTTGTCTTTTTTTATTTAATTTCTGAAAGTTTCTGAATTAATGCATGTCTGATTTTGGCTCTCCGTACATAAATTATTAAAATGAAATTTGCATATTAATTCTTTTTTTTTTGGCTAAATGGCTTTCTCTTAGTTTTGATCAGACGATTTTGAGAAATAAGGGGTGAGGAAGGAGGCCTAGTTGCCCTCCAATTTTTCGGTTACTTAAAAAGGCAACTAGAACTTTTAATTTTTAACGAACGTTTTTATTAGTAAAAAATATACGTAACTTAAGAATTAACTTACGTAACAAACTTTTATATTCTTATATTTTTGATTATATATATGAGGGGGTTTGTCCCCGCGTTAATACCTCGCTCTTCACACTAAATCTTAAGTTTTGTCCCAATTCTTTGAGAATGACCCCTGAATCAGAAAGGCCGTAGAATAAATAGTTGAAATTACTAAAAATAATTTAGCATAAAGAGCGAAGTATTCATCTCCTCCTAAATGCCTCGCTCTTTATGCTGAAGTATTTTTAGAACCCCTCATATGCGTAATAATCTCTGTTCGTTTTAAGTTTTAATGCTTCTCCTTACTTTCAATTGAAAAAACTCTTTCATGTTTATATTTTCATTGTTTTTTTTTTTAATAGTAATGCTAGAAAATCTTGCGCCCTTTTCATTGAATTTCTCTTCCCCCATGAAATATTCCTCCAAGGAAAGATCTTCCCATATAGCCCCCTCCCCTGAACCCCACGCCCAAACCAAAAAATCCCCCTGAAAACGTCGGTACACTTCCCAATAACCATTACTGTATGTAAACATTGGTCAAAGTTTGTAACTTGCAGCCCCTCCCCCAGGGACTGTGAAGGGGGGGGGGGGGGTAAGTCATCCCCAAATACATAGTTATTATGGGTTTCGACTGTGCGGAACAAAATGGCTATCTCAAAATTTTGATCCGTTGACTTTGGGAAAAAAATGAGCGTGGGAGGGGGCCTAGGTGCCCTTCAATTTTTTTGGTCACTTAAAAAGGGCACTAGAACTTTTCATTTCCGTTAGAATGAGCCCTCTTGCAACACTCTAGGACCACTTGGTCGATACGGTGACCCCTGGGGAAAAAAACAAAAACAAACAAACAAACAATTTGTCTTCTGGCAAAAAATACGAAATCCCACATTTTTTAGATTGGACCTTGAAATTTTTCTATAGGGTTCTCTGATAGGCTGAATGCGATGGTGTGATTTTCGTTAAGATCCTATGACTTTTAGGGTGTGTTTCCCCCTATTTTCCAAAATAAGGCACATTTTCTCAGGCTGGTAACTTTTGATGACACAGACTAAATTTGATGAAACTTATATATTTAAAATCAGCATAAATTCCGATTCTTTTGATATATATTTTAGCATTGAATTATATCTTTTAATTCAACTGTTTGATTTCCGATGGATAGATCATTTTTAGCTGAAGAGCCATTTGCGACTTCGCATACTACATGGGCATAATATCAGCATTTTGATTTTGGAGGCAAGAAGAGGTCCACATCTGAAGGGTATGGAATAACCTTCCGGGGAAGGGGGTTTTCGGGGGCATTCACCGGGATAATCTGTGAAAAATGCAAATCTAAACATGTTTTAAGCTGTCTGGAAACTTCTTTTTGGAAGTTATTTATAATGAATACCGAAAACCAAGCAATTAAAATCTTCAATATCGTATTTTTCTACTGGCAGTAATGAAAAATAGTCACTCGTAAAAATTCCAAGGCTGCCAGTAGCGGAATTCCAAAAGCTGCCGAAGCAGCTTTTGCAGCACAACTTATATTTTCACAGCTTTGTATTGAGCAAAAAGAATTTTTATAGGTAAATTTTATAGGAAAGTATCAAATGTGACTTAGTGTAGCTTGCAGTTAGAAATACCAATAGTTTTCTGAATCAAAATTATTATTGTAAGCTAATTCAGTGCCAAACCATATGTTAGCCATAAATATCATACTCCATAATTTTATTTGTACTATTTTATCTAAAATAGTGTATCATATTTACTCTAATAGCGCTAGTAGATGACTTTTAGTAGCTAGTAGAACGATGGCTTTTTGAATCTTACATCTCGTGTCTCGGCGAGGGTTATCATTCCTTTAAAAAATTTTTCATGGCCAATCCTGTTGTTACCGGTAGATGGGAGGTCAAAAGGATCTCATACCCACTTTGACGATTTTTGAACATCTTCTTCAGATAATTCTATACGATGCGCTGCATCCCAGTTAAATTTATACCAGGGGTAATCACTGATACCATTAAGGGTCAAAAAATGAGTGGGTACATGAATCGTAAAATATTTACCATCCATTGCACCATCTACAAGCCACTGCTTTATGTCTTGCTTTTATGTCTTAAAGCTATCAAGAGTTATGTCACATTTGTACTGGATCTGACAACGATTACCAACGTTAAGGTATCGAATAGCATTCAGACCACACATAAAACAAGTTCTAAGGTTTCTACACAAAAGCTGGTCTGCTTAGGACTTTTTAGCATTGTCTTCTAGTGAACTTTGCTTACGAATTGACGATTCTAGATGCCAGATTGTTTTCTTCTTGAGATTTTGGAACTCCCTGATTTGAGTTATTAAAGTTAGTTCCCAGTGAAACATTGTTATTGATTGGATTAGTGTTGGTGCAGGTCAAACAATGTGTTTTATATTTTCAAAATTTTAACAGGTTAAACATTTTCTTCGCCAACAATTAGAAACTTGAACTGCTCGTCTAAAAGAATCTGAAGTCTTATTGTCGTTTTGGCACTATGCGTCAATATCACCGAAACTTAGGAATCTTTTGTGGAGCTTTTGTGGATGAGGATACAGCAAAGAGCAACTAAGCTTGTACCTTATTTGAAACATTTGCCGTATGAAAATAGACTGCACAGGCTAGGATTGTCAAGTCTTCAATTCCGAAGGGATAGGGCAGACATTATTAACACATTCCGTATAATCAAAGGCATTGATAATATAAGTACATCACAGTTCTTCACATTTAATGACACTAACAGGACCCGTTATCACCCACATAAATTGTACTCCTCACTTTCAAAAATGAAAATAGGCCAACATTCATTTTACAGCAGGGTGTGGAAGCCATGGAATGACCTTCCACCTAAAACATTTCTAACAGATGACATAAATAAATTCAAAACAAGACTAGCAGAAACAAATTTTCAAAGTAAATCATTTTTAAATAATTTATAGTATTATTTGTCAGTGTTTGTTGTAGTCGTTATTTTCATCGATTTATATGTGTGTACTATGTTGTCAGTTGTATTATGTATTATGTTGTGTATTATGTTGTCATAACTTCTATTTATTATATTTATTGCGACAAGCTTGAAAGCTTACCGTATTTGGTATTAATAAATAAATAAAAATAACTAGCGCTAGATGTTCTGACTCTACAGTTACTGCAGAATTGGTGTCATTCGTTCTGGGCTGTTTCTGGGAATTGATCGGTGTGGAGGATGTAGGAGGGTAAGAGATAACTATAGGGCTCATATTGGTAGGTTCTGGGGTGCTTAAGGATCCACTGACTGTTCAGTCAACATGATTACCTGGCTTCTCATTTGATTCCTTTTCTAAATCAGGAGGAAAGTCAAGCACAGACAATGAGAATTTAACTGCTGGACTGGGCGGTAGGGTTGAGCTAGGTATGCTACCAGAATAAGTGACTTGAAATTTGGTGAAAGGACTAGTATTTGATTGCCCCCCTTTTAATCTTAAAGACTGATTAGAGTTTTTTGTGCAATACCTTGCAGCACCCGCAGTGAACAAGGCACTTTGAAGCTGGATTCATGTCTTACTAAAAGCAAAAAAGAAGCGGTTAGTCAAATTGTAAAAGTGTAAGTTTGCAATTTGATGGCTCTGTGAGAAAAACAAAATAAGGTCTTTGACGGGAACTAATACTTTAGATTAGCTTAGGTATTTACTGACAGACACTCCATTAATATACAAACCTCAGCATCTGTTGTGTGAATTTCGATAAACGGTCCAATACTTGTCGGTATTAGTCCGATGCTTTCTGAGCCGCTTTTTCACCTCTCTCTCTGCCACTTTGGCTGAATTGGTCAAGTGTGATTTACACACAACAATTTTGATATGTTTAAATGTACCATTGTTGTCTGATTTTTTTTACTGATTGTTTTTGTGTGTTATTGATTTATTTGTTTTTGTTATATTTTTTTTTCTTTTTTGTCTTTTGGCTTTTTTTTGTAAGTGGCCCTAGTTGGTCTTAATTTTACTAATACTAATAATAATGATAATAATAATATTATTTTCTGAACTTCAGCTGGGCTCTCAATATAGTGATTCAGAACGAAAGAGCAGCATATATATATATATATATATATATATATATATATATATATATATATATATATATATATATATATATATATATATATATATATATATATATATATATATATATATATATATATATATATATATATATATATATATATATATATATATATATATAATTAGCGCACTCACAAACTGTACTGACAAAATTTTCACTTCCTAAGCTATTCAAACAGATCTTATCGAAAATTTCACCCCCCCCCCTTCCGTTTTTCTCAGATGTTAATGTACCTATGTTTGTATTTAACTTCACCTTTACCATACGTAGCCTATCCAGTTACTTTTTCAAGTTGAATTTACGGAAGCAATTCAATGGATTTATTCCGGAGTTTGGCTGTAATTTGGAGGAGAAAAAAGAATGTCAAAAACGAAAACAGCTCCTTTTTGTTTTGCAATTGCTCTTTTTTAGAGTCTTAGATGCTGTTGGGTCGAGTTACATTCACTTCACTACCACCAGCTATTTGATCAATCTTCAAATACAGATATCAGGCAACAGATTTGGAAATAAAGACCAACCGTTTGTAAAAAATGAGTCTGAAAATAATATATAACCTTACCAAGAAAACAATCTGGAAATAATAGCAGAATTTTTGCTTTCAGCTATAATGCAATTTTTTTATGAATCATGTTTTGGCATCGCTTTCATTTGTTTACTGAATACGTTTACTGAACGTAAACGTGTTCAAATTAAATTCTTTACCACAATCACAAAAGAATCTTTGATGAAATAAAATCTCATAAACATTATACTTTTTACTAGCATAGGAAGAAACTTCAGTAATTCCATGATATATATCAGGTTTTTGATTTGTAGTAAATAATTGAGACAAAAACTTTGGAGGGGTGAAAAAAATATATCAAGTTAAGTGAGAGTGATAGTTAGTAAGGTTGGATAGTTACAAGTGATAAATCACTAGGGATGGTAATCCCGACCGAAAAGGGATTTTTGGGGAACCGATCGTTTTCTCGAGAAGACACATTTTTGGGGAAATCTTCCAAAATTCGGGAATAGTGGAAGCACTGGTATTTTCAGACAAAATCTGTCAAAAAATTTTGCTAAGCCATGAAAACTACCAGTTTGCATTGGTGCTATGCTACCTCAATTTTTGCACGGCGGGCTACTTCTTAGTAAAAAATACGACTTGGTTAATTTTAAAATATTGCACGATACATAATAAACAATACATATGCACATCACGCATACGTGCCCCTCTTGTGGTGGAGATTCACCAATGAATCCTCAGTGTCTGGCGTGCATGGCACGTATTTATTTTTGCAAAGTTATTTTACCATATTAAAATTGAAAGAAAATATGCATCGTCGTAATTTTTACCACTTTGGCTTTGATTTAATAAACATTTAGTTTGAAACCCACCTATTAACCTAGCTTAATTTTGCATTTCGATGAGAAAAAGCATGAGCGTGGCAACTTATATCACAGTCTCTCCCCAATTATCAGTTTTAGGTTTACTTCAAGAATTTTAATTTTTCCAAAATTATTGAAGGGGGGGCTATCTTTCCCCTTGACCCACCTAGAGTGAAGTCTAAGATTCTAAATTACTATTGTACATATTATCACGTCAATTTACGAATATCTAAGGGAGCAACTTTGTCATTTGAAAAAGATTTTTAATGGAAGTAAAAAAAAGAAAAGGCGTTTTTCAATGAGAGTATACAAAGAAAAACTATTTTTTCAAACCTAGGGAAAGGAAAAAAGGGTGAACTTAACTCCATGCTCCTCCCCCTAATTAAAGCCACCAAGAAACGGAGATCAGCACCGCCGGTAGGGATTGTAAAGTCTAATGCCGTATCCTTTACCTTTCACCTTTACTCGTGTATAGAAATGTAAACAGCTTTTTAGTTCATTTACTGGATTGTCAAAGAATCCATAAGCAGAGCTTATTTTTTTGTTTCTTTTGCCTGTAACATTTCGAGACAAAAAAAAAACAATAAATAAGCAAAAATCTGGGTTTTGCCGCTTAAATGAAAAATTAGTATGAAAATTGTATCTTTATAATTGCATAAAAGAAATACAAGCATAAAAAGAAGAGTTTTGGTCAATTAAAAGGTAAATCTTAATCAGTAAATTCTAAGTAGAACATATATATGCAGTTAAATAAATAAGATACAAGTACAAATCATGAGACATAACCAAAAGTTTATTAATACATTAATGGAAAGATAATTGCTAAAAAAGTATGTTTAACTTTCCAGATGAACAGAAAACCAACAATTCTAGCGTATAATATTTTCAAGTATATGTGTCAGCTCTAACTTCTTTCATACAATTTAAAGTCTACCATTCCTTTCTCATTTTTGACCCTATTTGACCCATTAAGTACGTAACAGATCTCGATTTATTTTCTGGACTAAGAAAAAACAATCCTCCATCCGACATTGCAAACTGGACTAATGAATTGCAAGGGCATGTCTCTCGACAGTTTTACTAATTGGATTTTCTTTTCCCATAATTTAATCCTATTTTAAAACAACTCTAAACCCTAGTGAAAAATAACTTTTCTTAACAAGGATATCTTTTCTTAAAAAGGATATTTTTACTATTTTACGCAAAAGAATAGATCGAGTTTTTCCTTCTGTTTGCTCCCTCAAACTGAAGACAGATCTGTCGAAATAACACGAAACAAAATCATATGTAAATAACGTATATCAAATAATGTGAATGGTTAAAAAAAACTAAGACATATTTTCCTTTTTTCATTTTAACTAAACCGTGTTTATTTATAAGAAAATTTGTAAGACATTAAATAAACATATATAAATCCCGAAGCTTAGGGTTGGCATGAAGGTTCTAGGCGTCCCCCCCGGAAAATAGCCCCCTGGAAAATATATCTCGGAAAATATCCCTATGGAAAATACCCACCCATGGAAAATATCCCCTGGAAAAAACCTCCCGTGGAATATACCCCCCAGAGAAAATACCCTCTGGTAACTACCCCCCCGAAAGATACACACACTCACACCCCGCCCCGTGGAAAATAAGGCCTTCCAAATTTGAGAATTTTATTTGAACTTGGATTTTTTTTTTCCATAGGGGAAAAAAATTTTGGTATTTGCGTCCTATACTCATCCAAGTCTACGCTGTGTAAAAATCGTGAACAAACCGGTTTCTTTTATAATTCTTTCAGCTTAGCGTGAGACAAGACAAACACAAGTTACATAATAGATGGGAAATATATAATTTGGGCTATATGTTTGCACATAACGGGGGGAGGGGTGAAGTATTTGGAAAGTTTATAGTGAGAAAACAATTCTTAGTTCGTAATATGCAAAATTATTTATAAAAAAAAATTCTAAGCAGACCCGCTATACTTCCCCCCCCCCGCTTAATGTACAAATATTTATCCCAAATTTGTTTCTAAAGTATCGAATAAACTCACGAAGAAACCAGTTTGTTCTCGAGTTTTATGCATCGTAAAGTTGCAGGGGCAGATCCAGGGGGCAAGGGGGCCTTTGCCTCCCTCCCAAGATTTTTCTGGCATCCCCATTCACATTCCATTCTTTTTTCTTTTTTTAAGCAAAATTGCCGATTGGATCAATTATGCGTAGCTGATTTACCCATTTAACAACAAAATGTAAAGATTTCCTGTGAATATAAAGAGCAAAGTTGAAACTTAAAGCGAACAAAATTTTTTTATTTTTAGCCAGTTCAGTATATATCTGCAAATTTGGCACACAGATCTTTACTGCTGCTATCTTTCCTCCTATTTTACAAACATGGAAACTCATGTTGAAGATGAATCAATTACTATTGGTGTTGAATTTTCGATAAACGTTTGGTAACACCTGAAGTTGTAGCCATATGTCTATTCACAATAACAGATTGAAAAGTAGCTTTTTAGCTAAAAGTTAAAAATGGCAAAAAAAAAATCTGGACACGAGCATAGAATGGATAAGAAACGAAAACTGATAGCTGAATGTGCAAGGGGGTCGAAAGTTATTTCCGGATATTTTGGTAAAATATCCAAAAATACCTGGAAATCGAAATGTAATTTTTTACTTATAATAAACCCCCACCACGCTCAAAATCCTTAATTTCAGTTTTGTGACTAATTAAATAGCGAATGGCCGAATAGGGGCTTTCATAGAAAAGTTTAAATGACAGTTATTGTGAAAATGACAGTTTTATAAAACTCATTCTTAATCAAAATGGCATATGTTGAACTTCTAACTATCGCTGCCTATTTGACCTCAACTTGGCGACAAGACCCATAGTTCAAACTTTAGTTGTAGGAACCCACCGACAGGCTGACGTAAGGGTCTTAATACTTAAGGAGCATCATTAATCCGATCCATACATAAATACAACCTTACAGTTTGCCGGGTAACTTATTCCTCTCGCAATAAATAACAAGAAATATGTTACATTTAAAAAAGAAGTTTGATGCCTTCAAGTCATATAATGTGACACTGAGTCTAATCCCAGTAAGTACGTATGGCTTATGAGCCCTGGAAATATGTGATCTGGAAATATTTTATTTATGGCTTTTTAGAAGAATACTTACTGATAAATTTCATTTTGTCAGGCCTTACCTGCTAATATTTTTGTCTTATGAAAGTTGTGGTCACGCATAACATGATAAGTTTTAGTGGAGTTCAGCCATTCATTGACTGCATCTACTTCCCGTTTCAGCATAATTGCATCGCTGTCTCTAAAAATAACAACGTTGATATCTGCATCCAGCAGGGCCAAAAATCTCCAAACTCTTGGATTGACATCTTTGAAGCTGTATGGTAGATAATGTTCTAGCAAACTCACGTTACAGAATTTGACGTCAGTGGAATTTAATTCAAGCAAAGCCTCTTCTGGCAGATTAGTATAAACCCTAATCTGCCAATCTAGAAAAAAGGCAATGTTTTATAGTTGGAATAAAACCAAAAAAATCTTGTTCGTGGTATAAGGTAGGAATAATGACCGGCGTAGGACTAACAAAGTTCAAATAATGAGAGTTTAGTTTGACTAGCCAGTGTCACAAAAAAGATTATTGTTATGGCACTTGGTATTTACCAAACGACATATAGCAATTGCCATTTCTGTCCTTCTGTCTATCGGCCTGTCTGTTCGTCGGTCCCGGTTTTGCTTGCTCAAGCACTTTCAGATAAGCTACGACGATGAAAGTTGGCAGGCGTTAATTTAAAAAAAATTCGGAATGGAAGAACGGTTAATTCCGAAAAATTAGAAAAAATGAGGCGTTTTAACTTACAAACGGGTGATCTGGTCCTAATGAGATTTGATATTTAGAAGGACTTGGTTTCTCAAAACCCTTGTTTTAAATCCCGACTGGACCCAGTAAAAGGGGGAGGAAGTTGAAGGGGGAGCCAGAAATCTTGGAAAACGCTTAGACTCAAAAGATTGGGATGAAACTTGGTGGGAAGAAAAAGCAAAAGTCCTAGATACGTGGTTGACATAATCAGACCGAATCTGCTCTCTTTAAGAAAGTTTGGGGGGGTTTCTAGTGATCCGGCGAGTTCAGGGCTTCTGGAAATGCTAGGACGATGAAATTGGTAGGCGTGACAGGTACCTTCACAAGTTCACTTGACTACAGTCGTTTCCCTGATTAGACCATCTAGGGGGGGGGTATACAGTGTGTGGGGGAGACCAACTGAGTTGTACAAAGATGACGGATAGTAGCGGTTAGAGTGAAGCTTAGCAAAAATTATGGAACCGTGTAGATCTGATATGCAACATTGAGCGTGTTCTGTCAGGAGATGACAAGTGAGAGAAATCGTATTTCCAATGGGGAAATTTTGAAAATTGAGGTAAGTTTGTCTCACGAATGGGTGATCAGATCTTAATGAAACTTGATATTTATAAAGATATTATGTCTTAGATGCTCCATTTTCAATTCAGATCGGATCCAGGGATATTAGGGGGTGGAGGGAGAAATAAAAATCTATGAAGTCAGAAATCTCGGAAAGCTCCAATCAGAAAACTACTGTAGTCAAGTGAATTTGTGCAGGTCCCTGACACCGCCTGCCAGTTTTCATCATCCTAGCATGTCCAGAAGCAGGTGAAACTTGATGTCTCAAAGCCCTTATTTTGAATCCAGACTGGATCCCGTAAGAGTGGGGGGATTTGGAGGGGGAACCAGAAATCTTGGAAAACGCTTAGAGTGAAGAGATTGGGATGAAACTTGGTGGGAAGAATAAGCAAAAGTCCTAGATACGTGTTTGACTTAATCAGGCCGGATCCGTTCTCTTCAATAGAGTTGAAGGGGGGAGTTCCGGTGCTCTGGTGAGTTCGGTGCTTGGTAGGCGTGTCAGAGACCTGTAAAAATTCGCTTGACTACAGTCGTTTTCCTGATAAGACCATCCAGGGGGGTGGAAAGGTGAGAAATTTTGAAATTGAGGTAAGTTTGTCTCACAAATGGGCGATCGGATCTTAATAAAATTAGATATATATAAAGATATCATGTCTTATATGCTTCATTTTCAATTCAGGCCGGATCCAGGGACATAGGGGTTGGAGGGGGAAATGAAAGTCTTGGAAACCAGAAATCTTGGATAGCGCTTTGAGTGGAGAGATCGGGATGAAACTTCATGGGAAGAATAAAAACAAGTTCTAGATGTGTGATTGACATAACCAGACCAGATCTGATTTCTTTGGGGGAGTTGGGAGGATTTCTATTGCTTTGGCAAGTTTGAGAATAAGCACAAGTTCTACATACGTGATTGACATAACCAGACCAAATCTGATATCTCGTCACAAGCGTCATATGAGCTCTTAGCTCTTGTTTTTAGCTCTTATTTATTAGAAACCCACCTTCATAAAACAAAAACTACGGAGCACTACAAAAACAATCAAAATAAAAAGTAACAGAGCACTATACTTTTTAGGACAAAAGAAAATCAAATAAAACAAGAATTAAATAGAACACCGGCACTTGTAACATAAGCTAAGAAGAAGAGCTATGACAAAGTGTAAATTTAAGTCATGTAAAAAAAAGTCGTTTCCAAGCGTGGTTTGAAATCTTTTGGTTGGGTTTATTGATAAATTTTGCAACAGCTATAGTAGGATCTGCTATATGAAGTCTATGAATGAGCTTTGAACTGTGTCTCCAAATAGGATATCTTAATAAATATTTTGTGAAACCAAAGAAATTGGAGCAAATTTTCGATTTATCAGGAGTGTGTAAGAATTTTCCAGAAGGGGATGTACACGGTGTGTGGGGGAGACCAACAGAGTTGTACAAAGATGACGGATAATAGCGGTTAGAGCGAAGCTTAGCAAAGATTATGAAACCGTGTAAATCTGATATGCGACATTGAGCGTGTTCTGTCAGGAGATTACAAGTGTGAAAAATCGTATTTCCAATGGGGAAAAGCCAAAAGAAAAAATATTTGTTCAGACTGGTGGATCTTTTTCATGTACAATTTCCTTGGGAAATGGGTATTTCCAGCTAAAAGGAACTAAGTCTGATTTTTCAGTGATAAACTTAAGGTCATATTATAAGCATTTTGCTTACAGTTTTGAAATATTTAAGAAATTTGGTTTAAGATTCAGCTGAGGTTAAAAATGTCAACTGGATAAATAATCAAGAAAATACTAGGGCAAAAAAAGGAGGCAAGAGATCTGACACTTATCTTGGGATTCAGGGACGTAATCATGGTACCTTGCGTTGCTCTTTTTATTACTGGTACGGTTGTATCCCGTGGCTTTGCCGCTTCATCTCTTTTAAAAGGGATTTTAAGTTGAACTCATAGCTTAGCCAACTTATTCTTAAGAGGCTTTATGAAAGTAATATTAGCTCCTCTTTTACCATCCCTTAAAAGGATAGGAGGGGGATATCAGGATGTCAAAGGCTTGCCGAACCCCATGATCTGCCAAGACGAGTGAACTATCCGTAAAAGGAGTATCTACTACCTGTAAAGAAGTGTATAAGAAAAACACAAGAGTGTCTGAACATTCAATACCATGTCGAAATCCAAATTGATGGGGTGGAAGTAACATTTTTATTCTAGCTCTTTTATGAACAGTAGTTTTTAAAATTTACATAAGCCGGTTGATACAGTTATGGGTCTGAAAGATGTGCATTGACTGGGGGCTTTTTTCTTTTTTGGAATAGGAGAGAAATCTCATTTACAGAATGTTAACTGAAGTCTTAACCAAAACTTGTTTAAATTCTGCATTAATAAGTTGAGAAATATTAAAATCGCAGAAGCATCTTTATTGATACCTAGAGCGTGAATTCTGTCTGTACCTCGTGAATGCTTCGGTTAAGGCGCATAAATGTATTAGCAACAGACTTAAAAATGCTATGTAATAAGAGTCAAGGAATACCTACAAAAATAGTCAAGTTCTTTAAAATGTTTGTGTTCAAGCAGGGATTCAGGTGGAGAGAATTCACCTCGTACAAAGTATACAATTTAGATAAGGGGGTATTGGCATCATAAAGAGAAGTTTTGAAGATGCCCATAACTCATAAATTTTTTTCTGGATCATATATGAATAATCCATTTTCACCCATGACAAGGGTGATTAAGCTGCATTGTTTTCCTGTCATATCATTTGTAAATGGGTAGAAAGTCTTGGATTCACCCTTCTTAGTGGCTTCTTCAGCTAAAGCTGCTCTCTTTTCAAGAAACTGTCTCTTGTCCTTTCTTACGCTCTTGTTTTACCTCTTTACCTTCTTCTTTGTATAATTGATTTAATGCCAGCTCTGAGCTTATTGTAGTAGCTATTAATGTGGCCTGATCGAGTGCCTTTCGTTTGTCAATTAGTTTCTATGTTACGTCAGAGATCCTTCTTTCCTCTTGTTTCTTTCGGAAACCTAGCTTTTCTTCGGCAATCGTCGTATCTACACTTTTTATTTCTTCCCATTTCTTTTCGACACTTTCTGAGTCATTTACCTAAATAGCAAGGCATCGATTCGCTCCATAGCGGTATACAGAAATCTCTGTGGAGTTTCGATCCTGTAGCTTGTCTGTGTCGTACAGTTTTTTTCAAATCTTGCTGTGTCTTCTTTTGGGCACGTAGTTTGATCTGTATGCGGGAAATCATGAAGATGTGATTCAACTGGGCGTTTGCTTTTCTATAACTGCAGACGTCTAACAGGCTTGTGCGCCATGTTCTAGTGATTTTTTGTTGAACCGTCTGGAGATGTCCATGTGTATTTGTGCACATTTTATGTCCAAGTAGTGATCCACGAACTACAAGGTCATTACTTAGCGCGAAATCTAATAGTAATGCACCATTTTTGTTAATCTCGCCAAGTTCATGCGGTCCTAGGACTTCAGGATGGCACTTACGATCAGCTCCTACTTTGGCATTCATATCACCAACAACACACAGAACATCATGTTTGGGAATGTCTTTGGTGACAGTCTGTAGTGTTTCATAGAAGCTATTTTTGACATCATCATCCACCTCATTGGTAGGAGCGTAACGTACAATGACAAAAAGCTTAGTGTGTCTTGTGCCTAACCGTGCAAACAAGATTCTTTCGTTTATTGGAGTCCTTCTGAGCTTTGTTCGGTATGCTGCAGGGGACATCATAAGTCCTACATCTGCCCGATGATAGTTATCTTCTCCGCTGTATAACAGCACATATCCATGATCTATTGTTTCTTGGCCTACACCTTTCCAACGTATTTCGCTTAGGGCCAGGATGTCAATATTATATCGCTTTATCTCTCTGAGAACTTACTTGGTTTTTCATAACTGACTCATATTTCTCATGTTCTAGAAGCCGATTTTTGTTGGTTGTTTTACAGTCAATAATCGTGTCCGTGGGTGTGCTGGGTTCGCTGTCGGGGGGAGATACTTCATCTGAGGCACTTCTCAACGTTTCCACTGCTGTGGCTTTTTTATAGGGTAGCAAACCTGTCACCGAACCATCCTCCGTCATCCTGGGTTAAGACAGGCTGACTTTATCCATGACAATGACAAGTGAAGTTGACTCTCATAATGAAAGAACCTAATTTTAGAAACAAAATTACGTATTGAATAAATTATATGTAAGCCACTAGGAAAGGTAACTCCAAGACTGTGTACCGATTGACAAATGAGATGATCAGAAAACAAAGCAGCCAAAGCACCCTTGTCACGGACGAAATTGGATTATTCACATAGGATCCAGAAAAAATTAATGAGTGATGGGCTTCCCATTTCGAAAAACTTTTGAACAGACCGAGAACATGTGACCAAGCAAATGTACCTGATATTCTTTTAATGAATTTAGACATCAATACAGATCCTCCAAATGCTGAGGAGATAAGCAAAGAAGTTATAAATCAATTATCAACCCAATTATCAACCTCAGAGTGAAAATTAGGTCGTCACATCCTCTACCTTTTCTACAACCACACTGTTTTTCTCTTGAAATTTTGTCTATGGCATCTCTTGGTCTAAAAAGTATCATATTAATAAGTAATTTGCTACCTACAGACAACAGACTAATGACTCGATGATTACCACGCTCATTTTTGTCATCTTTCTTATACAGGGGTTTAATTAAGGTTTTTTATAAAATGGCTGGGTACTTTCCTTTTTTCAAAAACTATATTCATAATTTTTAGTAACTTATTTCTAACCTCAGAGCCAGCATATTTAAGAAACTCCTTCACCACATTATCACCAACTGGAGCCTTATTATATTTTATCCTTTTATCAGTGTCACTAATTATTCCTCACAAAACAAATCTTCCTTCACATCTAAGGTATCACAAACTTTTTCCTTTTCCTCTTTATCTTTTCCTGCAACTCTGTCTCGGTTTAGCACATTCTCAAAATGTTCTGCCTATCTCTATTTAAGTCTTTCTTTATCACTAATTATGGCACCAGTTTGACTTGGACAAGTCTTGATTGACCACTCCCTCTCAATTTATCAACAAGGCAGTGCAATATTTTACTATTCCCGTCTAGCTGCTTCTTCCAGATCCTCGGCAATTTTATCCATGACCTCCACTTCACACCTTCTTAGTTGATACTTCAATGATTTCTCCACCTTTTTACATTCCTTTTGTTTTAATATGATCTATCACTCAGATAATTCTTGTGCGCCTTCTCCTTTCACATCCTCTACCCTTCTCTCATTATAGTCCTAGAAAGTGGTACTGAACCAAATTTTTCGTACAGCCTAATGTTTAAAATTCGTTCAGTAAGCCGGGTACCCAGAACAATCGGTAGGCAATTTCTAAGGAAAATATCTAGTAAACTGTCCTCCACTTTTTGGAGCGCTCATGCTTCACAGACATATTTGACCTCAAGCATTTCCTCGTACCTAGAGCAAATCCTGGACTATTTTTAAAGGCGAAAAGAAATTAAATAGAAACCTGTTATATGAAAATGATGGTACAAGTTTTTTCAATTTATTGGAACAAGACTAAAGAGAAGATTATGCCCAGGGAGGACTTTTATTTGGCTTGCCCCTCCCCCCAAAAAATACCAAAAGTAAAAAAAAATCCACCCACTTTGAGATATTATATTTGTACTATTCATGTAGTTTAACCTTGCTCTTCCCTGCATTTAAATCTTGAGCTCAACAGTAAGTACCATCCTATATACTCGATTTTTCTTAAAATAAATAAAACTATGAAAAAAAGAATTTATTCGGGTAAATTCAAATTTATGTATACCTGGATAAAAGATTTCGGCAAAAATTGAATTATCTTTCATTGGATTAAAAAATTGCGATTTCCACCGGGCATCCTTCCAATCACCATATAAAGAAAAGGAAATAACACTTTTGGTATCGGAAATGCCATTGCAGTTAATATTAGACTGGTATAGCAGATCTAAGACTTTTAAATTATCACTGTTACCACTAATGCAAATAATTATCACAGTACAAAAACTAGTAAATGATAGTACACAAAACAAGGCTTTAAGTGTTGGTGACTGATTCATAATCAAATTCTGACTGTTCATAATTTACTTTCTGAAAGCGAGAGATAAGGAAATTTAGTTACCATACCTACGATAGTACACTTATTGTTCCTGATAAATATTTATTCGGTCCGACTTCCTTGTGGTTCCGTAATTGGATTTGTTCCGACTAGCGTTCCGTGATTCTCTTCCGGTTAGTCAGACTTGATTAATTTATTATAAGCATGCAATATCAGAGATAATGGAAAGTATATGTTTACAAGGTTCTACCAAGAACATTGGTTCAGGGGGGGGGGGGTACCAAAACAATAAAAAGAGGCCTTACCTCCCATGAACTTTATCTAAGTACTTTATATAAGGTTTTTTTTCTGTATTTTCAAGACATTTTTGCACCTTGGAGATATTTTCTAATTTTTAGGATAAACTGTTTTGTTACATGCATTCTTACGAACGATTTTGAGCAGGATAAAATTTTTGATGGGTTAAATTGGCCATATACATCCTTTGTTATGGTTCTGTATTTATGTATAGTATATATAATAGGTATGTATTTATGCATTTATGTATAGTACTCTATCAGGGGATCGAGATAGCTGTACAAAAAAAGACAGTGGTTTTTAAATATCTTTAAAAACAACAACTTTTATTTCATTTTATTCTCTGTAGGTACTAAAATCATTATCTACAGGTAGTTTGGATAGTCATTTTAATGATTGTATTTCAAATTGTAAACTGTATAAAAACGTAGTTCTATCCCGGTTCTTGGGAGCTACGAAGAAAGAAAAGTTAAGATGTCTAGGACACGTTTAGAGGGTAAAGGCCATTCATGTTTAGTCAAACGAAAAGCAGGTCGTCTCTGAACTGGGTGAGAAGAGGTTGCAAAAAGGTTCTAAGGGAAAAAGAACTTCTTCAAATTGTAAAGAGCTTTGAATAGACAGGGATGTAGAAGAAGCAGACACAGCTGTGTTGGGCTCAGGTAGCATGGTGCTGCAGTGAGTTGTTAGTAGTAGTTTCTGCTCTTCTGCAGTCTGTATATGCCTGTAAAAGCGTGTAGCCTACACTCGCATGAATATATACAAGAAAGATCTATGATAGCAAGAAAAAGTCTTATTAGAAAATTTAGAAAAAACTAGGATTTCTCTCCAGCAGTGGTTATAACTTCGCGGGGGAATCATGGGGCGGTACATGAGGAATATTTAAAAAAAATTAATTTAATTTCTGAATGTTTTTGAATTAATGCTCGCTCTGATTTTGGCTTTCCGCACATGAATAATTAAAATGTAATTTGCATATCGTTTTTTTTGGCTAAATGGCTTTTTCATAGTTTTGATCGGACGATTTGGAGAAAAAAGGACCAAGGGAGGAGGCCTAGTCGCCCTCCAGCTTTTTTTTTACTTAACAAGGCAACTAGAACTTTTAATATCTTACGAACGTTTTTATTAGTAAAAAATATACATAATTTACGAATCAACTTATGCAACAAACTTTTATATTCGTATGATTTTATTACGTATATGGGGGGGGGGGGGGTTTGCCCCTTCGTTAATACCTCGCTCTCTACACTAAAGCTTAAATCTTGTCCCAATTCCTTAAGAATGACCCATGAATCACAAAGGTCGTAGTGATTCACAATAAATAGTTGAAATTACTAAAAATATTTTAGCGTAAAGAGCGAAGTATTAGGCGGAGGTGAACCTTATATGCGAAATAATTTCTCTTCGTTTTTCGTTTTAGTGCTGCTCTTTACTTTCAACTGGAAAACTTTTTATAATTATTTTTCCATTGTTTTTTAAATGTTGCTAGAAAATTCTACACCCCCTTCATGGAAATTCTCTTCCCCCATGACACGTTAATCCATGGAAAGATGCCCCCATGTAACCCCCTACCATCACCCCTCGTCCCCCAAACCAAAAGAATCCCTCGAAAACGTTTGAACACTTCCCAATAACCATTACTATATGTAAACACTGGTCAATGTTTGTAACTTGCAGCCCCTTCCACGGGGACTGTGGATGAGTAAGTCGACCCCAAAGACAAAGTTATTAGATTTTTCGACTATGTTCAATAAAATGGCAATCTGTCTCAGAATTTTTATCCGGTGACTTTGGGAAATATGATCGTGTGAGGAGGCTTTGGTGCCCTTCAATTTTTTTGGTAACTTAAAAAGGGTACTAGAATCTTTAATTTTTGTTAGAATGAGTCCTCTCGCGACATACTAGGACCACTGGGTCGTTACGATCACCTCTGAAAAAAAAGAAGCAACAAACAAACAAATGAACACGCATCTGCGATCTGTCTTCTGGCAAAAAAAAAGAAATTCCACATTTTTATAGATAGGAGCTTGAAACTTCTACTGTATGGTTCTCTTAAGATTCCATGACTTTTAGGGGATGTTTCTCCTAATTTCTAAAATAAGGCAAATTTTCTCAGGCTCGTAACATTTGATGGGTAAGACTAAACTTGATGAAGTTTATGTTTAAAATCAGCATTAAAATGCAATTCTTTTGATTTAACTATTGGTATCAAAATTCCTTTTTTTTTTAGTTTCGGTTACTATTAAGCCAGATCGCTCCTTACTACAGTTCGTTACCAGGAACTGTTTGATAACTTGTATTTTTGTTTCGAGACATTATGATGGTATATTTGTGTTTGACTAGCATAGAATTTTTCATCATATATTTTTTTGTTTTCATTTTAATAAAAATTACTTCAAGTTCCAAAAACTGCTTTTGATTTTCCCATTTCTTTTCGGGGATTTTTGGTCGCTTCAACATAGCTATGTTTGTTTCAAAGTAACATATGTGCTGCAACTCCTAAACCATTAATAAAAAGCCAATTTGGCTCATGACTAAACATTAAATTAAAATC
This sequence comes from Artemia franciscana, assembly GCF_032884065.1. Lineage (NCBI taxonomy): Eukaryota > Metazoa > Arthropoda > Branchiopoda > Anostraca > Artemiidae > Artemia > Artemia franciscana. Next base: position 9,458,123 of record NC_088878.1, on the reverse strand, counting down.
GAATAGTTGTGGGCGTCAAGCCATGGCTAAATGTAGAAAAAGCCAAGACAGATAGTCCGACCGAGTGAGAGGCAAATCTGGCATTAAACCCCTTATTAAGATTACATAAAAATGATATTAGTTCGTTTGTTAATAGATAAGTCTATCTGTTATCCGTCCATGGGTCATTCCTAGGGTATAAGAACCAAGGAAGATAGTTATAGAATCTATAGTTTTCCAAGTGTTTGGTTAAATGGCACGGGTAAACGGCAGGAGTAAGTATGCCTCTCTTATTAGTGAGTATTATCTTGACCAAGTAGCCGCAACCTAATAGTCGTTGTAGGAATGGCCCTACCAAAGTGTTCCAGTCTCTAGCTCTTTCTTTGTTGCATATACGTTTTATTAGAAATTCTATGTACGGGAAATTAAGCTAAGTTTAACCACATTTGAATGCAGAGATTAAATCTGCATTAAGTTGCAAAAATTGTTCATGTGACCAGTAGTTTATTATATGTTCCTTATTGTATATGTTCCCTATTATTATATGTTATTTTATTATTATATATTATTATTATTTATTTTATGTCCTTATGTTATTTATTCCTCATTTTATATATTTATATTTTATATGTTTATATGTATTATATGTTCTTAATTTACATATTTATAATATGTTCCTGTGATTAGTAATTTATACTATTGCACTCCTTTTTCAATTGGACCCTTCTGAATGAAATTAATCTTGATGAAATCACTATCAAATTTTTTTGGTTATTTTTCATTACAGTTGCTTTGCTATAATTTCTTAGTCATAAACTTACGTATATGATAATCTTCGGAAACGCAACAAACAAGACCTGTAAAGAGTAAAAATCAGACATGGGGCTCTAATCTTTCGCCCAGAACGTCTTAAAGTGTTTAAACCCTTGTTTTGAATGTTTCCCACATTTTTCATGTAATTGCCCTTTCTACATTTTCTCAAATACTACCAAAAACTAGTATTTTATGACATGCAAAAATTTATTAAATTTTCAATGACTTTCAAGAAATGCACTTTGTAAAATTATGTAAGAAGTAGAATAATGAAAATAAATAAATAAAAATGGGGAATTAAACCTAACAATGTAAATTTGACGTTTCTTCCTTTCTTCATCATCATATAGGCTATAAAAGAAAATTAAATAAAGTCTTAAAGTTGTTCTAAATTTGTAAATTTGTAAAATTTGAAATCAGCAACTAGTTTTATTTTTGGCAAAAATGGCTTTCATGGTGTAGAGTGATTCTGGATAAAATAATAAACAATAATTTTATTGCTACACCAGCCGTTTAGTTACAATCTTAGGTGCATTGGCTTCTGATAGACAAATAGCTATTGATGAACACTATAATGTTATATGGTATTTTAGTCCTGTATTTGATTATGTTTCTACATTATTGATGCTATTATACATAATCTTCTCATTAATTGTTTACAATTAGCAACAATAATAGTTATTAAACTAAATAGTAAGAAGAATTGGTTTTGTTTTAGCTTAAATATGATCAAAATTATTATTGTTATATTTATCAATGGTAATTACTATTGTTACTATGCAAACACTATTTTCCGAGCTACTGCCACCTTTCATTTCTAGTTTTCAAACTTTTTAATCAGCGTTATCTTTTTAAAACAGGTTCCTTCTGAAAAGTAACTGTTGTATTTTTACAAAAGCTAAGATTATCTGAATTTGGCAATAAGTTGAAAAGTTAAAATGTTTAATAAATGAAAAATGCATATTATGAAACAAAAGATTTTGATGGAAATTTTTAACTTCTCTATTAAAAATTCCCTTTATTGAAAGAAAGACTATATTCATATTTATATTCATAACAACTACGCTATTTCAAATAGTGTCCCTAGAGATGCACTTATGGAGAACTGACACAAAGCAAAGTTCAATCGATCCCTGTAGTCTACCGAGCCGTTAACATTGTCATTTTTTATCCCGAAAAAGTCTATAAAACAAAAAGGGGTACTAATTCACGAAAATGGAGTGGCAGGGATATATTAAAAATTTAAAAGGAGAGGGGAAATTTTCTTTTTTGAAGAAAATACCAAAAAAAGTATTATTCCACGTAAATGTAAAAACAAGTATATTTTGAAATCTAGGGATGACCAAGCGAAGAGAGAAAATGCACCTCCCCCTGCCTTGGCTCTAATTAATCTTTAATCCCAACTATAGATAGTCTCATCTACCTCTAACTCTTTTTCCCAAGTCTGGTCAAAATGGCCTTTCCTAAAAACGGTCAAAAAATGCCCTTTTTAGGTTTCCAAACTAACTTTAATTAATCTTTGACCCTAAATCTGGATGGTGTCATCTACCTTTAAGCTCCCAAGCTTGGTATAGATGGATTTTTCCCATAAAAGGGTGAAAAAAGACATTCCTGTGTGGATAATTTGGCAATCTTTTGCCGTGTGCATAAGCATGTGTATGCTAAAACTAGGGGGGGAGGAGGCTAGTTTTCACTACCAAAAAACATTCACACACAGGGAGTGGCTATGAGGTGTGGGAAATTTAAGGTGGCTTCGAGATGCAGTTTTTTGTCCTTATTACAAATATGACAATGTACTTTCTCAAAGATGTACATAAATAGAGGAATGTTCCATGGGTAGAATTCTCCCACCTACAGCTACCAGTTTTGATAAGTTAAGTTTTAGAAACCGCATTGAAGAGACAACCTCAGTAAATTATTCTTTTGTTTTACTTCTTATAAAAGAAATTTTATCAGCTTTTTATAATATGAATTGAACATTATCGAGATTGAAAAGTTTTTGGTAAAGCTTAATATGTTTACGACAACAGGTTTGATGCCCATTGTTTTCTCTGAGGCTATAACAATTTCAATGACTTTATAATATCAAAAATTGCAACTTGGAATGTCACAACGTTAAAAAATGACAATTATATTGATATATTAACTAACACATTGAGAAGCGTGTAGGGTTAAGGTGAGACTGAAACTTAGTAAGGGTAACTACCTTTCTGGAAGTTATGACGTTGGTAGACTCCGGGCTAAGAATTTGAGAGAAACTATCAGTAAAAAGCCGAATTTTAAACTAAAGAGTCTAAAATTGGATAATGTAGAAGATTTATAGAATCATTTTAGGTAATAAATTTTAGATGTCACTGCTGGTATCTTAGAGATGGAAGTTAGAAATGCAGCCCAGAATATTAGTCAAAATGCTTTAGGCTTAGCAATGAAAAGGAGAGGTTTGTACAAGAAGTATTTGAGTGATAGATCATTTGAAAATAAGAGGTATTCATTAAAACATAAATTAAAGAGTCGTGAAGCAGAGGTCATGGATGAAATTGCAGAAGATCTAGAAGATGCGGCCAGACATTATAATAGTAAAATGTCGTATTGCTGTGTCAAATCACTAAGAACGAATAGTCAATCTAGACTCGTCCCAGTCAAAGATAGAAATAGGGCCATAATTAGTGTTGAGGAAAGAGTTAAAGAGAAGGTGACAGAACGTTTTGAGAAATTACTAAACCGTGATAAAGCTAAAGGAGATGATATAGAAAAGAGCTAAGAAATTTGTGGTACTTTGAAAGTGGAGGAATATTTATATTTCCACGAAGAATTAGTTGCACCACTAAAACAATAGAGAATAGTATAAACAATAAAAACAATAAAAACAATAAACAAAACAATAACAAAACAATAAAGAAATAAGAATACTCAGAGCCCCAGGCTCTGATTTCGTAGCAAAGGAGGTTTTTAATAAGATGGTTGTGAAAATAGAGAAAAATTACTGAAGGTTATGAATAGGATTTTTGAAAAAAAAGGGGAATTACCTAGCGACTTAAAGGAAAAGTTTAATCAAACCCCTCTATGAGGAAAGTGGCAAGAGTGAGTATGGTGATTGTAGGGGCAATAGTCCGATTTCTGTCGGAAATAAATTAAACAGCCCGATAATGCGTTTTAGACTTTGACATGCTGTAAAGGAAGTTTTAAGCGAAGAATAGTGTGTTCTTAGCGACCAAATTTTTACTTTTAGATTAACAATAGAGAAGTGCCTGAGTCACCAGATTCCTTTAGTCCTTAGCCTTATAGATTATGAGCAAGTCTTTGATTCTGCCGATAGAAGAGCTCTAGCGAAAGTCCTATCCTTGTATGGTATGCCAGATAAGTACAAGAAAGTGATTAGTGCTATGTCGAAGAATAACGCTGTTGTGGTTAAGGCAGGAAATGAGGTTAGTTACTGGTTTCTTATTGAATTAGGAATTGAAAAGGTTTGTGTTCCATCCCAATTTATATAGAGTATTTTGATGGGCTTTGTTTTAAGGAACACGGCACAGGCTATGGGAACGCATGGAATCAAATGGAAAAGTATAAATCTTCTACACTTAGATTATACTGATGATTTGAGCGTCCTAGATGGAAATGCTAGCCGAATGAATAATTCTTTGGAGGTTCTGAGAGCTCAGGGTGCAAGAAAATACTTAAAAATTAATGTTAGAAAGAGCAAGTTACTTAGATGGAGAACAAGTGAAGGTAAAGAGGTGATACTCGGTAACGGGAAGATCGATTCAGTGGAAAACTTCACTTATCTAGGTACTAGTATCAGTAAAGATGATGGATGCAGTGAATATGTCAAAAGTAGAATAGCCGATGCCCATAATTTGTTTTGACAATTTAAAAAAGCTTGGAAGAATAGAGAGATGTGTCTGTAAACCATGTAAACCAAAATTAGAATGTTGGAAGTTACAGTGATGACAAGTCAAGAATAGTTGTGAAATGTGGATGCACCGACAGACGGAAGAGGATTTATTAGATTTTATCTTGAGGAATTTTCTACGGACTGCTTTTGATACCCACCTGACAGACCGTACTACAAACAGTAATCTGTACGAAAAATGTGGTCCTGTCCGCTTTATACGGCAATAATAAGAAACAGTTGAGATGAATAGGATACGCTCTGGGGATGAAAGATAACAGATTTCTGAAAATCTTCCTTATCGGCAAATTATCCAGGGCCAAACGTAAAGCTTGTCGTCCCCAAATTAGGTGAAAGGAGATTGTAAGTAATATCTATCGGAAATTGAAATTTCATGGGAAGCTGTAAAGAAAGAGGCTTTAGATGTATTAGGATGGAAGAGGAGCATCCGTGAACGTTCTTTCCTCAGTTGGCTTAATGTGGCAGTGAGTTGTTAGTAGTTGAAGTGAAACTTCCATTTCAAAATAACAATCTTGCTATTTTTGAGGATTCCTTTCAAGAAAATTCAAGCACAATATTAGAATTGCCTAAAGGAACATAAAATTTTTATAGAAGAATTTAGAAGATTTTTGTAGCATTAGACTTTTCAAAAGACAGGAATAGTTTCATCTCCTTGTTTTGCCCCTTCTAACTAAAGGTGGCCTTTGTCCTCCTTATTAGAATTTTAAAATTAATAAAACTTCCTTTGATGTTTATCGAATAGGGGAAAAGGTAATCAAAGTCACCTTTATATTCGTCAGTTTACAATAGAGTAACGCTCTATGGTTCCAACAGTCAATTTTGCTATTTTTGAAGATTCCTTTCAAGAAAATCCAAGTTTCATCTCCTTGTTTCGCCCCTTCTAACTAAAGGTGGCCTTTGCCCTCCTTATTAGAATTGTAAAATTAATAAAACTAACTTTGATGTTTATCGAATAGTGAAAAAGGATATCAAAGTCACCTTTATCTTCGTCAGTTTACAATAGAGTAACATTCTATGGTCCCAACGGTCAATTCTTCTACAACAGAAGCACAAGCCAGGCAAATAACTTTAAACAAAACAACGTTTATGCACATCAGCCAAAAGCTAGCTTATACAGACTTCTTTTTAAAAACATCCTTGATTGTGGAAGCTAAATCTGGAAGAGAACTTGCAACACTTTTACTTCTTTTTTCAACACTAGGAGTATCTGTCCTAAGAAATGCTGGTAACATTTTAGAAACATTCAACACTGGCCGTTTTCTATGCCTTGTATCTAGAACTTTAACATTAGAACATGATTTTATACATTGACTAAAAAAGTTATCAAATTGAGATCTTAGTTCTGAGTATTCACAATCAGCTGCTGAAAGCTCCTGAAAACTGCAGCCATAACGCACAGCCAGCTCTCGACCTTCATCGTATCGAACCTGGAAAAAAAGATCTAGTCATAAAAAGAAAAAAAAAAAACTAAAAAAGGTGAATCAAGAGTGGGAATTTCTATTCAAATTTTATAAAACCATAGCTTAGTGTTTAATTAAATGGCCACCTTTTCCGTTTTACCCTTTGTTCGGCTTGCTTTTTTGCTATCAAAACAAGAAAAAACAACCCTTTTCTAATAGAATTCTCGTAAACTGAAATATAGAATGAACAAAATGATTAAAGCTATATTTTAATTTAAAAGCTCTGTTTCCTTATCAAAAAGTTTTTACCTTATCAAAAAGTATATCTGTTGATATAGTGTAATTAAATCTGTTACTTATTGCATAGTCTTACCCCCACATTAAGCCTTTTTTGCAGTAATATATTTACTTTATTTATTGTTAGTTATTTAGCTGAATTTATGGATATTGATTGTTGTAGTCGTTCGTTTTCAGGTCTTTGCTTCTTCTTACATTACTACTTATTGAATGATTAGACTGTGTATTTTTTTGCCTAATAAAGTTTAATTTAATTCACTTCAAGTCTAAAGGAGGTCTTTTGAATATACCTAATAGTAAAAATATTAAAAAAAAACATGTAAGAAAAATAAAGACAATCTATCAATCAATCCAATGATCTTTGGCTGCATGAACTGTTTCTTAAATTAATGAGATTTACTTCTCCTTTCTATTTGTTAATCCACACAAACTCACGTGCAAACTCACTAAAAAAAATCTTTTTTGTCGTCGTTGGCATTGATTCTTATCCTTTAACATGGCTCTTATAGGTTCATGAATTACTAGCACCCAATGTTGTTTAAAGGTAGCAAGCTGTATTAAGAAAGCCAATAACCTGAAAAAAGTCATAGAAGTTGAACTCTTAAAGCGAAATTTTTATGCAATACGAGTAGCATTCGTAGTGTAGCGGTACAGACAGCTGCGAGTGTTTGGTCGAAAAAGAAAGATTGCATATTACATTTTTCAAGAAGTTATTTTAGCCACCTTTGTGTATCAATGAAACAACCGAGAGAAATTGAGTAAATTTATGTTACCTGAAGATTTTTAAAAGTGGAAGGTTCTGCATGAGTATATTATGTTTTGTTTTTGTCTTCCCCCAATAATTACTATTTAACTCTCTTACCAAGCCCCCATAATCATACTCTCAAGCCTCTGTTGGATCTTAAAATGTGTAATTCTCTAGAAGCTTTCCTTGAGCATGTCTGTTGATAAGGAAGTGGAGATATAGCAGAACCCTGTAAAGAGAAAAATGTCTTGAAAGAAATTGTAAAAGAAACAAACGTGTGCTGATTCAATTGTACTGTACTTAATAGGCAGCGATCCCGAAGTCCTACTTGACAGTACAATTCATTAACTAGCAGTTTATGTTAGGCTTCTGGTGAAAGAAGTTGGTCTTTGTAAGCTAATTGCTAACTTATGCAGTACAAGCAGAATTTGAAAAATATAACGATTTAAGCTTCCATTTAAGTCAATGAAAGATGTTGGTTCTGCTATTTGTTCCCAACTATCATAGGATGTAAAAGACTTTTTTTTTAGGAAGACCCCACTGTGTTTGTGTTTCAAACACAGGAATGTTTCAAACAATGGGGAAGACCCCATTTGTGTTTCAAACGCTTTTCGTATTGATGCTTTGCATACCAGTCTTATGGCCAGTGTGCATTTGCATGTGGGATACTTCAAATATGGTTAGTGTAGCCACCCGTTTTGTTGCGCTATTCTTGTACAAAAGCTTTGATTTGTGCTCTCTGCAAATCATCACATAATCTGCATTTTAGTTTTAAGTGCACTATCGCTTAGTTTCTATTGAAGAACTTTATTGACCCAGGTGCCATTAAACATTTTATCACAGAACATCCATGAAAAGTGATACTAAAGCTTAACTTTTGGTCTAGCTCTATTTCTGCTCTTCGTTTGGTGTGGACGATCTCCAGGATCATTTCTTGTTTAGTGATACTGATTGTCTCCTTGAATTCTTGTTTACTCAAAATCTGGTTCTCGAACAAACAAAGGCTACTTGTCGTAGGCTCTGAGATGGTTTGTCTTTGCTGATGAAAAAATAACTGTTTGGTAATCTAACTGCTGTGTCACAGCCTTACCTTGTAGTAAAAGTATCGTAGGTGGTCAGATCGCTGCTGTGTTGATACACAGTTTCCAGACTAGTTGCGGAACCAGATGTAAATAGCTCACCCAGTATTCATAGATGGTTTTTGGAAGTTTATTAAAATTTTTGATGCCATTTTGTTTCGGGGATGTAGTTATATATGTAGTTTTTCCTCTGACTAATTATTGGGATGATATGCCTGAAAATGATTTCTTTCTTATTCGTAGATCCATAGCCAAGCTAATATTCAAATTTGAGGATTACTATCTTGCCATTGTTTCCCATTTTGTGGTTCCAATTGTAAGCTCTTTGACCCCAGAAACTACACATTTCACATGTTTTTCTCAAGCTTGGCTAAGTGTTCAATATTATTCGGGATCAATATACTTGCACATTGATCAATGTAATTTCGTGTGTAAGCTACATTATTTCTATCACTCTGCCACATTTTCTCTTTCTTGATTGTTCTCTTTCCACTAGCCGATTTGACATTTCCATAAGTCTGACCTTTGATAGACCATGCATCAAGACAGCCCTTTGGTCTCAATTGGGTATCTGATACCCCATTGGGCATTGAGACTGTATCTCAATTTAGTATCTGACTGCATATGGGACTTTATTCTTTCAAATGTTTGAGCTACTTTAGTACTGATTAATTGTCTTACACTGATTTTAGAACAAGAAGTGAATATTTACGAAGAATATATTGTTCTAAAATTTGTATACAGTCCTTAGAGCCAAAAAAGCTTTAGCTCCATGTCAGAAGAGTTCGCCATGACAAAGAAAACCTCAAAAGTGGCGATAAAGTCCTCATCACATACCGACATACCTACATACCTCACTACATCATTACATACCTCAAAGTTCATATCTTCAGAACTCCCTTCTCCTGGTCCTTGATACTGACCAACATTTCAAAGCAAAATATAATTGCTTCTGGTTTCTTGCAATGATAAGCAAAAAAAGAAAAAAGAAGAAATTGTATTCTTGCACTGCTAGTCATTAAACTTAATTGAAAAAAAAAAAATCAAGTTTGCCAAGTATTTTTGGCACCCCAAGACTTCCCAGAAATTATTTCGAATTTCTGTTATTGCTATTCAGAATCGTTATTGATGGCGGTACAGGCCCTGACTAATTTGGTGCTGGATTGTCACACCCCGAACTTTAGAAAAGAAAACAAGCTGACCAATATTCCTCATATTGCCCAATCACTGTGCCAAATAATTTTTACAAGCTGTCTGAGTTTCTTACATCTATTGAATATTCACACAGGTGCACAGATATTTGTCAGCTTATCATATCTCTCAAAAATTCTCGTCATTCTGCGAAAATACTGCTTATTGAAAAAGTCAAGGCAACTTAAACTTGCAATTACTGTTCTACAGCAAAATCAACCAGCCACAACTATCAGTTGGGATCAACTTTTTGCTGCTAAACCTCACTGAAAATATCATCCAAACGTCCTTCTCAATAATTCTGTTTTAAAGGACTTTTGTAGAGGAGGCCAACAAAAATATAGACATGCATAAGGTAAATCCAAGATTAGAACTCTATTTTATCAACAGCCTAAAAACAAAATGCCATGTATTATAATTGTTAAAAAAGGTAACACCGTAAATAAACCATGTAGTTAACTTCATTATCCAAGTTTATTTATGTGTCTATTTAAAACACCTCACCACGTGTCTTCCCGTCTCTGGACAAATCATTCTAGTACCAGGGTTTGCCTGTTACCTCAACATTGAAGGGCGCATCAACTGTTTCAATCTACCACATCTGTCGCGTCGCTGAGCCTGACACGGATCAATCATTGCCTACAAGAACCTTTTAACGTATTTTTGGATTTTTTGAGCTATATAATACTACTACAAGCTCTCATTCAATCGGTCTGACTTCTTGTTGCCAAATGTTCATTGCTGGAAAATTCTTTCTGGAAAAATTTTTTCTGGAAAAAAAGACAAGACGAAGCTAATTCTGCAGATATGCCAAATTTCTTTTGCGTATCTCCTTATGGTATCGAATAGTAATAGATTGAAGAAACATCGTATAAAGGAAAGAAGACTTAGTCAACTTGAATCAAATGTGAATAAATGACAAGCACTCCTGGACCAATTTGAATTTCCTAATATTTTGTTCAAATGCAAAGTTGCTTTTGTTTTTATCTCTTTTCGTACTCCGTCTTTACACCACTTTTAATTTTGATGAATACTGTTCGTATCTAAATATAAACAGACAATAGACATTTTATACTAACCACAAATATGCATCTGCTTTTCACAGTAGGCTTAACTGACATAAACTTAATCAAATTAAAATATATATTATAACTTATAGAACGGGGACTGTTATTTTCTGATAAGTTTCGAAGTCAGCTTCATTATTGACTCCTTCTCTCTGACTTAGGACTAAACTGTCAATATTGACTGAAAATTTGAGAAAGTTTTTAATTCTGGGTCATTTAATATTAAAACAAAATTGTTAAAATCATGACTTCGATTACCTATAGCAATTTGTTTGTCAAATATCAGTGTCAAATGTCAAATACAGGACGAACTTCCCGTATTCCCCATCTTCCATCTAAACTGGTTTAGAATGAAAATACAGTGGAAGATCTGACTTTAGTAAAAAATTCTCTCGCTTCTTTTTTTGCATCAGTTGGTGGTAATATAGTAGGAAAGATAGAATCACGATCTCGTTCTGCTAGCGAGGATGAGGAGCTAAAATATATGGGGCTGTCTTGCCTAAAGTCCATTGTCGTTGAACCTGTAACGGAGATTAAAGTTACAAGAATTGTTTTTGGACTACATGACTCTTGTTCGTCTGGACCTGATTATATCCCAACAAAAGCTATTAAGCACGTTCTTTCGGCTATAGTTGCTCCTTTAGCTGAACTTGTAAATATGATTTTAGAGCAAAGTGCTTTTCCCAGATCCCTTAGAGCAGCTAGGATGATAGCACTATTCAAGGGTGGAAATAAAAGTGATCAGTCTAATTATCGACCGATTTCAATGCTGTCATTTTCTCAAATATATTTGAGAGACCTATGCAGAAACGACTTATTAGCTTTCTGGAAGCTAAAAAGTCTCTCCATGAGGGAAAATTCGGCTTCCGCTCTAAGCAAAAAACGGAACAAGCTTGTGCAGTTTTATTAAATTTCATTTATAGTGCCCTTGAATCTGGTAAGATACCCGCTACTATTTTTCTTGATGTAACAAAGGCATTCGACAGTTTATCTCATCGTATTCTTCTGGGCTAGCTTATATAGGTATTAGCTGGGTTATCCAATATAGGTATAAAAGGATCAGCTTTAACATGGTTTGGATCTTATCTTCTTGAACGAAAAAATTCGTTTAATCTGGATACTCTACCGTCTTTTGATGTTGATTTCGGTGTGCCACAAGGCTCTATCCTCGGGCTGAGACTGTTCTTAATCCATATAAATGACCTTTGTAATGTTGTTTCTAATAATGTTCCTAGCGCTTGCTGCAATCTGTGTTGCAGCAACAAATTCCCTCCCTCGAATGCTGATGAGACTAATAACATTGAAATCTTAGTGGCATTTGCTGATGATAGTAACGTCACCTGTGCTGAGTGGACAGAGTTGGTATTGAGATCCAAACTTGAAATTCTTTTGGAAAAATATACTTGTGGTTTGACTCCAACTTGCTTGCTCTGAATGTATTGAAATCACACTATCTGATATTTTTGAGGACAAAACAGATATATCTATCGTTTACTGTACTTCAGACATGTAATGGACCATTATGTCGACCCACGGAAAGATATGTGAGAATTCTTGGTGTTTTAATGGATGAAAATCTGTCTTTCAAGAAGCATATTGAGATGATCGGAGCAAAACTTTCGCAAAATCTGGGCATCACTCGTAAATTAAAACACACATCTCCGGGATCAATTTTACATACAATGTATTTTTCTCTGATTTAACCATGACTTACTCTAGCATAATTTTGGTGTCAAAACTTCCTTCTCTGCAGAACCAAATTAAAGCAATCCAACAGAAAGCTGTTGTAATTATTATAAAACAAATTTGCATTCTCATCATAACCTCCTAACTAAAGCGCTGTATATGCTATGTCATGTGCAACCATTATTTTTAAGTTCATCCATGGTGAGTTGCCTCGGTGATTTCAATTTTTTTCCAAGATTTCATGCAAGATAAAAATTCGTACACCCTTTGAAATAGAAACCACATGCAAATTCCGCAGACCAAAACAGCCAGGTCTGATTTTAATCCTTCCGTCACGTATCCTAAGGCATGGAACACACTCCCGGGTGAAATCTATGACAATCACTCGTTCGGTACTTTTAAAACTCAGCTCAAGAATTTTCTTACATTGAAATATAAAATGGATATTTAAAGTATTAATTATGACACTAATTAGTTTAATTTTATTTTTTTTGTTATTGTTTGACTTATTATTATCATCCAGATGACTTATTATATTATCATTACAGGGGCTTGGATGGTAGCTGTTTTTGCCCTATGCACTGTATGGGTTAAAAGGATCAATAGGTGTTAAATCTGGGGATCGATCAAGGATTGGTGTTTTCTCTTGTTGCTTGAGTTTTTTGTATTATTGTATTATCTTAATGAATTGAATTATTTTAATTATTTTTTTTAAGTTTAGTGTTATTTAGCCTCCATACTACGGGCAATGGAGCCTTATGGAGACCATTGGAACAGTGCTCTTGTTAATATTTTTGTTGTAATAATAAAAGGAACTGAACTGAACTGAAATGAATTTCCAATACAAAGGTTTGTATTAGCTGATGAAAGAAAAATTTTAAATTCAAAACTGATCCAATTGATAATAATCATTGCTAAACCAATGCAGTTATAGACGTTTTTGTTGAAGTGTCGATTTTATTTCATTCTAATCTTTTTTTTGTGCACTCTGTCTTGGCATTTTTAAATTTAATGGGTAATATATATTTTTATACGTATTGATAATATTTATTGAGACTGTGCTTTTACAGGACCTTTTAGAATACTTTCCTCTTTAATTCTGGTCACAAGACAAAAACACTGATAAATAACAAATAAATATCACATTTTGAAGCTTTAAAATGACTCATGTCTTATGAAAGCAAAAACTGCGAGGTAGCCACAAATGGAATAAGCCCAGTTGAGCCATAAACAATGCTGAGTTAAGAAGTTGCATTAATAAAATAAAAAAAAATTTGCGGCACACAGTACCACATTTAGTACTGTGGTGCAAGGCTAAATGAAAAAGTATTGTAGCAGAAGTGAGAGACTTTGCATAAACTCTCTGGGGAGGCTGCTAGAATTTCTTATCTTATAATTTTCTATAACATCTAACATTAAGTTCAGTAGGAATTTCAGACAAGACTTATTGAAGAACTAACTGTAAATGAAGCTTTTCTAAGCTATTGAGTTATTAAAATAAAAAAAAATTTGCGGCACACAGTACCACATTTAGCACAATGGTGCAAGGCTAAATGAAAAAGTATTGTAGCAAAAGTGAGAGACTTTGCATAAACTCTCTGGGGAGGCTGCTAGAATTTCTTGTCTTATAATTTTCTATAACATCTAACATTAAGTTCAGTAGGAATTTCAGACAAGACTTATTGAAGAACTAACTGTAAATGAAGCTTTTCTAAGCTGTTGAATTATTAAAATAAAAAAAATTGCGGCACATAGTACCACATTTAGCACAATGGTGCAAGGATAAATGAAAAAGTATTGTAGCAAAAGTGAGAGACTTTGCATAACCTCTCTGGGGAGGCTGCTAGAATTTCTTGTCTTATAATTTTCTATAACATCTAACATTAAGTTTAGTAGGAATTTCAGACAAGACTTATTGAAGAACTAACTGTAAATGAAGCTTTTCTAAGCTATTGAATTATTAAAATAAAAAAATTTTGCGGCACACAGTACCACATTTAGCACAATGGTGCAAGGCTAAATGAAAAAGTATTGTAGCAAAAGTGAGAGACTTTGCATAACCTCTCTGGGGAGGCTGCTAGAATTTCTTGTCTTATAATTTTCTATAACATCTAACATTAAGTTCAGTAGGAAGTTCAGACAAGACTTATTGAAGAACTAACTGTTAATGAAGCTTTTCTAAGCTATTGAATTATTAAAATAAAAAAATTTGCGGCACACAGTACCACATTTAGCACAATGGTGCAAGGACAAAATGAAAAAGTATTGTAGCAAAAGTGAGAGACTTTGCATAACCTCTCTGGGGAGGCTGCTAGAATTTCTTGTCTTATAATTTTCTTTAACATCTAACATTAAGTTCAGTAGGAATTTCAGACAAGACTTATTGAAGAACTAACTGTCAATGAAGCTTTTCTCTACTAAGATGAGCAAATCTTAAATATTAACCAAAGATATGAGCAAAACGAGATGAACTCAAGGCGAATACAGAAACAAGGAACAGTAACTCCTTACAATGATTATATAAGGTAGGTAGCACCTTTTGTGTGCGCACATATCCCCCAGAAGAGTGTCAGGTTTTTAGAGGAAAAGAATTTGTGAAAAAAACGACGATGAAGAAGAAAACGGAAAAAAAAGAAAACAATGTGAACGACATAAAGCAAGATATTCTCAATTTGTATGTCGGATAGAGTACAAAATAATAATATGCAATAGTTGCGGCATAGTTTAGACAGGATTATATTTCTTAGAAAAGTTATAAAAAATACATGCTTTTTGACAGACTTTTTAAAAGAGAAGGTCAAGTTATAATTTTTCATAATTTAAAGTGTGCTGAGAAACAGACCATTTTCAAACCTCTTGCTAGATGGTTAAAAAAAATAATAACACTAAGGCTAACTCACTGACATTAAAAAAAAAACAATAAAAAAAAAGTTTTATTGCATACCTGACGAAGATGTTGAAGATCTAATTTGTTTCCAATTAAGAAAATGAATTTCTCTGCGTCTGATTCCCGCAATTTTACAAGAATTCTTTGGGCAAATCCAAACGAACAACGATCAGTTATAGAATAGACAATAATGTATCCAATTCCAAGTGGTATTTCAGCAGCAGCCGTCGAACTCTACAAAATATTAAACTCGAAATTTATTGAAAAAATATTCTATCAGTTAAATTGATTAGAACAATACTAACACTTAACCAAAAATATATTACCAGTCTAGGCAATAGGAGTAAATTCGTAACAATCTGAAAATCCATTTGTATCAAGGAAAAATGAGACATTTCACTTTTTGTATATAGTGCCCTCAACATAATTCTCATTAAGAGGGGGGGGGGTGACTGAGGCTGCCCGTAATTTAGAAAAATTTTACGATTTATAAAATAAACCTAAAATGATAATTGATGAGAAACTTGCTTATATGTTACTAGGTTCATTTATTTTGTCAAAACATAAAACTGGGCTAGGTTAAAAGGTATATTAACAAGGTATATCATGGAGGTTTGCCTGCAAAAACATGAACCAATGGATTTAACGCGGGATTTTTAACAAGAAAATATCCGGAAAATGTCTTAAGAATGATGATGAGGTGCTCGAGGGTAACAGAAGACGAAGGTGCCGTGTGCTATCCTTAGTATTACTCACTGACGTGGATTGCTTGGACTGATAAATTGTGCAGCTCAGAATTAAAATGAGAGGTGTTAAAAGAATTTTTTTGGCGTAGGGGGACTGCAGTCCAACATCAGCCAAAGAAACAAAGTATTTTCATTAATATCTCTCATAAATAATTTTTAAAGGCTTAAATTTACCTTTAATAGCAACCAACGGCTCTGGAATTGCTTGCTAAGCTGATTTAGCCACATATTACCACGTTGGCGTGAATTAGTACAGTCAGGGCTCAAAGACACATGGCAATTTCATTAAAACTTCTCAGAAATAACGAAAAGAAAAAATCATTCTCATTTTTGTTGTTTCGAATGTTTCATTTCTCAAAAGGTGATTTTGCTACTATCAAGACTTGAATTAATGGAATGCAACAGGCAGGCGCATCAATAGAGCAATAGAAACGAAGCATTTTCACTTAGACCTCACAGAAAAAGCTCTTAATGTGGTTTGGATTTACTTCTAATAACAACCCACTCCTCTAGAATTGGTTGCTAGAGCCCCTGCCTTTCTTTAATTCGTGGTTCTTTTTGCTTCTATTTTATCCTTTATAAACTTTTTTTAACGTTTGTTTTTCGATGATTTTATGATTTTATAACGTTTTTTATGAATAAAATTTGGTTGTATAATTAAAAGTCTTTATTTTTTAGATCTTTTGTTTCAGGATAAAACTACAATACGTAATCATTTTCTTAAATCATTATCAAATCAATAGCTTTGCTAGATAGTTACACGCTCGGAGAACGTTTCCACTGAAAGGTATTTTCTGAAGAATAATAATAGAATGGCTAGCTGGTCCAGATGTCCAAGGCATTGTCCCATCGAGAGGACTGTGTCTCCTTCTGAACTCCTTTCTAATCCTAATACGGACAAAAGTATCGTTAGAAAATAAAGATTCCCTGCGAAAAAGGCCTTGAAAAAAAATGAAACCTCTTAAAGTATTAAATTGTACTTACGTTTACGATGTCTTTACGGAACACCTACGTGCGCGTCCTCCTCAGTTGCAAACAGGGATTCCCCGTGGCCCCCTGAAGTCTAGCATATCACGCAAGATTACGTTATACTTAACATATGTAAACTTTCTCCTATTTTATAAAAGCTAAAACAATCTTGAAACACCTCGAAAAACGTCTTGTTGGCGAAATTGGTTGCTAGGGGCCCCGGATGGAATTGGATGCTAGGGCTTCCATTGGAATCGGTTACTAAGTTCCTCGATGGAATTGATTGCTAAGGCCCTTAGAGCCTCTGGTTGAAATTGTTACTAGGGTCCTCGGTGGTTAGGTTAGGGACCTCCGGTGAAACTCGATGCTAGGGCCTCAATCGAATTGGTGCTAGGGCCTCGATTGAATCGATTTTTAAAGCCTTTATTGGAATTGACTGCTAGGGCCCCTAGAGCCTCCACTTGAAATGGTTGCGTACGTAGCATGCACCAGTTTCATTTATAAAACATTCCCTATGACGTAACAGACACTTGCGTCTTAAAGAAGCTTAAAAAATATCAGGACTGGCATTTGAAGGGATGTGTCACTTGTGGAAAGCATGGAGCCGTCACTACTGCCTTGGGTGAGTAATTTTCATTGCAAAGAAATTATTGTATATTACACCAATTGTGGAAGAAATTGGACATATCATCGGCCTTTTAAAGGTAAAACTTCGTATCCATTCCTGCGACGCTGAATTACCTTAGGCTAAGAAATAAACTGCCTGAAACTTTAATAAAACCGTTTTGGATTGAAAGTTTTTAGTGTTCTTTGATGACAAATCTTGGAACTTAAAACATTAATTCACTGCAAAATCCATCCATGTATCTTGAAAGGAATATTTGTTATGAAGACAATTAAATCTAATAGATACAATTTCACCCCTTCAGTAACAGTCTACTAACGATAACTTATGGTAGCACCAACGTTGACACAGCTACATATACTCTTATTCTACCCTAGTCACCTCCTATTAATTATAAATTTTTTCTAGTGTAATTTTACCTTTTAAGCACAGTGTAGATAACTCCTCATCATAGCAAAGAAAAAACAATAAATATGAGCAAACTATAACTTTTTCCATTACCCCGACACACCTACCTCAATAACGAATTCCATCCAGCTCAATCTAGGCTAAGTAGCGCACTCAACTCAACACATAAGATATTTAACATACTAAACTCAACAGGGACAATTCATAGCCATAGCTAGGCTGGGATTGACGCAGAGGCCAAATAGACCCGGGCATGGAGGCACACAATGCCGAAGGGAGCAAAAAAAAACACTGAGCGATTTTTTTTAACAAAAACTGGACTGATGTGATATATAGTTTAAGTGCAAGGTGCACTTTAGTGCTTTTCTGTCTATTCACAGAAAAGTGATTTTAAAACAATACAGGAATCCCGTAAACGCTTGTAAACCATCAGACGTCTCCCAAGAATAGTAGCTGAGAGCTTGGTATCACCTCTCTCTTAGATTACTTTTAGCTCATCTCTCAAAAGTTTCTTTCTGTCCAGGGCTTCCATTATCCTCGAATTTTCGGAGATTTTCCCCGTAAATCTTTGTGTCTCCCCGAAAACAATGCTTGGACCTAGGGGTGCCAACACACTTGGTCCTCGGTTCGCCAAGGATTTATCTTTGGCCCTGGTCACAGCCAAGTAAATATAGCAACTCCTCAAAAAAATTAACAAAACACAGATATCTTAACCTAGGCAAAACCATGAAAAAACAAATTAGCCCAGTACAGACACCTCAACCATAGCGAAACAATTAAGCGACAAGTTCAACGTAGAAGAAAGTATAAAGACTGCTCAACGTAGACAAAACCATAAAACGACAAATTAACCGAGCAAAGATAAATCTACCTAGCCAAATTCGTAAAAAAGAAATTAGCCCTAAGCAATTCGATAAAGAAACGCATCAAGCTGAAGCTGAACACACTTAGCTGAATCCAACTTAGGATATTCAACGTATGCAACTAAATCCTGGGCTAACCTGTATACACACAAGACTCAAACAAGATATTTGAAGTACGTATGTCAACCCAGCTAGCTCAATATACATACCAAATTCAAACCAGGTCCAGGTAAGAAAATTCCCTCTGATTAGCACATTCAATATGTCAGAATTTAACCCACTCAGAATTTCTTAAATCATCACCGTCTCCTTATATAAAATATTGAAATTTTGCCTCTCTTTAAGGATATTTGAAATAGCATCGTGTCCACCTGGAAAAACACCTTGAAGTAAAAAATCCGTGAAGAATTCGGAACCAATCAAGAAAATTTCAACAAATCATGTTTTCCTTTCTTGTTCGGATAGTAACTTCACGAAATCCGTCTATCGTTGACCTGGCATTTGTTCATTGACAGAGTAAGAAGAGACTTGACGGTGCCAGGCTAAACTTAATGAGGCATTTGAGTTTCAACAGACTGGCATAGCAATAGGAATAAATGTCACGGTCAGAATCTATGTACAGTATAGGATTTAAGATAAAAAAAAATTAGAACTAGTGTATTAAATTGCACTTTTATAAAAATACTACAAACCAAAATCTAAAAATGTTGTCTCGTTTCATTTCATTTATTTAGATAAAATAATATACCTATATATATATATATATATATATATATATATATATATATATATATATATATATATATATATATATATATATATATATATATATGTATATATATATATATATATATATATATATATATATATATATATATATATATATATATATATATATATATATATATATATATATATATATATATATATATATGAAATGAAAAGGAGACAATGGTTTTAGGTTTTGGTCCTTTGTGACTTATAAAAGTACAATTGAATACATTTGTTCTAATTATTTTTTTTTTTTGTTTATCGTAAATCCTATTCTGACCGTGACATTTATTCTTATTGCTATGGCAGTCTGTTAAAACCCAAATGCCTCATTGAATTTATGTCTATTTAAATTTTGCAATAATTTTTGCAATAAGTTGTAAATGTATTTTGTATATATTTTTTGCGTAAAATATATTCATATTTTGTTTTGATTCCATCTCCAAAAAGTATCTCAGGTGTATTCATAACTGAAAACCACTATTTTCTAAGAAATTTCATTTGAGTATTGCAGCATTATGAACCTTTTAGGGCAGAACCACATTTTCTTTAGTGTTACCATGTTGAAATCGTGAAAATAAACAAGCAAAATCAATTAGCCAACAAAATTTGGCCAAAATTTTGGTAAGAATGTTTGTATATAATGTTTTTGGCTTTTAGGAATATGGAAGACTTAACCCAGAATATATTGAGTATTGGATAAGTTTCTGAGTAAAAAAAGAAGAAGAAAAGAATACACCGCTATGGTGATTCAGTTTTAAGACCCTTCAGCCCAAATAATATAAAACAAAATAATTATGTGGGCATTCAAAGTTTGAATTAAGAATAGGGGAGACCTGGGTTATTCCGGACAGGGGGTTACTCTGTACAGGCCATTTGTAATAACCATCTACAAAATTCCATAAAAAAAATCATTAAAAATTTCTTTTAACGATATATTAAAGAAGCTCGTTCAAAATGTCAATTTTTAACCGTTTCAGGAAAATTTCCATAAGATTAATTTTGAAGGTAAGTCCCGTAATTTTTCAATCCTTTTATATCTTCTGTAGCTTCTCACCGGGAGTTCCAATAAAATTTACACTTCGTAGCTTCAAGTTAGTTATTCTTAAGGATGTTTCTGCTTTTGTAGAACTCAGCCACTTGTTCTGCTTTGCTTGACACATGTTCAACCGATAGAGTCCCAGTGGGGTTATTTTGGACACCTGTTAAAGGGCAACTTCAGACACATTACCAAATTGTCTGGAATAACCCCCTTGTGGTAAAAAACGTGCATTTTCACTTTCGAAGATGATTGACTATGTTATTTTGCCTAGCTTTTGAGAGCTTTAAACCTCTCCAGATAAGCATAGGCAGCACAAGCGTAACAGCGCTGCCTAAGTAAAGAGCGATGTGGGCACAATGTATTACTTATTTTTTTTTCTCTTAGGCCAGGGCACTTCGTATCGAAGGAGTAGCCGTAGAAACTTTGAAAATGGCTCATTTGATTGGCAACTGAAACGGCTAGTGCTCCTTTTAATAGTCGAAAGTGATTGGAGGGCAGCTAACACCCCTCCCACGTCCACCGTTTCTCCAAATACATTCAACCAAAATTTTGAGAAGGCTATTTTGTTAAACTTAGTTGAAAATTCTGAAAATTATTTTTTTGAGGACAACAACCACCACCCCCCGACAGTCCTCAGAGCAAGGGTTGTAAGCTACTTACTGGGGGTATTTGAGGTTTATATAGTAAGGGTGATCGTATAAATTTCAGAGGGGGCTCATTGGATTGCTAATCAGAAGTTTTAGAGCTCTTTTCAAAATTCAGAGTGATCGGAGGATGCATACACCCCCCCCCCCACACACACAGCATATTTTCCTGATATTCATTTGATAGAAATTTTGAGACGTCCGTTTGTTGTTGTTGAAACTTCGAAAAAGACTTACTCGATTGGAAATTTAAAGGGCTAGTACCCTTTTAAATAGTCAAAAGTGATTGGTGGGCAACTAACCCTCCTCTTCCGCCCACCATTTCTCCAAGCAAATCCAATCAAAATTGTAAGATAGCTATTTTTCAAGGTATTTAAAAGGTACGGAAATTATTGCTTGGGGAGGACAACCCCCCCCCCCAACGCCCTCAGGGTAAGGGTTATAAGTTATCCCCTGGGGCATACAACGTATATATATATAGAAAGGGTGATCGTAAAAACTCTCGAATGGGCTTATTTGATTGGAAATCACATATTTTAGTGTTCTTTTTAAGATTTAGAGTAATCAGAAGGTGGATACTCCCCACACTTTCTATTTTCCAGAAATGAATCTGATCTGAGATGGCCATTTGTTTCGCAGAAAATTCAAAAAAAGCTCATATAATTGAGAATTGAAAGAGCTAGTGCTCTTTTTAAAAATAAAAAGTGATTGGGGGGCAATTGACCCCCTCACACGCCCACCATTTCCCAAATACATCCAATCAAAATTTTGAGGTTGCCAGTTTTTTCAACGTAGTTGAAAGCTCTGGAGATTAAGTCTTTGAGGAGCACAATCCCCTACAGATCTCAGGGCAAGGGTTGTAAATTATCACCTGGCGGCATATAAGGTACTAGAAATGGTGGTCGCATAATATTCAAAGGGGGCTCACTGGATTAGTAATCAGAAGTCCCGTTTTTGAGATTCAGAGTGATCAAAAGTTGGATATCCCCCCCACACCTCATATTTTCCCGAATTGCACATGATAAAAACTTTTAGATTGCCATTGGATATGTTAGAAACTTCGAAAAGTGCTAATTCGATTGGAAATTGAAAGGGTCCGCGCCCTTTTTGTATTCGAAAATGATCCAAGGTCACCTAACCCTCTTCCACGCCCAGTCTTTCACCAAACCCATCCAATCGAAATTTTTAGATAGTCATTTTGTTCAACGCAATTGAAAGGTCTGGAAATTATGCATTTGAGGATGACAAACCCCGTACAACCCTCAGGGCAAGGTTTGTAAGTAATGTCTAGGGCATGTAAGGTAAATATAGAAAGAATGATCGTATATCCTCTGGAGGGGGCAAATTGGATTGGTGGTCAAAAATTCTAGAACTTTTTTCAAGATAGAGACGGATCGGAAGGTGGATATCCTCCCAACAACTCAAAACATAAAGAAAGAAATCGATCGAAAATGGGGTTTTTAAAGGCCAACTGAAAATTTTGAAGAGAACACAGAAAGCGAATATTTCGAGAGAACAACCACCTCTCTTCTTCAGCACGAACTAAATAATATGATCAACGAAAAAACAAAAAACAAAAAGAAGCGCGGAAAGTACAGCATAACGACTGGAAAAAAAACACCAAAAAATAAATAAAATTTTATAAAAGACCAAAAATTAAAAGAATTATAACCAAACACCTAACAAACAATATAGTGTAACAGTAAACAAACAATAAACAAAAAATAGAGTTGTTCGTTAGTATCCGTCGTTGGCAGTTCAAATCTTTTTGGATTTTTTGCAAATCGCTGATATTGGCGAATAACTCACTTTATTGTTTGTTAGGTATTTGATTTTAATTCTTTTAATTTTACGAAACCGAGCAAGTGAGTGAGTCAAAAATCAAAATGAAGAGCAAAGACAGACGCGACTAGAATAAAACTTGCAGCGTGTCAAAAATGAACAACAAAAGAGGAAAGACACACAGAGTTAGAAAACATACAACACTGAGCATGTGAGCAAGTCAAAAAAGAAAATCAAGAGCAAATACAAACGCGGATAGAAGAACACTGGCGGTATATCAAAACAAAAATGAAGAGCAACGACAAAAAATGAAGAGCAAAAGAAAAATGAAGAGCAAAGAATGAAGGCTAGAAGACGTGCGATACAGAGTATTTGAGCAAGTCAATGAAAATCAACCTGGATACCAAGAATTTGAACGTGTCAAATTTAAAATGGTAGCGATGATGGTGGAGTTTGGGATTTTGACATGGATAAGGTCACCAACGCTTACAATATCTTTGTTAAGAAAACAAAGATTTGGCAATAAGTATTTCGCAATGACAAAAGACAAGCCGAGGTAAAACAAATCATAAAAATTGAAAATGGTAACGATGACGATTGGTTTTTGAATTTTGAGATGAATAAGGTCATCAATGCCTACCATACCATTAAAAACCTAACATCTGGATTAGATAAATTATTGGAAGAAAAAGAGGTTTTTGTCCCACCACCTGAACAATTAAAAGAAACAAAGGTTTGTCTATTTGTCTTTCACAATGACAAAAAACAAGCCGAGGCAAAAGAAAGAGCTTTTGTCTTACCACCTGAATAATTAAAAGAAACAAAGGTTCGGCAATATGTCTTTCATAGTGACAGAAGACAAACCGAGGCAAAAGTAAAAGGTCTAATGGAAAAAACATAAATTTTCAAAGGCACTACTTCTAACTTAAGGTACGTTTGGACTTCATGACACCAAGAAAAAGGCTCAAATTGTTTTTGTTTAGAAGACAAGCAACAGGGGGAATCAATATATAGAAGCCTTCCGGGTGTCAGGCTCCCGGTGCTATATATATATATATATATATATATATATATATATATATATATATATATATATATATATATATATATATATATATATATATATATATATATATATATATATATATATATATATATATATATATATATATATATGTGTGTGTGTGTGTGTGTGTGTGTGTGTGTGTGTTTACTTATTATCTAGATAGTTTTTTTTTTTTATCTTGGGCTTTTCGCTAGCGAATACTGGATACTATTCAATTGTCACTAGCAGCCCTTCTCCGCTGAGTATACCAAAGGTATTATGCCTGTTGTGCCAGTTTTAAACAAACCGGCGTAAAATATTTTATGAATGTAGTGAATCCACTTGTATATAATTTTTAAATATCAAAATTCGAGCATCTAAAGTCAATGTGATCACTTTTACTTGAATTTATACTTGACGGCTAAGTGACAAGGCTGTTAAGGCTTTTTTAAAACCTTTCAGATAAATCTCAGTTGATGTTATGTTCTAGAATTAACACGGGAGCCCTCTGAAAATTTTTACATTAAGCACGGTTATAAACATTTTCTGATAGAATGATAATAAATTTTTTTTTCTTAAATCAGGAAAGTGCAATATTGTTCCAGGTGGTACCCATGTGTTTTGAATTTTCGATACAATTGTGGATTTTGGGGAACGGGTTTTGGAGTACTATTACTAGATGTACTTACGTCTTTCCCTGAAAGGTCCATTACCTCTAGCTCAAATGAACCAAGTCCTTGCACCAAAATGTTCCGATATATAAAATCTAAAAAGAAACGTCATTAAAAGGGATTCACTTCAAGATCTTGCGAAGAAATTTCATCTCAACTAGTGAAGTTTTCCAGTTGGCATATTTAGGAGATATGTGATTCACAATATAAGACGTATATATAAAATGTATTGTTTCGGTTTATTTATAGTGATAAAATTTTTCTAGTGAAGCTTAGTTGGTCGTCTGAAGTATACCAAAATCGAAGAATATCATTTCTGAAGGTGTCAGTAGTGGTTTTTGCTCGTTTTTTGAAATAATATAAGAAAATAAAACAGAAAGCTGTTCAATATAAATGTGATATCCGCTAAAGCCCAACAAGCGAAAAGAAAAATAACAAAGTTATAGGTGGTTATCGATATTAATTCAAGTTCGGTTAACTTTATTTTCTTATACTGGTAAATATTTCAGGAGAGACATAGGACTTTTAGCTGAAGTCCGAATTTCTTTGGTGTCAATAAATGGAATCATAAGTATTAGCCATCTAAGAAAGAAGTAAGGTTACATCATAAGTTATGTGTACTCATGATTCTACCAATAACATGGTTTGAGGTGAGCCTTGAAAGTTATTAAAACATACCGACAATCGTGAATAATAGACTCTTCAGCTAAGGCAGTTCAGAAAAACAACAACAAAGAACTCGTGACCTGTTTCCGTTAGAGATATGATAAATCAGCGAGGTTGATCTTGCAGTCATTGGAAGACAATTCGAAAAAGAACAGAACATTTTTATTTTTATTTTACTTTTTTTATTTTTTTTTCTTATTTTTATATGATTTGAAAAGATTATAAAAATCTTTAATTTTATCAAGTTTACTAATCTTTAAAAATCTTTATCGATGATGAAGTTGAAAGCTTTTCCTCTTCGACGCCCCGCTCTTTACGCTAAAGTTTTTTATTGTTTTAAAAAGTAGAAATGCGAGAAAGAATCAAACTTTAGCACAAGGAGCGGAGGTTCGATGTCGAGGAGGAAAAGCCCCTTTCATATACGGAGTAATTTCTGTTCGTTTTAAGTTTTAATGTCGCTCCTTACTTTCATTTTAAAAAAGATTGTTTTTTTTATTTAATTTCTGAAAGTTTTTGAATTAATGTATGTCTGATCTTGGCTCTCCGTACATAAACTATTAAAATGAAATTTGCATATTAATTCTTTTTTTTGGCTAAATGGCTTTCTTTTAGTTTTGATCAGACGATTTTGAGAAATAAGGGGTGGGGAAGGGGGCCTAGTTGCCCTCCAATTTTTCGGTTACTTAAAAAGGCAACTAGAACTTTTAATTTTTAACGAACGTTTTTATTAGTAAAAAATATACGTAACTTAAGTAACATTACGTAAGAATTAACTTATGTAACAAACTTTTATATTCTTATATTTTTGATTATATATATGAGGAGGTTTGTACCCTCGTTAATACCTCGCTCTTCACACTAAATCTTAAGTTTTGTCCCAATTCTTTAAGAATGACCCCTGAATCAGAAAGGCCGTAGAATAAATAGTTGAAATTATTCAAAATAATTTAGCATAAAGAGCGAAGTATTTATCTCCTCGTAAATACCTCGCTCTTTATGCTAAAGTACTCTTAGAACCCCTCATATGCGTAATAATCTCTGTTCGTTTTAGTTTGAATGCTTCTCCTTACTTTCAATTGAAAGAAACTTTTTCATGTTTATATTTTCATTGTTTCTTTTTGTTTTTTAATAGTAATGCTAGAAAATCCTGCGCTATTTTCATTGAATTTATCTTCTCCCATGAAATATTCCTCCAAGGAAAGATTCCATGTAGCCCCCTCCCCTGAACCCCATACCCAAACCAAAATAATCCCCCTGAAAACGTCGGTACATTTCCCAATAACCATTACTGTATGTAAACATTGGTCAAAGTTTGTAACTTGCAGCCTCTCCCCCAGGGACTGCGGGGGGTAATTCATCCCCAAAGACATAGTTATTATGGTTTTCGACTATGCGGAACAAAATGGCTATCTAAAAATTTTGATCCGTTAAATTTGGGAAACAAATGAGCGTGGGAGGGGGCCTAGGTGCCCTCCAATGTTTTGGTCACTTAAAAAGGGCACTAGAACTTCTCATTTCGGTTAGAATGAGCCCTCTTGCAACACTCTAGGACTACTTGGTCGATACGATTACCCCTGGGAAAAAAAAACACGCACCCGTGATTTGTCCTCTGGCAAAAAAATACGAAATCACACATTTTTGTAGATTGGACCTTGAAATTTTTTCTATAGGGTTCTCTGATACCATGAATGCGATGGTGCGATTTTCGTTAAGATCCTATGACTTTTAGGGGATGTTTCCCCCTATTTTCCAAAATAAGGCAAATTTTCTCAGGCTCGTAACTTTTGATGACAAAGACTAAATTTGATGAAACTTATATATTTAAAATTAGCATGAAAAACCGATTCTTTTGATGTATATTTTAGCATCGAAATTCCGTTTTTTGAGTTTCGTTTACTATTGAGCCGGGTCGCTCCTTACTACAGTTCGCTACCACGAACTGTTTAAAAACTGCGTTCTTGCTTCACCACAAAGTTATTTAAGCCATGTCACATTGGCCTGCACAACTTCAAATGTTATAACCTCAAAAAATGCTTACAAACATTTTACACTTAATATAATGGGTTCTATGATTGTAAACCTTTCTCAATATTCTCTATTCATCAGGTTAGGATAAATGAGCTTCTACATTCCAAATTTTTCGTTCAAACCCCATTTTGAAATGGGTTTGAACGGGGGCAATTTTGAAAATTGAAGTATTTGTAACTTCCGAAAGGGTGACCAGATCTTAATGAAATTTGATATTTAGAAGGATCTTGTGCTTTAAAGTTCTAATTTTAAATTCCGACCAGATCCTGTGACATTCGGGGGAGTTGGAGGGGGAAACCGGAATTCATGGAAAACGTGAAAATTGGGGTATTTTTATCTTACGAATAGATGATCGGATCTTAATGAAATTTGATTTTTAGAAGGAATTAATGTCTCAGAGCTCTTATTTCAAATCCCGACCAGATCTTTTGACATTGGGGGGAGCTGGAGGGGGAAATCTTGGAAAAACACTTGGAGTGGAGGAATCGGGATGAAGCTTGGTGAATAGAATCAACAAATGTCCTTGATACGCGATTGACAGAATCGTACTGGATTCGCTCTCTTTGGGGGAGTTGGGGGGAGGGGTTCCGTGATTTGGCGAGTTTGGTGTTTCTGAACGTGCTAGGACGATTAAAATTGGTAGGCTTGTCAGGGAGCTGCACAATTTGACTTGATAAAGTCGTTTTCCAAGATTCAACCATCTGGTGGGCTAAAGGAAGAGGAAAAATTAGAAAAATAGAGGTATTTATAACTTACGAGTGGGTGATCGGATCTTAATGAATTTTGATATTTAAAAGGACTTCGTGACTCAGAGCTCTTATTTTAAATCCTGACCGGCATTAAGCCTCTTATTTTCCTTTTTAAGTCAATCTATTGATTCATAGAATTTTGTTCGAGCTCATACCATATGATCTCTTGGCTCTTAGCTCTTCTCACCTCGTCACAAGTGCCATATGAGCTTTTAGCTCTTGTATTTTTTTTAATTTGTTGACAAAATTAGTTTCCAATATCTTGCAGTAATGTTTAAACCCTGCTATACAAATCCTTCAATGAATAGCAAGATAAAAAACCAAATAGCCCTCTTGAAATAAGGCAGCTACATCCATTAAAATAACCAATTTAAAATACTTCGAAAGAGCCGGTAAACTGTAGTTACGTACAAACTTGCGAACGAAGAAGTGTCAACTGAAGTCCAAACAACTGCTTTATTATTTTGGAGTAGAATACCTTAAGAATAAATTGCAAATTAAATTTCAATTTAAATCAGGTTTATTGCTGTTGGATTGTGGATTGATGTTGTGCTTGGCAATACGAGGCCCAAAGATCGATCGTGCTGACGCAAGGTTAGGCGACAGGCTTCCTAACTGTCCCTGTAAAAAAGAATACCCACCAACGGCTCTGGAGGATCTTTAGCCTTTAATCTGACAAATAATTTGGAAAAATCTAAATTGAAAAATCAGGTTTGGGGTTGCATAGATAAGACAAGGTATAATGTCCAGCAACCATAAAAAGGGTGCCCCTACTTGGGTGCCCTTTGTAAAGAACTGTTTGATCTCTGTTTTTTCTACCCCGGTAACAACACATAGAGAGGTGGTCCTAGAAACTTAGAATAGGGCCAAGTCAATTGGAATTATAATTCCTAGCTTCTTTTTTATAGAGTCGAAGGTAGATCAATTAAAGTAAGATACAATTTTCTGCAAAATAAATGAATTTTTAGGTTTCGACATTGTTTGAAAGAAGACCAAAAATGCCATTGAGCGGAATCTCTAATGCAGTCATTTGTTTTGATTAGGGTTTAAGGCCTTAGCGGCAAAAAGAGTTCCCTTTTCATTCATGAATTGCCAGCTGATAATATTAATTGACAGTAATGCCTAAGTAAACAGCGATGTGGGCTTTATTTATTATTTTTGTGTTTTTTTTTTCAATTTTTCTTCCAAGTCACATCATACGGAAGCAATTGTCCTAAAAAGGTTCGAGGGGGCTCATTTAACTGTAAATTGAAACTCCTAATTCTTTTTTAAGAGTCAAAAGTGACTGCAGGGCAAACAACCTCCTTCACAAGCCACTTTTTGGTACATTCCCTCAAAAGACATGCAATCAAAAGTTTGAGGTAGCTGTTTTGTTCAGCACAGTCGAAAGATCAAGTAACTATGCCTCTAGTGAAAACATGAGCCCCCACAGACTATGAAGACAGGGCTGTTAGCTATTTAATTTGCCTGTTGCTTACAAACTTGCATTGTTATTGGGAAAAAAATCTCGTTTATTCAGGGGCTTCCTAAAAGCCCAAGAGTATTAAACTGAAGTTTTCAGAAGAGGTCGAAAAAAGTGTAAAATCAAATCAAACTGAGTAATTGCATGAAGGTAGTCAAAAGCGCCTATAAGCACCTCAAGAAAGGCTTACGATGTTAAGGGTGAAACTTTCAAGGAATGGCGAGAGGGATATTCAATTATCCAAAAGACAAGATATGTATGCTACAGCTGCTGCTACTATTCCTTTTGCTGCTTCTACTTCTGCTACTACTGCAACTACTAATACTGCTTATACTACTATTAATACTGCTAATGCTAGTACTACTACTACTACTACCACGTCTACTGCTAAGACCAATGTCATAAGGATGAAACTTTTAGGAAATGTTGATGAGGATGTTGAAGACTAAGGGTACCAAGGAGAATTACTCAGGGAATGGGACGTTGAACTAAAGAAACGGAACTATGTGTTCGGTATTGTTAGTACTACTACAAATACTATCACTACTACTACTTACTTTACTACTGCTATAAATACTACTCGTACTGCTACTACTTCAACTACTGCTTGAGCTTCTACTACTACTACTACCAATACTACTACTACTACTACTACTACTACTACTACTACTACTACTAATACTACTACTACTACTGCTACTAGTACTACTACTACTACTACTACTACTACTACTACTACTACTACTACTACTACTACTACTACTACTACTACTACTACTACTACTACTACTACTACTACTACTACTACTACTACTACTACTACTACTACTACTGCTACTACTAATACTACTACTGCTACTGCTAGTATTACACTAGTACAACTACTACCGCGTCTACTACTAAGACTAAGGCGTAAGGGTGAAACATTTAGGAAATGTTGATGAGGATGTTGAAGGCTAAGGTTATGAAGGTGAAATATTTAAGGAATGTAGATTGGGATGCTGAACTAACGATGAGGCACTATGTGTTTAGTACTGCTAATACTATTACTACTACCTCTACTACTAATTCTACTGCTACTACTACAACTACTATCACTACTACCATTATGGCTATGAGTATTAAGGTGAACCAATCATGTTAAAGTCCTGAAAGTTAATGAAGATTTTAAACTAAATTAAACATTTTATGTACATGAAGATTATCATTACGATGTGTCATCAATTACTTCAAAACTGTGAGGGCATTCTGAGGTGTGAGGGGGGTGAACTAACCAAAAGACATTAGGGGAGATCAGGGAAATATGGACACGAGGGTCATATGGACACCCCATTCCTATACACTCCAAATGACTCTGGAAGGTCAAATCTACAATATGTCAAGAATGGCAGGAGATATTAATTTGACACTTTCAGGCAGTAATGAACTAAATCAAAAAACATTCTATGCAGATACATGGTCAAAATTCCGCATCAGCAGCGTCTTAGGAATGGTTAAGGGTATTAGGCTAGAACTTCCAGGGAATGTTGAGTGCAGTGAACTAAATCAAAAGACTCTCTGAGCATCCATGTTTCAGAAAAGCTTATCTGCAATATCTCAAAAACAAACAAGGGCAATAACTTGAACTTTTCAGGAAATGTTGAGGTGAAAGGGATGTTAAACTAAATCAAAATACATAATATACACACAGGCTCCAAAATGGTGTGCCTTCAATATTTCAGGAACAGTTTTACGGTGTTGAGTTAAAACTTTCAGAGAATTATAAGTGGGATGTCAAATGATGTTAAAAGACACTAAGTGCATCCAGGTTGTCAAACGGTTGTATCAGTAATATCTCAGTAACAGCTAAAGTTATTGGGTCAACACATTTAGTAGTTCAGTAATTACTTTAAGCAAGTTCAGCTAGGACAGAAAAACAATGTAATTTCTTTAAAAAAAAGTTACACTAGTACCATTTTTAGAATTTCTTACTCTTTCCGTAGGGAGTATCTAGGTCTTTTGGGAGATAAATATCGGCCGCGCTGGTATTCAAACATTCTACCAGCATTACTCAAATTATATTATATTGTCGCTGTAGCAAGCAATCGCAACCAAGAGATTGTTCATCTCCATTTTACACCTGATGTTTGACAAACTCAAAAATCTTCAATTTAGATTCTCAGCCACAAATGCCATGATTTCTCAGCGTAATTTGAAGCTGAATTGAACACGAAGATGGACAAATTGAAATTGAAAAGGAATAAATTGAAGATGAAGATGAATTAAAGGTGAATAAGAAGATGAAGATGAACTAGAAGATGGTGAAAGATGGCAAAATATGAATAAGAAATAAGAAAAAAAGGACAAACTAAAGATAAAGATGAATATTGCCATTATTATGCTTATAAGTTGTACATGACATTTTCAAACTTCTGACATAATTGTCATACCCTTTCATTTGCTATATATGATCGGATGAAAATGTACGTTCAATTATTCTCTGATCCTTCTTCTTTACATTATTCTGCTGGTCCTCCCTTTCGAACAACTTATCAAATAGTTTCTAGTAAAGCTTCCAAAAACAGAAAATTTGAGATGCGTCCTGGAGGTGTAGTAGCGTTGTTATATTTTTACCTTCTGAAGATTGACCTAATTCTATTCTTATGTTTCTTTGATAAATTATATTTTTTTGAAATAGCATGACCACTCATAACATAGATTCAAACTGTTTCAAATGACCTGTCAAAACCTATGTAAGATTCAGATGTAAAAATACACTTAAATCATGAGACTGACTTAAGAAAAAATGTTCTGTCTAATTTCATTACCGACCATGACAGTTGGCATGTCAATATATTGGCCTGGTAACATCTACCTATTTGTATGGGTCCAATATCTGTTTGCCAAATGCTTCGTTAGATTAGTAAATTATGGAAGCTCTATTTAACAAACAACAAAATCTTCTTGAACACCATGTATTCTTTGAATAACCATAAATATTGACGACATTACCTAAGCATAATATATGCTTGTAATTGATGTCATCTATACATTACACATTAGTTAAATCCCAGTATTGGGTAGATTCTTCTGAAAAAAAATTCTGGAATTTGTGGCTCAGAGTTTGAGCTGACTTACGGCTTAAATCAGTGATCCAATGGGAGCGATATCGATCATTTTTGTTTGTGGGGGGACTTTTTTTTGGGGGGGGGGCAACAAAAACTTTACGAAATACATCACAAATTTGTTCATATGCATTTTTGTTACGCCTTTACAAGTCATACATACATTTTGGGGTGGGGAATTCAAGCCCCATACTCCCCTGGCCACAGCCTTGGGTTCAATCTTGGGAAAATATCTTTGGATTTTGCGGGAGAAAGCAGAGCAGGTAAAACTACGAATCAAATTTTTGGGGAAAATTCTAGTGATAAGAATAACTGGACAAGAATATTGCCGAAGAAGGATTTTGTGGGAATTGTAGAGCTGAATTAATTCCTGAGGCGAACTGAGCCGTAGAACCTTTTACTGTTGGTTTAAGATTGATGTTTTACACGTATTTATGTATTTAAAATCGTGTTATTACTTGTTGACGAATCTTTGCTTATTATGGCTTGTGTACTTTTGTAGAAATTAATAAAAAAAAAACCGAAAAAGAAGTTTTCTGGTAATAGCACAAGCAAACAGTATTTTATGCTCGTTTTAAGTTTTAATGCTGCTCATTTCTTCCAGTTGAAAAAAAAATATTTATTTTCTTGCTTTTTTTTAAATAATGCTAGAAAATCCTGCGCCCCCCTTATGGAAATTCTCTTCCCTCATGATAAGTTTCTCCAAAGAAATATCCTCCCACGTAACCCCCTCCCCCGACCCACCCCAACCCAGCGCAAAAAGGATCCCCCTAAAACATCTGTACAATTCATAATAGCCATTACTATAATGTAAACAATGGTCAAAGTTTGTAACTTGCAGCCCCTCCCCCAGGAACTTTGGGGGAGTAAGTCGTCCCCAAAGACATATTTATCAGGTTTTGACTATGCTGAATAGAAAGGCTATCTCAAATTTTTTATGCGGTGACTTTTGAAAAAGTCACCCTACGCCCCTCGTGGGAGGGGCGTAGGTGTCCTCCAATTTTTTAGGTGTCCTCCAAAAAAGGCACTAGAAATTTTAATTTCCGTTATAAAGATCCCTCTCATGTCATTCTACGACCACTGGGCTGATAATATCACCCCTGGAAAAAAAAACAACAACAAACAAACAAATAAACACACATCCGTGATCTTTTTTCTGGCAAAAAAAAATACAAAATTCAACTTTTTTAAAGATAGGAGCTTGAAACTTCTACAATAGGGTTCTCTGATACGCTGAATCTGATGGTTTGACATTTGTTAAGATTCTATGACTTTTAGAGGGGGGTGTCTCCCTATTTTCTAAAATAAGGCAAATTTTCCCTGGCTTTTAACTTTTGATGGGTAAGACTAAACTTGATGAAACTTATATATTTAAAATAAGCATCAAATTGCAATTCTTTTGATGTAACTATTGGTATTAAAATTCCTTTTTTTAGAGTTTCGGTTACTGTTGAGCCGGGTTGCTTCTTAACAGTTCGTTACCACGAACTGTTTCTCTTATTTAGAATTATCATTCTCTTACTCAAGTGACTGCAAGTTTACTCAAGTTCTGAGAAACTAGTTTACCTTTTTTATTATAATGATCAAAAGAGTAGAATTTAAACACAAGTGAGAATCAAACAGTTCGTGGTAACGAACTGTAGTAAGGAGAGACCCGGCTCAATAGTAACCGAAACTAAAAAAAATTGAATTTTGATACCCATAGTTATATTAAAAGAATTACATTTTAATGCTGATTTTAAATATATAAGTTTCATCAAGATCAGTTATATCGATCAAAAGTTACGAGCCTAAGAATATTTGCCTCATTTTTTAGAAAATAGGGGGAAAAAACCCATAAAAGTCATACAATCTTAACAAAAATCACACCATCAGATTCAGCGTATCGGAGAACCTTGTTGTAGAAGTTTTAAGTTCCTATCTACAAAATGTGGAATTTTGCATTTTTTTTTGCCAGAAGACAGATCAGGGATGCGTGTTTATTTGTTTGTTTTTTTGTTTGTTTTTTTCC
Organism: Artemia franciscana; assembly: GCF_032884065.1. NCBI lineage: Eukaryota > Metazoa > Arthropoda > Branchiopoda > Anostraca > Artemiidae > Artemia > Artemia franciscana. The sequence goes on along the minus strand of NC_088878.1, from coordinate 9,423,483 downwards.
CCAGGGGTGATCGTATCGACTGAGTGGTCCTAGAATGTTGCGAAAGGGCTCATTCTCACGGAAATTAAAAGTTCTAGTGCCATTTTTAAGTGACCAAAAACATTAGAGGGCACCTAAGCCCCCTCCCACGCTCATTTTTCCCCAAAAGTCACCGGATCAAAATTATGAGATAGCCATTTTATTCACCATAGTCAAAAAACCTAATAACTATGCCTTTGAGGACGACTTACTACCCGCAGTCTCCCTGGGAGGGGTTGCAAGTTACAAACTTTGACCTGTGTTTACATTTAGTAATGGTTACTGGGAAGTGTACGGACGTTTTCAGGGGAATCTTTTTTGGGTTTGGGAGGAAGAGGTGAGGTGGGAGGGGGGTTACGCAGGAGGATCTTTCCCTGGAAAAACTTCTCATGGGGGAAGAGACTTTCAATGAAGGGGGCGCAGGATTTTTTTTTGCACTTTTTTAAAAAAACAAGGAAAAAATAAATATGAGACATTTTTTCTACTGAAAGTGAGGAGCAGCATTAAAACTTAAAACGAGGAGAAATTATTGCGCATATGAGGGGTTTACCTCCTCGTAATACCTCGCTCTTTACGCGAAAGTATTTTTAGTAATTTCAACTATTTATTCTACGGCTTTTGTGATTCAAGGGTCATTGTTAAGGAATTGGGACATAATTTAATCTTTAGTGTAAAGAGCGAGGTGTCGACGAGGGGTGAACTCCCTCATATACGCAATAAAAATATACGAATATAGAAGTTCGTTACGTAAGTTAATTCGTAAATTACGTATATTTTTTTCTTCTGAAAATGTTCGTAAAACAATTAAAAGTTCTAGTTGCCTTTTTAAGTAATCAAAACAATTGAGGGCAGCTAGGCTTCCTCCCTCTCTCCTTTTTTCTCAAAATCTTCCGATTAAAATTATGAGAAAGCCATTTAGCCAGAAAGAAAATTAATATGAAAATTTCGTTTTAATTATTTATGTGTGGAGAGCCAAGATCAAAACATGCATGAATTAAAAACCGTCCAGAAATTAAATAAAAAAAAACAAGTTTTTTTAAATGAAAGTAAGGAGCGACATTAAAACTTAAAACGAACAGAAATTACTCCGTATATGAAAGGGGCTTTTCTTCCTCAACGCCCCGCTCTTTACGCTTAAGTTTTTTCCTTTTTTAAAAAGTAGAGCTAAGAGAAAGAGTCAAACTTTAGCGTACAGAGCGGGGCGTTGAGGAAGAAAAGCCCCTTTCATATACGTAGTAATTTCTGTTCGTTTTAAGGTTTAATGTCGCTCCTTACTTTCATTTAAAAAAGCTTGTTTTTTTTTATTTAATTGAAAATAAGGAGCGACATTAAAACTTATAACGAACAGAAACTACTCCGTATATGAAATGGGTTGTCTCCTTCGCAATCTCTCGCTCTTTACGCTAAAGCTTTTAATTGTTTTAAAAAGTAGAATTGTGGAAAAAAGGCAAACTTTTGCGTAAAGAGCGAGAGATTGCGAAGGGGGCAACCCATTTCATATACGGAGTAATTTATGTTCGTTTAAAGTTATAATGTCGCTCCTTACTTTCAGTTAAAAAAAACTTGTTTTTTTTTATTTAATTTCTGAACGTTTTTCAATCAATGAATGTTAAATTTTGGCTCTCCGCAGAGGAAGAATGAACACGAACTCTACATTTTTTTTTATTTTTTTTGGCTAAATGGCTTTCTCATAATTTTGATCGAATGATTTTGAGAAAAAAGAGCGGGGGAGGAAGCCTAGTTACCCTCCGATTTTTTTGGGTAATTAAAAAGGCAACTAGCACTTTTGATTTTTTACGAATCTTTTTATTAGTAAAAGATATACGTAACTTATAAATTAGCTTACGTAAAGAACTTTTATATTCTCATGTTTTTATTACATATGTGAGTGGGTTCGCCCCCTCGTCGATACCTCGCTCTTTACACTAAAGCTTAGATTTTGTCCCAATTCCTTAAGAATGACCTCTGAATCACAAAGGCCGCAGAATAAATAGTTGAAATGACTGAAAATACTTTAGCGTAAAGATTGAGGTATAACGAGGAGAAAAACCCCTCATATGCGCAATAATTTTTGTTCGTTTTAAGTTTTAATGGTGCTCCTTACTTTCATTAGAAAAAACTTTTCATATTTAGTTTTTCATTGTTTTTTCAAATAATGCTAGAAAATCCTGCGGCCCCTTCATTGAAATTTTCTTCCCCCATGTGAAGTTTCTCCATGGAAATATCCTCTCATTAGACCCCCCTCAACTCTCCCCCCTAAAAAAGTCCCCCTGAAAACGTCTGTACACTTCCCAATAGAATTTTGGTTCTTCCAATTTTTTTGGTCACTTAAAAAGGGCACAAGAACTTTTAATTTCCGTTAGAATGAGCCCTCCCGCGACATTCTAGGACGACTGGGTCGATACAATCACCCCTGGGGAAAAAAACAACACAAAAACAAATAAACACGCATCCGTGATTCGTCTTCTGGCAAAAAAATGCGAAACTTCACATTTTTGTAGATAGGAGCTTCTCCAATTGAAACTTCTACAATAAGGTTCTCTGATACGCTGAATCTGATGGTGTGATTTTCGTTAAGATTGTATGACTTTTAGGGGGCGTTTTCTCCTATTTTCTAAAATGAGGCTCGTAACTTTTGATAGGTCAGACTAATCTTGATGAAAGTTATATATTTGAAATCAGCATTAAAATGCAATTTTTTTGATGTAGCTATTGGTATCAAAATTCCATTTTTTAGAGTTTTGATTACTATTGAGCCGGGTCGCTCCTTACTACAGTTCGTTACCACGAACTGTTTGATTAAAAAAACTTTTTTTTATTTATTGGATTAAAGATTGATTGTTAGCCCGCTGTCGTTTTCAGGGAGTAGGGTTGAGCATTTCTACTCAATGGTGTCTTCACTAAAAACAAGAGCATTGTTACTGTTCGTTTCTCTAACGGTAAAGGTGTAAGGCCTACCGCGTATTTGGCGCTTTAACAAAAGGAATTATATTACAAACATTTTCTTTTTTTCCTATTATATCTTTAAAAATAATTTGAAAATTGCAGTTAAACCAGACCAGGATTTACAATAGGCCCACTTGACCCTGCAGCTTTCATTATTCCTGAAGTTTTGGGAATTTCCCCGAAAATCCTGCGAAAACAGCGCGGCAAAAACAGTGCGTTTTGAGAGATGTCAAAGCTTTAAATTCGGCCTGGGTGAAACAAAATCTTGAGCTTCTGAACTTTCAGCAAATAATATCATTATATGTCCAATATTGATTTTAAATTATTAGTTTTTATCAAAACTGTTAATTTATTTTGGACTAAAAACTTATTTTGGAATAGAGAATTTTGAAAAAATTAAAACTTTGACAAGCAAAAACAAACAAAAATTAATTAAAAAAACTTTTTCGAAAAACAAGTTTTCTAAAGAAAAGTAAAGGCCATATTAAACTTAAGATCAGAAGGAATACAAAGCTACAATAACTCAAACTCAAAACAACCAGAAATTACTATTTAAAAAAAATGAAAGCCTAAACAAACAAAAAATTAAATAAATAGTCATAGGAAAAACATAACAGACAACAGGTACTAATATAAATGAATAAGTAAATCTCAAAACGAGTGTGAATAAATAAATCTCGAGCCTTATGTGCTTTTGTACAAATTAATTTAAAAACAAAACTTTTGAAAAAAGAAGTTTTCTAAGGAAAACTAAAAGCCATATGAAACTTAAGATCAGGAAAAAAGAAACCTACAATAACTAGAAATCAAAACAAGAATAAACGAAACTAGAAAAAAACAGAAATTAAATAAACAATCATAGAAAAATAAACATACAACAGGTACTAATATAAATGAATAATAAATCTCAAAACAAGTAAAGTTTAGGTTGATTATGCAAATCAGGCTTAAAAAGAACAAAAATATATTGCTCTTGAGGCATAATTAGATAAAAAAAACAAGTTTTTTAACTCAAAGTAAGGAGCGACATTAAAACTGAAATCGAACAGAAATTACTTCGTATATGAAAGAGGCTGCTTCCTCATCAACGCCCCGCTCTTTACGCTAAAGTTTGACTCTGTCTCGCAATTCTTCTTTTTAAAACAGTAAAAAACTTTAGCGTAAAGAGCGGGGCGTTGATGAGGAAGCACCCTCTTTCATATACGAAGTAATTTCTGTTCGTTTTCAGTTTTAATGTCGCTCCTTACTTTCAGTTAAAAAAAACTTGTTTTTTTTATTTAATTTCTGAACGTTTTTGAATCAATGCATGTTTTGATTTTGGCTCTCCGCAGAGGAATAATTAAAACGAAATTTGCATTTTTTTTTTTTGGCTAAATGGCTTTCTCATAATTTTGATCGAATGATTTTGAGAAAAAAAGAGCGGGGGAGGAAGCCTAGTTGCCCTCCGATTTTTTGGTCAATTAAAAAGGCAACTAACTTTTAATTTTTTACGAATATTTTTATTAGTAAAAGATTTACGTAACTTATAAATTAGCTTACGTAAAGAACTTTTGTATTCTCATATTTTTATTACATATATGAGGGGGTTCGCCCCCTTGTCAGATCCTCGCTCTTTACACTAAAGCTTAAATTTTGCCCCAATTCATTAAGAATGACCCCAGAATCACAAAAGCCGTAGAATAAATAGTTGAAATTACTAAAAATACTTTAACGTAAAGAGCGAGGTATTAGGAGGAGGTGAGCCCCTCAAATGGGTAATAATTTCTGTTTGTTTTAAGTTTTAATGCAGTTCCTTACTTCCAGCTGAAAGAACTTTTTCATATTTATTTTTTCATTGTGTTTTTAAATAATGCTAGTAAATCCTGCGCTCCCTTCATGGGGATTTTCTTCCCCCATGACAAATTATCGATGGAAAGTTCCCCCAGCATATCCCTCTCTTCTAAACCCTCCCCCAACCAAAAAAATCCTCCTGAAAACGCCTGTACACTTCCCAATAACCATTACTATATGTAAGCATTGGTCAAAGTTTGTAACTTGTTGCCCCTCCCATGGGGACTGTGGGGGAGTAATTCGTCCCCAAAGATATAGTTATAAGGTTTTTCGAATACGCTGAATAAAATGGCTATCTCAGAATTTTGATCCGTTGACTTTGGTAAAATAATTAGCGTGGGAGGGGGCCTAGGTGCCCTCCAATTTTTTTGGTCACTTAAAAAGGGCACTAGAACTTTTCATTTCCGTTTGAATGAGCCCGCTTGCAACATTCTAGGACAAATGGGTCGATACGATCACCCCTGGAAAAAAAAACAAAAAAAAAACAAATAAACACGCATCCGTGATCTGCCTTCTGGCAAAAAATACAAAATTCCGCATTTTTGTAGATAGGAGCTTGAAACTTCTACAGTAGGGTTCTCTGATACGCTGAATCTGATGGTGGGATTTTTGTTAAGATTCTATGTCTTCTAGGGGCCGTTTCCCCCTATTTTCTAAAATAACGCAAATTTTCTCAGGCTCGAACTTTTGATGGGTAAGACTAAACTTGATGAAACTTATATATTTAAAATCAGCATTAAAATGCAATTCTTTTGATGTAGGTATTGGTATCAAAATTCCATTTTTTAGAGTTTTGGTTTCTATTGAGCCGGGTCGCTCCTTACTACAGTTCGTTACCACGAACTGTTTGAAATGACACCTAAAATGAGTGGAAATCAAATATACAATCATGGCAAAAAAAAATAAACGATAGCTACTAATTTTAAATAAGTAAAGACATCTTAAAACGAGTGAAACTTAAACTGAATATGCAAATCCAGTTTGAAACAAACAAAAATCTCTACAAACAAGAGTTTGAGTTTTTCCTCCTTCTTTCACTGTAAAAGTCTAAAACCTCCTGTGTCATTGGCACTTTACTGAAAACCAAATTTGTCTTGAATAGTCTTGGAAAGCAAAACTAAAGTTAAACTGAATGTTTGATATATAATACAATTAATTGTTGAAAGATCATAATTTCAAGATTTTATTTCACTGTAATTCTATTTTCATTTTCAATGCTACGATAACTGGCAAAGAAAATATTTTTTGCTATAAATGTTTTCAGTGAAGCACCAATAACATAGCAGGCTTTAGACTTTACAGTTAGGGAAGGGGGCAGTATCCGACCTCTTGTTTGTAGTGAAGCTATATTTGTCTTGAAAAGAACTAGTAAGATTAAACTAAATATTTGATATATAATAATATTAATTGCTGAAAGCTCACCAGTTCAAAATAAAATTTTATTTTAACTTTTACGTTTGTTGTAAATTTTGTAATAAGTACCAAACAAAATTGTAATATTTTTAATCATGTTCAATAAAGTGCCAATTACGCAGTAAGTTTTAGTCTTTTACAGTGAAAGAAAGAGGCAAAACCCAAAATCCTCTTTGTAGAGATTTTTGTTTGTTTCAACTTGTTTTTGCATATTCAATAAGTTTGACTCGTTTTAAGATTTATTTACTCAATTAAAATTTGTAACTATTGTTTGTATTTTTTACCCATCAAAAGTTACGAGCCAGAGAAAATTTTCTTATTTTAGAATAGGGGGAAAAACCCCATAAATGTCATAGAGTCTTAACGAATATCATACTATCAAATTCAGCGTATCAAAGAATCCTACTGTAGAAGTTTCAAGCTCTTATGTACAAAAATGTGGGATTTTGTATATTTTGCAAGATAAAAGATCACGGATGCGTGCTTATTTGTTTTTTCCCCAGGGATGATCGTATCAATCCAGTGGTCCTAGAATATCGTAAGAGGGATAATTATAATGGAAGTTAAAGTTCTAGTGCCCTTTCTTGGCGAACAAAAAATTGGAGGGAACCTAGTCCCCCTCCTACGCACATTTTTGCTCCAAAGTCACCGCATCAAAGTTTTGAGATAGCCATTCTGTTCAGTGTAGTCAAAAACCCAATAACTATGTCTTTGAGGACGACTTAATCCCCTAAAGTCCCCAGAGGAGGGGCTGCAAATACAAATTTTTACCATTGTTTACACATAGTAATGGTTGTTATGAAGTGTACAGATGTTTTAGGGGGAACTTTTTCGCGTTGAGGAGGTGGGGGGTGGGCTGACTTGGAGGAGGTTACGTGGGAGGATCTTTCCATAGAGGAATTTATCATGAGGGAAGAGAATTTCCATGAAGGGGGTGCAGGATTTCTTAGCATTATTATAAAAAAAACAATAAGAAAATGAATAATTTTTCTTTCAACTGGAAGTATTGAGCAGCATTAAAACTTAAAAAGAATATAAAATATTACGTCTATATGGGGGTTCGTCTCCTCCACAATACCTTGCTCTTTGCGCTAAAGTGTTTTTAGTAATTTCAACTATTTATTCTACGGCCTTTGTGATTCAGGGGTGTTTCTTAAGGATTTGGGACAAAATTCAAGCTTTAGTGTAAAAAGCGAGGTACTGACATTAAAACTTTCATCAAAGTATCAACACTAGTATCAAAGTAACAATACTAAAGGATCCTCAGGGCCTGGGGGTGGATGCTGTAAGTTATATCCCGGGGGTATATATATCTTTCTTATGGAAAGAAAGCTTGTATAACTTCAGAGAGGGTTCATTCGATTGGGAATTGATCGGAGGGCTAGATGTCCTCGATCACTTTTGACTCTTGAGAAAGTCACTGGAATTTTAATTTACAATCGGATAAGCCCTCTCCAAAGCTTATACAGCCATCCTTCCATAAAAACCTTTTACGCCCTCAGGGCACCTTTTAGAACACTTGCCTCGGGATTCTGGGACGGCTGTTTTATCCCTGGAGTTTTTGTTACATTATCTTTGGTCTATTTTGAATAAAATGGCTATATAAAAAATTTGATTGGACGCATTTAGGGAAAAGAAGGTTGGGAGGTAGGGAGTGCTGGTCAGATCTCTTAAAAGGTGAATTAGAACTTTCGATTTCTAATTATTCGAATCCCCTCCAAAATCTATCCGACCACCTCTTCCACAAGACCTCATATATCCTCGCGGCATAAGTTACAACGCTACCCCTGGCTCTAGGGGGGGTATGTTGACAACAAAGTTTTTGTTGTCTTATCGTTGGACTATTTTAAACAAACCGGCTATCTCAAAATTTTCATTTAATACATTTGGGGAAAAGAGGGTGTTTGGATCGGGGTAGAGGGTGCCCTCTGTTAACTTTTGATTCATAAAAAGGTGATTATAATTTTCAATTAAAAAAAGCTTTCCCTGGATGCTCGTGGGGCTATGTTGACCCTGGAGTTTTTTTCTGATGTTTGATCTATATTCAACAAATAGTTATCTCAAAATTTTTATATAATGGATTAGTGGGAAATGGGCGGGGGGGGAGTTGGGCTCGGATCTCTTTTGAATCTTAAAAAGTGAACTAGAACTTTCAATTTCTTATCAAATGAGCCACCTTCGAAGTTTATACGAACACCCCTTACATAAAAACCTTATACGCCTCTGGGGCATGACTTAAAACACTTGCCCCCGGGCACCGGGGGATTCTGTCGACCCCAGAGTTTTTGTTATCTGATATTTGAGCGATATTTTTTTAAAAGGGCCTCCTCAAAATTCATATCGGATGGGTTAGGAGGAAAACGGCTTGGGGAGGGGCTAGTTCCCTTCGGATCTCTTTAAACTGTCAAAAAGTGAACTAGAACTTTCAATTTCAAACTAAGCGAGCCCTCTTCGAAGTTTATAAGAGCATCCATTCCATTAGAACCATATATGCCCCCGGAACATAACTTACAACGTCTACCCCCGGGCCCTGGGGGTTTTGTTGGCACCAAAGTTTTTCTTATCTGACCTTTGAACTATTTCTTAACAAAATGGCTATCTCAAAATTTTTACCCAGTGAGTTTTGGTAAAAAAGGGCGTGGAGGAGATAGTTGCCCTCGGATTTCCTTTGACACTTAATAAGTGAACTAGAACTTTCAGTTTTCAATTAAATGAGCCCTCTCTGAAGTTTATCCGAGCATCCCTTTTATATGAATCATATATGCTCCATGGACATAAATTACAACGGCTGCCCCCAGGCCCAGGGGGTTTGAATTGACACCAAAGTTTTTGCTATCTGACCTTTGAAATATTAAAAAAAAATTGCTATCTCAAAATTTGTATTGAATGAGTTTGGGGAAAAAGAGATGGGTGAGAAATAATTGCCCTCCGATCTCTTACTCGTAAGAAATGAAAAAGAACTTTCAATTTCCAATCAAATTAGCCCTGTCTGAAGTTTATACGATCATCCCTTCCATATGGACCATATTTATCCCGAGGGAATACCTTGAAACGCCTGCCCCTGGGCCCCGGGGAGTTGTATTGAAACCAGAGTTTTACTTAATTGAATTTTGAACTATTTTTAACAAAATAGCTATCTCAAAATTTCTATCGGATGGTTCTGGGAAAAAAAGGCTTCGGGGAGGGGGGCTAGTTTTCTTTAGCCCTCGAGGGCTAGCTTTCGATAGCCCTGGGATCTCTTTTAACTCTCAAAAAGTGAACTAGAACTTTCATTTTCCAATCAAATGAGCCCTTTCTAACGTTTATACGAGTATCTCTTCCACGAGAACAAAACATGCCCCAGAGCATAACTTACAACACCTGCTCCCGGGCTCTTGGGGTTACGTCGACGCAGAAATTTGCTTATCTGACTTTTGAACTATTTTTAACAAATTGGCTATCTTAAAATTTTTGTCGGATGGGTTTCGGGAAAAAGGTTGGGAGAAGGGCTAGTTGCCCTTGGATCTCTTTTGTCTCCTAGAAAGGGAGCTATAACTTTTAATTTCTAATCAAATGAGCCCACTCTGAAGTATACACGAGCATCAATTCACAAGAACCATATAGGTCCCAGGACATTACTTACAACGTATACCGGAATTCGGTTGCGTCGACACCGGAATTTTTGTTATGTAAGTTTTGAACAATTTTCTAATGGCTATCTCAAAATTTGTATCGGATGGGTTTGGGGAAAAAAGGGTGTTGGTGGGGGGCTATTAGTGCTCAAATCTCTTTTGACTCTTAAAAAGTGAATTAGAACTTTCAATTTCCAATCAAATAAGCCCTCTATGAAGTTTATACAAGCATCCCTTCCATAAGAACCACATATGCTATCAGGGCATAACTTATAACGCATGTCCCCGGGCCCTGGGGGGTTGTATCGACACATATTTTTTGTTATCTAGTTTTTGAACATTTGTTTTTTAAATGACTATCTCAAAATTTGTATAGGATGGGTTTGGGGAAACAAGTGCATGTAGAGTGGGGGGCTAATTGCCAACCGATCTCTTATAACTGTTAAAAACTGAATTAGAACTATCAATTTTCAATCAAATAAGCCCTTTGTGAAGTTTATACGAGCATCCCTGTCCATAAGAACTATATATGCCCCCAGGGAATTACTTAGGACGCCTGTCTCTGGGCCCTGAGGAGTTGTATCGACACCGAAGCTTTTCTTGTCTTACCTTTGAACTATTTTTAACAAAATAGCTATTTCAAAATTTATATCGAATGCGTTTGGAGAAAAAGGGGCATGGGGGGCTAATGGCCATCCAGTGTCTTTTAAGTTTCAAAAACTTAGATATAACTTTTAATTTCCAATAAAATGAGCCCTCTCTGAAGTTTATGCAAGCATCTCTTGCCTAACCATATATGCTCCCAAGACATAACTAACAACACCTGCCCCAGACCCTGGGGGTTGTGTCGGCGCAAGAGCTATCCTTATATTATCTTTGTGCTTTTTTTTAATATGGCTATCTCAAAGTTGTTATTGGATGGGTTTGAGGAAAATAGGGCATGGGAGCGGCTAATTGTCCTCTGATCTCTTTGGACTCATAAAAAGTGAGCTAGAACTTTCAAATTCCTGTCAAATGAGCCATCCTTGAAGTCTATACGAGCATCCCTTCCATAATAACCATATATGCCCACAGGGAATAACTTACAGCGCTTGCCCCAAGGCCCTGGGGGTTGTGTTGGTGCAAGAGCTATCCTTATATTATCTTTGTACTTTTTTTTTAATATGGCTATCTCAAAGTTGTTATTGGATGGGTTTGAGGAAAATAGGGCATGAGAGGGGCTAGTTGTCCTCTGATCTCTTTGGACTCAAAAAAGTGAGCTAGAACTTTCAAATTCCTGTCAAATGAGCCCTCCTTGAAGTCTATACGAGCATCCCTTCCATAATAACCATATATGCCCACAGGGCATAACTTACAGCGCTTGCCCCCAGGCCCTGAGGGTTGTGTCGACACTGGATTTTTTGTTATATGATCTTTGAAGTATTTTCAAAAAGCCGTGTGGCCTTTACTATAGGCAACGCTATAGAGCAGCCTGTGATAAGTTAAGTAACTGGAGATGAACAATCCCTCTGGTTGCAATGGTAGTTAAAGTTTGAGTTGAATGTTCACTAAGAAATTCGGTGAATACAGCCAAAACATTTTGGAAGAGATCCGATTCGCTTATAAAAAGAGGGATTTGAATCAGGACAAAGTCATTACATTACTAGTAAGTTTTAAATATTTTATGTTGAATTACGTTATTTAGTTGGATTTCGTTGCTAGGGAGAGTCACAACCGACTTATTTACGATTTAAGCAATTTAATTGAATTAAGGTTTTTGAATTCTGGTAACGCCAAACAATCAAAGAATATGATTGTCAATTCTTAAGTGAATAGATTAAAATTGATATGAATATAAGCATACGTTGAAAAGTATCTATTTCAACTAGATAATCACTTAAGTCTAATTGTGAAGTGCCATGTCTTTACTTATATATAGACTTTAACCAGTATTATCGCTAGCGAAACTCTTCTGAAAATTTAGGCTGAACGTCTCAGTCATATCACAGTATACATGAAATGTACAAAAAAAGATGGACACTCATTTTGGTTGCAATAGATTACGAGTTTAACGTACTTTATAGAAGCTTGGTATCTGAACAAGGCTATTTTGTTTCATTTTGGAAATCGACCAATTCATTTTCAAGAGTAAGGGATGCAAAAGAGGCATGACCATTTCACTAAAATCATATACTTAAAAAGACTTATTATATTCAATTTTTATACATGTTTAGGAGGAAATCTGATTATTTAATTGTTTTTTTTTTACTTTCTTATCTATAGATGACTATTATAGAGAGATATAAAAGTGTCATTTCATTCAAAAAGGAAACCAAGTTTATTAAGATAAAAACCTAAAAGTAATTTTTCAAGTATTGTTCAATTCAAGCCATACTAAAGAAGGACTAGTGTTTCTCTCATTCAAAGTTAACCTATGTAGAACAGTCGCTTTATGCTATGATAGTCAATACCGTGCCCTGAGAAAGATTCTAGCTGCCATTAGGTTGGGCGATACGCTTGCTAATTCCACTTTTAAAAAATACGCTGCAAGTGAAATATCAAATCGACGCTCTATGCACTACCAATGGCTTTGGAAGGTCTTTATCTTTTATAATTTTTTCTTCTAACCAGGAAGTAAGTTTTACAGATACCATATTAAATTAAAAAATGGTCTGTAGACATATCCCATTGTTTTGATTCTCAGCCTTAATATTTTTAGATTTAATCATAACTAAATGTATTGGTGAAAAAAAACATACTGGACGATAATAATGGACTGTGATTCCGTACTAATTTTTATTCTTATGTTGTTAAAACGGAAGCAGCGAAATATTGGGCTTCAATTTTTGTTTTAAGGGCTGTTTGGACCATTCTAGAGTGATCCCTCGTGTTTCTAGACACACTTGAGAAAAAATACAGGTGTTAGATTTAACCAACGTGCTGGTGCGGTAAAAAAACGACTTATCAGACAATCTATAATTAATTTTTAACTACCTATTAAGCTCCTATTAACTCTAACTACCTCATATTCTTGAATTAAGGATGGAATTGTGTGGGGGTAACTTCCCGGGTGAGCATTTTACGTGGGGTAGCTTTCCAGGGAGGAATTTTTCTTGGAAGTGGGATAATTTATATTGAAGGGGGAGGTAGATTTCCTGGCGTAATTTAAAAATGATCAGGAATTAAATTGAAAGAAGCAGCTTGTTTCAATTGAAGGTAAGAAGCAACAATAAAACTTAAAAGGAACAGAAAATACCGTATATTAGCGAGGCTGCCTCCTTCTCAAGGCCCCACTATAGTTCTACCTCCTCCTAAATACCCCGCTAAAATTTTGACCTTTTGTCAATCAAACAGTTCGTGGTAACGAACTGTAGTAAGGAGCGACCCGGCTCAATAGTAACCGAAAATCTAAAAAAATGGAATTTTGATACCAATAGTTACATAAAAAAAATCGAATTTTAATGCTGATTTTAACTATAAAACTTTCATCAAGATTGGTCTTACCTATCAAAAGTTACGAGCCTAGAAAATTTGGCTCATTTTAGAAAATAGGGGAAAACACCCCCTGAAAGTCATACAATCTTAACAAAAATCACGCCATCAGATTCAGCGTATCAGAGAACCTATTGTAGAAGTTTCAAGCTCCTATCTACAAAATGTGGAATTTCGCATTTTTTGCCAGAAGACAAATCACGGATGCGTGTTTATATTTTTTTTATGTTTTTTTTCCCCAGGGGTGATCGTATAGACCCAGTGGTCTTAGAATGTCGCGAGAGGGCTCATTCTAAAGGAAATTAAAAGTTCTAGTTCCCTTTTAAAGTGACCAAGAAAATCTGGGGGCACCTAGGCCCCCTCCCACGCTCATTTTTCCCTAAAGTCACCGGATCAAAATTCTGAGATAGCCATTTTATTCACCATAGTCGAAAAACCTAATAACTGTGTCTTTGGGGACGACTTACTCCCCCACAGTCCCCGTGGGAGGGGTTGCAAGTTACAAACTTGTGTTTCAAACGGTTCGTGGTAACGAACTGTAGTAAGGAGCGACCCGGCTCAATAGTAAACGAAACTCTAGATAACGGAATTTTGATGCTAAAATATACATCAAAAGAATCGGATTTTCATGTTGATTTTAAATATATAAGTTTCATCAAATTTTGTCTTTGTCATCAAAAGTTACGAGCCTGAGAAAATTTGTCTTATTTTAGAAAATAGGAGAAAACACCCCCTAAAAGTCACAGAATCTTAACGAAAATCACATCATCGCATTTGGCGTATCAGAGAACTCTATAGCAAAATTTTCAAGCTCCTATCTACAAAAATGTGGAATTTCGTATTTTTTGCCAGAAGACAAATCACGGGTGCGTGTTTATTTGTTTGTTTTTTTTGTTTTTTTTTCCCAGGGGTCATCGTATCGACCAAGCGGTCCTAGAATGTTGCAAGTGGGCTCATTCTAACGGAAATGAAAAGTTCTAGTGCCCTTTTTAAGTGACCAAAAAAATTGGAGGGCACCTAGGCCCCCTCCCACGCTCATTTTTTCTCCAAAGTCAACAGATCAAAATTTTGATGTAGCCATTTTGTTCCACATAGTCAAAAACCATAATAACTATGTCTTTGGGAATGACTTACTCCCCCAGAGTCCCTGGGGGAGGGGCTGCAAGTTTCAAACTTCGACCAGTGTTTACATATAATAATGGTTATTGGGAAGTGTACAGTCGTTTTCGGGGGATTTTTTTTGAGTTTTAGGGGTGGGGTTGAGGGGAGGGGGCTATGTGGCAGGAGCTTTCCTTGGAGAAATATGTCATGGGGGAAGAAAAATTCAATGAAAAGGGCGCAGGATTTTCTAAAATTACTATAAAAAAACAATGAAAAAATAAACATGGAAAAGTTTTTTTAATTGAAAGTAAGGAGTAGCATTGAAACTTAAGACGAACAGAGACTATTACGCATATGAGGGGTTCTAAAAATACTTTAGCATAAAGAGCGAGGTATTTAGGAGGAGATAAATACCTCGCTCTTTATGCTATAGTATTTTTAGTAATTTCAACTATTAATTCTACGGTCTTTCTGATTCAGGGGTCATTCTTAAAGAATCAGCACAAAACTTAAGATTTAGTGTAAAGAGCGAGGTATTAACGAGGGTACAAACCCCCTCATATACATAATAAAAATTTAAGAATATAAAAGTTTGTTACGTAAGTTAATTCTTAAGTTACGTATAGTTTTTACTAATAAAAAAATTCGTTAAAAATTAAAATTTATAGTTGCCTTTTTGTGTAACCGAAAAATTGCATGGCAACTAGGCCTTCTTCCCCATCCCTTATTTCTCAAAATCGTCTGATCAGAACTAAGAGAAAGCCATTTAGCCAAAAAAGGAATTAAAATGTAAAATTCATTTTAATAATTTATGTGTGGAGAGTCAAAATCAAACATGCATTAATTCAAAAACGTTCAGAAATTACATAAAAAAACTAGTTTTTCTAACTGAAAGTAAGGAGCGACATTAAAACTTAAAACGAACACAAATTACTCTGTATATGAAATGGGTTGTCCCCTCCGCAATCCTTCGCTTTTTACGCTAAAGTTTGACTCTTTACCACAATTCTGCTTTTTAAAACAATTAATAGCTTTAGCATAAAGAGTGAGGGATTGCGGTGGGGACAACCCATTTCATATACGGAATAATTTCTGTTCGTTTTAAGTTTTAATGTCGCTCCTTACTTTCAGTTAGAAAAACTAGTTTTTTTTATGTAATACTTATAGTAATGGTTACTGGGAAGTGTACGGACGTTCTCAGGGGATTTTGTTTGGTTTGGAAGGGAGAGTTGAGGTGGGGGGGGGTTACGTGGGAGGATCTTTCAATAGAAAACTTCTCATGGGGGCAGAGACTTTCAATGAAGGGGGCGCAGGATTTTTTTTAGCATTATTTAAAAAAACAATGAAAAAATAAATATGAAAAGTTTTTTTTCTACTGAAAGTGAGGAGCAGCATTAAAACTTAAAACGAGCAGAAATTATTGCGCATATGAGGGGCTTACCTCCTTGTAATACCTCGCTCTTTACGCTAAAGTATTTTTAGTAATTTCAACTATTTATTCTACGGCCTTTGTGATTCAAAGGTCATTCTTAAGGAATTGGGACAGAATTTAAGCTTTAGTGTAAAGAGCGAGGTATCGACGAGGGGCGAACTGCCTCATATACGCAATAAAAACAGACCAATATAGAAGTTCGTTACATAAGTTAATTCGTAAATTACGTATATTTTTTTACTAATGAAAATGTTCGTAAAAAAATTAAAAGTTCTAGTTGCCTTTTTAAGTAATCAAAAAATTGGAGGGCAACTAGGCTTCCTCCCTCTCTCCTTTTTTCTAAAAATCTTAAGATTAAAACTATGAGAAAGCCATTTAGCCAAAAAAAAATTAATATGCAAATTTCGTTTTAATTATTTATGTGCGGAGAGCCAAGATCAAATCATGCATTAATTAAAAAACGTCCAGAAATTAAATAAAAAAACAACTTTTTTAAAATGAAAGTAAAGAGCGACATTAAAGTTTAAAACGAACAGAAATTACTCCGTATATGAAAGGGGCTTTTCCTCCTCAACGCCCCACTCTTTACGCTAAAGTGTTTTACTGTTTTAAGAAGTAGAGTAAAGAGAAAGAGTCAAACTTTATCGTAAAGAGTGAGGCATTGATGAGGAAAAGCCCCTTTCATATACGGAGTAATTTCTGTTCGTTTTAAGTTTTAATGTCGCTCCTTACTTTAATTTAAAAAAACTTGTTTTTTTATTTAATATCCTTAAAGATAGATCTTAAAACACAAGGACCATGAAATTAGAATTACTAACACCTTTAGCATGAAGAGCGGAGTATTAAAGAAGAGGCAGTCCCCCTCATTTACAGAATAATTTCTATTCATTTCAATTTTTAATGTTGCTCCCAATTTTCCGTTGAAAAATCTATTTTTTTTATTTGAATTATTATGAAGAGAAAAATGAAGAGATGTAAAATACTCCATCCTTTTTATGGCACTTGGTATTAACCAAGTGACATATAGCGATCGCAAATTCTGTCGGTCTGTCTGTCGGTCCCGGTTCTGCTACTTTAGGCACTTCCAGGTAAGCTAGGACGATGAAATTTAGCTGGCGTATCAGGGACCGGACCAAATTAAATTGGAAATAGTCGTTTTCACGATTTGACCATCTGGGGGGGGGAGTGGGGGTCGGTTAATTCGGAAAAAATAGAAAAAATGAAATGTATTTAACTTAAGAACGGGTGATGGGATGTAATGAAATTTGATGTTTGGAACGATATCGTGTCTCAGAACTCTTATTTTAAATCCCGGCCAGATCCGGTGACATCGGGGGGAGCTGGGGGGGGAACCGAAAATCTTGGAAAACGCTTAAAATTGAGGAATCGGGATGAAACTTGGTGGGAAAAATAAGCAGAAGTCCTAGATACGTGATTAACATAACTGGAACAGATCTGCTCTGCGTGGGGGAGTTGGGGAGGGGTTAGTTCTGGAAATTAGAGAAAATGAAGTATTTTTAACTTACGAAGGAGTGATCGGATCTTAATGAAATTTGAAGCTTGGAAAAATATCGTGTCTAAGAGCTCTTATTTTAAATCCCGAATGGATCCGGTGACATAGGGGGGAATTGAGGGGGGGGGTGACCTAAAATCTCGGAAAACGCTTAGTTGAGTTGAGGGATCGGGATGAAACTTGGTGGGAAAAATAAGTAAAAGTCCTGGGTACGTGAATGACATGACCGGAACAGGCCTCTCTCTTTGGGGGAGTTGGGGGGGAGGGTTAATTCTGAAAAATCAGAATAAATTAGGTATTTTTAACTTAAGGAGTGATCGGATTTTAAAGAAATTTTATTTTTGGAAGGATATCGTGTCTCAGAGCTCTAATTTTAAATCCCGACTGGATCTGGTGACATTGGGGGGAGTTGGGAGGGAGACTAAAATCTTGGAAAACGCTTAGAGTGGAGGGATCGGGATGGAACTTGGTATTAAAAATAATCGTAAGTCCTAGATACGTGATTGAAATAACCGGAACGGATCCGCTTTCTTTCGGGGAGTTGGGGGAGGAGGGTTAATTCTGAAAAATAAAAAAAACTAGGTAATTTTAACGTACAAATAGTGATTGGAGCTTAATGAAATTTGATATTTAGAAGGATATCGTGTCTCAGAGCTCTTATTTTAAATTCCGACCGGAACCGGTGAAGGAGAAGTTCGGGGGGCAGAACCTAAAATCGTGGAAAAGGCTTAGAGTGGAGAGATCGGGATGAAACTCGGTGGGCAAAATAAGCACAAGTCGTAGAAACGAGATTGACATAACCGAAATGGATCTGCTCTCTCCGGGGGAGTTGGGGGGGAGAGAGTTAATTCTAAAAAATAAGAAAAAATGAGGTATTTTGACTTACGAAAGAGTGATCGTATCTTAATGAAATTTCATATTTAGAAGGACCTAGAAACTCAGATCTCTTATTTTAAATCCCGACCGGATCCAGTGTCATTAGGGGGGGGGGGCAGAAATTTTGGAAAATGCTTAAAACGGAGAGATCAGGATGAAACTTGGTGGAAAGAGTAAGCAGAAGTCTAAGATAGGTGACTGACATAGCTGGACCGGATCCGCTCTCTTTGGTGGAGTTGGGGGGGGGGGGTAATTTGGAAAAATTAGAAAAAATAATGTATTTGTAACTTACGAACGGGTGATCAGGTCTTCATGAAATTTGATATCTAGAAGGAACTTATGCTTTAGAACTCTCATTTTAAATCTCGACCAGATCCGGTGACAATGAAACGAGTTGGAGGGGGAAACCAGAATTCTTGGAAAACGTGAAAATCGAGGTATCTTACGAATGGGGGATCGGATCTTAATGAAACTTGACATATAGAAGAATCTTAAGTCTTAGATGCTCCATTTGCAATTCGAATCCGGGGAAACAGAGGGTCGGAGGGGGGAAACAGAAATCTTGGTAACCGGTAATCTTGGAAAACCCTTAGAGTGGAGAGATCGGGATGAAACTCTATGGGAAGAATAAGCACGAGTTATCGATACGAGATTGACATTATTGGTACGGATCCGTTCTCTTTGAGGGAGCTGGGGATTGTTAATTTGGAACAATAAGAAAAATTGAGGTATTTTTAACTTAAGAACGGGTGACCGGATCTTAATGAAATTTGATATTTAGAAGGAATTCATGTCTCAGAGCTCTCATTTCAAATCCCAACCAGAACTTTTGACATTGGGAAGAGTGGGAGGGGGAACCATAAATCTTGGAACATGTTCTTAAATGTCGTAGATACATGATTGACGTAACCGGACTGGATCCACTCTCTTTGGTGGATTTGGGTGGTGGTGTTCAGTGCTTTGGCGAGTTTGGTGCTTCTGGACGTGCTAGGACGATGAAAATTGGTAGGCGTGTCAGGGAGCTGCACAAATTGACTTGATAAAGTCGTTGTACCGAATTCGACCATCTGGGGATCTGAAGGGAGAGGAAAAGTTAGAAAAATAGAGGTATTTTTAACTTACGAGTGGGTGATCGAATCTTAATGAGTTTTGATATTTAGAAAGATCTCGTGACTCAGAGCTCTTATTTTAAATCCTTTCTGCCGTTAAGCCTCTGATTTTCCTTTTAAAGCACTCTATTGATTCTTAGAATTTTGCTAGAGCTCATAACATATGAGGTCTTGGCTCTTGGCTCTTCCGACCTCGTCACAAGTGCCATATGAGGTCTTAGCTCTTGTTTTCTTATGGTCTTTCTTCATTGATTTCTCATCAAATTTGTCTACGCAGACATAGATTTTTTTGGGGTTTAAATTACATTGTGAAACTGCCTAAAAACACTTAACAATGCTAAATAAAAAGATTTATAAGATATTAAACAAAATAAAAGTCTCTGTAGATGCTCATTGTCCTTTAGTTTAAATTAATTTACATCTAGACGCCATTTTATCAAAATATTTGGGCCCTGACTCTAAAAATGAAATTATTTAATGAGAACCAATTAAATACAAATCCAGCACGATCGCTTTCCAAAATTCTTTAAGCCATTCTAGACATGACAAGGCCACACATACGTTTGCCAGTATCCTACCACCTATCTGTCAAGCAAGAACTGCCAGCATGTCAAATTACTCAGTGCTCTAAGATAAAATGTGAAAAATTGTGGATAAAAAACTTGTGGCACAGCTTGGCAGTGAATGAGTGAAAGGAAATAAATTGCTCCATCTTTAAACGCTTTAATTTGTTATGTTTTTTTTAAGAGCGATAATATTTCGAAAATTACAAATATGCAAACAATCCAGCCGAACCGAAAAGTAAAGATTATATTGAGGATTGAAAATGCTACAAAATAAACAAAAAATTCACGAAACATAAAAAATAAATGCTGAAACAAAAAGCAATGTGATTATATTACCTTAATAAATAGTCACGTGCCTCTCGTGTATTTTCTTCTTATCACTTTTTATGGAAGGTTTTATCTTTAAAACCTAGAGGGAGCTGACGCAATCATAAATTTTAAGATCCAGTCCCATTTTCAAGGACCAAAAGTATTTGAATGGCAAAGAATCCCTCTCCCACGCCATTTTCCCCTGGTCTATTTCATAGCCCAATGGTATTGTATGTAAATTTTTAAATAGCTGTTTGTTCCGAATTGTGCAAAAGTCTAAATGTTTATTAGATTATTTATTAATTACTTATCTCTAATATTTAGAAAAAAATCAAACACATCTAGAAAATGGTATAGTCTTTATTTTCACTTTATTTCAACAATACTGGTGAAATAAAGAGAGCTAATAAGAGATTCATAGCCACCAAAATCAACACAGGTGTCTATAAAACTAGGCACATTTACATCGTTCCTAGTAATGCTGGCCTGAAGGAGGTTCCAGTGCATAAGACTAAGGATTAATTGATGTCTTTTATCATTGGGGCACTTTTTGATATTTTTTTTCCTGGGAAATAATTAGCTTTTTCATATTTAGCTTTTTATGGAAAACAGCAATTTTGTATCAAGCTTTCGTAAATTGAAAATAACGGACTCTCAACCACGTAACAAAAGTTTGAACAAAGTTTGAAAATCATTTTAAACTTATCGATTTAATGAGTAACACAGGTGTCTATTAAACTAAGCACATTTATATCGTTGCCAGTAATGCTGGCCTGAAGGAGGTTCCAGTGCAAGAATCAGAGACTACGATCTAGTGTTCCCTGTAGCACACGGCCCTAAGGATTGAATCCATTATTTTTCTGGGTACTTGTGTATTATTCAGTACACATTCGAGAACAAACCGGTTACACAGCTACAAAACTCATTTAGTTTGTAACATATGGTCATAGAAGACAGTGTCTGACCATGGATGTTCAAATTAGGATTTGGGATTTGCCAAGGAATGAAGAAGAGGAAATTAGTTTTTTCCTGCATAAGAGGCTCTTGCCGAAAACAAATCAGTGCGTTAATGGTCATGACATGACATTATACTCATACGTTAGGTTATGATGATTTTGTTAATAAAGCATTATATTTTCATCACAGTTTGGTCTGTTTCATTTGGACTAATCTAACTTCACTTCTCGAGTGTGTTGAATAATACACAAGTACCTTTATCTGACATGTTTGGTTTTATAAGGGGGTGTGAGCCCTTTTTTTACTATTTTTTTCGTTATTAGTTTGACTTGATCATTTATTCCAATTTCTGTTTTTTTTTTCATCTATTCGTTTACAGACATTTTGGGTTGTTTTAAGCTAAGAAAAACTGTATGACTATTTCTGCTCTTCTTTAGTTTAGTATAGCTCTTCTTCTTGCTTTTTTCCCTTTTTTTTAGAATACAGAACAAAGGTATAAATTCATTTGGTAGCCTCACCCTAGCCTTTTACTTTCACGGGTATAGAAATATTAAAGTATATATTTTAATTATTAAATACCAAATGTATTTCCGTGTACTATGTATAAAGCATTTATAACAACATACAATATAAATACACAGTAAAACTATTATAGGGTCATTACATTTTGAAACCTAATTCTGAAAACACCAATGTAATTGTAATTAGTTACTAATATTAAATATGAAAATCCCTCTTCGACAATGAAATGTGCTTACCTATACCAGACTTGTATTCCACTATAAACCTCTTTGTAAGATACCGGACTACTAAAGCTGCAAAAAGACACAAAATTAACTTAGCAGTTCGCAGAAAAGGGAGAAAAGATTGCAAATTATATGTAAAGATTATGGTTATGAGTAAAAGAAAGCTTAAGTTGCACTTTTAAGACTATGTGATAAAACACTACAATGATTGTAAATGCATATAGTTTTGTCTATAACTATAATTTTGAATCATCAGCCACGTAAAATTGCCGCCCTCCCTATACAGTTTCCCTATTTGCATCTATTAATACATTGTCTGCTTCAATATCTTAAAAAAAAAGAAAAATACTCTTTTTTTGGTCAAATAATCAACAAATGTCTTACTCAATTTTTAAAATGAAAACTTAATGATATATAAACTTTGTGATTTTACCGTGTATAGATAGATGTTTTTAGCTTCTTGATTCACTCTATATTAACAACACTATATTATTTGTGTTGGTGGCATTTTTTACACTAAAATTACATTATAGTCTACTTATAGCAAAGTAAGCAATATATCATTAAAGTAAACTATTCATGGTAATGAACTGTAAGTTAAAGAGCGTTTTCACTTTTTTGACTTTAAAAAATAAAGAAGTGTTAAGACTATTTGGAATAAATATCAGAATATGTGTATTGAACTGACTATATTTATTTGTTAGTTTTTTAGTACAGTAAAAGTTATGTTCTGGTCTTGAGAAGACATGGGTGTTGTCACCCTACTCCTTTTAATTTTTCCTCGTTTTGAGTTTGATTAGGTCATCTGTTGTAATTTCTTTTAGTTTTGAATTTCATTTATTTATTAATGGTGATTTATGGCAGTTTTACAATTGGAAGATACGAAAAACTAATTCGTAGAATTTAAATCTTAGAAACTAAATCGTCCGTAAAAACTTAAGCAAAAGAACCTGTTGGTTCCCAAAGGCAACTATCCCTTCAAAGGAAAACTAAACCTTCTTAAACTTAAAACCTCTTAAACCTCTTTAAACCTCTTAAACTTTTCGGTGCCATGTGTTTTTAGCTTAATTTGATGATTGTTCGCATACATTTTTTTCTTCTTCAATTCCTTTTCGATTTGGCGCCTGCCACTGCTAAAAATTGCAAAAGTTCATATGGAAGTCTTTCAATAAAAATGGATCTGCAGGTTTTTTAGCTAAGTTTTAAAGATGATTTCGGTGCATAAATTCTTCCTTTTCCCCTTGCTTAGCACTTTTCAAAAAAACTTTAAACAACCCAAATACAAGTCTCAAATTTGGGAACCTTGTTTTCCGCGGGTGGGCATCATTCGCGGGAGTATTTTCCGGGAGGTATTTTCTGAAGGGGTATTTTCTCTGGGCGTATTTTTCAGGGGAGGGGGAATAAACACCTAGAAGTGTTTTAAATTAACAACTATTTTAAATTAGAACGACTGTATAAAATTTAATAATTAAATTAAATTAAATTAATTGAATTTCAGTAAAGTAAAAGTTTCGTAAAGTAAAATAAAAAGTAATTTAAATTAAAAGTAAAATAAAAGTTCTAGGCTTAATTGCTTGCTCTGTTTTAGGCTTCATTTATTCTCAAAAAAGCGTGCATAGTTGTCTACTGTCAGTTATGGAAGAAGTCAATATGTCTTAATATGGGGATAAGAGGCTATAGAAGCCTCGAACGTCAAATTTTAAGACCGAACTTTTTTACTTTTGTTCAAGATTCTACATATTGATGCTTATTCAAGATATGTAAAATTCGTCAAATTTAATGGTACCTATCAACAGTTATTAGCCTGCGAAAATTTGCCCAATTTGTGAAAAAGAGAAACATCCCAAAGATCAAGTGATGCTAATATAAATCGCTCTATCGGATTCAGTATACCAGAGAACCCTACTACAGAGGTTTCAAGCTCCTATGTACAAAATGTGGAATTTGGTATTTTTTGCCAGAAGAAAGATCACGGATGCGTATTTATTTATTTGTTTGTTTGTTGTTTACTTCAAGGGCAATCATGTTACGAAAGAGTGATCGTAGAAGATCGAGAGAAGGCTCATTTTATCGAAAATCAAAAATTTATAGTGCCCTTTCTAAATCACCAAAAATAACGGAGGGCATCTAGCCCCCCTACCCACGCATTCTTTCACCTCAAAGTAATCCGATCAAAATTTTGAGATATTTATTTTATTTAGCACAGTCGAAAAGCCTAGTAACTATGTTTTTGAAGATGATTTAATGCCCCACAGTCAAGAGGGGAAGGGCTGCAAGTTATAAGCTTTGGCCATTTTTCACATAAAGTATTGACTATTAGGAAGTATGTAAGAATTTTCCAGGAGGGAGGAGATATTCTTGGTGGGCGGAGTGTTACGAGGGAAGATCTTTTCATGGAGGAATTTTTCGAGGGGGAAGGGATATTTTATAAATAAATGAAATATAAATAAAATAATAAAATTATTTTTTATAATAAAATTATAAATAAAAGAAATTAAATAAATGAAAAGTTTTTCATCTGAAAGTAAGGAGCAACATTAAAACTTAAAATAAACAGAAATTATTATGTCCATTAGGGAGGTTCCCCCTCCTTAATACCTCACTCTTTACGCTAATTTTTTTTTATAATTTTTAAATAACATATTATCCTGATTAAATGGCCCTTGTGTTACAGGAGTCATTTTTAAATGATTGGAACTGAAAGTCAAACTTCAGAGTTAAGAGTGAGCTGTTGAGGAGAGGGAAACCCCTCTCATATATGTAACAGTTTCTGTAATTTCTCAATGTTGCTCCGTAGGTTACTTTCAGTTGAAAATCTTTTCTTTTTTTTAATTTAATGTATGTTTTATGTGCATTAATCCATACTAATCAACATTTAAAAATGTACAGTTGCAATAAATAGAGTCAGTCTTTGGCCCGCCACGACCCCTTCGATTGTAATTTTTTGTATTTCCCAAAAATGTCCCACATTCACTACTTTTTGAAGCTTTTTTAATATACACACTCTCAAAAAAAATTCTACAGGCAGTAGGGGGTGCTACTCACTTTTCCCTCCCCCCAACAGAGACCAAATTCTGGTGGGACTCTTGTACCAGAAGACCGCGAGTCACTCTGTCCCTCTGAATCGGTACACAGCAGGTTAGTATTTATGCAGCTCAAATTGTCGCTTGTCTTCCAACTGCTATTTAATATGAACTTCTTTTAGAACCCCCCCCAAGAAATTACGCTTTAATTACGTTGTTACATAACTCAGTAACATCCAGGCGTGTTCCATTGCACATACCCTCTGAAAGATTTAAATCACACTTTAGCATAACTTTCTTCTTATTCTTTGATTTTAAGTCATGGAGTGGCAAAAAATCAACTTCAATTGAACTAAGAATTTCTTCTGTGAATCAAATTCCTCCTTCCTATTTACCCTTCACAGAACAATAATTGATAAATTGTTAGTCTTCACCTGGGAGATGATCGAAAATCTCAGCATTTATTTTACTTATATCTTTGTTGAGTTACGCTAGAAATAACGTGCTCCTTCAATGCATTGAAATTTTGATTTATAATGCGATATCTAAATACTTCTTCAATTAGATGATTATTAGAAACTATATCTTCGGGAATTTCGATTTCGTTCAAGCCGTTTTTTGGAAGATCTCCATTGACCTTCTATGAGTTCAATTCAAAGCAATCGACTGAACAAAATCATTTACACTTTCTGCTAAGTTATTTTGAGTTATGCAAATTTATTTTTAATGGAAATTTAACATAGTGTCAAGGATGAGCCCTTTCCCGATTTTATCGCTCAAAAGGTTTGCTTTAATTGAATGTAGCAATTCCGAAACGAAAACTTAAGATTTGGACTTGTTTGTGGAACTCATTAGAGAGTGGCTGGCGTGGTAGCAAAGAGGTAAAACAATTCATTTTGAAACTGTTGGGATGGCAAAACATTTCAATTATGCAAGCAGTAATCTCCAAACGAATCACCTTTATTTACTACTGTTTTTTCAAGGAAATTTTTCAAGGGCTCCACAGTGAATCCATACAACTTTGAAGGGTTCTATTGATTTTAATTGACAATTAGGTAGTTAACGGAATCTTTGCAGGTTAGCACTGAATTCTAAGCCATAAGTCAATGCCGTCAATTACTGCAACGTTATTATTCTTCTGACAACAAATTTTGTTATGCACCATTTTTGTTTGCGATTCGTTGTTATACTCGTTGTTGCATGTCTTCTAACCGCAAATTCCGCTTCCCATAATTTTTGTTTACGAGTCTTTGTGATTCTCAGCGTTGTTTGCAAACCAGAGATTTTGCTGCATGTTAATTTTGTTAGTGGTTCATAGTAATTCTCACTGTTGCATGTTTCCTAACCGCAGAGTTCCCTGTTTTTCATTTTCTTTCCTCAGACAATTTTCCTATGCCTTTTGATTTAGTCGTTCGGATTCGTCTTGTCGTGTTGGATGCTCTAGGTAAAAAAAAATCCCTTCCACATAAATTTTCCTAAAATTCCGTCTCATTGGGTTCTGGACCAAATGAGTGTTCTTCCTAATGCGTATTGTTCCAACGACGTGTTATTTTTAAAATTGAAAATTTGCATTTTTGGGTCGTCCTCAAGGCATATTTTTGTCAAAAATTGTTTATTTTTAAGTTTTGTTTGTTTCTTTTTTAATAATGATATCTTACATTATCTTTTTGATAATGTGGATACAGTCTATATAAAACTTAATTATCAAGTGCATGCACGACAGTCACCACAAAATACAAGATTTACGATTACAGCAGTAGCTGCAACCGAGTCAAGAGAAAAACCACGGCCCATAGTATCTGAAATTTAAGACACGCTCGTTGAAAGAAATTGTAAAATAAACGAAAGTTGATATTTAAAGATGATTCAGGAACAGTGACTACTTTCCAGAATTAAGAGTAAAAGTAAGATTCAAACAAAAAAGAAACTATTCAAGTTATTAAGGTCAAAACACTTGATTATAAATTCCCCTTACCATTTCGGAAATTGAGGAAAATCGCATTTTAGTTTGAGAAGCACTGCTGGCCTCTCCCACCCATCTTCTTTGTGGTTTTCAGGTGAAAACCGCTCAACTAAAGATCAAGTCGATAAATAAAGACAAAACATTTGTCTGGAAGACGCAGTTAATTTAATCAAAATACCGGAACACAGTCAAATTTTATAAGAAGTACAGATAAATACGGAAAAAATCATATTAATAGCAGAACTTAATGGAGGAAGGGAACAAACACAAGAGAAGAAACTATAGGGAATTAATTTAATTTTTTCAAGACAGTGGAATTCAATTCAGTGGATATTTCGGCCCATGTCCAAAGGCCGACTTCAACACAACACGCGAATATATATATATATATATATATATATATATATATATATATATATATATATATATATATATATATATATATATATATATATATATATATATATATATTATATTAAAGTGTGAGAATTAAAACTAATTATGTCTTAAATTTTTTTTAAACCTTATAAAACAACCCTAGCATCCTTACTTCAACGAAGTTCAACCAGGAATGATAAATAAAAGGAAATGAGATGATAAATTCATTGAAACAAAACAGAACGAAATGATTAAATGCAAATTTTGAAAGCTAATCTTGCGTTTTTGGCAGCTTGTCTCAAACTTCTTTTGTAACTAGTTCAAATTGGTTTATATTATAAATTGGTTCATATTATAAATATGAACATATTATAAATATTTAATAGTTCATATTATAAATTGGTTTAGTAAAATATTTTGTTAGATCATTTTTAATCAAGTTTGATTATAAAGATTTGAGTACGTACTCTTCCAAGTCCCTGTTCAAAGAAATATTATTATTTATTTTGAGACTAATTCGATTGATTCCCGAACCACCTGCTTTATCCCTAAATCATTACTAATGAGTGAAGATTTTTTCAAAAAGTATCATGTGAGAGGGATTATTGAATACATGCCAACTAGATTCTGATGGGTCCTGCCAACATAGTAATTTCCAAAGTCGCAAGATATTTCATAGATCTTATAGATCCCTCTTATAGATCTATCTATGAAAGATATTTCATAGATATTTCATAGATCCCTCTTTGGCGCGTAACTGGGGTTTAATCTTTAATTTTGTATTTAATTTTATATTTTAATTTTGTTGTGATTTTTGGGATATACGGAAGATAGATAAAATTTGAGGGCTTATGAGTAGCCTCACATTGTGACGTATCTTTGATTGTACTGGAATGTCTTTTTAGTCTGCGTTTAATTATCTTATAAAACAGTTCGTGGTAACGAACTGTAGTAAGAAGTGACCCGGCTCAATAGTAACCAAAACTCTAAAAAACGGAATTTTGATACCAATAGTTACATCAAAAGAATTGTATTTTAATGCTGATTTTAAATATATAAGTTTAATCTGGAATTTTGTATTTTTTTCCAGAAGACAAATCACGGATGAGTGTTTATTTGTTTGTTTTATTGTTTTTTTTCTTTTTCTCAGGGGTGATCGTATCGACCCAGTGGTCCTAGAAGTTTGCGAGAGGGTTCATTCAAACGGAAATGAAAAGTTCTAGTTCCCTTTAAAGTGACCAAAAAAAAATGGAGGGCACCTAGGCCCCCTCCCACGCTCATTTTTTCCCAAAGTCGTCGGATCAAAATTCTGAGATATCCATTTTATTTGGCATAGTCGAAAAACCTTATAACTATGTCTTTGGGGACGACTTACTCCCCCACAGTCCCCGTGGGAGGGGCTGCAAGTTACAAACTCTGACCAGTGTTTGCATATAGCAATGGTTATTGGGAAGAGTACAGACGTTTTCAGGGGGATTTTTTGGTTGGGAGGAGGGGCTGAGAAGAGGGGGGCTATGTGGGGGAAACTTTCCATTGAGGAATTTGTCATGTGGGATAAAGATTTCCATGAAGGGGGCGCAGCACTTTCTAGCATAATTTAAAAAAACAATGAAAAAATAAACATGAATTTTTTTTTAATGAAAGTAAGGAGCAGCATTAAAACTTAAAACGAACAGAAATTATTACGAATATAAGGGGTTCACCTCCTCCTAATACCTCACTCTTTACGCTAAAGTATTTTTAAAAATTTCGACTATTTATTCTACGGCCTTTTTGATTCAGGGAAGGAAAAAATTTAAGATTTTGTGTAAAGAGCGAGGTATTGACGAGTGGGCGAACTCTCTCATATGCGTAATAAAAACATAAGAATATAGAAGTTTGTTACGTAAGCTAATTCGTAAGTTACGTATATCTTTCTCTAATGAAAACGTTCGTGAGAAACCGTATTTATTCTCCAAGATTCACTCCTGGACCTGCTATTGTTAACCTCTCTGATAATTTATTGTTAACCTCTCTGATAATTTTCTTCTATTTTGTTTTTAAATAATTGCTCAGAAATAGCTACATCTATATTCGTATACATGAAAACAATGGCAAAACTACCAACTATTGTGTTTTCTGATGTACTTGTGTTACTAAGTTTCTTAACTAATTTTTCCGAATTACGAATATGGGAATTTTGGGAATACAATAAAGGTTTGAAAGCTGTGCAAAGCCATTTTTCAACAATGAAAGCGGGACTTTGGTACATGCTACGACAAGTTTTAAGAGAATACCTTGTTTATGTATTTTTTGGCAAACCGTAGAGTTTGGGACAGAAACTGCCAAGGGGAAAAAATTTGTTGTATAATTGTGGGGTGATTTTACCATTATGTTTTAGCTGCTTTAATTCACTTATAATATTATTAACAAACTGATAAGTAGGATCATGATTTATCGTTTTATATGTAGTTGTGTCATTTAAATGTGAAAGAATTTTATTGTCATACTTTGTCATATCCATGACAACAAGTGGCTACGGAGATTAGATAGTATTTTTATGTCATGCAAATTTTTCGGTGTAAAAGTGGTAGGAGGCTTGACCTTTTTTTTTGCTGTTATAAAGTGTATTTATAAGACAAGACCTAGCTTCATCAGGGTTAGAAATAGATGGATAGTGTTTATGCAAAGTGGGCACTAAAGAGGAGACTATATCTGCCACAGGAACTTGTTTCGGTAGAAAAGAGAATTTTAGACTTTTTTCCAGTGTTTCGATTTCCTGGGGTTCCAACGTTTTAGAAGAGAGGTAAACAATAGCAGGTCCAGGAGTGAATCTTGGAGAATAAATACGGTTTCTCGTCGAAGATTCATTTCTCAAGCTTTCCAATTTTTTAAAGAGTCGTTCCTTTGACAAGCGAAAATCATAGCTAAACAAATTCCTTTCTAATCTAACAACTTGAGAAACATCAACAGCGGACAGGTTTTCCAGCAAAAAAGTTTCCAAAGATTTTCTCTCTGAAGAAATTATACGGTTTTTTTTGTTTTTTGTCCTTAATAGTATGGACTAAGGTTTTCAACTGTAGTGTATGAGCGAATTGCGCTTCTTTCCGAGTATTTAAATATAATTTATATTTTAAAGCCTTGGGATAAGGTTTTCATTTCTACAGGATTCTAAAAAAATATGTTCTCTATTTTTGTTATTTCGAGGAGGGGAAGGAATAGAAACCTTGGAAATCCTTAGCTTATTAGCTTTGTGAGCACCTCTGAATTAAGGATGCCCTTAGATAGAATATTTGGTAAAATACATAAGTTTTGAAAAGTCCTTCAATTCAATCTGCCATTACTTTTTCCAGTCATTGGTTAAAATCACTGATGTAATAAAAATAGATTTCCTACCCGAAGAATAAAACGGCAACCCATTTTTGTATATCATGAACTTCAATCAACGCCTATTCTTAGCCATGTCGTCACTTGAAGAAGGGCGCAGCAAGCAAGGTCAGCAAATATTTTGAATTAATAGAAAAGAAAATTTTTTTTTAGCCATTATACGATTGGTAACTGAACAAGTCTATTCGGAATTTAATCTTACCAATATGATGAAAAAAATTGTGAGTTTGGCAACTTATATACATTTTTTTAAAAAGCTCAAATTGGTCCTTATATTAAATTAATATAGGTTTCAATTTGTTCAGCTGGATAATAAATAATATAAGGATATAATGTAATGCCAGATAATATTTAGTAATGGTAGAGGGACTAAATATTATACTGAACTAATTGTTTAATTTAAATGCAACTGTTAAATATAAGTTCGAACTATCTTCGGCATTTTGAACTATCTCTCTTATTTTAGACAGAGATCAGCTTTTTTCAGGTCAGGGGCTCGTAATAGATACTAACCCTTGTCAAAATTGCCCTTGAGGTAACATTAATTGGGAAGTTTCTACACAGATTTTATAAAAGAAAAAATATTGGAAAGGATTTAAGCTTTGAATTTTGACACAACAAATTTATCCATAAACCCAATGATAATGAGACAAATTTATTTAAAGGGACAAACTAAATTCTAAAGACCATTCAAAATGTCAAAGCTTTGTCTCCGTTTTTAGAATTCAATTTCTTTTAATTCATTTCTTTAATTTTTTTTCATTTAGTGTCTTTTCTCTGAACTAAAATTTAGTGCAACGGTCTCATGAAGTAATATCGTAATGGAAAATTTCAAAAATATAATGTTATATCATGTTCCAAGAAATCTATGAAATAGAAAAATATTAGCTGATTTGCTTTCAGTTTAATTGAATCTCAACTCCCTCCCCGTAATTACTGGATGCAGCCCTAGGATGTATGTAAATTTTACTAACTTTGTTCGTTGGAAGTCGTTTTCACTCTTATTTTTCATCAATCAAGAAGTTCATAATAAAGATCATAAAGAAAACAAAGACAAAAATTTCTGTATGATAATTTTTTGATATTACTAAGGGCTATGATATTATATAGTGCTGAATTAGCTAAGGGTTTTTTGGTAGTGCCATGGGCTATATCCATGCACAGATGGAAGGAGGAGAGGCTAGGATGCAGCTAAACAGAGAATCTGTATTAAAATCGTTGCCATGCGGTAGAGCTGCATCCAGAAGAGGGAAGGAAATACTGGTTTTGAGCCGCTCATCCCTAAATTTTTCTCCGCTAATAAAGACCTCTTAAGAGTGCAGGTTAAAAAATTTTCTGAGACTATTAGACGAATGCCATATCTAGTCTTCTTCATATTTTGGTGCCATTCCCCAAGATCCTTTTTGATATCGTTTTCTCCCATCTCCCCAAGCACAAAACTTCTGGATATAGCCCTGATTTACAGGCTCTCGATGAAAATGAAGCATTGAATTTCGTCGTTACTTTAGATATTGTTTAGGATACGAGTCTTGTATCCCTATTTTCATGTAAAGCAGCGATTGTGCAATTGTGCGTATGACTTGATTTTTTGACCAAATATGCCCCCCTTTTTTTTTCTCTCCATTGCTTCAAAAAAAAATTTTATTTGTTTATTTTATAGAGTTGACCGTTTTATTTACCTTAAAGAATCACCTAAAAGTGGTTGTGTCTTAATACAGGAGACGTTATTTAAAGTCACGAATATCTACACATATCTTAAATTTAGGGTGAATTGATAACAGCAAAACAATTAAACTCTTAGGTGAAAATTCAATAAAAAAAAAGTTATTTTCAACTGAAGTTAAGGAGCAACATTAAAACTTAAAACGAACAAAAATTATCACATTTTTGAATAAAGTTTCAAAAGTGCTTTAACACTTTAGCGTAAAAAGCTTGGTGTTAAGGAAGGAGCAACCCCTCTCCTCATGGTCATCGATGTTGCTCCTTATCTTCAGTTAAAAAAACTAGTTTTTTCCATTTAATTTCCGATCGTTTTTTAAATAATGCCAGAAAATCTGGCCCCACCTTCAGGAGAAATCCCCCCCATTGAAAATATCCTCTATCCGTAATAACTACACGCATAAAATTCAGAAGCAAAAGAGAAAGTAAACATATAAAAAGAATTTCATATAAGATTTCTGGCAAATTCCCCAAGTGCAAAATTTTCCCTGACAAGTTGACCTTCTCGAAACTTCCTTTCCCATGAAAATACCCCCGTGAAAAAATAGTAAAAAGTTTGCCCCACCCATTCGAAAATGTATGCATACTTCCCAAAAACAAATACTATGTGTAAACACTGATCAAATTTTGTAACTTAAAGACCTTTCCCTCGGGCTGCGAGGGGGGGCGTTTTATATTTAAAGGCATAGTTATAGCACCTTTCATCAATAATGAACAAAATGGCTATCTCATACGGATGGTTTTTGGAAAAAAGGGGCGGAGAGAGGGCCCAGTTGCCCTCCAATCTTTTTGATCACTTAAAAAGTGCAGTATAACTTTGAATTTCCATTAGAATGAGCTCTCTCCCGATATTCCTGGACCAATGGGTCGATACAATTACCCTTTGGAAAAAAAGCAAATAAGCACGCATCCATAATCTTTCTTCTGCCAAAAATAGAAAATTTCACATTTTTGGAGATAGGAAGTTTAAACCTATGAAATAAGGTTCTCTTATACACTGAATCTGATGGTACCGTTTTCATTTAGATTATTTGACTTTTAGAAGTTATTTCCCCCCCTTTTTCTAAAATCAAGCAAATTTTCTCGGGCTCGTAGCTTTTGATGCGTAACACAAAACTTAATACAACTTACATATTTGAAATCAAAATAATAAGCTGATTCTTTTGATGTATCTACCAATATCAAAATACTGCTTTAAATTGTTTTAGTTACTATTGAGCCACGTCGCTCCTTACTTACAGTTCGTTACCATGAACTCTTTGATTTTCTCTCTATGAACAGTATTATTTATAAAGTGGCTACATTCACCAATATAATATGATAATATAACATCAACGAAAATGCCCATGTTTCCTAAGTATAATCAGTTACAGGTGATCAAAAATAGTATGCAAGTACTATTACAGAAATTTAAATTATAATTTAAAGCTCTGCTTAAAATCTCACCACTCAATAATGTCAGTGCCCGTAAGTATATACACACAGTACCTAGTATACAATGTCTTAGTATTACACGAAAATGAGACATTGGTGATACTCACATAAAATCTTCCTATGGGAAATGCTAATGAATAATTGAGCAAAAGTTTCAATTTCTTGTCGGATAAGGATAATAGCTTTTCCCATATGAAAACAATGCATCCCATAAATGAGCCATTTCCTTCCATCTTCAACACATAGATTAACTTCCAGATTTCTTTATTCTATTTTATTGTTGATTTTCTGTCTTTTTTCCTCTTTTCTTTCTTTTATTTCTTTATTTCCAGCTCTTTTCATCCCACGTCATGTTTATACGATTACAGGTTTTCCTAGCAATTGTCTCCATCGTTCTTGCAACATCTTTAGAAGAAAATAAGGTAGCAGATCTACAAGCCAGTGAGTCTTATGCTCCCAGCTACGGTTACGGATATGGTATCTCACACGGCTATGGCTACGGAAACCATGGAGGACATAGTGTTGTGGTAAACAGAGCTTATTATCGACCACATTATGTCGGTTATGGCTATGGCGTACCATACGGTTATGGTCTTGGAGCAAGTTATGGTCATGGAATTGGATCTGGCTATGGAAATAGATACGGTTATGCATATTGATCACAATTTGATAATGTCTCTTGGAATATGATTATTATTAAAAATAAATTTTGACAAATTGTATTTATTTTTTTATAGACAAACATCATTTTATAGTCATTGTAGGAGTAAACAGGAAAGGTTTCATCCCCCCCTCTCCTTTCTATGTCTATTCTTTTTGGTTTGGTAACTATTTGGTATAATTTCTCCCCAAGATTTTAATTTTTGAGAGGAGCAAATTGAATTGCAACTGAAAAGCAACTGAATTGGTAAGCAATACCTATGGTTGGTCATACTCTCTGCTTATTTACGCCTAAAGAGACTTGTGTCCAAAAGCCAAGTTTTCACGCAAATAGAATTTCATTGAAACTACCAGCCTCATCTAACTGTAACTAATACATAACCTTTCATTAGTATATGCTATGACTATTTAGTGTGGACCTGGAATAGAACTTGGGTGTCCCATAGGATTGAAACTTTCAGGGATAGCTCCCTCGGCCAAGACTACAACAAGTATTTGTTGAAAGGAAGAGGGTACTTTGAGGTTCAAAAATCCGCTAAAATAATTTAGTTCCTTATCAGTTTGGAATATAGAGTCGTAATTTTTTGGGCCAAAAGAAAACTGGTGCAAAAGAAACTTAGTTTTATCTCGGAAGTTGTAACTGCGAGAGCTAGGCTAGAAAATGGGCCATAACTTTTTTGATTAGCTTCAAATTTACGTTTAAAAGCCTCTGAGTCAAACGAACGGCAAAGCAAAAATAAAATGAAGAACAAGAATGTGTTACTCGAAAAGGCCAGGAAACTTTTTTTCGAAACTTCTTGAGACTTGCATCTTAAGTTGACGAGTAAGAGTATACAAAAAATACAGAAAAATGGGGGTTTAGGGCACGCAGACACAAAATAATTGGACTTGAAACTGGACCGTGAACTTTCTTTTACCGGCTTGATACGACACTTTTGTCTGTATGTACTTTGAATCCCATTAAAATAATAATAATAATAGATAAAAACATTGACTTTAAAATAAGGTCTAAAAGAAGTCCAAACTACTAACGTCAATCATTGTGTAAAAATAACACCTTTTGAATTAAAGCACTGGTTTCCCCTAGAAAGAAACCTGAAAAAGGGTCAAATTTAAGTATTTTCGATAGGCTTGAGACTTGTATACTTTATCCTTGAGCCAAGAGGACCACAATGGGCAAGGCACAATGAAGGAGAATTTGTCAAAAATAGACCAAAACAAAATCTCTTATTCTAATTGCCTGAAATTTAAATCTTTAAAGCCTTAACCGATGAAACCCAAATGCAAGGGCTTATCCAGGATATTTGTTGTGGATTGGGTATTTCTTTGGGATAAGGGGGGGGGACAAAATTTTACAAAACCGATCCAAAACGTTGTACTTTTTTTACTTATTGATTTTAAACGGTCAATACTTACAGTCAGAGGCTCATAGAACAGTGGGAATCAATTTGAAAAACAAAATGAGATAGAGGGCACGGACCAACCAAAAACAGAGCCCTTAAATTTGCGGCTTTTTTCCGCGAAAAAATAAAACTTATATTTAAGTCTTTTGGTCAAGGAGGCTCTAATCAACAAGAAAAAAAAATTATGGCTTCTTTACTGATTCGAAAATTGTATTTGCAACTCTTTCGGACAAGTGAACCATGAAGTGTAAAGAGAGTGTTTAACTGCAGAGCTACGTCACCCAAAAAATGACACCAAAAAGAGCCATAAAGACTTTTAGTTTAGTCCAATCAGAGATTCTTTATTAAGTTTTTGGGCTTAGTTGATCCAACAGAAGAAATTATTGACCCCAAAAGGAAGCCAAAACAAGGATTTTTTGAACGGCTTGAAACTTACATTCGCAAGTTCCTGGATGAAGATGTTCTAGATGAAGAATAAAGATGCTGGCGCGATTCCTCTAAAAAAAAAATTCCAAAGAACTTCTTATCCGACTCGAACTAAAAAACAACAGACCAAAATAAGTCTCACTACGTCAAGTAGGTATATTTAGTATTCAAGGTTTTCTTCAGGAAAAGTGTTGGAATGGTCAGCCTTATAAAAGACAAAAACTGTACAGCTTTTCAATCTGTATTAAAGAAAACCTCTTCCCAAAGTATCCAAAATTTTGAATTAAATGTTTTGTTAGAAAGCAATTTATTAGAAAAACACTACTACTATTACTACTAGTACTACTACTATAACTACTTCTACTTCTCAGACTAAGGGTATTAACGTGAAACTTTTACGGAATGTTGATGGGGATGTTGAACTTATTCAGAACACAATATGTGCATTCAATTAGCCAAAGAGAATGTATCAGTAATATCTCAGGCCCGGCTTAAAGGGTTGAGCTGAAGCTTTCAGGGCTAGTTGTGGAAAATTTTATGCGAACCAAAAGGCACTATGTCTAAACTTCTAATAGTTCTACTCCTACTACTACAACTACTATTATTACTATTACTACAACTGCTCTACTACTACTGCTACTAATACTACTATTACTATATTTTATATATGTGATTTAATAAAATACTGCTTATTTTTTTTTATTAGATTTATTTGTTTGTGGCTCATCGTTTTTATATTAATAAACAGCATTGACATCAGTGGGGCACAAAGTGTTGTATAAGTAAAGATACAAGTATAAGTAAGTATAAGATAAGTAAAGATACAAGTAGTGTTGTATAAGTAAAGATACAAGATAAGTCAAAGTACAACCCCAAATTGTGTAACGTTATATTGTGATATATTCCCACATTTAAATAGTGACCTTATTTCAAATTTGAAAGTATTCCAAGAATAAGGCTAGAAATATTAACTTATCCGTTGGGTATTGTTTGACAAAGAATATCCAGAAAATATGAGCAATACTTGACAACATGGTGACAGAAACCTTAGTTTCAATTAAAAGTGCCAGGGATGTTAACTGGAGGGTAAATTGACTCCTAGATTTTTAAAATTACCTTTGTACATTTAAAAAAAAAAAAAAAACAAGCGAAGGTCAGTCTTCTAGTGCCGCATGATAAAACTGATAACAGTAAAAAAAGAAAATGAGTTGATACCGCTTATAGGTGCACACAAATTTCTAAACTGTCAGGAAATTGTACAGATTATTTTTAAATCATTTTATTCTATTCTCAACAAATATTTCTTAGAGCATGCTGCTACAGATAAAAATCTCCCACAAGTAGCTCTGGCGTTGTGTCAAAGGCTACTAATTTGAATCATAATTCTTAGCACATTCATGTCTTTTTGGAGCTGGTAAAAAGAAATATTTGAAAAAGCGAAAATAGTAAGAAGTCAGCATAGTATCGTACATAGAAGCAGTTCTATATTTATGGGTTTATGGGTTAGTATGTGTTTATGGGTTTATGGGTTACATTTATGGGTTAGTATGTGAATCCAACTACAAGAAATTGGACGTTATCAGCGCTTATTAGGCATTTCAGTAAGAAAAAAAAGGAATTTGGAGCTATTTAAATTGGATTTTCAATTAAATAAAATAAATTAATATAAATTGAAAAAAATTAAAACAATTAAAAAATATATTGGATTTTATAATTCCTCTTTATATTGGATTTTCAATTAAATACTGGATAGAATTAAAACAATAAAATAATTCCTAGAGTGGATCCCCTCTACCAAATTTCATGACTAGACTACAGCCAATTTGACCTATCTAGTTATAGCTTAGTATGAATATTGTTATAAAAAGCCCCAAGTCTTATATTCTTTTTCAAAGATTTCTTTTTCATCCAGTGGGTTATATTTACTGTATATATACCTTCTGATTTTTGAATGATTCCATTTCTGTCCTATTTGGAGATGTAGAGGGTGTATTCGTTTCCGCCATTGAAAATTTAAAACAAAAGAATCTAACCTTGAATTGATAGATTTTAGGTAGTAGAAGCACCTTCAATATCAGGGAAAAAATTGACCTGAGCAAATGAGGCAAAACAGGAAGTATAGAACATTTTTAAATTTTACCATTAGCTAGGATCAGCTGTTTAGTTGATGATAAGGTTTTAAAGGCTGTATATTTGGAAAAATATTAAAATGAATTTTAATAGACCCATATTTATCTCGTTTTACTTATGTAAAAAATAAACTTAGATTAATGTAAAAAAAAAAAATTATCTGTTCAAACTATGTGACAAATTTTACAATTAAAACGAGCAACAGTTGTGCAGCAACTTAATAAATTATAGTCTTTTCTTCCAGATTATTGGGGGGGGGGAGTTCAACTGCCTCCCCCTCACTCCTCTCAGCGATTTCACTGCTCCGACTCTAATCCAATTGCTCGCTTATATACTTTTAAAACAGGACAGGTAAAAGAAGAGAATTTTGATAGCCACACTGTTCAACTGCGGTGCATAGAAGGTCGAATGAGAGAGTGAAATAGGATTTTTATTATTGAACAAGGAATACAATGACGAAGCTTCTGAAGAATTCCTAGGTTTCATAAGGTTAGGTTCATATAGGTTTCATAGGTTAGATAAGAATTCCATAAGAGCACAGTGATGTTTGAAAAAAAAAATCTTCAAGCAAAATACCCAGGAATCGAACATGTCTATCAGAGGGACGAGTTATATCACCGTGAGTGATAGAAATAGTTTGAATCAAAGGACAAGAAGAACCTTTAAAAAATAAGTAGACTAGATTTGGCTAGATTTAAGGCAAGGCGATTTGCACCAAACCAAACAAAAGTTCTTTCTAGAACAGAATACACTTTCTTGATAAGAGAAGAATCCTTAATTTCTGAACACCCATGAGTACTATCCTCTGCAAATACAAATAGCACTGTGTCTTGAGCTGCCTCACTAGGTGGAGCAAAATTGGGATAAAAAATACTACAGCAACTTCGATTAGTTTGTTCAGGTCCTAGGTTAGACCCTTGAGGGACACCAAAATCAACACGGATTTGATCTAGGAGTTTAGGGTTAATACTGATAGGCTTTTCTGATAAATAAGTTTCAAACCAATGATAACTGTTTTCCATTATCCCTAAGCGTTCAATTTTGGAGAGTAGGATAGTATATGGTATGTTCTCAAACACTTTTTCGGCATCAAGAAAAGCTGCAGCTAGAATTCTACCCTCATCAAGCCCCTTGTGAATGAACTTCAATAAGGTCATAGAAGCATGTTCTATTGAGGGTCTAGGGTGAAAACAAAACTGATTGTAATGAAAAAGAATGTTTTTTTTATCAAGAAACGACAGAAGTCTAGAGTATATACATTTTTCAAAATTGTATCAAAGGCTGATAACAGAGAAATTGGTCAATAATTAGAAGGATCTTCTCTAGAACCACCCTTATTTAGAACAACTTATGTTTAATAATATTATGGTATTCTTTTTACGTTGTCTTTAAAAAAAATTTGCTTTTGGAAATAAAAAAAATTCAGTAAAGATCAATTGTACAAGCTGTTTGTGGTAGCAAATAGGGTATTTGTTTTATTTTCTATTTGTCTTACGTATGACTTTATTATTCATTTTACTTTTCATTCCTTATAGGTTAAATTTATTGATCCAGATATGTAGGCTATCTGCTATCTTTAGATGTAATACGATTATTCATTTTATTTTATTTTAAATGTCTGCTCGTTTAAGCATTAGTATCGCCATTTTTTTTTTCCTTCAGTAACATTTTCCTTATAAAATGATTTTGAATTGACACTAAGCAGGGAATTGAAGGGATGTCATCCAGGTAATAGCACAAATATGGGGTATGGGATAGAATATTATTTTTGAAGATATAGTTTGTACTACAATAGTTCTATTTAATTTAAATTCTTTAGTTCCTATTCAAAAAAAACTGTAAGAAAAAATGTCTCATTCTCATTAAAGGAAAATGACCATTTAGTACTGAAATTTGTGAATGGGGAGGAAGAATATAACTATAAGAAAATTTTTAACATGGAAAAGTAAGTAAAAAAAGCAGGTGTTTTCAAATGTAACTGAAAAATCGTTTACCTTAAAACCAAACAAACTGCTCTGCAAAGGAGCGTGGCTACTATATCCCTCGACCCTATACTAATTATATCAAAGTGTTGTACTTAACTGTTATAATCTTTTCCTAGGGTCTGTCCAAACATCCTTGCTGTTTTTTAAAATGAATTATTATAGACCAATTTCCCACTTTGAATAAATGGGTATTTGTTTCTAATTAACGATCGTTTCTTTGTTTTTGTTTTCGCTTCTTGGGCATATACACAATACATTTTTTGGTCGGGGAGGGATATATGGTGAGAAAATTAATAAGGTCTATTATATGAATGAAAAATCAGAAAAATTTAAAGTTTCAGGGTAAGGTTGTAATTTCAAAATGCCACCTCTTCCCCCTTATGTATACCCCTGCGTCTCTTTTGTGATTTTATTCATGAATGATCAAATAATTTTTTCTACTTACAGGAAGTTCGAGGGGTTTAAACGCTATTCAATCGTGAAAAGTTAGTAATTGATTGTTTCGTTTTTTAAGAAAATTTGATTAATAATCATTTGTTTTTACATTTATACTGCGAAAATCTCTTTTTAGCTTCCAATATATCAGAAGAAATCCTAGAACCTGGACTATCAAACTTAGCAGTTTAAATTAACATGAGTAGGGCCGATAAACCCCATGCCTTCTCAAGACCCGAACATGAGTTGCTCTTTACTGGAAATAAATAGGTTTTGAATGTTTTCCCTCTTTTTTACTTTAATTAATATAAAAATAAAAAATTAAGGAATAAATATCAGTATGTGTCAATTACACTGACAATCCACGCTTATTTGTCTTCAGTAAAGCACAAATTATGCTCTGGTCTTGAGATGTCATGGGAGCTATCATCCGTATTAATGATAATATTTGCTTGTTGAGTCTGACTTAGCTATTTATTGTAATTTCTGTTCATTTTGAGTATCATTTATCTATTAACAGTGATTTGCAGTAGTTTTACGGTTTGAAGACTATTTGACTTTATTTCTGCTCTATTTTGACGTAATGGAGCTCTTTACTTTTCTTTGAAAAACTTGTTTTGTAAAAAAAAAAGTTTCTTCAGTTAATTACATAAGAAGACAACAAAAGTCAGAAATAATGAGCTCCTAGCTAAAAAAAAAAAAAAAAAAAAAAAAAAAAAAAAAAAAAAAAATATGAAGGCGTGCGTTTTAGCAGAAGTGTTGTACGAGTCGTGGCAACGATTCTCATGTTCATGTCAATGTTCATTGATAAATTATTTTCTTTTGTGGTATTTTCATTGAAAAAATTGTTAAACATGACAAATTTTCACCATCTAGAACTAAAATCCCCCCCCACACACACACACTAATTTTTTATAAATTCAAGCTGCTCCACCCGAGGTGAAAATGTAAAAATAATCTCTAAGAGTATTTTCAGCAGCCCTGGTTATAATGTTATCTTTAACTCACAGGAATTCCTCAGGTTTTATTTTTAATGCCTTTTGATTTTATACAGATTTTTAAAGTTATAATTAAAAACAAAAACTTGTAAGAAAAATTTACGATTATTAAAATTAATCTTGAAACTCTAAACGTATGTTACTATTGATCCATGAAAACATGCGAGAAATGTGTGAATTAAAGCCATTGCAATATTCTGCCGTCCCGCACTTGTGCTTTTGTATAGGCTATGTTCACAATAGCACTTAATTCTGAAAAACTTATTTTTTAGTTAATTTCACAACGGGTGTAATTTCACAATCAGCTTATCCGGAAGAGTATTACTTAAATCAAATTTGAAACAATGTCTAATAAAATAATGGAATCTTTGTCTCAGCCTCTTTTACAAAAAAAATGTAAAATTTGGGATTGGTTGGTTCAAGGCTGAAACCTATCTTGATTTGGAATATAAATACCCATAGACCTGTTTACTTGACATCAGTATCTGAAATAGTCTCCTAAGAAAATTCTCAAGCAATATAATAAAAATGATGAAACTTTTCGTAAGTTATTTGACTTTCTTTAACTTAACCAAAAATTAGCTAAATGTGTTTTTCTGAGCAATCATAACATGTAAATTAACATATTCTTAAATTACATCCGTCCAAGATTTATTCATTAATTTTCTTATATAATTATATTATATAAATTAACTTACTATGTCATAGTCAATATTGTACTGTAATATAGTTATATAATGTTAAAAATTGATTGATTATGCAATATACAATTTACATTATTGTAAACTGCATTATCATTGATTCATATAAACAAGACTTAAAACTAGATTTAAAATAAAACTTATCACATTACTTTTAATTAATCAAACAAGTTTGAACATTTGAAAACTGAAACTTTGTAAGAGAAAATAAAATTCCCAGTGACAAGTTTTTTGGGAGAGTCACTAGTTTCGGAACTAATCCTGATTGAATATTTCAAAGTCTTGTAAAAAGTAATTAGTGTTAGCCAAATTCACACG
The DNA here is from genome assembly GCF_032884065.1 of Artemia franciscana. Taxonomy (NCBI): domain Eukaryota; kingdom Metazoa; phylum Arthropoda; class Branchiopoda; order Anostraca; family Artemiidae; genus Artemia; species Artemia franciscana. The sequence goes on along the minus strand of NC_088878.1, from coordinate 9,380,646 downwards.
TAAATTATTGAGAACTTCATCAAAATTTGGAAGTATGAAAAAATTTAAAATAGGGAAAATCGATACAGGAAAACATTCGAAACAAGTGTGAATTAAAGCCATGGTAATATTCTGCCTTCTCGTATATCTGCCTACCCTGGTCACAATGGTACTTAATTCTGCAAAATTTATTTGTGATGTAATTTCACAATGGGTGTAACTTCAGAAATAGCTTACCCGGAAGAACTAGCTTCACATTTTAACTTTAACTTCACTTTAATTTTTAACTTCATTTTAACATTTTAACTTCAGAATTATGTGTGTACACATGTGTTACACATGTGTGTAACTTCACAATTAGCTTACCCGGAAGAATTTTATGAAAATCAAGTTTGAAACAATGTCTAGAGCAATAATGGAATATTTGTCTTAGCCTCATTTGCAAAAAAGAGGAAAATGTAATGGAAGTAATATAAAATTTATTTTTGATATAATTTCACAATTTCACAATGAATAGTTAATTCTGGAAAATTTTTTTTTGATATAATTTCACAATGAGCTAACCTGGAAGACTTTTATTCAAATCAAGTTTCAAAAAATTATATAACGTTAAAAATTTTCACGTAAATAAAAATTAAACTAGATTTAAACTAAAACTTATTGCATAAATTTTCATTAATCAAACATGCTTGAACGCATTTTGAAAACTTAGATTTTGAATGAACAAATCAAATCCCCAGTGATAACTTTTTTGAGAGAGCCACTAGCTTTGGAACTAATCCTGATTGAATATTTTAAAGTCAAGTAGAAAGTAACTAGTTTTAGCAAATTACTAAAATCCTCTTAATCCTGTTAATCTAGCTAAAATTCTGATTGAATATTTCAAAGCTTAGTAAAAAAGAGTTTACTTGAAAAGAGAACTTGATCAAAATTTGAAAGTAGGAAAAAATTTAAAACAGGAAAAGTTACTATTGATCCATGAAGACATGTGAGCAAGTGTGAATTAAAGGAATTTCAATATTCTACCGTCCCGCATTTCTGCTGTTGTATATACCTGCTCACAATAGTATTTAATTCTGTAAAACTTATTTTTCATATGATTTCAAAATGAGCTTACCTGGAAGGCTTTTATTTAAATCAAGTTTAAAAAATTTCTACTGCAATAATGGAATCTTTGTCTCAGCATCTTTATCAAAAAGAAAAAATTGATAAAATCTGTCTTGATTTGAATTATAAATACCCATAGACCTGTTCACTTGACATCAGTATCTGAAATAGTCTCCCAAGGAAATTATCAAGCAATACAATAAAAATGATGAATCTTTTCGTAAGTTATTTGCCTTTGTCAATTTAAGCAAAAATGAGCTAAATATATTTTTCTGAACAATCATAATAAGTAAATTAAAAAGTTTTTAAAATATATCTATAAAAGGTTTATTCGTTAATTTATTTCAGCTAACTATATTATTTAAATTAACCTACTATATCATAATCAGTATTATACTGTAATGTAATTATATTTTACTAAAAATTTATTGATTTTATAGTATCAATTACAATATTATAAACTATATTATTTTTGAATCATGAAAATAAAACTTAAAACTAGTTTTAAGAGAAAACTTATCGTATAACTCTTCACTAATCAAGCAATCTTGAACACATTTTGAAAGCTGAAACTTTGTAAGAGAAAATCAAATTTCCAGGAATAAATTTTTTTTGGGGGGACGCTAGTTTTGGAACAAATTGCGATTGAATATTTCAAAGTTTAGTAAAAGGTGTTTAGTGTCAGCGAACTTCATTAAAAAATTATTAAGCACTTGATCAAACTTTGGAAGTAGGATATAATTTAACATCAATGAGAAGCTACTTAAATCAAAGAAGAAAATTTTAGTAAAAGGTGTTTAGTGTCAGCGAACTTCATTAAAAAATTATTAAGCACTTGATCAAACTTTGGAAGTAGGATATAATTTAACATCAATGAGAAGCTACTTAAATCAAAGAAGAAAATGGTAATTTCATGTCATTTTAAAAGAGAAAAAAAGTAATATAAAGCGTTTCTAATATTTCGATTAATTCTCTAAGAAACACCCATCCGCCCTATAGCCAGAAAAGAAAGCCCAGGAAGTTTGCTTCATAAAGCAAGATTGATTTTTATTTATGGCTAATAATATTTTTCTATATCAATTTAATTTTCATTCTTATGATGATCCAACAATGACAATAATTCCTAACAATTTTTTCTAAGGCTTTTTCTATTAGAGATAGAGGCAATAGAAACGGGCTTGTTTATATTTATTTTTTGGGGATTATTGTATTACCAAGATTTTGGGATTAATTTACAAAATTTAATAAGTTTAATTCGAATTCGCTTTAACGAAATTTATGAGATCAATGAGTATTCAGTCAACAAAGTATCATGACAAAAGAAAAATACGGAATTTGCTTTTGCAACGAAGCTGTTTTGAATTTAGAAAGACAAAGGGAATGGCAAAGCATTTACAATTGTATATAGACTAGAAAATATATAATAAAATTACAGTTCACTTAAAGTTATAAATATTTTATAAATATGTTATATTTATAAGTAGTTACAAAAATTAACGATAAATAAGCATAACCTTAAACTGATTTTAGTCTTCTTAAATCATACTGGAAATAATATTGGGTCTACCGATTTCGTCACACTTATTCCTTGATTGGAATGATGTTTTTACCATTTACATGAATGCAGCAATGACAACTGTCTCAAAGTAGTATCAGTAATGTCAAATAGCTACCTAACCTATCAGTTTTTTGGGTATTTAACCCTATTTTCCTCATTTGCAGGTATTCCTTGCTCTTTTTGCTATTGGCTTCTGTGCACTAGCAGAGGAAAAGAAAGAAGCTGACGTCGAAGGAAGTGAATCATTTCTTCCAAGCTATGGTTTCGGCTATGGATCAAGGCTAGGCTATGGCTATGGTGGACTCAATGGGCTATATGGGGCTGGTATTCATAGAGGTCTTTACAGTCCGTATTATGGAGGATATGGCTATGGTGCAGGATTGGGCCTCTGGTGAAAATTGTGAACTTCTATTTTTACGGTTCCCTTCTTTAAAATAAAACATGATTCTTTTGAAAAATTATCGTACTACTTAGTTTTTTTTTAAGACTGTAGACATCCGATATATCAGAACTGAAGCTAAAGAAAGACTTACACTTAAAACGGAGGGGGGCTACTTAGTGCTCTTTTCTAATCATAAAATTTAATATACACTTAAATCCAAAAACTACTTAGATAGTGAGAGAGAGGGAGAGGGAGTTAGAGATAGAAAGGAATAGTTTTGTTTTTTTAATTTCATAACCAAAGATACAATTATTTTTTGTTTAGTTTTCAATATCTTAAGTATGCAATGTTTCAAAAACTTAAAGAAGTGTCCCAATGGGGGTGCCATTTCTAAATTATCCAGACAGAGCACTAAATCCTCAATTCATTTTTTATCCACCTCCTTGCAATGTTCTACAATCAGCGGTTCGTTACGGTTACCCTGGAATTAAAACAAATCAAAACCCATCCATAAGCAAGCTTAAGGGAAAGAGGTATGAAACCCAGTCCTATAGCTGACCAGTTTGATGTCTTAGTTCAACTTAAACCTTACCCTATACGGGGTTGTTTAAAATTATAGAATGTTTTAATACTAAAAAATTTCGTTGTGTAACTAGGAACAAAATAAATATTTGACATCAGGAATCAGAATGAAATTATACTTTTTGAATGTGTGCTTTTCAATAGAACTTTCGCTTTTTAGAGTTCTACTATGAACATGGGTTGTACTTTACTTACTGTTTGCTACTGTAAATAGTTTCAAGATTTTATTGTTCAAGAACCCATTTAATAGAAAGTATGAGTAAAAACAGTACCACAAATGATTTTTAGTAATGACATTTCTTCAAGAGACTATCGCCTAGTAAACGACACAGCATCGCACCAGATCTCAATTAATGGATATTTCTTCTGGGTTTTGTCCGTTCTCATTCAGTATAATATTTGTTTTAAGGCTTGAATATATATTTGGTGATTATTCAGGCACGAAGGATGGGGCATATAGGTATCGAGGCCCATGAAAAAAACAGCTACAAGTCTTGCTTAAGAGGTATCAATAATTGAATTTTTCTTGCTCACTTTTTGACCAAAACGAGCAAGGTATCTCGTATCATGTATCGATACAAAGTATCATGTATCGATACATGATACAAAGTATCATGTATAGTGGTGTATGATTTTTCAGAGTAGTCTGACTGTTAGTCTGTTGGTCTAGTCTGTCTGAATTTTACTTATAGCTATAAAAAGTTTTCAAAGAAAAGTAAATGACATATTAAACTTAAGATCAGCAGAAATGAATTTCTAAAATAATGAAACAGTTCGTGGGAACGAACTGTAAGTAAGGGGCGATCCGGCTCAATAGTAACCGGAACTCTAAATAACAGAATTTTGATATCAATAGATACATAAAAAATCAGATTATTATGCTGATTACAAATATATAAGTTGCATCAAGTTCAGTCTTACTCACAAGAAGCTACGAGAAAAAAAATACCTTATTTTCGATAAAAGGGGGAAACATTCCCTAAAAGTCATAGAATCATAGTGAAAATCACATCATCAGATTCAACGTATTAAGAAACCCTACTGTAGAGGATTCAAGCTCCTATCTGCAAAAATGTGGAGTTTTGTATTTTTTGCTAGAAGAAAGATCACGGATGCGTGTTTATTTGTTTTTGTTTTTTTTTTCCCTGGGGTGATCGTTCCCAACCTAGTGGTCCTAGAAAATTGTGAGAGGGCTTATTCGAACAAAAATTAAAAGTCCCTGTGCCTTTTCTAAGTGACCAAAAAATTGGAGGGCAAATACGCTCCCTCCCATGGTCCCTCCCAATCTCTTTTTTTCCCGATCATCTCATCAAAGTTTTGAGATAGTTATTTCCTTCAGCATAGTCGAAATATCTAATAAATATATATTTGGCTGTAAAATGACCCCCACACAGTCTCCGTGGGAAGGGCTGCAAGTAGTGAGCTTTGCTAATTCTGTGCATATAGTATTTGTTATTGGGAAGTTTACAGTCATTTTTTGTGGGAGGGGGGTATGCTTGGGGAGGGTTTCTATGAGAAGAATCTTCCTTGGGAGGGAAACTTCTGTGGAGTAGTGAGCTTTGCTAATTTTGTGCATACAGTATTTTTTATTGAGAAGTTTACAGTCATTTTTTTGTGGGAGGGGGGTATGCCTGGGGAGGATTTCTATGAGAAGGATCTTCCTTTGGAGGGAAACTTCTGTGGAGTGAATATTCCAGGGAAATATTACACTGGGGGGCGTTGACGGAATTACTATTCAAAATTATTTTCAATTGTTTTACATTATCTTTTCTAAATTTTCTATGCAAAGATGTTCCGGAAAAATTATCCAGGGGCTTTTTTTCGCGAGTTTTGTTTTCTGGGAAATAATTGACACGTAAGGGGGCATATCTGAAGTGATTGAGAGACCTAATAGAGATTAAAGTCTTTTTCAAATGAAAGAATGCTAAGGAGAATTCCTCCGGGTGGATCGTCCACAAGCAATTTTACAGGGAGAGGGGATTCTCAACGAGCATGGAACTGTCTGAAGTGAGTTTAACTGAGAGGGGAGGTTGCACTTTACGTAAGATGAAATTTCTACAGAGGAGTTTCCCGAGAGGGGGAGGGGTATATTTCATACAGGATGCGCCATATTTACCGGAATTATTTTGAAAAAAGAAAAGAAATTATACCATATACGAAGAGTTGCCCCATCCTGAATACCTTACTCTTTACGCTAAAGTTTGACTGTTCACTAGAATTGAAACACGGTGGCCGTTTAATTAGAAAAGGGAGCTTTTTTAAAAGTTTTTTTTTTTGTTTTAAAAATAGAGTTATGAGAAAGAGTCAAGCTTTAGTGTAAAGAGCGTGGCATTGAGGAGAGGACAGCCCCTTTCATATATGGAATAGTTTTTGTTCGTCATAAGTTTTACAGTCGTTCCCTACTTTCCGCTAAAAAAAAGAACGAACAAAAACTCAAAACGAACCCAGATTACTTTTCAGGAATAAATGAAACCAAAAACGAAAAGAAATTAAATAAACAATCATAGCCTACAAAATTATAACTGGTTCTAATATAAATGAACAAATAAATGCTAAGACTAGTAAACTTCAATTGGTTATGCAAATTAAGCTTCACCGCTAACATTAAAGTGCCTATCCCCTTTCAATTTCCTTAACTGCAGCGCTCAGCATAGGAGACTCAATCTCGCATTTGAACTACGCGCAATTACAGCAGTCCCGCTCATCGATGGGGTTTTAACCCCCCCGGAATGTGTGTCCAACTCCTAAGAAACATAATGGAAATGAATAAAAACACATTTTGGTTCGCTTTTTCATGCCCCTGTAAAAAATACCCCCCCTAAACAGAATTTTTGGATACAGCCCTGTACAGGACCCCTCCTTGAAAAAGAAGAGAATCTCTTTTTTACATGGTCAGCACTGATATACCTTCTTTTTTCTGCTCCTTTTTTTCTTTGTCACTATCAGGGCACTGGAATATTATGTAGAACTGTTTAATGGCTCATTTAAAATCTATTTCTTATATTTAATACATTTCATAAATTTGACTTACTAAGACAATCATAAAATGCCATATGGCACCCAAGAAGTGCACTTTGGGCTGTATTACTATTTTTAAACTGCAAATAACAAAAAAGGGTCTTTTCCAAAGAAAAACTCCTTAGATAAAGTTCTCCTTAAAAATTCCTCCCACCCCTGCGAAAGTTCTTTATCACGTAAAATTCATATCTAAAATAGGACTTGTATTATAATTTAAAGTATTCGCAAAATAAATTCAAAATTAATATCTCTCCCATCGGGCTCTGTTTGATAAAGAATGTCCAAAAATTTAAATAATTTTTGATAGCATTGGAGCAGAAAACTTGGATTGATTTTAACTTGCCAAGGATACCAATTGAAAGAGAAAAATTAACGTCTAGAGTTTAACAAGAGCTAAGAGCTCATATGGCACTTGTGACGAGGCGAGAAGAGCTAAGAGCCAAGAGATCATATGGTATGAGCTCTAACAAAATTCTGTGAATCAATAGATTGATTTAAAAAGGAAAAAAAGAGGCTTAATTCCGGTCAAGATTTAAAATTAGAGCTCTGAGTCACAAAGTCCTTCTAAATATCAAAATTCATTAAGATCCGATCACCCACTTGTAAGTTATAAATACCTATTTTTTCTATTTTTCCTCTCCCTTTTGCCCCCCAAATGGTCGAATCTGGGAAAACGACTTTATCAAGTCAAATTGCGCAGCTCCCTGACACGCCTGCCAATTTTCATCGCCCTAGCACGTCCAGAAGCACCGAACTCGCCAAATCACTGAACCCCTCCCCCCAACTCCCCCAAAGAGAGCGAATCCAGTACGATTCTGTCAATCGCGTATCAAGGACATTTGCGGATTCTATCCACCAAGCTTCATCCCGATTCCTCCACTCCAAGTGTTTTTCCAGGATTTCCCCCTCCAACTCCCCCCAATGTCAAAAGATCTGGTCGGGATTTGAAATAAGAGCTCTGAGACATGAATTCCTTCTAAAAATCAAATTTCATTACGATCCGATCATCTATTCGTAAGATAAAAATACCCCAATTTTCATGTTTTCCAAGAATTCCGGTTTCCCCCTCCAACTCCCGCAAATGTCACAGCATCTGGTCGGAATTTGATATTAGAACTTTAAAGCACAAGATCCTTCTAAATATCAAATTTCATTAAAATCTGGTCACCCTTTCGTAAGTTACAAATTACCCCCCCCCCTTTCCCAAATTCCACCAAAGAGAGCAGATCCGGTCCAGTTATGTCAGTCACGTATCTTAGACATGTTTCTATTCTTCCCATCCAGTTTCATCCTGATCTCATCGCTTTAAGTATTTTCTAAGATTTCCGGTCCCCCCAACTACCCCCCCCCCCAATTACGCTTGGTCCGGTTGAGATTTAAAATGAGATATCTGAGTTACGAGGTCCTTCTAAATATGAAGTTTCATGAAGATCCGATCACTCCTTCGTAAGTTAAAAATACGTCATTTTTTCTTATTTTTCAGAATTACCCCCCCCCCCAATTGAGCGGATCCGTTCCAATTATGTAAATCACGTATGCAAGACTTCTGCTTATTTTTCCAACCAAGTTTCATCCCAATCCCTCCAACCTAAGCATTTTCCATCATTTCAGGTTTCCCCCTCCCAACTCCCCCCCAATGTCACCAGATCCGGTCGGGTTTAAATAAGAGATTTTTTTTATTTTTCAGAAATACCCCCCGTCCCCAACTACCCCAAAGAGAGCGGATCCGTTCCGTTTATGTCAATCATCTATCTAGGACTTGTGTTTATTTTTCCCACCATGTTTCATCCCGATCCCTCCACTCTAAGTGTTTTCCAAGTTTTAGGTTTCCCCCTCCCAACTCCCCGCCCCCGTCACCAGATCCGGTCAGGATTTAAAATAAGCTCTAAGACACGATATCCTTCTAAACATCAAATTTCATTGAGATCCGATCACCCGTTCGTAAGTTGAAAATACCTTATTTTTTCTAATTTTTAAGAATTAATCCCCCCCCAAACTACCCCAAAGACAGCGAATCAGTTCCGATTATGTCAATCATGTATCTGGGACCTGCGTTTATTTTTCCCATCAAGTTTCATCCCGATCCCTCCACTCTAAGTGTTTTCCAAGATTTTAGGTTTCCCCCTCCAACTCCCCCCCCCCAAATGTCATCAGATGCGGTCGGGATTTAAGATAAGAGCTCGGAGACACAATATCATTCCAAACATCAAATTTCATTAAGATCCAATCACCCACTCATAAGTTAAAAATACTTCATTTTTTCTATTTTTTCCGAATTGACCACCCCCCACTCCCCCCCAGATGGTCAAGTCAAGAAAACGACTATTTCTAATTTAATCTGGTCCGGTCCCTGATACGCTTGCCAAATTTCATCGTCCTACCTTACCTGGAAGTGCCTAAAGTAGCAAAACAGGGACTTTAGGTTTCCCCCCTCCAACTCCCCCCAATGTCATCAGATCCTGTCGGGATTTAAAATAAGAGCTCTGACACACAATATCATTCCAAACATCAAGTTTCATTAAGATCCAATCGCCCGCTCATAAGTTAAAAACTTCATTTTTTCTATTTTTTGCGAATTAACCGGCCCCCCACTCCCCCCCCCCCCCAGATGGTCAAATTGGAAAAACGATTGTAATTTAATCTGGTCCGGTCCCTGATACGCTTGCCAAATTTCATCGTCCTAGCTTACCTGGAAGTGCCTAAAGTAGCAAAACCGGGACCGACAGACAGACCGACAGACAGACAGACCGACAGAATTGGCGATTGCTATATGTCACTTGGTTAATACCAAGTGCCATAAAAATTACATTCCCCTTCTACTCTGAATAATGTTTTTATGTCGAAAATCCTTCACAAAGCAAAGCTCGATCCCCTAGTATTGCATGTCCAAACGGATAACAGTAGAAAAAGATTACAGATTGACACCCCTTATATGTGCATACAAAATTTCCAAATCTGAGAAAAATATACCTATATTGTTCCAATTCACTCTGTCATGCTTCCAGCAGACATTTCGTGAAGCACGTTGATACAGAGAATAATTTCCCACAAGTAGCGCTGGTTTTACGTGATTGCGACTAATTTAAGCAATAATCCTTAATATATTTACGTCAATTCTATTTTTGGAGCTGGTTAAAATAGATATATAGAAAAGCGTAAATAACGAAAAGTCAGCACGTTATTATAAATGGAAGCTTTTTAAACGTAAAGAATAGGACGGTATCTTATTCAGCGTTTTAAATAAAAATATAAGAATTTGGAGCATTATAAGAGCTTCGATTAAATTTTGGAAATAAAAATCAAAATAAATGGTTTGTTGAGCAGACCCCCCTCCCCACCCTCATCCCTACTGACTTTCATGATCAAACTATAACCGATTTGGCCTCTCTTTCAACGAGAAACAAGAAAAATTTCAACAAGACTTTCAACAAGAAAGTCTAATCATGAACTGATAGATTTTAAACAATTTAGAAACCATGAATATCAGAAATGGATTGAACTGAGCAAACGTGTGATATGAAACAAGAGGTATAAAACATTTTTTTGTAATTTTGCCGTTAATAACGATCACCTATTTTACTTGATTAAATAAAAAACAAGTTTTTTCAACTGAAAGTAAGCAGCAACAGTAAAACTTAAAACGAACACAAATTATTACGCGTTTGAGGTGGGTTATCCCTCGTCAACACCTCGTTCTTCGCGCCAAACTTTTTAGTACTTCTAAAATAACTTTTTATTGTTCTGATCAAATGACCCTTGTGTTTCAAGAGTCGTTCTTAAGGAATTGGGACAAAATTCAAAATTTAGCGCAAAGAGCGGGGAGTTTAGGAGGGGAAAACTCTTCTCGTATGCGTAATAATTTCTGTGCTTTTTAAGTTTAAAACTTTTAACTGGAAGTGATTTCAGTCGAAAAACTTTTTACCGTTTTTTAGTTAATTTCTGATCGTATTAATTAAATGATGCCAGGATATATATATATATATATATATATATATATATATATATATATATATATATATATATATATATATATATATATATATATATATATATATATATATATATATATATATATATATATATATATATATATATATATATATATATATATATATATATATATATTGATATAATATATATTATATCAATATATATATATATATTGATATATATATATATATATATTGATATATATATATATATATATCACCATATATATATATATATATATATATATATATATATATATATATATATATATAATATCAACATTTCTTTTTTAGAGTTTCGGTGACTATTGAGCGCGTAGGCTACTCCTTACTTATATTTTGTTATCTTTGCGTTTATTAAATTGTTACTTTATTTCACTATTGTATGTTCCTTAAAAACTTCAGCAGCAAAATGAATTAAAGTTAAATATAGAGTTACTGTCCAATCCAGATTGCCGTCTTTTCACAATGAGCTGGGAATATCGCCCATATTTGTTGGTTAAGTTTTTAGTACCATGTGCGGAGAAATAAAATTTTGTTATAGTTTAAGACAAGGTCTTCGAGGAAACTAAATTTCCGGGAAGTACCTTCCCTCCTTCAGTGTCCAAATAATATCCTATGATACTTACTAATCTTAACGGCCGAAAATGACTAAAATGCTTGTAAGTTAATTTAATTTCCTTTTACTAGTAAAAGAGCCTAAAGTATTCTATTAGATTTCCACTCTATTTCTTACCATCATACAGCTATTATTTATATTAGTGTTTATATTTATTTCCTGTTTAATTATTTGTAGGTACAACGCTACACAATGGTTTTATTATGGAAAATAATAAAGATAAAGTTATAAATGAAAAAATAATAAAGAAAATTCGCAAATGTACTTGATCAAAAAGAAAAATATCCCCTGAATTTGAAACTTTGTCAGGCCCCCAAAAATTTAAGTGAGACCTGGAAATAAATCAGAGGAAGAAATTTCCAAAACAAATCACGGACCTTATCTTGAAAAAATGGATTTGCCAAGGCTGAGAAAATAATGGAACGGAAGTAACCCTGGAATGGAACTAATCCATTTAAGTGTAGCTGTAGGTTTTTTTTTTCTTGCAGTTGTTGGCTTAGTTGATCTTTAGTAAAAGGCAAAACATTAACTCGATATGAGGCGATACCAGAACTATGAAAACTGCTAGAGTTGACTTGAGTCTTTAAAAATAAATTCTAGTAAATCATTATCGGTTTTTTAACAAGGGTTGAAATCAAGAAGGATTTCAATTTACAATCAAGCAAATATGGGCGAAAAAATCATATGAGAGAAAAAATAATTCAATGAGAAGTAATTCCTGGACAAATTTAATGACATGGTACGAATCAAACAGTTCGTGGTAACGAACTGTAGTAAGGAGCGACCCGGCTCAATAGTAAACAAAACTCTAAAAAACGGAATTTTGATACTAAAAAATACATCAAAAGAATTGGATTTTTATGCTGATTTCAAATATATAAGTTTCATCAAATTTAGTCTTTGTCATCAAAAGTAACGAACCTGAAAAAATTTGCCATATTTTGGAAAATAGGGGAAACACCCCATAGAAGTCATAGAATCTTAACGAAAATCACATCATAGCATTCAGCGTATCAGAGATCCCTATTGCAAAATTTTCAAGCGCAAAAATGTGGAACTTCGTATTTTTGGTCAGAAGACCGATAACGGGTGCGTGTTTATTTATTTTTTTATTTTTTTCCCAGGGGTCATCGTATCGATCAATTGATCCTAGAATGTCGCAAGAGGGCTCATTCTAACGGAAATGAAAATTTCTAGTGCCCTTTTTAATGCCCCCTCCCACGCTCATTTTTTCCCAAAGTCAACGGATCAAAGTTTTGAGATAGCCATTTTTTTCAGCATAGTCAAAAACCATAATAACTATGTCTTTGGGGATGACTTACTCCCCCACAGTCCCCGGGGGAGGGGCTGCAAGTTACAAATATTGACCAGTTTTTACATACAGTAATGGTTACTGGGAAGTATACATATGTTTTCAAGGGGATCTTTTCTGTTCGGGGGGGGGGGGGTTGAGGGGAGGGGGCTATGTGGGATGATCTTTCTTTGGAGAAATATGCCACAGGGGAAGAGATATTCAATGAAGGAGGCGCAGGATTTTCTAGCATTATTATTAAAAAAACAATGTGATTTCTGATTTAAACAATGATTTTAAAGGCCTCGATCGAGTCCGTTGATTTTTGCATTAAAATGGAATAGTTGTAGCATTAAGTACATGGCTAATTGTAGAAAAAGCCAAGACAGTTAGTCCAATTAAGTAAGAAGAAAAACCTGGCATTAATTCCCTCCCCCTTCATTGCCGGCGTTACCATCTCCAGTCAATCTGTTGGAGGTTCTGGCGAGGTATTCTACCTTGCAGTGTACTTATTTTAGCAGTGTTTACATACAGCAATTGCTATTGGGAAGTGTACAGACGTTTTCAGGGGTATTTTTTGGTTTGGTGGGGGGTTGAGGCGAGGGGGCTATGTGGAAGAATCTTTCCCTCGAGTAATATGCCATGGGGGAAGAGAAATTCAATGAAGGGGGTGCAGGATTTTCTAGCATTATTATTATAAGAAAAATGAAAAAATAAACATGAAAAAGTTTTTTCAACTGAAAGTAAGGAGCAGCATTAAAACTTAAACGAACAGAGATTATTACGCATATGAGGGGTTTTTCTCCTCCTAAATACCTCTCTCTTTATGCTAAAATATTTTTAGTATCTTCAATTATTTATTCTACGGCCTTTCTGATTCAGGGGTCATTCTTAATTGGGACAAAATTTAAGCCTTAGTGTAAAGAACGAGGTATTAACGGGGGGACGAACCCCCTCATATACATAATAAAATAGAAGTTGGTTACGTCAGTTAATTCTTAAGTTACGCATATTTTTTACAAATAAAAAAGTTCGTAAATAATTAAAAGTTCTAGTTGCCTTTTTAAGTAACCAAAAAATTGGAGGGCAAATAGGCTTCCTCCCCCACCCCTTATTTCTCAAAATCGTCTGATCAAAACTAAAAGAAAGCCATCTAGTCAAAAAAAGAATCAATATGCAAATTTCATTTTAATAATTTATGTGCCGAGAGCCAAAATCAAGCATGCATTAATTAAAAAATGTTCCGAAATTGAATAAAAAATTAGTATTTTTAACTGAAAGTAAGGAGCGGTATTAAAACTTAACTGAAATTACTCTGTGTATGAAATGGGATGTTCCCTTCTCAACACCCCGCTCTTTACGCTAAAGTTTTTTACTGTTTAATAAAATAGAATTGAGAGAAAAAGTCAAATTTTACCGTAAAGAGCGGGGCGTATTATTTAATCAAAATAATATGTACCAATAATGCTGAAGGAAGCAATAATTTATTTGATAAAGTCTCACTGTTTCGCGTCTGTTTTTTGTTCTTAGCTGATTAAAAATTCAGCTTTTGTGTCCATATTTGAAGTAATTTAATGATGTCACAATGTAACTTGCATTGCTATCAAGTAGCATATATGAATACCAGTGGCTTTAATTAGGGGAGGGTGTTGTTTTTACAAGATGTATTTCCTGCATTGACCCTATTAGATTCAAAAAAAATCTTTTCGTGGTAATATCATTGAAAAGGAGCTGGTTTTTTTTTTCGTGTTTCTGTTAAAAAAAATCAAAAGACAACAAAATTTTCCTCCCAGAACTTTGAAGGATACTCTTTTGCCCCCCTCCCCCAGGGCCATGTCCAGAACGTTGTTTTGAAAGAATGGGTATGAAAAAAGTTGAAAAACTCATCGGAAATTTGTTTAAATGCATGTGTTACGTTTTAGTGAGTTGGACAAAAATATGGAAGGGGGGAACTGGATCCGGTCTTGCTTTCTAATTTCCATGAATTAACGTTCTTGATGAATACCATTGATGTTAAACGGTGGAGTGACAATTTTCATTGCAAAAGAATGTGTTTTCTTGCGTATTTTTGTAATAGAAATTGTAAACATGAGAAAATTGTCGTCTCGAAATTTTGAAAAATACTTCTCTGTCCCTCCCCCCTTAATTACTTTGAATTAACGCCATTCTTCAATGCCATTTCTGACTATTGTAAGCTAAAGGGCCAAGATAATATATATTTGATTTAAGGTCTATCTTCTCTGATTTTGGTGTTTTGAATGACAGTTTTTTTCAAGTCTTGATTGGAAAATTTTCCGTTTAGCATTAAAATTCTCACGCCCCTGAAGGCTATCACATCATAGTAAAATCAAAGAATGGAGAAGTTAAACTAGAAAAATTCTGTAGTTTTCTTAGTAAGCGCAAAAAAATTAAAACAAACTAGTACACATGGGGTACGGGCCCTCAAAACCATTTAAGAAATATAACTGTTTGACCAAGAGTAGACAAACTGCTAACAGAGAAGAAACTTATGTTTATTTCTGTGAGGAAAAAATACTACAAAACTAACTGGTTCAGAAACTAAATTTGAATACTCATATGATCTATGATGGGGTAGCAGGTAAATCCATGCATTTAAAATTCGTGTTTAAATACTTTTCATGTATTTCAAATACATATTTAAATATAAATATGGTAGAGTATTTGGAATACGTATTGAAGTACTTTTTCATTGTATTTAAATTACAAAATGCTTTGACAAAGAGTGGCAAATACCACCCTGCCATAATATAGCAAATTGCTTTTGACCGATAGATGGTATTAAACAGTTCATGGTAACGAACTGTAGTAAGGAGCGACCCGGCTCAATAGTAACCGAAACTCTAAAAAATGGAATTTTGATACCAATCGTTACACCAAAAGAATCCAATTTTAATGCTGAAGCTTTAATGTAAAGAGCGAGGTATCGACGAGGTTGAACCCCCTCATGAACGCATGAACGCAATATAGAAGTTCGTTACGTAAGTTAATTTGTAACTTACGTATATTTTTTACTAATAAGAACGTTCGCAAAATATTAAAAGTTCTAGTTGCCTTTTTAAGTAATTGAAAAATTGGAGGGCAACTAGGCCTCCTCCCTCTCTCCTTGTTTCTCAAAATCTTCCGATTAAAACTATGAGGAAGCCATTTAGCCAAAAAAAAATAATAGTATGCAAATTTCGTTTAAATGTCTAACTATATCTATGTCTATATCTTTGTCCTATTTGTTCTATGTCTTTTGCCAGAAGGTAGATCACAGGTGCGTGTTTATTTGTTTGTTTGTTTGTTGGGGTTTTTTCCCCAGGGATGATCGTATCGACCCAGTGGTCCTAGAATCTTGCGAGAGGGCTAGTAACGGAAATAAAAAGTTCTAGCGTCTTTTTAAGTGACCAAAAAATTGGAGGGCATCTAGGCCCCCTCCCACGCTAATTATTTTCCCAAAGTCACTCGATCGAAATTCTGAGATAGCCATTTTATTCAGTGTAGTCAAAAAACTTATAACTATGTTTTAGGGGACGACTTTCTCCCCCAAAGTCCCCGTGGGATGGGCTACAAGTTACAAACTTTGACCAGTGCTTACATATAGAAATGGTTATTGGGAAGTGTACAGACGTTTCTAGGGGATTTTTTGGTTGGGGGGAGGGGTTGATGAGAGGCGGATATGTTGAGGGAGCTTTCCAAAGAGGAATTTTCCATGGGGGAAGAAAAATTACATGAAGGGAGCGCAGGATTTTCTAGCATTATTTAAAAAAAACATTGAAAAAATATATATGAAAAAGTTTTTCTCTTGAAGTAAGGAGCAGTATTAGAACTTAAAACGAAAAGAAATTAATAAGCATATGTGGGGCTGATCTCCTCCTAATACCTCGCTCTTTACGCTAAAGTATTTTTAGAAATTTCAACTATTTTTCTACGGCTTTTGTAATTCAGGGGTCATTCTTAATGAATTGGGACAAAATTTAAGCTTTAGTGTAAAGAGCGAGGTACTGACGAGAGGGTGAACCCCCTCACATATGTAATAAAAACATGAGAATACTAAATTTCGTTACGCAAGCTAATTTATAAGTTTTGTGTATCTTTTACTAATAAAAATATTCGTAAAAAATTAAAAGTTCTAGTTGCCTTTTTAAGTAGCCAAAAAATAAGAGGGCAACTAGGCTTCCTCCCCCACTCCTTTTTTCTCAAAATCATTCGATCAAAAGTATGAGAAAGCCATTTAGCCCAAAAAAATAAATATGCAAATTTCGTTTTAATTATTCCTCTGCAAAGAGCCAAAATCAAAACATGCATTGATTCAAAAACGTTCAGAATTAAATAAAAAAAACAAGTTTTTTTAACTGAAAGTAAGGAGCGACGTTAAAAGTTAAAACGAACAGAAATTAATTCGTATATGAAAGGGGCTGCTTCCTCATCAACGCCCCGCTCTTTACGCTAAAGTTTTCTACTGTTTTAAATGGAAGAGTTGAGAGAAAGAGACAAACTTTAGCGTAAAGAGCGGGGCGTTGATGAGGAAGCAGCCCCTTTCATATATGAAGTAATTTCTGTTCTTTTTAAGTTTTAATGTCGCTCCTTACTTTCAGTTAAAAAAAAACTTTTTTTTTTAATTTAATGTCATACTGGACCGCTTCGGAAGGGATTTCTCTTTGCTGTAATAATGGATATTTGACTCGCGATAAGCCAAGGTGGCAAAAATTTCAGTAACAACAGTTCTTGAAAATAAATGTTTCAAAGTAATATAGTTCAATATCCAATTTACTCTTGTACTTGAAGGTAGTTTAGGTTAGCATAGTAACTCTAGGTACAGGCTCTATATGGGTTAATATACATGAAACAGTTCTTACTAAGAACCTGTAAGTAGAGAGTTAGAAACTTTTAGACACTAAGAAAATATTAATAGCAGGTAGTCCATTAAAATAATTTGCTTTTGAAATGATTAATTTAAAAAATCCCACAAAACAAGTTTTTCAAAGAAAAGTAAAGAGTTCCATTAAGCCAAGAATAAGCAAAAATAAAGTCAAATAGTCTTCCAAGCGTAAAACTATCACAAATCACTATCAATCAATAAACAAAACTCAAAATTTACAGAAATTACAATAAATAGCCAATTCAAACTCAAAACGAGCAAAAATTAACATGAATAAGGCTGATAACCCCCATGCCTTCTCAAGACGCATTACTGAAAAAACAACAACAAATAATTGACCGTGGATTGTCAGTTTAATCGACATATACTGATATTTATTCCTTAAAGGTTTGATAATTTTTTATTGATGAAAGCAAGAAAAGTGAAAACATTTCAAAAGCATTTTGTCTGAAGAAATCAAGCAATCCTAATGAAAATTATAAAATCAAATCCAGCATATCAGAGAGCCGCGCGGTAGACTTTTGGAGCTTCATGTACTAAAAAGTACAAATATATTTTTTTTTTCTCCGAAGAAGAATCACAGAGTGATTTTATCAGACTAGGTCTCCTTGAAGATCGGAAGAGGGCTCATTCAAACTGATATTAGATTATCTAGTGCTCTTTTCAGTGATTAAAAAGATTTGACAAAGGGAAATGACCTATTCTGCCATTTTTAGCAATCAAACTTTGATTTTTCCCTAAATAGGGTCAAACTTGACATCAACTGACCATTCTAGGGTTGGGGATCAACTTGTGAGCATCAATAAACAAATATTATGCTTTCCAATTGCAGATAAAGTAATACCACGCTGCAGGCATATATTCCTGAAAAGTAGCCTAGTTCATATAAGATACTTGGTAAACATGGACATTTATTATCTTAATCTTTGTCTTAACTAAGTTAATTTACTTGATTTTTCACGAAATTATGTGCAGAGGCATATATTTGTGCATCAGCTATTATGAAAGATGGATGGGCCGTAGTGTAATGAGTAGGAGGGCTAGGGGGTGGAGCGGTGTTGTACAACACACCTGAAAGAATGCATTTCAATGCCTAATTTTTCTAAATCTCCATGGGCCTTCATATAAATATAGGTATGAGTTGACGTACTCGGGGATGGGGGAAGAGATGTAGGAATAAATGTCTCATCTCCCTTCATTTAGACTAAGCCAGAATAAGGTTGTTCCGGGGTGACGCATCTTATGTTACTACCGAAAAATATTTCTGGCATTAATTCTAATGCTTTATTTACCTAAACATATTCGGTTTATAATATAATGTGTACGCACATTTGCGTGTGTTCGCATACGTGCATTTTAGTAAACATGAAGAAGGGGTGATGTATCATTATCTAAATAGGGGGTTAGATGACAAAAAAAATACATTATGTTGGCCTAATTTCCTCAGCTTCATTGGGCCTTCAGATGAATGTAGAAGGATTTTGAGAAATTGTGTTCTAATCCCTCTTAATTTCCGTGGATAATTTGGGTATATACCTTTAATCTTCCCCAAAGAATTTTTCCCCACTGCATCCTCAGGATAAACTTGAATGATCGCATATCAAACGTTGATATACGTCGAATGCGCGGCTGTATTAAAATATGTGGTGCCATCACAACAGGGTTGCCAACAGCGGTACAATTGTACCATTTTGGTACATTCCTTCTCTAAAGGTACATTCTGGTACAATCACAAATTTTCTGGAACATCTTACAAAATGTCAATATGGTAGGCCTACAATAAGATTTGATTGGACGTCAGGACCCAGCGAGCGGAGGGAATTTTAGTTTTTACTTGTTTTTTCTTCTAGAGTGATAAGTTTTCCTTTACACATTTATTTAAGTGTCTGTTGTTTCCCTCGTGCGGTCAAAATATAGTATGAAGCAGCATAGCAACCTGTACGGTAAGTGCAAAATAGGTGAGCAGCTATTTGGAGGAGTGACACCAAAATGGTCTCTGCAGGGGAAAGAAGGTCTCCCACATGTCTTTGAAAGAAGATATGTGATACTTTGTTCCCTTTAGTGTAATGTAATTTTCCGATCGTCCACGTGTTGAGCGTAGCGCAAAAAAAAAGTTCATCTTGCCCATAGTATAACACGCAATAAAATAGACATGGTACAGTTTTTGGATCAGTGGTACAATTTTAAGGCGTTTTATGGTACTTTTTCTTCCGAAGCGTTGGCAACACTGCATCATAATCAAGGAACGTCGTCTGAAATGGTTGGACCATGTCTTACGGAGGTCCACAGAGTACTCGCCTCGCCAAATCCTTCTAGCTAAGCAACTTAGCTCATGGAAGAGACGCCTAGGAAAACAGCGAAAAAAGTGATTAAATCAGACCTTAAACCTATTAAGGGGTTCAGAAAGTAGTCGTACATGGACAACTCAGTGACTCCCATTTGCAAAGCAACTGGCAGCAGATTACGCTAAATGGTCCAAAGAGGTCTTGAAGATCCTTGATGCAGGGCAAGGTGAAAACGCTTGGTTATAATCACAGGTACAAGCAAGTACAGAATTTTCCATGAGGGAAGTTTTGCGGGAGGAATTTTTCGGGGGGGGGAGGAGAATCTTCTGGGTGAAATTTTTCACAGATCTGGAAGGGGTTTTTCCTGTATGATTTGAAAAGCAATCAAAATTAAATGAAAATTTAATTCCGCTGAAAGTAAAGAGCAGTAATAAATCTTAAAACAACAGTAATTAAAACAAAATTGAAGTCTTGAATTATGCTAATTTAAAAAAGCTATAAAAGTGTAAATTTGTGTGGGTACTGTCACTCTTTGGCGGAAAAGTTATAGGAATAGCACAAATATACTAGAGGTGAAAAACGTGGCCCTGTCTCCCCTTCATAAGTGCTCTGATAGCTGTTAGTATTCAACAAGATGATTACTCCAAAACTTGATAAGATATTTTGGAAGGAGGGTATCTAAAATGGGAACGGGAGGGACTGGTGTCCACTTTTTAACATCCTCCTCAACTTGCGCTGAAAGCTTAAAATTAACGCTCTTTGCTGTTCTTGCGATAATGCAGACACACCTTTTTTTGATAAACGGAATGCACGGAGAATCTTTAGATTTAGTTTAAAATGCTCATTAACAATCTCCAAAGTTTAACTTTAGCATTCTTAGCCTTTTCGAGCACACGCAGAATCAAACATACCCTCTTTTTACTCATTATAAGATCAAGTTGCATAATTTGCATTGCTTACCCTGGGGGCTGTGGTGGGAATTTTATCCCCAGAGACATATTTACTAGTCTTTTTGACAGTTTTGAACAAAACAATTCTTTTATATTTTGCGCAGTGGTGAAGAAAGGGAAAACCTAAAAGGAGTAAGGAGTGTTGGTTGCCCTCCAATAGATCCTCAAAGTCCTCTAAAGTTGTTACTTAATACCCTCAGCCGTTCCTTAGATATTGATGGTAGATCGTTCTGACAACCCACACGCACACAGTGATTTTTTTGGTATTTTCTTCATTCCTCTCCAAGGATATGGGGGGCTATGTCATCTTCATAGGCACTGGTTTTTGCGCTTTTGACTATTTTAAACAGGATATAAATTCAAAAATTCAAGATGTCTAATTCAATATCCTAAATGTAAACAATGATCAGATTGCGCAATTTGCAATTCTTGCCCTGGAAATATGTGGAGGCATAGCGTCCTTGGACGTGTAGTTTATCAGACCTTTTAAATCAAACAATTCGTGGTAACGAACTGTAGTAAGGAGCGACCCGGCTCAATAGTAACCAAAACTCTAAAAAATTGAATTTTGATATCAATAGCTACACCAAAAGAATCGCATTTTAATGCTGATTTTAAATATATAAGTTTCATCAAGTTTAGTCTTACCCATCAAAAGTTAAGAGCCTGAGAAAATTTGCCTTATTTAAGAAAATAGGGGAAAACACCCCTTAAAAGTCATAGAATCTTAACGAAAATCACACCATCAGATTCAGCGTATCAGAGAACCCTACTGTAGAAGTTTCAAGCTCCTATCTACAAAAATGTGGAATTTTGTATTTTTCGCCAGAAGACAAATCACGGGTGCGTGTTTATTTGTTTGTTTTTGTTTGTTTTTTTTTTCTTTCTTTTTCCCAGGGGTTATCGTATCGACCAAGTGGTCCTAGAATGTCGCAAGAGGGTTCATTCTAACGGAAATGAAAAGTTCTAGTGCCCTTTTTAAGTGACCGAAAAAATTGGAGGGCATCTAGGCCCCCTCCCACACTCATTTTTTCCCAAAGTCAACGGATCAAAATTTTGAGATAGCCATTTTGTTCAGCATAGTCGATAACCACAATAACTATGTATTTGGGGATGACTTACTCCCCCACAATCCCTGGGGAGGGGCTGCAAGTTACAAACTTTGACCAGTGTTTACATATAGTAATGGTTATTGGGAAGTGTACAGACGTTTTCAGGGGGATTTTATTTTGTTTGGGGGGTGGGGCTGAAGGGAGGGGGCTATGTTGGAGGATCTTTCCTTGGAGGAATCTGTCATGGGGGAAGAAAAATTCAAGGAAGGGCGCATGATTTTCTAGCATTACTATAAGAAAACAATGAAAAATAAACATGAAAACGTTTTTTTCAAATGAAAGGAAGGAGTAGCATTGAAACTTAAAACGAACAGAGATTATTACGCATATGAGGGGTTCAAAAAATACTTTAGCATAAAGAGCGAGGTATTTAGGAGGAGATAAATACCTCGCTCTTTATGCTAAAGTATTTTTAGTAATTTCAACTATTTATTCTACGGCCTTTGTGATTCAGGGGTCATTCTTAAAGAATCGGGACAAAACTTAAGATTTAGTGTAAAGAGCGAGGTATTAACGAGGATACAAACCCCCTTGTATACATAATAAAAATATAAGATTATGAAAGTTTGTTACGTAAGTTGCTAATTTATAAGTTACGTATATTTTTTACTAATAAAAACGTTCGTTAAAAATTAAAAGTTCTAGTTGCCTTTTTAAGCAACCGAAAAATTGGAGGGCAACTAGGCCTTCTTCTCCAGCCCTTATTTCTCAAAATCATCTGATCAAAACTAAGAGAAAGCCATTTAGCCAAAAAAAAAGAATTAATATACAAATTTCATTTTAATAATTTATGTGCGGAGAGCCAAAAACCAAACATGCATTAATTCAAAAATGTTCAGAAATTAAATTAAAAAAAAACTAATTTTTTTAGCTGAAAGTAAGAAGCGACATTAAAACTTAAAACGAACAGAAATTACTCCGTATATAAAATGGGTTGTCCCCTCCGCAATCCCTCGCTCTTTACGCTAAAGTTGGACTCTTTGCCACAATTCTACTTTAAAATTAAAAGCTTTAGCGTAATTAGCGAGGGATTGCGGAGGGGACAACCCATTTTATATACGGAGTAAGTTCGGTTCGTTTTAAGTTTTAATGTCGCTCCTTACTTTCAGCTAAAAAAATTAGTTTTTTTTTTATTTAATAGTTGAATAAAACGACAGTTCGAAAATTTTGATCAGTGCCGAGCAGAGAGCACCTAAAAAGGGCAAAGAGGGACGCCACTTTTCTACGACACTATCTTTTTGGCCGTTTATAAAAGGAAGTAGAGCCTTTAATTTACGTTCGACTGAGCCATCTCCCAATCTTCAAGAAATATTGGTTACTCGAACTGATTCAAGATGTCGGAATCTTTGTGTGACTGTGTCTTATATTAGTCTTCTCAAGAAAAAACGGAGTGAATTTTTCCTGCAGTCATCGTATAAAGTATAAACTATAAAGTATAACGTATCTAGTATAAAGCCGCTTTCCCACTGCACAAGTAATTTTCTATGCTAAGTAGTTAAGTTACATTATATTAAGTCTAACCTCTCACACTTAAGTGACATAAAAACCCAAAAATCAGCTAATAAGAAGTTCGACTCTTTCTCTCAGCTCTACTTTTTAAAACAGTAAGAAACTTCAGCGTAAAGAGCGGGGCGATAAGGAGGGAACAGCCCCTTTTATATACGGAATAATTTCTGTTCGTTTTAAATTTTATTGTCGCTCCTTACTTGCAGTTAAAAAACTTGTTTTTTTATTTAATCATCATAAAAGAACTACTCGGAATTAAGGAGTATAGAGGGATATTCCAACTCACTTGTAGCCAAAAAAGGTTGGTGAGAAAAACTTATCATTTTTTTTTTTTTTTTATTTGTGAATTGCTAATCCAAAGATTACGTTTATTGCTGCTATGTCGAATTTGTCCATAGTTTTGCATAAGCTCATTTGATGTATAATTCAAAGCAGAGCTCGAGTATGCTTAGGACATCCTGCATTACGGACCCCCTAAAATGCCCCCTAACATGTTGAGTCGTAGCGCAACGCCTCACATTATCCTAGCGTGAAAGGGTTCTACAGTAATGTGAAAGCACGATAAGCTATTGTAAATTAGTAAATTTAAATTTGATATTTTAGGAGATTATTGCCAGACTCATGCTTTTTAAAATTGATCATGGTCAATCAGTTGTGACTTATTATCAATACACTCATGGTTTAATACTCGGTGAATTCTAATTGCCAAGTCATTCACTTTGATTGAATTCCTAATGGCTAAATTATCTTATACACATCCCCCAAAGAAGCTCTTAATTATTTGTTAGCTAAATAAAACACCAAAATGTAACAAAATATTTGTTAGCTAAAACACCAAAATAAAAAAATCCTTTGTGTGGGGTTGAAAAAGAATCTATTTAGCAAGGATCTTAATGAGGTAGAAAGGAATAACGCGGAAGCACTTTTAAAAAACTTTGAAAAAAATACGAATATGAATTCAAAAAAAATATACTAATATTAATTAAAAAAAACATGCGTAAAAATAACTTCCTCGGAATAATCATCATAACTCAGAATAACTTTCATGTTCAAACTTTTTCTTGCCCCTTAGGCTAGATAACGACTTAGGACTACTTTTTAGGCGAAAAGATGCCCAAAAGAGGTTTAATGGAGTAATCAAAACTATAACTAATGAAAACCGGTTAAATACTATCAAAAATCAGCATAAAAATGACCAAATAGTACAAACAAATCGGAGGGGATTACTCATGAAATCTGATAGGTTTTCAAGATTGTAATTCAAACAATCGGAAGGTAAAAAAAAAGTATGCCTTCAGAGGTGGCGTGATACATACATACCAAAGAGAAAGGGCCATAAATTATGCAAATACCCCATATATGAAAGAGACTAAATAAGTGGGTAACTTTGTCAAATAGCTCACAACAAGTGAAATATTAAATTAGGAAGTCTGAAAATACTGTATAAATTTTGATACTTCAGGGGGGGGGGGATAGGTTCGTCGACAGTCTGCTTTAATATGGCAAACAAACAAAACAAAAAATCACCGACTCTCGCAAAAATTACAGAGACACCTGTAAGGGGCCATATACCAGTGCTTGTGGTTGTGATTACCTGCTTTTAAGGTTAACATTTCAGCTCTGCTTATGCAGAGCCAATGCCCCAGATTCTTAGAAGGGGATAAATATGGTAAAACAAGAGCTTAGTTCAATTTTGTTACCGCTTCGATTTTTTTTCCAAACATTCTAAGACAGCGTCTTCCTCCTTCCAACGCAATTTGTCGTCATTGTTATATATATTATGATTATCACCAATATAACAAAAATCACCGACTCTCGCAAAAATTACAGAGACACCTGTAAGGGGCCATATACCAGTGCTTGTGGTTGTGATTACCTGCTTTTAAGGTTACCATTTCAGCTCTGCTTATGCAGAGCCAATGCCCCAGATTCTTAGAAGGGGAGAAAAATGGTAAAACAAGAGCTTAGTTCAATTTTGTTACCGCTTCGATTTTTTTTCCAAACATTCTAAGACAGCGTCTTCCTCCTTCCAACGCAATTTGTCGTCATTGTTATATATATTATGATTATCACCAATATAACAAAAAATCACCGACTCTCGCAAAAATAACAGAGACACCTGTAAGGGGCCATATACCAGTGCTTGTGGTTGTGATTACCTGCTTTTAAGGTTACCATTTCAGCTCTGCTTATGCAGAGCCAATGCCCCAGATTCTTAGAAGGGGAGAAAAATGGTAAAACAAGAGCTTAGTTCAATTTTGTTACCGCTTCGATTTTTTTCCAAACATTCTAAGACAGCGTCTTCCTCCTTCCAACGCAATTTGTCGTCATTGTTATATATATTATGATTATCACCAAAATACCAAAAAATCACCGACTCTCGCAAAAATTACAGAGACACCTGTAAGGGGCCATATACCAGTGCTTGTGGTTGTGAGAAATATGGTAAAACAAGAGCTTAGTTCAATTTTGTTACCGCTTCGATTTTTTTTCCAAACATTCTAAGACAGCGTCTTCCTCCTTCCAACGCAATTTCTCGTCATTGTTATATATATTATGATTATCACCAATATAACAAAAAATCACCGACTCTCGCAAAAATTACAGAGACACCTGTAAGGGGCAATACCAGTGCTTGTGGTTGTGATTACATGCTTTTAAGGTTACCATTTCAGCTCTGCTTATGCAGAGCCAATGCCCCAGATTCTTAGAAGGGGAGAAATATGGTAAAACAAGAGCTTAGTTCAATTTTGTTACCGCTTCGATTTTTTTCCAAACATTCTAAGACAGCGTCTTCCTCCTTCCAACGCAATTTGTCGTCATTGTTATATATATTATGATTATGGTTAACTAAGGCCCTGTCATTTTTAATTAACTACAAAAACAATCCGGAAATGTTATTGAAGACAAAGGGCATTTTGATTAGCCTGGAAGAGGATTTTCAGAATCTTTGAAGCACCGCTGGACACAACGACTTCCATTGTTTTAAGTTCTTTAACCTTATTTGCAATAAAACAAAATTGAGTGCGTTTCAAGGTCTGAAAAAATTATAATTTCCGTATATAAACACTTGAATAGTATCCTTTTTGCATCAGAACTGAAACTGATTTTAAATAAACTTACCGATCAAAAACATCAATTATGATGAAACTATTTGTAAGTCATGCTTTTTTCAATGGTTGCATACACTTTAAAAGGAAAATTGAATTGCTGACGCTTTAAGGCTGTTTTTAGTTTTCATTTTGTTAAAAAATCTATTAAACTATGATATTTATTCTATAATACGTTTACTTAGATCTTGTCTATACTCATGTGTCTTCTGTATTTATTATATGTCTTCTCTTACTAAATCTCCAGGTAATAATTTACATTAGATATTATTTAGAAAATTAATAGTTTATTTCCGTTAATTTGTCTTCGATTAAAATGAGAAAAGGCTGAATAGTGGGACATTCGACAAGAACGTAAATTAAAAGTAAATTACAATATATACTTATTGCACAAAAGTTGATAACATCTATTACGTCACTAATCAGTTTCTCTTTTTAAGGTTTTCCTCTCTCTGTTCGCAATTGCTTTCTGCGCACAAGCAGAAGAAAAAAAGGAGACCTTAGACATTAAAGGCAGTGAATCCTTCCTTCCAAGCTATGGCTTTGGCTACGGTGCTGGATTTGGCTACGGACATGGGGGACTCTATGGGGCTTATGGTACTGGACTATACAGAGGCATTTATAGTCCTTATTACGGTGGTTTCGGCTACGGCCGTGGACTTGGCTACTGGTGAACTTATTGAGCTCCCTTGTAATTCTTATATAAAATAAATTTTGAATGTCAAAAGTATGCATTTTTTTTAAGAACGAGAGTAAAGACTGACTTTTTTGTATTCTTTTTTTTTTGTTTTATATTATATCACTTGAGGTTCCCTATTTCGGGCAGTATTCAGGTAGAAACTGAAAAGGTTAGGTTTTCTACACAGTCAGGCATAAGAAAGGTAGCAGGAAGGTTAAGGGGCTAATTGATAAGAAGGTACAACTGTAAAAGAGACGCTCTCAGGGGTAGTTGTGCCCCTCTCCCTTTTCGTTAAAGTTTATATATAAAGAAATATAAATGAAATATAAAAAGTTCATTCATTTTGCTCACATTTTCATCAAGACTACTTAAATCGTCAGAAAAATTCAAGTAAAGAAATTATTTTCCTCTCCTTTTGATCCCATGCTCTCTCATTGCCTTTCCGGTGCTCTTTGAGACTAAGTCCATTAAAATGAACCATCAAAAGGGGATAGAACACAACCCTGGTCAACTCCTGATTTAATACGCTACCCACTGCAAACCTTATTTCCTACCTTAATCGCAGTAGTGTAAGTAATTCTTCTACATATCCCTAATCACTTTAATGTATTTGTTCGGTATACCATACAAAGATAATACCTTTGATCTTTGTTGATACAAAGATTAACAGAATCGAATACTCACAATGCTCACAATCTATAAAACTAAGGACTAAATGTGTTTGATAACTCAGGTACTTATCAATTATTAAGCTAAGAGTAAAAATTTGGTGGCTGCAGACAAAATTGCGAGCTATCAAAGTCGGAGCAGGTAGTTAAAGTCACAGTCACAGCTAATCAAACAGTTCGTGCTAACGAACTGTAGTAAGGAGCGACCTGGCTCAATAGTAACCGAAACTCTAAAAAATGGAATTTTGATACCAATAATTACATCAAAAGAATCGCATTTTAATCCTGATTTTAAATATATAAGTTTCATCAAGATCAATTATACCCATCAAAAGTTACGAGCCTGAGAAAATTTGCCTCATTTTATAAAATAGGGGAAAGACCCCCTAAAAGTCATATAATCTTAACGAAAATCATACCATCAGATTCAGCGTATCAGAGAACCTTATTGTAGAAGTTTGAAGCTCCTATCTACAAAAATGTGGAATTTCGCATTTTTTGCCAGAAGACAGATCACGGATGCGTGTTTATTTTTTTTTTTTTTTTTTTTTTCCCAGGGGTGATCGGATCGACTGAAAGGACCTAGAATGTTACGAGAGGGCTCATTCTAACGGAAATTAAAAGTTCTAGTGCCCTTTTTAAGTGACCAAAAATTGGAGGGTACCTAGGCCCCCTCCCACGCTCATTTTTCCCCAAAGTCACCGGATCAAATTTCTGAGATAGCCATTTTATTCACCATAGTAGAAAAACTTATTAATTGTGTCTTTGGGGATGACTTACTCCCCCGTAGTCCCCGTGGGAGGGGCTGCAAGTTACAAACTCTGACCTGTGTTTACATATAGTAATGGTTACTGGGAAGTGTACAGACGTTTTCAGGGTTTTTTTTCGGTTTAGGGGGGAGAGTTGAGGGGGGGGGGGTTACGTGGGAGGATACTTCCATGAAAAAACTTCTCATGGGGGAAAGAATTTCATTGAAGGGGGCTCAGGATTTTCTAGCATTATTTGAAAAAAACAATGAAAAAATAAATATGAAAAGTTTTTTCTACTGAAAGTAAGGAGCATCATTAAAACAAAACGAACAAAAATTATTACGCATATGAGGGGTTTACCTCCTCGTTATACCTCACTCTTTACGCTAAAGTATTTTTAGCAATTTCAACTATTTATTCTACGGCCTTTGTGATTCAGAGGTCATTCTTAAGGAATTGGGACAAAATCTGAGCTTTAGTGTAAAGAGCGAGGTATCGATGAGGGTTGAACCCCCTCATATACGCAATAAAAACATACGAATATAGAAGTTCGTTACGTAAGTCAATTCGTAATTTACGTATAGTTTTTACCAATGAAAACGTTTGTAAAAAATTAAAAGTTCTAGTTGCTTTTTTAAGTAATCAAAAACTTGGAGGGCAACTAGGCCTCCTCCCTCGTTTCTTTTTTCTCAAAATCTTCCGATTAATTGCAATTAATTAATATGCAAATTTCGTTATAATTATTTATGTGCGGAGAGCCAGGATCAAAACATGCATTAATTCAAAAACGTCCAGAAATTAAATAAAAAAAACAAGTTTTTTTAAATGAAAGTAAGGAGCAACATTAAAACTTAAAACAACAGAAATTACTCCGTATATGAAAGGGGATTTTCCTCCTCAAAGCCCCGCTCTTTATGCTAAAGTTTCTTACTGTTTTACAAATAGAGTTAAGAGAAAGAGTCAAACTTTGGCGTAAAGAGCGGGGCGTTGAGAAGGAAAAAAACTTGTTTTTTTTTATGTAATACTCATTCAAAATCAAGTTCATGCAGTATATTACCAGTCAAACTAGTTCAATTCATAGCAAAATATCGAATAAGTTATTATCCTCTGAAACTAAATGACGTTTATGAGGGGGCTATTTAAACCTTTTCTGACAGATAATACCTTGTAGATACTCCAAATTGATGACAAACTTTATAATGAACTGTCTAATCCAGATATACTAATCCGATTATGCAAGTTAGACTATAACTAAACACCGGCTTTTCTCACTGATAACTTTGAGTATACACATAGGTGTTCACTGAATGAATGCTATTTCAGAACTGAAATAGCTTCCAGAGAGGCAGAGTGAGAGGCAAAGCTGGTACAAGCCATTTTCAAGATTTCTGTCCGTTTTAAGTTTTCATGTCGCTCCTTACTTTCAGTTAAAAAAAAACCTGTTTTTTTTATTTTATTTAATAATATTCAAAGGAGCAAATAGTCGCAGTATTAAGTAGACGAAAACGCAAGGGGATGCGGTTACAAGTAGTCACACTTATGATCTCGAGTTTTCGCTGTCAAAATTGGTTGCAGCAGCAAATAGTCGCAGTTGCAAGTAGTCAGAGTCAAAAGAAGTTGCAGCCAAAGTCAGAACCGTAAGTAGTTCAGTTATAAGTAATCGCAGTAGTAAGTAGTCACAGCCTTAGTCATAATAGTCGTAGTCAAAGTGGCAAGTATTTGCAATCACAGTCGCAAGTATTCAAAGTCATAAATAGTCGCGGTCACCAGTAGTAGCAGTAGTTTTAGCAGTAGTAAGATTAATTGTTATATCCCCCCAACATTTCCAGAAAGTTTCACCCTAATGACTTTAGCCTTAGTAGTAGTAATAGCAGTAGTAGCAGTTTGTGTTATCTCCAACAATCTGAATGCGCATAGTGCATTTTCATTTAGTTCAACATCCCCCGGATGATTCCTTATAAGCTTCTGTCTTTTAACCGTAGCCTCAGTAGCAATAGTAGTGGCAGTAACAGCAGCAACGGTAGTAGCAGTATGCATAATTTTAGTTAGCTCAATGATTCTCTCAAAATAGCCTGAAAGTTTAGGCTTTATGCTCTAATTGTTCTAAGCCTATCCTGAGATAAGACACCTTTTTGACCACCTGCATGCACATAGCGTATTTTGATCTAGTTCAATATCCCCCTCAAGATTCCCTGCAAGTTTCGCCTTAATACCCTTAGCCTTGGAAGTAGCAATAGAATAGTAGTAGCACTAGTTGTAGCGGAATCAGTTACAGTAGTACCAACAGTAGTAGCTGTAGCAGTATGCACATAACGCCTCTTGGTTTGTTTAAATTTCTCCTTAATGCATCCTGAAATTTCCAACTTAATGCACCAAGTCATTTCTGAGACATTACTGGTATGCCTCTTTGACCACCTGCATCCACACAGTGTGTTTCGATTTCCTTAAACATTCCCTGACAATTTTTCCCTTTTAACCTTAGTAGTTGCAGTATAGTAATATCAGTAGCCGTGCAAGTAGCAGGTATAGTAGCAGAATGCATACAAGTCTTTCGATTAGTTCAACATTCCTGTGAACAATCCTTTGAATTTTCAACTTAATTTCCTAAGCCATTTCCGAGAGATATTGCCTGTGTGTCCTTTTGATATCTTGCTTGCCCTGAGAAACAGAAGTAAGTGTGCAGGTAGTAGCTGTGGCAGAATATGCCACTTCTTATTATTTTAACATCATCCAAAACAGGCCCTGAAAGTTTCAACTTAATACACTAAGCAAATACTGAGTTGTTGTTGATTCGCACTGATAACCTGGATGCATATAATGTGTTTCGATTTGGTTTAATATCCCACTCAAAAATTTCCAGCGAGTTTCACCCATTGGCCATACCCATACCCGTAGGTTGGGTTCACTTCTCAATCATACTATCTGTCTTGGCTTTGTTTTCTATCGGCCAACGCTTTGATGGCAACTTGATTTTAACTCAAACTTGATTTTAATAAAAAATCAACGTTTACAACGATCAACAATTTTTACTTGTTGATAGATAGTGTATCTTCCATCCATCCATCCTAGAAAGAACTAAGGTAGATAGCCATAGAACGAAGGAATGATCGAGATTTTTCGTTTGACACTTGACGGACGATGTCAACTAGACTTGTAAGAAAAAGGGGGGAGGGGACTGATTTGCTTGAACACACAGATGAACAAGTAACCAAAGCATTTTAGGCTTGCCCACTTAGATTCTCAGGGGGACTACCGTGTTTTAGGATTGAAAAATGACAGACAAGTCCCATGGACTTCAAGGCAAACGGGGAGACTTATAAGTTTTTCAAGTTTTTTAGTAAACGGCAAGGGTAAGCGGCGGTACTAGCTATGACTCTCAAATTGAACAAATACTTGTGTGTATTTGGTAAATAGTAAATTAAATATTGGGTTGACCGAAATGTCGTAGTTTTGGTCGAATTTGTAGCCTTGGAAGTACCGTAGTAACTGCAGCAGCAGCAGCAGCAGTAGTAGTAGTAGTAGTAGTAGCAGTGACAGAAGTAGTAGTTGTCTTAATAGTAGCCGGAGTATTCATAATAGTAATAGAAGTAGCATGCACATAGTGTCGTTTGGGTAATTCAAAATCCCCCTCAAAAGGTCCTGAAAGTTTTAACTTAATGCCCTAGGTCGCTCCTGAGATATGGGTGGTGCGACTTTCTGGCAGCCTACATTCGCATAGTATGTTTTAATTAAGTTCAGCATTAGAAAATATTTATCAGAAAATGTTAGCCAGTTTAAGGGTAGACTGAAGAACCACCTTCTGGGAAGAGATTAAGTACGTAATTGAAATGGGATGGCTTATTATCTTATTTTTTAAGTAGGATTTGTTTCCCTCCCCCTCTCTCTCTCTCTCTCTCTCTCTCTCTGTCTCTCTCTCTCTTTCTTCTTTATTTTCCTTTCGTTTTCTTTTCCCACTTTTTGTCTCATTTAATTTGATTTATTTGTTAATGTTGTCGGTATTATTGTTCATTAAATGTTTATCAGTCACTACTAACAAGTCTTTGACTTTCTAAAGTGGCGGATGTGGTTCTTTTGTGTATTGATGATATGCAACAAAAATGTCTGTCTCTCTCAATGTTCGTTAAATTTCCTTTGTAACTTTAGCCTTAGTAGCAGCTTTGGCCCTTAATAACTTTAGCTTTAGTTGTAGTAGCACAAGTGGAAGTAATATTATACAAATGGTACCTTTTTGCTAGTTCAGCACCCCTCAACGTTCTCCGAAAGATTTTCCTTAATTATATTAGCCTCAGTAGCAGTAGTAGTATACTAGAAGTAGGAATAGTAGTAGTAGTAGTAGTAGTAGTAGTAGTAGTAGTAGTAGTAGTAGTAGTAGTAGTAGTAGTAGTAGTAATAGTAATAGTAATAGTAGTAGTAGTAGTAGTAGTAGTAGTAGTAGTAGTAGTAGTAGTAGTAGTAGTAGTAGTAGTATTAGTTGCAGCAGTAGTGGTAGTAGTAGTAGTAGCAGTAGTAATGGTAGTAGTAGTAGCCATACTAGAAGTTGTAGCAGTATGCACATAATGTCTTTTAGTTAGTTCAACATCCCTGATGTTTCTGACTTAATACTCAGGCTGTGCTTGAGATAGGCCCTTTTAACAACCCGCATGCACACAGTTTATTTTGATTTAGTTGAAAATTCCCTGAATGATTTACCTTAATGCTCTTAACCTGTTAGGAGGCCCAAGATTAATAATGGGGAAATTGCACAACTTGCAGTCCAAGAAGCTATAGGAGGATCATGTCATCCCCACCACCTGGAGGCCTAGGAGCACCAGGTACGATTATTGTACCTCTCGATGACACTAAGCAAAATGGCTGTCTCAAAATTTTGATCAGATTTCTTTGGGGTAGAAAAGCAAAAAGGGGTGTGGGAAGCATGGGTGCCGGTAAGGGGGGCTCAAGGCCCCATCCTGGAAATTTGGGACGATAAAGTAATTATAAAGATACCAAAGGAAAGAGAGCAGAATAGGGAAAAGCCATGGAAAAAATGTGCGTTTCTCTAATTAAGTTCTAATTTCTTACGGAGTTATCCCTTTCTAGTTTTTCAGAAACATTTTTCTATATGATCTGGTTGAAGTAACCAAAAAAATGAAGTTCTTCATTGGTAAGTAAATAACGATCCTTGTCAATAAGGAAAGTATAAGAGCCTAACTATTGATAACATTAAATCTCTATACCCACGATACTCTACCGCCCACGTCATTCCCGGGATATTGCAGATGCGCAATTTGGGGAGCTGGTATGAAATCCTTTACCTCGCTACTTATACATAATACTTTTTAATTTCCATGAGGAATACAACGCAAAACGTTTAGTTGGATCGGAGAAGTTTTAGTCAATTCCCCACTCCAACTTTGATGCTCCCTGATCCTTCTTCTTTTATTGCCCTGAGCTACCTGAAATATCTAAATCCATCCTCGAAGCCACTCCCGAAACATAGAAGATATGGCGTTGGGATAAACTGGATTCATCTAGCGTTTTTTATTTAATTCTACCTTTTGACCCAAGAACATAGTTACAATACAATAATACCCCCTCTCGACACTCCCTGATTTCCTCAACTTGAAACTCAAAGCCATACCCAAGATATAGCAGATACGTCATTTTGATAATCTAGACGTGACTAGAATATAAGTGCCATAACTCCCGTTTTCAGCTTTCGCGACAAATTTAGCTTCACTACAAACAAGAATTTAGCTACTGCCTCTTTTCCTAACTTTATAATATAAAGCCTAATGCGTCATTGGCAAAATGACCTGAAAATACATATTACACTATTCATATTTTACTTATTCAATTTTATTTATTATAAAAAGAATTTTACTTTTTCGATTTTATTTATTCAATTAGAAATATACCTTTAGCCTCCTTATAGTAAATTAAACGCTAAATGCATATCAAATGTGTTCAATTACTTTTAACAATAAAATGTTTCTCCTTGTACTATAAAAAATAGTACATTCAGATGCCTACTGGTACAGAAATTTTAGCCCACTTTGCCTCTGCGAGTGTAGACAGTTTTAGCAGACAACAAGCTAAACTTAATCGATGAAATCAGTTCCAATCCAGGCTTTTGGTCTGTTGATAAAATATGTTTTGACTTTAAGTGAAATAGATTGTAGGTCTCATTGAGACTTATAGCGCGGAGACATTGGCTAAATCGAACCAAATCTTTTCAGCCCTCTCTCTTCCCCCTTCCGGTTCAGTGTTTATGGTCCGCTTACTCCTCCTTGCATTACATGAAAGTTCTTTACACTCTTTGACATGAACCTAGATATGAATAGTTTTTAGTTCCAATTGGGGATTATAGTACAAAACATTTAGTTGGGTCGGAGACATAATATTCATATTTTATAACAACTCTGTCCTCAGAGGCGCTCCCAAAATATAGCAGATATGACAATTGGTTACACAGAATTCATATAGCTTCTTTTGATTTAGTTTCACCCCAACACATAGTTAAAATACACTAATCCCCCCAACTTTCCCTAAAGTTCAAAGTTGATACCCCATGCCATTCCCAGCATACTGCAGTTTCATCATTTTGATCACCTGGCTGCACAAAGTGTTTGCTTGGATAATTTGCTGTTACTACATTATAGGTCTAACAGGAACTTATCTTGCAAAGAAAGTATTGGGTCAGATACAAAACTTAACAGAACATCCCCCATCCCCACCATACAACGTAAAATTTGATCCGATGTGCCCAGCCCTCTCCGTTTTTCTTCAAGAATTCCTGCAAGCTGCAACTTCATTCCTTAAGTCGCCTCCAAGATATTGCACACATATTACTTTTATAGCCAGGATACATTTAACGCCTTTCGATCCCCAAGTCTAAATTTAAAATTAGATCACCCTACCCCCTTTCAATACTCCTTCATAGTTTCTTGTCAACCCCTTAAGTCATTCCCGATCTGATGTACTTCAATTTGAAAAATCAGAAAGAATTTGAACGGTCAGATGCCATAGCATCTTTTGCCACATACCTTTTTCAAAGTTTATCTTTTGAGAGACTTTGGAAATTTGTTGCATTTCCCTTTGGGCTTCGGATGAGGGCCGGAAAGGCTTCCTTTTGGCCAATCGGATGAGGGCCGTCCTATGTTTCTACAGCCAATTATTAAATATGAAGCGGCTGAGGGAAAAAGCTTTGGGGTTTTTGGCCCAATGTCCTGCCCTATTTCGGGGTGTGCTAATATCTTTTTCTTTTTTTCCTCTTCCATAGCCGTCTTTTAGCCCAAGGACTCAAAATAATTTTTTTAGCTGATAAAAAAAAGATAGCTGACCTTTATTTAGACCCTTTTTGGGGGAGGGGTATGCCTAGAACAGTTTTTTTTATTGGATACCTTTTACCCTAATAAGTTAGGGCCGTATGATTCTGGTTTCCTGCTGGAAAGGAACAGAAAAGGCTTTTGTCTTATTTTCAGGCCCTCTAAACTCCTCCTCCTCCCGCGCTTATGTTTCGTTATTTGAATCTTTGTAACCAGAGAAAAATCCCAGAAAACTTCGAGGTAATCATATGCCCAACATCATACAAACCCTGGTTTCCCTTTATAAAACCTCAGAGATAATTTACATTTTGTGTTATTTACAGGGTTGTATCCAGGTTTTTGTTCGTGAGGGATTTTTTCGGGGAAGGGAGGTTTGCAAAAAAAAAATTAAAAACGCATCAAATATGTATTTTTATGCATTTTTAACACATTTTTTAGCTGGTTAGCTAGAAAGGGAAAAGGGCGCAGGAAGGGCGGTTGCCTTTCAATCAATTTTGATTCCCAAAAAAAATGGGAAGAGAACTTTCAATTTCAGATCGAATGATCCCTCTCTAAAGTTTTACGGCCATCCCTTCCATATAAAGAGTACAGAGAAAAACAAGTAAATATGAAATAACAAAATGTAGACATACAACCCTTTAAGCAGACAACTTTGGGGGAAGAAGGGATGTAGGAGGGGTGCTTACTGCCCTTTAATAGATTTGGTCTCTTGAAAGGGGTACTAGAACTTTTGATTTCCATTCAAACGAGTCAGTTGAACCAATCAACCCTCTCCCAATCTTCTAGGGTCAATGGTTTGATACGATTATCCTTGGAAAAAAAATGCATCCGTGATCTTCCTTCTTAATATAAAATTCCACATTTTTGTATGTAGGAGCTCGAAACTTCTGATATGCTGAATCTAAGGATGCAATTTTTGCTGAAATCAATTGATAATTTGGGGGTGTTTTCCCCCTTTTTTAAAAATTAGTCAAATTTTCCCAGGATCATAACTTTTGATGGATAACATTCAACTTGATGAATTTCATATTTTTTGAATAAGCATATAAAATTCAATTTCTTTGATGGATCCATTCTTATCAACACTATGTTTCTTAGAGCTTTGGTAAGTTACCACTAACTATTCGATATGTCTGTATTATGGACAAACAGTCTTAAAGGTGGAAACTATTGGCATTGAACTTGGAACCAAATGCGTAAACCGACCAAATTGACAATTAAATTTGTCTTGAAATTGAAAAATAATTTTTTTTATTGACATTATTAAGTTATTGACGAATAAATAAGTTTGCCTTCAAATTGGCAAAAAAATTTTCGTCAGACATCACATGGGTTTGCCTTTATCACTACTCAATTAGATATTCAGTACAATTTTCACACTTTCAAAATAACTTCAACCATAATCCTGCAATTCCTGCAATCGGTCAATCTTGCAAAACTATTTGTCAATACAGCATGTATACCCCCTTTTTTTTATTGTTATAACCTGTTATACTTATATGATTAAATTTTTTTCTTATCCTCATCCTAATTCAAAAGGAAACCCCTTGGGGGAGCTACACATTCTAATACATGACAATTCCAAGACACCAGTCTTACTCAAAACGGTTGAAATGCCCAAAAAATGGCCTCCCTGATACTCTATCACCCATGACATTTCCGGGATATTGCACATGTGCAATTTGGAGAGCTAGTATCAAATCTTTTATCTCGCTACTTATACGTAATTCTTTTATTAATTTCCATGGGGAATACAATTCAAAATGTTTAGTTGGATCGGATAAACATGGTTTTTAGTCAATTACCCCCTCCAACTTCGATACTCCCTGATCCTCCTTTTTTTATTGTCCTGAGCTACCTCAAATTTCTAATTTTATCCTCTGAGCCACTCCCGAAACAAAGAAGATATGGCGTTGGGATTAATTGGATTTATCTAGCGTTTTTTATTTAATTCTACCTTTTCACCTAAGAACATAGTTAAAATAGAATAATGCCCCTATCTCCCTCTCGACACTCCCTGAATCTCAAATTGACACTCAAAGACATACCCAAGATAGGGGAGATACGTCATTTTGCTAATCGGCTATGTATAGTGTTTTATTTTATGTACCTCTATGCTTAGACGTGAGTAGAATATAAGTGCCATAACTCCTGTTTTCTGCAAAAACATTGTTGGGCTGGTAAACGTTTTGAGCCAATTTGTAAAAACCTATGATAAAACTTAAGATTTCTCCATCTTAGGTAGCACTCGAATGGGAATCCATTTCTTTTTCTACATTGACATACATGAAACTAAGATAGCGGGAAGGGCACGGAGCTATTTGATTGGGAGTTGAGGGACACATTAAGGGACCCTTCTAACCACCCTACTTCCTTCTCAATACTTACCCGTAAGAAAATAAAATAATAGAAAGTATATCTACATTGAATATGTCAAAAGAAATCGAAAAATTATGACCATACAATGAAGAGTGATAGTCGTCATACATGGAGTGAAAATTAGCAGAACATACATTTGGATTTTTTATTACGTTTCAAATTGGGTAATATTAAAAGGAAATATGAATTTCAGTTATCACGCCTTAATCCTGTATTAGAAAGTGAACTTGGGGATGTTTTTGTTTTATCAAAAGAAAAATTTATGAAAAAATATTATATATTACCCTTCATTAGTTAGTTAATGTGAATATTGTATTAAAGGAAACACCATCCAGATGAAATCTAAATAATGCTCTTTATAATTATGCACTTGAAAGATGATTCAGAAACACAAAAAAAGATAAAATAAAAAAAAATAAAAATAAAGAGAGAGAGAGAGAGAAAATAATAAAAATGATAATGGCTGAACAACTTCTAAAAAAAAGTTTTTTGGCTATGAAAAACATTACTTTGCGCATTTTTTAAGTTCAAAGATCCTGATTGGTCTTTTTCTACTTACTTTTAAATTCACGCTAGCTATTTCTCTATTATTAATCATTGTATTTTATAATTAAATACAAAAAACAAATTTTTTCAACTGAGGGTTTGGGGAGGGAACAGCACCTTTCATATACGTAACAGTTTCTTTTCGTTTTAAGTTTTAATGCTGCTCCTTACTTTCAATTGAAAAAACTTGTTTTCTTGTTAAATTTTTTATCATTTTTTGAACAATGCTGGGAAATCTGGCTCTTTTTCCATGGAAAATTCCCTTCTCCATGAAAAATGCCTCCATGGAAAGATCCTTCTATTAACTGCCTCCTCCCTCCACCAGAAAAATCCCCCTGAAAACGTCTCTATACTTCCCAATTACCAGTTGTATGTGTAAACAATTGGTAAATTTCAAAACTTGAAACCCTTTCCCCGGGGACTTTTGAAGGTTAAGTCATCCTCAAAGACATAGTTATTAGATATTTTGACAATGCTGAAAAAATAGCTTTCTCGAAATTTGGATCAGGTGAACTTGGCGAGAAATGAGTAAAGGTTAAGTCATCCTCAAAGACATAGTTAGATAGCTTCGAAGACCATACTGCCTTTCCGTGACGACAGTATAGCAGTTCAAATTGGGGATGAAACCTTTTAATCAACAGTGAACAGATATTTTTTAACTAGATATTTTTAACTAGATATTTCGAACACATATACAGTGTTCATCACCACCAGTAAAACTCAGTAAAAAGTTTTCATCAGCAGTAAAAAAGTTTTACTGCTGATGATGAACACTGTATATGTGTTCGAAATATCCAGTTAAAAATTTTATATCTGTTCACTGTCAGTTAAAAGGTTTCATCCCTATTTTGAACTGTTATACTAGAGACATAGTTATTTGATTTTTCGACTGCTGAAAAAAATGGCTCAAAATTTTGATTGGGTAAGTTTGGCGAGACAATGAGTGTAGGAGGGGGGCTAGCTGCCCTCCAATATTTTTAGTCACTTGAAAAGGGCACTATTACTCTTGATTTCCTATCAAATGAGCCCTCTCTTGATCTTCTACGATCACTGGTTCAATACAATCATGCCTAGGAAAAAATAAAAAATAAAAATAGACGCATATCCGTGTTCTTTTTTCCGGCAAATAATGCAAAATTCCACATTTTTCTGTATAGGAGCTTGAAACTTCTCCAGTAGGGCTCTTTGATATGCTGAATCTAGCAGTTTTGATTTTCATTAAGATCACTGAATGTTTTGGGGGTGTTTCAATACAATTTGATGATCTTCACATATTTTGAATAAGCATCAAAATTCGATTCTTTGATGTATCTATTTTTATGAAGACACTGTTTCTTAAAGTTTCGATTACTATTGAGCCACAACGCTTACCACGAACCGCTACCACGAACACTTACTTACAGTTCTTTACCAAGGACTGTTTGATAAGACTTTGATCTCTAATCAGTTTGTTGATCACTCTAGAAATGCCCCCTTCCGTGAAAATTATTTCCCGAAAATGAAATTACGCGGAAAAGAGCCCCCGGATAACTCCCCTGGATTATCTCCGTACGTAAAATTTGGCAAAGAGAATTCAAGACAATTAAAAAGAATTTTGTGTAGTAATTCTGTCGAATACCCCTAATATAACATTCCCCCTGAAAATCTCATCCCCCCCAGATATTTCCCTTCCCAAGAAAGATTTTTCCTTTAGAAATCCAATCCAAGCGAACCCCCCCTCCAAAAAAAGAGTTCTGTATACTTCCCAATAACAAATACCAGACGTAAACAATGGGAAATTTCAGAACTTAGAGGCTTCTCCCCAGGGACTGTGGGAGTTATTTTATATCTAAGGACATAGTTGTTTGTCTGTCAACTATACTGAACAAAATGGCTATCTGAAAATTTTGATCAGATCACTTTGGGAAAAAATAGACATTGGAGGGGGCCCAGTTGCCCTCCAATATTTTTGGTCACTTAAAAAGGGCACTAGAGCTTTTAATTCTCGTTTGAATGCATCCTCTTCCGATCTTCTAGGACCATTATTTCAATATTATTCAGCCTGGGAAAACAAACAACACAAAAAAAACAAATAAATACGCATCCGTGATCTGTCTTCTGGCAAAAATAGCCAAATTCCACATTTTTGTACATAGCAACTTGAAAATTTTACAGTAGGGTTCTCAGGTACGCTGAATATGATGGCGTGATTTTCAAAAAGATTGTTCATATGGCATGATCCCTTGAAGCTTAGGGGGTGTTTACCCCCTATTTCAAAAATCAGGCAAATTTTGTCAGTATTGTAACTTTTATGGGTAACAATAAACCTAATGAATTTTATATACTTGGCGTCAGCATAATAAGCTGATTCTTTTGATGTACCTACTGATATTAAAATTCCGTTTTTAGAGTTTCGGTTACTATTGAGCCGAGTTGCTCCCTACTTATATCTCGCTACCACGAACTGTCTGACAGATAACGTTCTGGTTAAAATCATTTCATTGTCATTTTTTACGATTAAATAAAAAAATAAGTTTTCAATTTAAAGTAAGGAGCTACATTAAAGCTTAAAATGAACAGAAACTATTTCATAGGCTATGTGAGGGGACTGCCCCTTTGTCAATCCCTCGCTATTCATACTAAAAGTTTTTTAGTACTTTAAAAAAGCTTCTTACTCTAATTAAACTGTCCTTGTGTTTCAAGAGTGTTTCTTATTTAAGTGAGAAGAGAAGTCAAGCTCTAGTGTAAAGAACAAGGTATGGAAGAAGAGGCAGCCTTCCTTCGAAGGGATATATAAAACAATCCCTTTTCTTTAGCTTGCATTCTACCGGAGAACTTTCAAACTTTTCAAAAAGCAAACTTTGACGAGGCAATGTAACCAGAATGTATTAAAAATTCTGGATTGTCCAATAAAATGCTCGAATATACCGCATTGTACCAATTCCTCTAAATTGAACCAAAAACACACTGTTTGGGTAACGCTGCCACAGTCTGAAAGCTGTTTTGTTTACTTTCACCACAAAATTAAGCTTTTGGAAAGAAAAAAAGGGAACAGAATCATCACACATATTTCAAAAAGATTTGAAGTTTTGTTAAAGTTTTGACCAGTCAAATTTCAAGAATTTGACACTTGAACCTTTAACAATTCCAGCGACTGAATATCTTGTTACAATCGTAAAAAGCGTGACTCTTAAAAGTTCAGTTTTCGTCTCATGATGCGGTATTGTTTCTATTTTTTCCAAACATTCTAAAATAGTGTCTTCCTCCTTTTAGCACAATTGTCATTGTTATATATATATTATGGTCAAGTAAGTCCAGGCAATTTTAATTAACTACAAAAACAATCCGGAATTGTTAATGAAGACAAAAGGCGTGTTGAGTAATCTGATAGAAGTTTTTTAGGATCCTTAAAACACCGCTGAAGACAACGACAAACATTTTGTTTTCGTTCTTCAACCCTCTTTGCAATAAAATTCAATTACGTATATTTCAAGGTCTAAAAAAATTAGAATTTCTGTATATAAGCATCTAAGAAATATCTTTTTTGCATCAGAACTGAAACAGCTTTTCAACAAACTAACCGATCAAAAACACCGAAAATGATGAAACTATTTGTAAGTCCCTTTTTAAATAGTTTTTGACACTTTAACAACAAAAGGAAACTGATGACTTGTAAAGTTACTCTGACTATCATTTCATTTTCTTATAAGATTCTAATAAACTATATATCTTCTTTAATACTACTACTACTAACAACTCAGTACAGCACCAAGCCACCTGAGGCTGACTTAGCTAAGTAGGCTCCTTCTCCATCCTAACCTATTCAAACCATACTTCTTTACACCCTCACAAGAAGTTCAAATTTACCTTAAATTCTTTCCTTACGACATCCTCCCAATTCATTCGGAGACAACCTACATTCCTTTTGGACCCAGGTGGTTTTCCAACAAGGACAATCTTGAGTGATCTGTCATCCTTCATTAGCAAAACCTGTCCTAGCCGTCTCAGTTTTCTCTCGTTATAGCCCTAGAAATTGGGATAGACCCACATTATTCGTACAGCTAACTGTTTGAGATATGCTCAGTCAGTCGGGTACCCAAAACAGTCATTAGGCAATTTCTCTGGAAAACATTTAACAAATATTCCTCCTTTTTTCGGAGCGCCCCCACTTCAGGACCATGCTTGACCACTGTCATCACTGTAGCATCCAATGTTCTAATCTCGGTGCCAGATTTATCTTTCTATTATTCCAAACTTTTTTCAATTGTAAAAAAATGTCCTGGGCCTCGGCTACTCTACTTTTAACATCTTCTCTGCACCCACCATCTTTACTAATATTATTACCTAGGTAAGTGAAGCTGTCCAGCTGATTGATCTTCTCGTTACCTTTTGTCACCTCTTAAATATTATTCAAAGAATATAAATTTGATTTCAGTTAATTTACTTTCATTATAATAAGAAAAGGAAGAACAGTGGGGCTTATAACATAAAATTACTTATAACATATATTTATTGCAGAGAAGTTGATAAGATGTAAATCGCTATTAATCAATTTCTCTTCTTTAGGTTTTCCTCGCCCTTTTCGCAATTGTTTTCTGTGCACCAGCTGAAGAAAAGAAGGAGGCCACAGACATTCAAGGAAGCGAATCGTTCCTTCCGAGCTATGGTTTTGGCTATGGTGCTGGACTTGGTTTCGGACATGGTGGACTCTATGGAGCTTACGGTGCTGGACTATATAGAGGAATTTACAGTCCTTATTATGGTGGTTATGGCTATGGCCGTGGACTTGGCTACTGGTGAACTTATTGAGGCCTTTTGTAATTTTTTGGTTTTAAATAAACTTTGATGTCAAAATTTTATTATCTTTCCTTAGACGAGAGTGACAGCAAACTCTTTACATA
This sequence comes from Artemia franciscana, assembly GCF_032884065.1. Lineage (NCBI taxonomy): Eukaryota > Metazoa > Arthropoda > Branchiopoda > Anostraca > Artemiidae > Artemia > Artemia franciscana. Next base: position 9,337,071 of record NC_088878.1, on the reverse strand, counting down.
TTGATTTAGTTTTATACAGTAAGACTTAATATTTCTCTATATTAAGCAGAATCCAGACAGATATCCAGAAAGTTTGCTTACGTACATTACCACACATAGAAAAAAGATAGCAGGAAGGGTAATGGGCTAGTTGATAGGGAGCGACACAGCAATAAAAGAGATCCTTTGATGGGCGCTTCAATTCTTCTACTTCCTTGTTAAGGTTTAAATATAAAAACCAATACTGACGAAGACCAAAAGCTCTCTGAAAATTTCAACTTCATCCCAAAATCCGTTCCAAACATATTTCAGATCCATCATTTTGATAACCTGACTTCGCATAGTTTTTTTTTGTTTTTAATACTTCACTTTGAAAACATTGTAGGTTATATATATATATATATATATATATATATATATATATATATATATATATATATATATATATATATATATATATATATATATATATACATATATATATATATATATATATATATATATATATATATATATATATATATATATATATATATATATATATATATATATATATATATATATATATATATATATATATATATATATATATATATATATATAAATAATGAGCAATAGTTGTATATGTATGTATTTATGTATACATTTATTTTTTCTCGAAAACGGCTCCATATTTTTTCGGGAAAATTAGTAAATTGGGTTTTTCTTGCAAGTTTGCAAATTGTCTGAAGTAATAAAAATCTAAAATGAAGAAGAAAGAAAAATAAAGTTAGAGGATAAGCGACGGCAAGAATACAAACGTGCCAAAATTAAAAATGATAGTTATTATGATTGGGTTTGGGATTTTGACATGGATAAATTACTGTGTTTGTTACTATAGGACGTGTTCACCACGTACTAGGTCGCAGCTACCAGTGCAACCCCGATGTGGCGTCAAAGCATTAAAAAATTTCTTTTTGCTGTACAATTGACTTTTAATTTTCAACTATTTCGAGTTACATTCAGTCTAAAAGTTTTCCAAATATTTTCCTCAGATAGTGAAAGAATCATTTGCAAAGCAATTGTTTGGGTTTGACCCCATTTTTTCAAACTTTTCCTAAAACTTCTCAACCAAGCTCACTCTTATTCAGAGCTTTAAGCCCCAAACAATTCTTTGGATTTTGAACATTTATCAGTTTTACTGTAGTTTTACTGCTGGTGATGGACACTTTATGTGAGTCCTGAATATCCAGTTAAAAATTTTATATATTTGTTTCACTGTAAATTAAAAGGTTTCATCTCTATTTTGAACTGTTATATTATAGACAGAGAAAGGGGCTCATGAGGAATAAAGAAGCTGCTGGAAGAAAAGAGGCTGGGAAGGTATTTATACTAGAATACTAATCACTCATTTTATGACTAAAAAGTTCAGGGTATCAGTTATAGTAGTGTATACCCCTATAGAATCGACTGACAGAGATACTAGTGTCTCAGACAAATTTTACTTACAGTAACAGGACTAAAAAGATAGGGTACCAGGTAGGAATCTATTGAGAGATTTTAATGCCCAGGGTAAAATTAGGGATGGATGGTATCCTAGCCTAGGTAAATTTTGTGTAGGAAAAGAAAACAGTAATGGCTGCTGCAATTTTGTAGGTATAACAATCTAGCTATAAGCAATACAGGGTCTTTAGACATAAAATTGCCCATAATTTAACTTGGTATTCTTGTGATGGTAAGACAGCAAAGCTTATTGATTATGCTATTGTATACCGAAGACCTGCAGGATCAATACAAGATACTAGGGTACGTAGGAGTACTATTATTGATGCTAAAAGTATGATGTTGGCAGATTCCAGGATGCGAACTTGAGAGAAATTTTCTAGGAACAGTTGAATACTAAACTGGAGAGCTTAAAATTTGCCAATGCTGAACATGAAAGGAATAATTTTAGGAAAACAATTTGTGAAGTTACTGATTGTGTCTTAGGAAAGAAAGTTAGGAAAGCAGCTAGGAACATTAGTGAAAAAGCTTTATGTTTAATAGAAAGAAGAAGGGACTTGTACAAGAATTATCTGAGTAATATATCTTATGAAAATAAAAGAAATGTAAAGAAAGTAGAGAGAGCGTTAAAATATGAACTAAAGAGGTGTGAAGCGGAAGCCATGAATAAAAATGCACAGGATCTAGAAGATACAGCTAGATGGAATAATAGTAAAATATTGTACTGTTAGGTAAATAAATTGAGAGTGAGTAGTTAATTCGGACTTGTCCCAGTTAAAGATAGGAACGAGGCCACAATTAGTGATGGGAAAAGAAATAAAGGAAGATAGATAGGACATTCTGAGTTGAGTTGCAGGAAAAGATATAGAAGAAAATAAAGAATTTTTGATTCCTTAGATGTGAAGGAGGATTTGTTTCGTGAGGAAGAATTAGCAACAGTACTAAAAGGATTAAATAAAGGCCACAGGTGCTGAAGGTGCGGTAAATAAGTTTCTTAAACATGATGGATCTGAGGTAGGAAATACACTACTGAAGATTATGGTTAGGATTGTAAAAAAAAGGGGAAGCATTTAGTGATTTGACGAAAACCCTATATAAACCATTGTATAAGAAAGATGATAAGAGGGAGTGTAAAAATTATCAACAAATCAGACTGGTCTTAGTAGGTCTGCATTTTATTTTTTTTAATCCTTTTCAATTGGATAGCGCCACCTCCTACAGTGCTACTAGAAAAATTTCTTCCTCACAAAGCGACCAAGGGAAAAAACTTTTGGCCTTTTCTGTCCCTTTTTGGGCCTTATTTTTATTAATATTTTCTTCTTCTTAGGGGTTTTGCTAGCCAAAGGACTTAAGAACAAGAATTTAAAGCCATTAGGGAATGGACAGTTATGTAAGCCGATTCTTAGGGGTGGAAGGGGAAGAAGCACTGGTATGAATTTTTTATAGTATGTTTCTTTTGCCCTAGGATTTCTGGCTGCAAGTTTTCAACTTGTCAGAAACAAGAAAATGTTTTTTTATTCTGGAAATTTAAGCCCCTCCTTCTCCCGCTCCCACATCTAATAAATTGTTCTTTTTATTTACAGAATGATACCTGAAAGTTTTGAAGTAATCGTATGGGTTCATACCATCTCCAGAATTGCATTTATTGGATCTAAAAAATTATGTCGAGTAAAATGGTTATTTCAAAATTTGAGCAGCCGCATTAGGAAATTCTGTATGAAGATCTCGGTAGCGAAAAGGAGTGTAGGGAGGAGTTTGTGCCCTCCAATGAATTTTGACTTTTAAAACAGGGACTAAAACTTTAGTTTCCAATTGAAGGAACCCCTTTTAAGGCTATACACCACCCCTTTCATAAAAAGTCACCAAAGGGAGAAAAAATAACACATTGCAGGCATAAAGCTCTTTAATCTGGCCGCAATAGAAAGCTGCGAAATAGAAAGCCAAGCAGTCTTAGTTATAAAATGGATGTTGGGATGCACGGACCAACTGCATAAACTAAACATAGTATATACGCGCTTAAGGTAAATTGTTTGACACAAGTGGAAAATTTTTGTAAGACATCGCTGTAGCTTGCCTCTATCATAGCTCAGCCAAATATTCAGTATAACATTTGCATTTTCAAAAGAAACTTCTACTTAACTCTACAAATTCTTCCATATTGTTCGTCTCCGGTTAGGATCAGATGATGTAAAAAGGAAAGATCTAAGAGAAACTTTAACTTCCTGGGAAGGTGTAAGGAGGGAGGTTTTGAATAGAAAGGCGTGTAGGAAGAGCGTGTATAGCTGTCTTTTTCTTAAACGGCTTGGTGCTGCAGTAAGTTTATGGTAGTAGTATCCAGAAAACCATTTCTGTATAACGAATATATCTTTTTTTACCATAACCTGTCTTATTTTCATGCTTAAATTTTTTTCTCGTCCTAGTCATTTGTTTTAATTACAAAAATAATTCACAATTGTTAATTAAGACAATAGACATATTGAGTAATCCGGAAGAAGATTTACTGAATCTTTAAAAAACCGTTGAGCATGATTATGAACGTTTTTTTTTCAAGTTCTTTAACCTTATTTATTACAATAAAAAAATTGCGTATATTTCAAGGTTTCAAAGAATGAAGATTTCTGAATATAAGCAATTAAAGAATATCCTTTCTGCGTCAGAACTGAAACAGCTTTCTAAGAAACTTGAGATTAAAAATACAGACAATGATGAAACTATTTGTAAGTCCGCCTTTTTTCAAATGTTTTTGACGCTATTAAAGCAAAATTGAATTGCTGACTTACAGAGTTATTTCCAATGTTATCTTCTTCCAAAATCTATTTTTTGCGTCTTTTGATTTATCTTTCAAACAGTTCGTGGTAACGAACTGTAGTAAGGAGCGACCCGGCTCAATCAAACAGTTCGTGGTAACGAACTGTAGTAAGGAGCGACCCGGCTCAATAGTAAACGAAACTCTAAAAAACGGAATTTCGATACTAAAAGATATATCAAAAGAATCGGATTTTTATGCTGATTTTAAATATATAAATTTCATCAAATTTAGTCTTTGTCATCAAAAGTTACGAGCCTGAGAAAATTTGCCTTATTTTGGAAAATAGGGGGTAACACCCCCTAAAAGTCATAGGATCTTAACGAAAATTACACCATCGCATTCAGCGTATCAGAGAACCCTATAGAAAAAATTCCAAGGTCCAATCTACAAAAATGTGGAATTTCGTATTTTTTGCCAGAAGACAAATCACGGGTGCGTGTTTATTTGTTTTTTTGTTGTTTTTTTTTCCCAGGGGTCATCGTATCGACCAAGTGGTCCTAGAGTGTTGCAAGAGGGCTCATTCTAACGGAAATGAAAAGTCCTAGTGCCCTTTTTAAGTGACCAAAAAAATTGGAGGGCAGATAGGCCCCCTCCCACGCTCATGTTTTTCCCAAAGTCAACGGATCAAAATTTTGAGATAGCCAGTTTGTTCCGCATAGTCGAAAACCATAATAACTATGTCTTTGGGGATGACTTACCCCCACAGTCCCTGGGGGAGGGGCTGCAAGTTACAAACTTTGACCAATGTTTACATACAGTAATGGTTACTGGGAAGTGTGCCGACGTTATCAGGGGGATTTTTTTGGTTTGGGTGTGGGGTTCAGGGGAGGGGGTTATATGGGAGGATCTTTCCTTGGAGGAGTATTTCATGGGGGAAGAGAAATTCAATGAAAAGGGCGCAGGACTTTCTAGCAATACTAGAAAAAAAAAACAATGAAAATATAAACATGAAAAAGTTTTTTCAATTGAAAGTAAGGAGAAGCATTAAAACTTAAAACAAACAGAGATTATTACGCATATGAAGGGTTCTAAAAATACTTTAGCATAAAGAGCGAGGTATTTAGGAGGGGATAAATACTTCGCTCTTTATGCTAAAAAATTTTTAAATAATTTCAACTATTTATTCTACGGCCTTTCTGATTTAGGGGTCATTCTTAAAGAATTGGGATAAAACGTAACGTAAGTTATGTACGTTTCTTACGTAAGTTAATTCTTAAGTTACGTTTTTTTTTACCAATAAAAACGTTCGTTAAAAATTAAAAGATCTAGTTGCCTTTTTGAGTAACCGAAAAATTGGAGGGCAACTAGACCTCCTTCCCCACCCCTTATTTCTCAAAATCGTCTGATCAAAACTAAGAGAAAGCCATTTAGCCAAAAAAAGAATCAATATGCAATTTTCATTTTAGTAATTTATGTACGGAGAGCCAAAATCAGACATGCATTAATTCAAAAACTTTCAGAAATTAAATAAAAAAAACAAGTTTTTTTAAATGAAAGTAAGGAGCGACATTAAAACTTAAAACGAACAGAAATTACTCCGTATATGAAAGGGGCTTTTCCTCCTCGACACCCCGCTCCTTGCACTAAAGTTTGATTCTTTTTCGCAACTCTACTTTTTAAAACAATAAAAAACTTTAGCGTAGGGAGCGGGTTGTCGAGGAGGAAAAGCCCCTTTCATATACGGAGTAATTTCTGTTCGTTTTAAGTTTTAATGTCGCTCCTTACTTTCATTTAAAAAAACTTGTTTTTTTTATTTAATTCTAAATAACTTACGTCTCTGCGTCTTTTGTTTTTATTATTTGTCCTCTTTCAACAAATTTCTAGGGAATTGTTTTTATTAATATTGACTTAGGAAACATGGATATATCTTTCCCTTAGTTGTCTATCCGTTATAATAAAAAAATAGGGAAATTAGTAGAAAAAGAGTAGAAAGAATAGTAGAAAAAAGAAACAGTTGGGCGTACAATAAGAATGTTAATAGATTGTTGACCATATTAAATATTATTGCAGAATGGTGATACAATCTAGATTGTCACTATTCAATTTCTCCTTTTCAAGGTTTTCCTTGCCCTCTTTGCTATTGTTATGTGTGCACCAACAGACGAAGAAAAGGAGGCCACGGACATTGAAGGAAGTGAATCATTCCTTCCAAGCTATGGTTTTGGCTATGGTGCTGGACTTGGTCTTGGGTATGGTGGACTCTATGGAGCATACGGTGCTGGATTATACAGAGGCATTCATAGTCCTTATTACGGTGGATATGGTTATGGCCGCGGACTTGGTTACTGGTGAACTGATTCAGCCGATTTGTCATTCTTAAATTTGAAATAAATTTTATATCGAAGTATTACTATTTTTAGAAAGAGAGAAAATGTCGACCTATTTTAAATGTTTAATTTTAAATCTATCTATAGATTATAAAGCTTAAAATTTCCCTATTTTAGGTAGAATTCTAATGGGAATCCAAAAGTTGTTTTTCTTTTTTTTTTACATTGACATGCAGGAAAACAAGATAGCAGGAAAGCCGCAAGACTATTTGATTGGGATTAACACAGCAATACGAAAACACCCTGAAGGGCCCATCCTTCCGCATACCTTTTACTTAATATTTTCCCATAAAGGAATAAACACTACAGAAAATATAACCCCATTAAATACTGAAAAAAATAATGATCAAATGGTAAACAGTGCCGGTGGTCATGCAGGAAGTAAGATATAGCATAAAATACATTTACATTATTCATACACGTGAAATTGGGTTTAATTGAAATGAAATATGCATTTCAGTTATTACGGCATAACCCAATATTAGAAAGTAAACGTGTTTTAGCAAAAGAAAAATCTAAAATAGAAAATATATATAACCCACTATTAATATTTATTAACTTTTAATATTGTATTTTAAGTAATAAGCTACCAGAGGGAAGCTGAGACATATTCTTTGTACTTAAAAATTTAAACGACAATTCAGACATACTAAGAGAACCAAACCGAAAATAATTGTAGTAACAACCATAATGCTTCTGAAAACAGAACTATTCCTGTTTGGAGTTGTAAAATATTAAATGTAAAATATTGTTCCTTTTTTTGTGTTCATAGATTTATCTTTTTCTTCCTACTTTTAGATTCCTACTAACTATTTTTTTACTGTGTATAGTTATATCTTATTACAAATATCTATCAGATTACAGATTTTTCATTGTCGTTTCTTTTTCACAATGGCGTGTTGGATATATTATATTTCTCACTGAGGCTTATAGTGATTAAATAAAAAAAAGTCTTTTAAACTGAAAGTAAGGAGCGATATTAAAACTTTAAATGGACAGAAATTACTCCGTATATGAAAGGGGCTGTTTACTCCTCAGCGCCCCGCTCTTTACACTAAAGTTTGACCCTTTTTCAAAACTCTACTTTTTAAAACAATAAAAAAACTTTAGCGTAAAGAGTGGAGCGTTGAGGAGGGAACATCCCCTTACATATACGGAGTAAATTCTGTTCGTTTTAAGTTTTAATCCATGTAAAGATCATCCAACGTAATCCCATCCCCTCGACCCCCCTCCCCACAACCAGAAAAAGTTTCCCTGAAAACGTTTTTACACTTTCCAATAACCATTACTATATGCAAACAATGGTCAAAGTTCGTATCTTACATCCCCTCCCCCGGGGACTGTGGGGGATTCATTCACCTCCAAAGACATAGTTATTAGGCTTTCCGACTATACTGAACAAAATGGCTATCTCAGGATTTTTATCTGTCGAATATGGGGAAAAATGAACGTGGGAGGGGCATAGGTACCCTCCAATTTGTTTGGTCACTAAAAAAGGGCACTAGAACTTCTGATTTTGCCTGAATGAGCCCCTTCACGACATTCTGGGACCAGTACGTCAATACAATCAGCCCTGAGAAAAAAAAGAAAAGAAAAAAAAATAAACACACTCCCGTGATCGGTGTTCTGGGAAAAAATACAAAATTCCACATGTTTGTAGATAGGAGCTTGAAACTTTTACAGTAGGGTTCTCTGATACGCTGAATGTGATGGTGTGATTTTCTTTAAGATAATATGTCGTTTAGGGGTGTTTTCCTCTATTTTCCAAAATAAGGCAAATCTTCTCAGGCTCACAACTTTTGATAGGTAAGATCAAATTTGATGAAACTTACATATGTAAGATCAGTATAAAAATTCAATTCGTTTGATTCATCTATTAGTATCAAAATTCCTTCTTTTAGATTTTCGGTTACTATTGAGCCGGGTCGCTCCTTACTACAGTTCGCTACCACGAAGTGTTTGACATAATGCTGACACATATCGAACTGATATTCTTTTAAATTTCTCCTTCCTTAACCTCTACTCCCTGAAAGTTCCCTATTCTCCCTGAAACTCTATTACCCAATCCAACTCAAATATGTTGTACTTCAGAAAATTCTCAGTTGATTTACCTCACTACTTAGACATTAAAATATTTTATGTCCAGGGGTACTATAGTACAAGAAGGTTTAGATGGATTGGAAACATAACATTTTAGGTACCCTCCTAGAAACCAACAAATTTCGTTGCTCAATATACCCCCTCCTTTCCCCTCAACGGAACCTTAAAGATTTATCTTCAACCCCCAGTCCCCCCTGATGTATTTCACATAGGGTATTTGATGACATTGGTACACATAAAAAAAGGAAAGGAAGCGGCACTAGACTTAATCCCATCCAGCGGTGCTGTTTACCTAATTTCAATTGTTTTTTCTAAGCAACTTTTTTTTTATCATGGACAGCGCATAACCAGTTTCTTTCTCCTATTCACCAAAATACTTCATACGGAACGTTTTGTCACGTAAACTCCCGAAGGAGGCTCGTTCGATTGGAAATTGAATTATTTAGTCCGGAATTTCGATTTTCAAAGGTATGGTAGGCATTGATGACCACCTGTGTTTCTTTTAGTTGTCTCTGTGGTGGGATATAAGACAAGCCACGGCTTGTCTTATGTGATTATATAATAAATAATAATTTTTTTTTAACAGAAAGTAAGGAGTGACATTAAAACTACAAACGAATAAAAATTATTCCGTATATAAAAGGGGCTATCCCCTTCTCAACGTCCTACTCTTTACGCTAAAGTCTGGCTCTTTCTCAAAACTTTAATTTTTAAAACAATAAAAAAAATTTAGTGTGGGGAGCTGAGGAGGAGACAGGCTCTTTTATATTCGGAATAATTTATGTTCGTTTTAAGTTTTAATGTCGCTCCTTACTTTCAGTTAAATAAAATTGTTTCTTTCTATTTAATTTCTGAACGTTTTGAATTAGTGCAGGTTTTGAAGATTGCTCACCATACATAAATATTTAAAACGAAATTTACATATAATTTAATTTTTTCAAACTAATAATAACCTTATAATAACCTAAGTTTGATTTTGTTGCAGTTATTTAAAAATGACCTCTGAATCACAAAGGCTGTTTAATTAGAATAATAAGCTCTTTTAAAAGTAAATAGTGTAAGAGCGATTTATTGAGGAGAGGCAATACCCCTCATATACGTAATATTTTCTGTTCGTTTTAAATTTTAATGTTGCACCTTACTTTCAGTTGAAAATCGTGTTTTTTATTTAATATCTGATCTTTTTTAAAATAATGCTGGGAAATCCGGTGCCCCCTTCATCAAAAATTTTACTTCCCATATGGAAAATCCTCCATAGAAGGATCCTTCCACTTATCCTTCTCTCCTCGAACCCCCCCCCCCCCCTACCTGAAATATCCCCCTGAAAAGTCTGTAAGCTTCCCGATAAACTATACTATATGTAAATAATGGGTAAAGTTCACAAATAGAAGCCCATTGGCCAGGTATTGTAGGGTATAATGTCTTATTAAAAAACAAAGTTACTAGACTCTTCGATTATTGTGAATAAAATGGTAATCTCAAAAATTTGATCGGGTGACTTTGGGAAAAATGAGCTTGGTAAGGGGTCTAGTCAACCTGAATTTTTTTTTTCGCTTAAAAAAACACTAGAGCTTTTAGTTTCCGTTCAAACGAGCCTTCTCGCCACATTCTAGTACCATTGAACGATACAATTACCCCTGGGAAAAAAAAACAACAACAAATAAACACGCATCCGTGATCTTTTTTCTAGCCAAAGATAATAAATTCAACATTTTTGCAGATAGGAGCTTGAAACCTCTACAGTGAGGTTCTCTGATACGCTGAATCTGATGGTGTAATTTGATTTCGATTCTACGACTTTTAAGGGGTGTTCACCCCTTTTTTGAAAATAAGGCAATTATTCTCAGGCTCGTAACTTTTGATGGGTAAGACTAAACTTGATGAAACTTTAAATTTGAAATAATCATAAAAATGCAAATTCCTTTGATGTATCTACTTGGATTCAAAATTCCATTTATTTAGAGTTTTGGTTACTATTGAGCCGGGTCGCTCCTTACTTCTAGTTTGTTACCAAAACCATAGTGGTGGACTCTAGGGAAGTTATGGTGCTGGCTTAGACGGATTGTTTTATAGTCCTTATTACGGTGGTTATGGCTATGGCTGTGGATTCAATTATTGGTGAACTTATTGAGCCCTTTTTAACTTTTTGATTTGAAATAAACTTTGATGTCAAAAATATATCATTTTTCCTAAGCCATGAAGGCAAACTTTTTATGATTTATGGATTTTCATACTATAAAACTTAAAGTTTCCGTATATCAGGCAGCATCCAGAAAGAAATCAAGTAAGTTTGGTTTTGTACCACATAGAGAAATAAGATAGCAGGAAGGGTACAGGGTGAGTTAACAGGGGGGACACGGCAATGAAAGATATATTCTGAGGAGTACTTCAATCCCCTTACCTCCTTTTTAAGTTTTATGCATAAAGGAAAATACTGACAAAGACCAAAAGCTCTCTGAAACTTTCTAATTCATCTCCCAAGCCTTTCCCAACATATTGCAGATCCATCATTTTGATAACCTGGCTGCGCACAGTGTTTTATTTCACGATTTTATACAGAATATTTAGGTCAAGATTTGATTGGGATGTTTTTAGTGGGTGGCTACGTAGCAAATAAGGCACAGGAAGGGGGTGCTGCCCTACAATCATTTTGATTCTCAAAAAAGGGGAAGCGAACTGTTCATTTCAAATCTAACGCCATTTCTAGAATTAAGACCACCACTTCCATACAAAAAGGCAAGAAAAAAAAAAAAAAATAGCACAATGTAGACACCAAGCTCTTTTATCAGGCAGTACTAGAGCGCTCTTTATGGTACGATGTTTCAGTTATGGATAGTCAAGAGGTCTTAAATATAGAAGCTATTGGCGTCGAAGTTGATACCAAATGCAGAAACTGATCACAGCAATATGTGCATACAGTAAATATCTCGGCGCAACTGGAGAATTTTCGACAAATACCTGTGGCCTGTCTCTATCACTACTCAATCAGATATTCAGTATAATTTTCACATATCCAAAGTAACTTCTACTATACATTGTATATTGTCCTATCTTGCAAAACCAATTATAATATAACTTATATACGTCTATTGTTGATATTACAACCCATTACGCTTCCATGATTGTATTTTTGCTCATCTTCATCTAATTTAGAATAAAAGTTCGGAAAAACATGGGGGAGCTACACAACTCTAATGTATCAAAACTTAAACACACCGTTCTTATTCAAAAAAATCGAAACGTCCAAAAAATTGTCCTTAAATGAAATGATTTAAAGTGAAATGATTTTTCAAGGCGTAAAACTAACTTAGATCAACATCAATTAATAAATGAAAACCAAAATGAGCACAAATTATAATAAATAAGCAAACCAAACTTAAAACGAGTAGAAACCACGAAAATTATGGCTGATAACCCCTCCCCCCATTTGTGGCTCTTAAGGAAAAGAGCATGATCGCACTTTTCTGAAAACAATCCATATTTTACACTGTGTGTTTCTATTTCTCATATTCTCGGAAAAAAAATCACCATCACAACCAAAATCAAACAGTTCGTGGTAACGAACTGTAGTAAGGAGCGACCCGGCTCAATAGTAACCAAAACTCTAAAAAACGGAATTTTTATAACAATATTTACATCAAAAGAATTGCATTTTAATGCTGATTTTATTTATATAAGTTTCGTTGAGTTTAGACTTACCCATCAAAAGTTACTAGCCTGAGAATATTTGCCTTATTTTAGAAAATAGGGGGAAACACCCCTTAAACGTCATAGAATCTTAACAAAAATCACACCATCACATTCAGCGTATCAGAAAACCCTGCAGTAGAAGTTTCAAGTATCTACAAAAATGTGGAATTTTGCATTTTTTGCCACAAGACGGATGCGTGTTTATTTGTTTGTTTTTTTTTTGTTGTTTTTTTCGCAGAGGTGATCGTATCGACCCAATGGTCCTAGAATGTCGCTAGAGGGCTCATTCGAACGGAAATTAAAAGTTCTAGTGCTCTTTTTAAGTGACCTAAAAATTGGAGGGCACCTAGGCCCCCTCCCACGCTCATTTTTTCCCAAAGTCACCGTATCGAAATTCTGAGATAGCCATTTTATTCAGCTTAGTCGAAAAACCTAATAACTATGTCTTTGGGGACTACTTACTCCTCCGCAGTCCCCATGGGAGGGGCTGCAAGTTACAAACATTGACCAGTGTTTACACATAGTAATGGTTATTGGGAAGTGTATAGAGACTTTCAGGGGGATTTTTCTTGGTTGGGGGAGGGATTGAGGGGAGGGGGTTATGCGGGGGATATTTTCATGGAGGAATTCGTCATGGGGGAAGATAATTTCCATGAAGGGGTTGCAGGATTTTTTAAGCATTTTTTAAAGAACAATGAAAAAATAAATATGAAAAAGTTTTGCAACTAAAAGTAAGGAGCAGCTTTAAAACTTAAATCGAACATAAATCATTGCGCATATGAGGGGCTCACCTCCTCCTAATATCTTGCTCTTTACGCTAAAGTAACTTTATTAATTTAACTATATATTCTACGGCCTTTGTGATTAAGGGGTGACCCGGCTTTTGTGACTTAAGGAACTGGGACAAAATTTAAGCTTTAATGTAAAGAGCGAGGTATTGACAAGGGGTGAACCCCCTCATATATGTAATATAAACATATGAATATAGAAGTTCCTTACGTAAGTTACGCATATTTTTACTTATAAAAACTTTCGTAAAAAATTAAAAGTTCTAGTTGCCTTTTTAAATAACCAGAAAATTGGAGGGTAACTAGGCCTACTCCCCCGCTTCTTTTTTCTCAAAATCTTCCGATCAAAACTATGAGAAAGCCATTTAGCCAGAAAAATAAATTAATATGCAAATTTTGTTTTAATTATTCATGTGTGGAGAGCCAAAATCAAAACATGTTTTAATTTAAAAACGTTCAGAAATTAAAAAAAAAACTAGTTTTTTTAACTGAAAGTAAGGAGCGATATTAAAACTTCAAACGAACAGAACTTACTCTGTATATGAAAGGGGCTGTTCCCTCCTCAACGCCCCGCTCTTTACGCTAAAGTTTTTTACTGTTTTAAAAAGTAGAGTTGAGAGAAAGAGTCAAACTTTAGCGTAAAGAGCGGGGCGTTGAGGAGGGAACAGCCCCTTTCATATACGGAGTAATTTCTGTTCGTTTTAAGTTTTTATATGGCTCCTTACTTTCAGTTAAAAAAAAATTGTTTTTTTTTTCTGAAAAGGAACAAATGAATGCGGGTTGACAGTTAAATATATAAATACTGACATTCAGTTCTGAACGTCTTAATAATCTTGGATTTATCAAAGTTAAAAATTGAAAACATTTGAAATGTATTTTGTTTTCAGTAAAGTTTAAGTTATGTTCTGTCTTCAGAAGACACGGGGCCTCAGCCCTACTCTTTTAATTCCTGCTCGTTTTAAGTTTGACTCGGTCGTTTATTGTAACTTCTGCTGATTTTGGTTTTCATTTATTGATTGATAAATTTTCGAGCTTAAAACTACCATCAGATAGTTTTACGCTTGAAAAATTATTTTACTTTATGTCATCCTCATATTTGGCTTAATGTAAATCTTTCCCTTTATTTGAAAAACTTCTTTTGCAGAATTTCTTTTAAAAACTTAATATCGGTTCGATTTTAATTGACATGTTCCTATTGCCTTTTGTTTAATTAAACATACCATTCATAGTTCCCTGAAAGTTGCAACTTGATTCCTAAGTTATTCGTAAGATGTGCCATTTGACGTCCCGCATGTATAGTGTGTTTTGAATTAGTTCAAATTTCCCCTCAGGATTCCCAATAATTTAGCTGAACATCTGCTAATTCCCTCCCCCCCACTCGACACTCCCTGAAAATGGCAGCCTGATACCCAAAGGTACTGCAAAGATATAGCGGATGTGTCATTTTTGATAACCTGGCAACCCACAGTGTTTTTATGGCACTTGGTATTTATCGAGTGATATGTAGTGATCGCAAATTCTGCCAATCGATCTTTCGGTCTGTCGGTCTGTCTGTCTCAGTTTTGTTACTTTAGGCACTTCCAGGTAAGTTAGGAAGATGAAATTTGGCAGGCGTATCAGGAACCAAAACAGATTAAATTAGAAATTAAATTAGAGAAAAGTGGGGGGGGGGCGGTTATATCGGAAAAATTAGAAAAAATGAGGTATTTTCAACTTACGAATGGGTGATCGAATCTAAATAAAATTTGAGGTTTGGAAGGATATTGTGTCTCAAAGCTCTTATTTTAAATCCCGACCGGATCAGGTGACATTGGGGGAGTTGGTGTCGGGAAACCGAAAATCTTGGAAAACACTTAGAGTAGAGGGACCGGGATGAAACTTGGTGAGAAAAATAAGCACAAGTTCTAGATACGTGATTGACATAACCAGAACGAATCTGCTATCTTTGGGGGAGTTGGGGGAGGGTTAATTCTGAAAAATTAGGAAAAAGAGGTATTTTTAACCTTTGAAGGAGTGATCGGATCTTAAAGAAATTTGATGTTTAGAAAGATATCGTGTCTCAGAGCTTTTATTTTAAATCTTGACCGGACACGTTGGCATTGGGGGGAGTTGGGGGGGGCTGAACCTATAATCTTAGAAAACCCTTAGAGCGGGGGGATCGGGATGAAACTTGGCGGGGAAAATAAGCACAAGTCCTAGATACGTAATTGACATAACCGGAACGGATCCGCTCTCTTTGGGGGAGTTGGGGGAAGGGTTAATTCTAAAATATTTAAAAAACGAGGTATTTTCAATTTACGAAGGAGTGATCAGATCTTAATGAAATTTCATATTTAGAAGGACCTTGTAACTCAGATCTCTTATTTTAAATCCCAACTGGATCCAATGTCATTGGGGAAGAGCGGAAATCTTGGAAAACGCTTAAAGCGGAGAGATCAGGATGAAACTTGGTGGAAGAATAAGCACAAGTCCAAGATAAGTGACAGACATAACCGGACCGAATCCACTCTCTTTGGTGGATTTGGGGAGGGGGAGTAATTCAGAAAAATTAGAAAAAAATTAGGTATTTGTAACTTACGAACACGTGATCAGATCTTAATGAAATTTGATATTTAGAAGGATCTTGTCTTTTAGAACTCTCATTTCAAATCCCGACCAAATCTAGTGACATTGGGGCGATATGGAGGGGGAAACCGGAAATCTTGGAAACTGGAAATCTTGAAACGCTAAGAGTGGAGAGATCGGGGTGAAACTTGATGGGAAGAACAAGCACAAGTTATAGATACGTGATTGATATTGGACCGGATCCGTTCTTTTTGGGGGAGCTAGGGGTTGTTAATTTGGAAAAATTAGAAAGATTGAGGTATTTTTAACTTGAGAACGGGTGACTGAATCTGAATGAAATTTGACGCTTAGATGGAATCATGTATCAGAGCTCTTATTTCAATTCCCGATCAGACCTGTTGATATTGAGAGGAGTTGGAGTGGGAAAACGTGATTGATGTAATCGGACTGGATCCACTCTCTTTGGGGGAGTTAGGGGGTGGAGTTCAGTGCCATGGCGAGTTTGGTGCTTCTGGACGTGCTAGGACGATAAAAATTGGTAGGCGTGTCAGGGAGCTGCACAAATTGACTTGATAAGGTCGTTTTCCCCGATTCGACCATCTGGGGGGCTTAAGGGAGAGGAAAAATTAGAAAAATAGAGGTATTTTTAACTTACGAGTGGGTGATCGGATCTTAGTGAATTTTTATATTAAGAAGGACCTCGTGACTCAGAACTCTTATTTTAAATCCCAACCGGCATTAAGTCTTTTATTTTCCTTTTAAAGCAATCTATAAATTCTTTGAATTTTGCTAAAGCTCATATCATATGAGCCAGATCATTCCATATCGTAAAACAGTTCATCCTTGGATCATAAACACAAACTATCCAGCCTATAGTTCAGTTCAGTTCAGTTAAAAAAAAGTTCACTCCTCCCTACGACATACAATGGGAATTCAATATACCCATTCCCCCTTGTTTTCTTCAGCAGTGCCTGAAAGTTGGAACTTCATCCCCCAATTCACTCTGAATATGTCACAGATACGCCATTTCGATGACTTGAATACACTTAGTGTCTTTCGACCAACCTATGCCAAATCCCAAGTCTAAACTCAAAGTATAATTGACCCCCCCCCCTTCCATCAAGTCATAGCTATGTCTCTGAAGCCATTACCAATTGAAAAAAAACGAGAGGACCTAGTCACATTTGATTTACTCAGATATGCATGTGACAGATTATGCACTTGGATAAATCTGGGAATCTTCCCCTTGCGAAAAATCTCCACCTTATCTTAATAGTCCGTCTTTTCTACTAGGACCTATCTGTGAACAATGGGTAATTTACAAACTATAAGTCCACTGCCCCTGAGATTGCAGGTATGACGTCAATCCTGGAGGCATACTTATTAGCCCTTTTGACTTTTTTGAGTAAAATGACTGTCTAAAAACTGTAAGGTGATATACTGGGGTCTATAGAGGCTCGGGTAGCAAAAAAGGGCATAGGAGGGAGGCTGGATCCTGGTAAGGGAGGGAGGCTAGATTTCCTACAATGAGAAAAACATAAATTACTGGCTAAAGCAGAATTTATTACGAAACTTGCAAACATCCTTATATTTCGAAGAGCCACGCCCTGATCCCTATCCTTCTGCATGTTTGTAGGGTCGTTTCAGTTTTGCTTAGTCAGAGGTTTGCCACAGATTCTTAGAAGAAGGAGAGATGTTGTGCAACACAAGCTTAAATCAGTTTTTATCTAGTGCTTTTGAAATGCTTACTTTTTTCAAACACTCTAATAGATTGTTTTCCTTTTTCTAGTATAATTTGTTATCACAGTTATGAACTTGGCGCTTAACCAACTGCCTGCTGTTTTGTTTTAATTATAAAAATAATCCAATATTGTTAATGAAGACAATAGGGATATTGAGCAATCCGGAAGAGGATTTACTGAATCATTAAAACATTGTTGAACACAACGATGGACATTTTGTTCTTTGAGTTCTTTGACCTTATTTGCAATGAAATAATACTGTGCAGATTTCAAGGTTTCAAGGAATGAAGATTTCTGAATATAAGCAACTCAAAATATCGTTTCTGCATCAGAACTGAAACAGTTTTCTAAGAAACTTGAGATTAAAAATATAGACAATGATGAAACTATTTGTAAGTCCTCCTTTTTTCAAAAGTTGTTGATGTTATTAAAGCAAAATTAAATTGCAGACTTACAAAATTATTTTAATTTCATCTTATTCCAAAGCTTATTTCTTTTTGTGTCTTTTTTATCATGTCTATATATGTTACGTCTATAGGGATTTTGTTTTTATTATGTTTCCTCATTTAATAAATTCTATAGGGAATAATTTTGATTAATATTGACTAGTAAAACGTAGATGTTTCTTTCCTTTAATGGTCTTTCTTGTATAATAAAAGAGAACGAGTAGAACTGGTGATAAAAGACAAATAGTAGACGAGTAGTAGAAAGAATAATAGGAAAATAGAAGAAGAAAAAGAAGAATAGTAGGGCATACAATGAGAATGTTAATGAAATGTTGATTATAATATATATTTTTTACAGAAAAGTTGATACATCCACATTGTTACTAATCAATTTCTCTTTTTCAAGGTCTTGCTCACCCTTTTCTCAATCTCTATGTGCGCACCAACAGAAGAAAATAAGGAGGCCACAGACATTCAAGGAAGTGAATCATTCCTTCCAAGCTACGGTTTTGGTTATGGTGCTGGACTTGGGCTTGGATACGGTGGACTTTACGGTGCTTACGGTGCTGGATTATACAGAGGCATTTACAGTCCTTATTACGGTGGATATGGTTATGGCCGTGGACTTGGTTACTGGTGAACTGATTCAGCCGTTTTGTCATTCTTAAATGTGAAATAAATTTTATATCAAAAGTATTACTATCTGTAGAAAGAGAGAGAATGTAGACCTATTTTTATTATTTATTTATTTATAGATTACAAACCTTAAATTTTCCCATCTCAGGTAGTATTCGAATAGGAATCTAGAAAGTTGTTTTTCTTATTTTTATTGACACACATAAATATAAAATAGCAGGAAGGGTGCGATGTGTGTGATTTGAAGTAGAGACAGCTGAACTAGAACCAACGTGAAGGGCCCGTTTTCCCCTACATTCTTGTTAATGTTTACCCATAAAGAAATAAACACCATAGAAGATATAACTCCATTAAAAACTTTAAAATATTGCCAAATGCTAAAGAGTGACAGTGTACACACAGGAAGTGAGAACAATAGACGCTTATATTTTTCCTACGTGTGAAATCGGGTTAAATTGAATAGAAATACGTATTTCAGTTATTAAGGCATAGTCCATTATTGAAAGTTAAAGCGGGCTAGTAAAATGATGTAAATGATAAGGGGGTGTTCTATTGACAAAGAAAAATGACTGCCGGTACACTACTACTACTGCAAATACTTCTACAACTACTGCTGCTACTACTACTTCAACTAGTGCTGATGCTTCAGTTGTGATTAGCAACAAGGTTAAAGCTTTTCGGGTAAAGTTTTTCACATATCAAACAGTTCGTGGTAACGAACTGTAGTAAGGAGCGACCCGGCTCAATGATAACTAAAACACTAAAAAATGGAATTTTGATACCAATAACTACATCCAAAGAATCGTATTTAAATGCTGATTTTAAATATATAAGTTTCATCTAGTTTAATCTTACCCATCAAAAGTTACGAGCCTGAGAAAGTTTTCCATAATTTAGAAAATAGGGGGAAACAACCCCTAAAAGTCAAGCTCCTATCTACAAAAATGTTGAATTTTGTATTTTTTGCCAGAAGGCAGATCACGGATGCTTGTTAATTTGTTTGTTTGTTTTTTTGTTTTTTGTTGTTTTTTCCCCCAGGGGTAATTGTATCGATCTAGTGGTCCTAGAATCTCGTGAGAGAGCTGATTCTAACGGAAATCAAAAGTTCTAGTGCCCTTCTTAAGTGACCAAAAAATGGGTGGGCACCTAGGTCCCCTCCCACGCTAATTATTTTCCAAAGTCACCGAATCAAAATTCTGAGATAGCCATTTATTCAGCGTAGTCGAAAAATCTTATAACTGTGTCTTTGGAGACGATTTACTCCCCCAAGGTCCCCGTAGGAGGGGCTACAAGTTACAAACTTTGACCAGTGCTTACATATAGTAATGGTTATTTGGAAGTGTACATACGTTCTCAGGGAGATTTTTTGGTTTGGGGAGGGGGGTTGAGAGGAGGGGGATATGTTGGGGGAATTTTCCATGGAGGAATTTATCATGGGGGAAGAAAATTTCCATGGAGGAAGCGCAGGATTTTATAGCATTATTTAAAAAAAAACAATGAAAAAATTAATTTGAAAAAGTACTTTCAACTGAACCTAAGGAGCAGAATTAAAATTTAAAACAAACAGAAATTATTATGCATATGATGGGCTCACCTCCTCCTAATACCTCGCTCTTTACGCTAAAGTATTTTTTTGTAATTTCAACTATTTATTCTACGGCTTTTGTGATTTAGGGGGGTCATACTTAAGAAATTGGGACACAATTTCAGCTTTAGTGTAAAGAGCGAGTTACTGGCGAGGTGGTGAACCCCCTCATACATGTAATAAAAACATGAGAATACAAAAGTTCGTTACGTAAGCTAATTTATAAGTTACGTATGAATTTTACTAAAAAAAACATTGGTAAAAAATTAAAAGTTCTAGTTGCCTTTCTAAGTAACCAAAAAATTGGAGGGCAACTAGGCCTTCTCCCCCGCTCCTTTTTTCTCAAAATCATTCGATCAAAAATGTGAGAAAGCCATTCAGCCAAAAAAATAAAAAAACAAATTTCGTTTTAATTATTCATCTGCAGAGAGCCAAAAATCAAAACATGGATTGGTTCAAAAACGTTCAGAAATTAAATAAAAAAATTTTTTTTTTGTAACGGAAAGTAAGGAGACACATTAAAACTTAAAACGAACAGAAATTACTTCGTATGAGAAAGGGGCTGCTTCCTCATCAACCCCCTGCTCTTTACGCTAAAGTTTTTTACTGTTTTAGAAAGTAGAGTTAAGAGAAAGAGTCAAACTTGTCTTTTCGCTAGTTTAACATCCCCTCACTATACCCGAAAAATTTTCATTTTAATACACTAAGCCGTTCCTTCTATTTTATTGATGCGCCCTTTTGACAACCGACAAACGCATAGTTTGAATATATCTAGTTTATCACCTCCTTGAAATTTTTCCTGAAAATTCTGCCTTATTGCCCTTACCCTTAGTTAAACTAATAGACTAATAGCAGAAGCAGTATTTCTTAGCCGGTCCTGAAAGATTCCTGATACGCCCTTTTGACAATCTTTTTGCACATACTGCGTCTTGATTTCGCTTTAGTTGTCTCTAAACATTTCTTCAAAACATTTGCTGCCTTAACACCCTTAGCATCATTAGTATTAGTAAGCATTGGTGTGGTAGTTAGAACAGTAGTAGTTTTGGTGGTAGTAGCAGTATGTAAAATATTGCCTTTTGGTCAGTTAAATACCCCCTTCACTATTCCCTCAAATCTTCAAATTAATTCCCTAAGCCGTTCATCAGATATTGCTGAAACACCATTATACATGCTACCACTGTCATTTCAACTACTGTTATTGTTATAATTACTACCATTACAAAGAATAAGGACATTAAGATGCAACTCTTTGGGAATAATGGGGATAACATTAAACTAAATCAAAGCTCACTATGTACTTTCAGGTTACCAAAAGTCTATGTCAGCATTATCCTAGGAATAGCTTGGGGATTAAATTGAAACTTTTAAGGCATCTTGAGCTAACTCAAAAGGCACTATATGCATACTACTGCTAATAGAACTGGTGCTAAATCATTACTACAAGTACTACAACTACTACTACTTCTTCAACTATTACAACGACTACTACTACTACTACAAATACTATTATAAATATAAATACGTTCTGAGACCATACTGGCTATGCATGACCTATGAAAACAAGAAAGAAGATAATAAATGAAAAGACAAAAATCAAAGAGGTGAAAAAACGAGGAAATCCGCCAAGTTGTCCTCAGTGCTCAAAAAAATAAAAAGAGGAAAAAGAAAAAAAGAAACAAAGAAGAAACAACAACAACATCCAACCTTCTTAGGTGAACTGTACGAGAGGAAAAAAGACACTGAATCAAACAACAAAAACCAACTTGAAATAAATGAAAGAGAAGTTACCAATTAGATTGAATAAGTATCCTTTGCCTTGCAACAGATTTTGCCTGTCTACAATTTCGGTTTACATTAGATATGCGGACAGGTTGTCTTAAATTAGACTGGGTGAAAATATTCATGGAGTCTTTTAACATTAAAGTGTTATAAATTGGGCTTAAGGAAATATCTCCCGTGTCTCTATTTATAGCCACATTTCTATTTGTATGTTTTTTTATTCTCATTTGCCTCTTTAAAAGATTGCGGTACGCCATTTACGGTAGATATTAAAGTTGCCTCTTCAAAAAGAACTAAATGGTCAGGATTTTCGTATATATGCTGGGCGAGAGCTGAATCAAAGTTGTCATTTTTATTTTCAAATCTCAGGGACTTATCTATCGAAATTTTGTGTTCATGCAATCGTTCCCCTAGTTGTTGATGGGTCCTGCCAATGTAAAATTTTCCACATGAACACGGGACTCTGTAGACACCACTACCTAGTATAGGGTCCGTTTTATTCTTTCCCGAGTTGAAAAAATGTTCAACTTTTTGCTCAGTTTTGAAAGAAACAGAGAGATTATGTTTTTTTTTAAATTTTTCCAAGTTTGTCGCTGAGTTTCGAGACGTATGGTAATTTAATGAAAGTTTTTTTTTTTTCCAATTGCCAGTGTAACTGAATCAAAAGGGACGGGCTCCCTATTTTCCTGTTTTACCTTTTTTTAATCGTCTATCTATTATATTTTCAATGAGATTGAATCCTCGTATTTTCACCTATTTGATTTTTGTCTTTTCATTTATTATTTCCTCTACTATAAATAGTACTTCAAATACTACTACGATTACTATTTCTAATATTGAGGCTGAAGGGGTTAAGGCTAAGCTTCTGGCAATCTTGAGGTGCATGTTGAACTAAATTGAAATAAATTAAGTGGATGCAGGTTATCAAAAGGGCGCATCAGCTACATCCCAAGATCAGCGTGGAGCATTAAGTTCAAACTATCAGTGCATATTGAAGGGGGGAATATTGAACTGAATGAAAAGACAGTTTTTGCATACATGGTGTCAAAGGAGTGTAACAGTAATGTCTCTGGAACAACAAAGGGTAGTAAGTTGAAACTTTCAGCGCTAATACTATTGTTAATGCTATTGCTACTGCTACTACTGCCGTTGAAGTAAATCAAATATGTCTAGGTTGTCTTACATACCCTATTTCATGCCCAATTTTGTGATATCCAGGTTGTTCCATAAAATAGGCTAATAAGATTTTTTCAAGGAAAAGTTGATGAGGTAGGTCTATATAGCTAAACATCTCATTATATAATGTCTCTGGAAATAGCTTTTAAAGTTTTATTTTCCTGGAAATGTTGAGGGTATGTAGAACTAAATCAAAATGTACAATGTGTATCCAGAATGTCAACAAGGCGTATGTGCAATCTCCCGGGAAAATCTTCGAGTGTTATGCTGAAACTTTCAGAGCATGTTACTGCGATGTTGGACTAAACTAAAAGACACTATACGTATTCAAGTTTACCATAAGGGCGTGCTTGTGATATCTCAGGAATAGGCAAAGGTATTGAGTGAAACTTTCAAGGCATGTGAAAAGGGATGTTTAACAGGATACGTTTGTTAGAAGGGCACATCTGCAATACCTCTGAAGGAGCAAAGGGGATTAAAGTGAAGCCTTCAGGGTGTGCGGGGTGTCTGTTGTACCAGATGAAAGCACATTATGTGAATTTAGGTGGTCAAAAGGATATGACACAGATGAAACATTTCAGAAATTTATTAGGGTTTCAAGTTAACAACTTCAAGGGAAGTTGAGGAGGGTGTAAAATTAAATCAATATATACTATGTGTATCCTTATTGTCCAAAGGGCACCTCTACAATACACTAGGCAAAACTGAGGGTATTACTTTGAAACTATAGGGCATGTTTTTAGCAATGTTAACTATATCAAAAGACATTAATTTCGAGAACGGTTTTGGATATTCAGAAAAAACGGTCCAGGTTTGTTGAGAGGGAAGTTGAATTAGATAAAAACAAACTATGTAGCCTACATCCAAGGTTATCAAAAGGGCATATCTTTCTTACCTAAGGAAATGCTAAGGGAATTAATTTGAAATTTTCAAGGCATGTAGGGGGGATGGCTGATTAATAATTTTCTGTACTCAAGGTTGTGACATGTTGGGGGAGGGGTGCTATAACCATTAAGCACTATAGAACCCATAAGATCAGGGTTTTTTTCAACTCAATATATTTTAATATTTTCCCAATTCCCATCCATCCCAATCATTATACTCCAACTATTATTGAAAATTACTGCAAAAATTTTATTCATTATTTAAATAGCCAAAATCTGAATTCGTAGAGAAAAAAATTCAAGAAAATCTAAGATATCCTTTCTTAACCAATGACAGAGGCTATGTCTATTAAAACAAACAGAAAATTAAAGTTAAATGATTTTTTTATGCATGAAACGACAATAACTTAGAATCAATAAATTAATTAAACCCAAACAAACAGAAATTACAATAGTCAACCTCAAAACCTGCAGAATTATTGCAAAATGGAATAGGAATAAAGCTTCCTGAGCTTTTTTCAAGAACTTGATTTGTACTTTACTCAAGACAAAACACATTTTAAACGTTTTTTTTTTATTTTACAACCAAAATTTTTGAAGTTTTCAGGATTCAGCTTTGCTTATGCAGAGTCAATACCAGACGCTTTTAAACTGGAGAGGGGAGAAGAGCAATACACAAGTAAGTAATTAAGACGGCACTAGACCCTTAAGGTCCAAACCGGCGGTGCTGATCTCCGTTTCATGGCCCTTCAGCCAGGAAGTGCAATGGGGGGTTGGGGGCCAACCATCCTGTGCTTTCTTACACCCTTCCTGCTTACCTTCCCCAGATTTCTCCAGGTACCCATTTAGAGCTGGGTCGACTATGGCTGAGCTTACAGAGTCACGCCACCGACCCCCGTCCCAAACTAAATACACGAAATAATTAAAAATTTGAATAACCGTCCATAATTTGTCGGTGAGCCTCTACCACTGGACGGTTGCGGATGCAGAACCCCCAACTTCATTACTAATAATAGTAACTTTTCTTCGTTATCACTTAAAGAAATATGTTCCATTGAGGACTTAGAGCATGTCCATACCACATTTACTTTTTTACTGTTGGGTGTTTGTTATCTATTATAAAATCATTTCCAAAAATAAGTTTTTAGACAGCTTAAAAACAAATATAGGCTTGTATTTTCCAAAAATTTCTATGGAAATCCCCTTAAAATCCTTCTTTTGTCTGGAGAGTATCCCATACATCCAGCCCCCAGTTTTGAACCCTTCCTTACCCCAGTCAAAACGCTTAAATTATGCCCATGCCTTTTTCAAATATTCCAAAGGGGTGTCTTCCTCTTTGCATTATAATCAGTAGTCATCCTTAGGAATACTAAGGTTAAATAACTGTCTATTGTTTTATTTTAATTCCCAAAACAATCCAGCAATGTAAATGAGAACAACAGGCATATTGGGTAATCCGGAAGAAGATGAAACGCAATTGAAAACAACAATTAAAATTTAGTTTTTCAAGTTCTTCAACCCTATTTACGATAAAATAAAATTGCGTATTTTTCAAGGTTTCAGAGAATAAGAATCGTTGAATATAAGTACCTGAGAGGCACCTTTTTCTGCATCAGAACTGAAACAGCTCTCTAAGAAACTTAATTATCTGAACACCGAAAATGATGAAGATATTTGTAAGTCCAACTTTTTAAATATTTTTCCTCTCTAAAAAAATGAACTATTGACTTTTAACGTAGTTTCTAAATTTTATTTTTTTTTTCCCATTGTCCATTAAATTCATGCATCTTATGTTTTATTTTAATAAGCTTTTCATATTTGAGACTCAAATGTCTTCACAATGCAATCTTGATTATGGCTAAGGATGTAGACATCAGGCTAAGCCAGTTCTGAGAAAAAGAGGAACTTTTTAATTATCGTCTTTCAACTTATTGGTAAAATACTACATTCTCTAATTCAAAAGGTCACAATATTTGCACCCAAAACGGGTGTTAAAATAAGAAAATGTGTACGAACCAAGCAAAGGAGAGGATCATTCCAAAAATTAAGCACTGCTCCAATGATATGTTCATAAAATGTCAGCACCATCTAGTATCTGGTAACACTTGGAATTTTTCTTTCAATCCTTGTAATCATTTTTATGTCAGGATCTGAGATCAGACACTTATTACTAAACTAACTTTACCAATTGCTCTAATTAAAATGATTATTCTAATTATTACATGGAAAAAATACCAAGTGCCGTCAGCGCTAGATGGCGTTAATAGTTCTTTTATTGATACTAATAAAAGTCTCCACTCTTATAAGTTACAAATACTGTTTGCCAGCAGGCATAGATGAAACGCTAGGGAATTAACCTTTTTGCTAGAAATGCCAAAGGGGTGTTAACCATGTAGCATCCATATAAAGTGATCGTGGCAAAATGCTGGGAAAAGGGGGGATCACTAGCAACTCTTCTTAGCACCAATTTCCTTACTATGTTGTTACGTTTCCATCACACTTCGCAAAAACCTGTCCGTCTTAAGAATACCAAACTGATATCGGAATAAATTTAAAAAATATTCAATCAATTAGATGCTTAGAAAAAGAAAAATTTATGTTAAAAGAGGTAGGTAATACCAGTAAACCCCCCCTTGTTTTAATTTTTTTAAGTTAGTCCTGGTTATAATTAAAGAAATTTCACTTAGTTTTTTTTTTATAGGAAAAGGGAAACACTATACTTTTCGGTGTCTAGAGTGGACGTATACCATCCTACTTTTATAATCCATCTCCTTTTAAGGTGTTCTCATTGAAAATGCCTCGTTTTGTAATTTTAATCTGAATAAATAAAAAAAATTGTCCCCCTCCTCTTAGATTTAAAAACTTATCCCAACCTAAATATTTGTGAATTAACGCCACTGATTTTCAATGTAAAGACTTTATTTTTTTTCTCTAAAGTGAAAATTATTGTTTGCACAATTGTTGTTGTTGGCAGAGCGATTAGTTGGTACATAGGACGTGCAATCGCAACAAGGGTGCGTCGTCATTCTTTTTGTTTGCAGTGGGGGTTGGTAGTGTGACCGCAACCTCAGCCTTCAGGAAACTGTGGAGCTTAAGGTTAAACTTGGAAAACTGTTTGACCCAATGGTCTCAATAACATATATGCTACCAGAATTAAACGCTTTCAAACAATTAGTAGAATAATTTAAGTGATATATTTTCCCCTGGTCGTTCCTTTTGATGGGGTAGTTTTTAATAATTTATCCTTGGAAAACTTGAACTTTTTATTTCCCTGAATGCAGGGAATATAAGGAGATTCATTTTTATTGCAAAAAAAAACCTGGTAAGGTCCGCAGTATGACTAATTAATTTTACTTTTTAGGTTTTTCTCGCCCTTTTCGCAATTGCTTTCTGCGCACCAGCAGAAGAAAAAAAGGAGGCCACAGACATTGAAGGAAGTGAATCCTTCCTTCCAAGTTATGGTTTTGGTTATGGTGCAGGACTTGGTTATGGTTATGGTGGACTTTATGGAGGCTACGGAGTTGGATTAGGAAGAGGCCTCTACAGCCCCTATTACGGTGGATACGGCTATGGTCGTGGCCTTGGCTACTGGTGAACATATTTAATCCTCTTTTGACTTTTGTTTTGAAATAAATTTTCATGTCCAAATTACATATTTCTTTTGTATTATGATAAAGAACGTAGGCTTGTTTCATACATATTTTCTTAGCTGTAGATTAAAAGACTTCAATTGTTCCTATTTCAGATAGTAGAGGCTAATTCAGAATGACATCTTACAAGTACGAAGATTTAGCTGCTGCTAATTTGAGCCAATCAGGCTTTACATGGAATTTGCTGATTGGCTGAACCGTTCTATACAAAATATGATTTGATTAAGCTAACGCCAGCTACATCTCAGTGTTATAAATATATCATTACGGATGAGCCTCAGGCGTATTTTAATTTGAGGCTACTAAATTTGACTTTGATAATTGATCAATAAGGTAAATGATAGTACAAGGGGCACAAGGTTAGTTGGTAGGAAACAACACTGCAATAAAAAAGATATGTATATAACAAAGAAAATAATATATATTAGCAAAGAAAATATATTCCAACTGAAAATAAGGAGGGAAATTAATACGTGAAACAAGCATTATTCTGTATGTGAGTGTACTACCCTTTAGTTTTCAATACCCAACTCAACATGCTGAAGTTTTTACCAAATTTAAAATGTTTGTGATTCTAGTAAAACGGCTCTTGTGTTTCTGGAGTCCTTCTTAAAGAATTGGGATAAAAAGTCAAACTTTAGCGTAAAGAGAGAGGAATTAAGCAGGAGGATGTCTCCTACTATCTCCTACATAATTAAATAATTCCAGTTCGTTTTGAGTTTTGATGATGGTCTTTCAGTCGAAAAAACTTGTCTCTTTGTTTAATATCTGATCGTTCTTCAATGCCAAGAAATCCACCTTGTGGATTTCTTGTTAAACCTTGTTAACCGGCTCTTGTGTTTCTGGAGTCCTTCTTAAAGAATTGGGACACAGATCAAGATTTAGCGCAAAGAGAGGGGTTTAAAGAGAGAGTAGTCCCTCCTCGACTATGAAATAATTTTAGCTCATTTTGAGCTTTGATGTTGGTCCTTTTTTTCAGTTGAAAAAATCCGTCTTTTTATTTAATTAAATAAATAAAAAACAAGTTTTTTCTACTGAAAGTAAGAAGCAACATTAAAACTTAAACCGAACAGAAATTATTCTGTGTATGATAGGGACTGTCCCCACCTCAGCGCCTCGCTCTTTACACGAAAGTTTTTTTTTGTAAATTAGATCTGAGAGAAAGAGTCAAACTTAAGCGCAAAGAACGAGAAGCTGAGAAGGGGACTGTCCCCTCCTCAACTCCTTGCTCTTTACACCAATTTTTTTTTGTTTAAAAAATTAGATATGAGAGAAAGAGTCAAACTTCGGCGTAAAGAACGAGACGCTGAGGAGGGGACAACCCCTTTCATATACGGAATAATTTCTGTTCGTTTTAAGTTTCAATGTCGCTCCTTACTTTCAGTAGACAATATTTTTTTTATTTAATTTTTGATCGATTTTTAAATACTGCCAGGAAATCTGACCCCACCTCCACGGAGAAACACCCTCACCACGGAAATATCCTCTATAAAATTCAATCCTAGTGAAGTTTACCCTGGATAATTACTTTTAACCACTCCATGCGTAAAATTGAGACGGTAAAGAGAAAGCAATAGACATAAAAGGAATTTTGTATACGAACTCTGGGCAATTTCCCCTGCGTGTAATTTCCTCTGACAAGTTCACTCCCTGGCCACTTTCCTCCCCACGTAAAACTCCCCTGTGGAAAAAGCCCTAGCAGAAAATTCCCTCCCCCCTTCACTCGAAAATGTATGCATGCACCCTAATAACAAATACTCTGTGCAAACAATGGGCAATCTTTTTAACTTAAAGGACTTTCCCCTGGGGCTTTGGGGTGACGGATCATGTTATACCCGAAGGCATAGTGATTGGGCCTTTCAAATATGATGGACAAAATAGCTATCTCAAAATTTTGGACGATTTTGGGGAAAAGTGGTGGTGGACGTGCCATAGTTGCCCTCCAGTTCTTGTGGTCACTTAAAAAGGGCACTAGAACTTTTAATTTCTGATCAAATAAGCTCTCTGTTCATATGCTACACCAATGGGTTGAGAAAACCACCCCGGGGAAAAAAAACAAAAATAAAACAAATAAACAAATAAACATGCATCCGTGATCTTTCTTCTGGCAAAGAAAACAAAATTCCACATTTTTGCAAAGAGGAGCTTGAAACCTATACAGTAGGGTTCTCTGATACGCTGAATTTGATAGTTTGATTTTAATTAAGATCATTTAACTTTTAGGGGTATTTCTCCCATTTTTCTAAAATCAGAAAAAACTCCTCAGGCTCGTAACCTTTGATGGGTAAGACTAAAGTTAATGAAATTTATATGTTTGTAATAAGTATGAGAAAGTCAATTCTTTTATTGTATCCATTGGTATTAAAATCCTTTTTTCTAAACCTTTTTTTTAGAGTTTCGATTACTATAGAGCCGGGTCGCTCTTTACTTACAGTTCGTTACCACGAACCGTTTTATTATTCTGTAATTCTAATTAAACGGTCCTTGTGTGTCAGGAGTCATTCTTAAATAACTGGAACAAAAAGTCAAACATTTGTGCAAGGAGTGAGGTACTGAGAAGGAGGCAACCCCCTCATATACGCAATAATTTCTGTTCTTTCAAGTTTTAATATTGTTCCTTACCTTTAGTTAGAATTTTTTTTTTTATTCAATCACAACCACAAGCCGAAAACATACAATATCTTTAGTTTATTATAACATAAAAATCCTAGTTAAGAAACTGGTTAAGACAATATTAATTGCTAAGATTGGCAGAAAAATAACACAAACAAATTATTGTTTCTGTCGACCATTATCTAACAAAATTCTAACTTTGGCGTTAAAAGCGAGTTACTGATAAGGGGGAGAAACTTCCTCATAAATGCAATATGAGGGGTGTTCATCCCCTCTTCAATACCTCGCTTATTACGCTAAAGTTCAAAATTTGTTCTAATTCTTTAAGAATGCCCCCTGAATCCCAAAAGCCATTTAATTAGAATAAATAGCTCTTTTGAAATTACCAAAAATACTTTAGTTTAAAGAGAGAGGTTTTGCCAAAGGGGGCGAACAACCTCATATACATAATTTCTGTTCGTTTCAAGTCTTAATGTTGTTCCTTACATTCAGTCGACAAAAAAACTTGTTTTTTTTTTAATTTAACTTCTGATTGTTTTATTTAAAATAAGGAAGGGAAATCCAGCGCCTTGTTCATGGAATTTTTCTTCCTCCATAAAACATTCCTCCATGGAAAGATTCCCCCCCCACCAGAAGAAATCCCCCCTGAAAATGAGTGTTTACTTCCCAATAACCAATACAATATGTAATCAATGGGCAAAGTTCATAACTTGTAGCCCCTTCTTTGGGGACTGTGGGGATTAAGTTAGCCTCAAAGACAAGATTTTTTTTACTCAAGGTCAAGATTTTTTGACTCTGTTGAGCAAAATGGCTATCTCAAAATTTTGATCCGGTGAATTTGAAAAAAAATGAGCGTGGGAGGGGGCCTAGTTTCATTCAGATTTATTGGTCACTCAAAAAGGTCACTAGAACTTTTAATTTCCGTTGTAATGAGCCCTATCGCGAAATTCTAGGACCAGTGATTGGATATTATCACCCCTGGAAAAAGAAAAAACAAAAAAAACGCATCCGTGATCTTACTTCTGGCAAAAAATTCAAAATTCCACATTTTTGCAAAGAGGAGCTTGAAACCTATACAGTAGGGTTCTCTGACACGCTGAATTTGATAGTTTGATTTTAATTAAGATCATTTAACTTTTAGGTTATTTTAACTTGAAACCTTTGCAGCAGGATTTTCTGATGCGCTGAATCTGCTGGTGTGATTTAAATTAAGATTCTATAACTTTTCGGGAGTGTTTCTCCCTTTATTCGAAAATAAGGTAAATTTTCTCATGCTCGTAGCTTTTGGTGATTTCGACTAATCTTGATGAAACTTATAAATTTAAAATCAGCATAAAAATTCAATTCTTTTGTTGTATCTATTTCATTAATATGTTTCACTATTTCATTATTATGTTGTATCTATCTATTAATTTAATAATGATAGAGGGCATAAAGTTGGAACTTTCGGGGAATGATGAGGGGAATGATCAATAGACCAAAAAAGGAATATTTGCAAGCTACCACAGTTACTACTATTACTACTTCTACTACTACTAGTACTCCTACTACTACTAATACTACTATTACAGCTACTATTAGCAATGCTAATGCTAATGCTATAAAACCAGCAATGCTAAGGCTAAGGCATGAAAGTGAAAGTTTAAGAGAAAACGGAAGGGAAAGTTGAGCTAACTCAAATACCCACAATCTACATGCAGGTTGTCCAAAGGGCATTTTCAGGAATAGCTTAGGATTGGAACTTTAGGTAAACGCCTAGGGGAAAGATCAATTGACCAAAAGCCAATATATGCATGCTATACTGCTATCGCTACTACTACTATTACTGCTACTATTCTACTTATTACTACTACTATTACTACTACTATTCTTCTTATTACTACTACTATTACTACTACTATTCTACTTATTACTACTACTATTACTGCTACTATTCTACTTATTACTACTACTATTACTGCTACTATTCTACTTATTACTACTACTATTACTACTACTATTCTACTTATTACTACTACTATTACTACTACTATTCTACTTATTACTACTACTATTACTGCTACTATTCTACTTATTACTACTACTATTACTGCTACTATTCTACTTATTACTACTACTATTACTGCTACTATTCTACTTATTACTACTACTATTACTACTACTATTCTACTTATTACTACTACTATTACTGCTACTATTCTACTTATTACTACTACTATTACTGCTACTATTCTACTTATTACTACTACTATTACTGCTACTATTCTACTTATTACTACTACTATTACTACTACTATTCTAACTAATACTCGTTCGTTAAATTATACTAAAATTAAAAGTATAAGGTGAAAATTTTAGCAAATACAGGGGGGATTTGAATTAAATTGAAACACAATTTGGCCACATTGATTACCAAAAGGGCATATCAGCAAAACTATAGCAACGGCGTATTCTGAAGTTTTGACAATTATACATATCTTCATTATTTGCACTACGGCTGAAAACGGCGCTGATTTGAACTTGAAAAAAGTTCTAGTTTTTGGTACCAATTTACAAAAAACGGCACCGAATTTTGTTGTGATCATTAAAAATAAATCTTCAGTTGTTTCCTTCTCTTCAACAGGAAGATCAAAGGAACTAAATAATAATAAAAATTAAATATTTAATAGTAAAAGAATTTTATTTTATACAACTTTTAAATGACATCAAAATTTAAAACGAACATAAGTTTTAATGAAAAAAGAACCTAATAAATGTAACAATAGAAAAACTAAATGATAACTTGAGATCAATTATGCATCTATTTATAAAATGCAGGTGACTAATATTGTCCATGATGTCTATTTTGAAAGTCTCACACAAAGAGCATTGTTTTTGTACTGCTATTACTTACCCACTGGTCTGCTCAAAACTTTAGTGCAAAGAGCGAGGTGTTGAAGAGGAGGCAACCCCCTTCATATACTTAATAATTTCCGATGGTTTCAAGTTTTGATATTGTTCCTTACTTTCAGCAGGAAAAAATTCCTTTTTTATTTAATTTCTGATCTTTTTTAAATAATCACAAGAAGCCTAGTTGCCCTCAAATATTTTCGGTTCCTTAAAAGGGACACTGGAACTTCTAATTTCCGTTTTAATAAGTCCTATCACGCTATTCTAGGGTCAAAGGGTCAATACAATCACCCCTAAAAAAATTAAAGAAAAACACGTCCTATTTCTTCCTTCTTGTAATATATATATATATATATATATATATATATATATATATATATATATATATATATATATATATATATATATATATATATATATATATATATATATATAAAAATGAGTTGTCTGTGGATGTATCTGTCAGGTGACGTCATGTTTGTGTGTTGACTGACGTCATGAAGTTAGTTGTCGTCATTTTTTTATGACGGTGACGTCATTAAAGATATATAAGACATGCGTTCACGTAGAAATCTATTAATGTTTAACTTTAAAATGACTGATGAACTTACAATGGCAACAGCCGAGGAAGATGCTCAAAGAGTCTATGCCAAAAAACTTGCTGCTGATAGAGAAAGTCAGAAAAGAAAGCGTGCCGAGGAATCAAAAGAACAGCAAGGAAACAGGCTTGAGGCTGATAGAGAAAGAAAGAACAGAAAGCGTACCGAGGAACTACCAGAGCAACGCGAAAGCAGACTTGCTGCTAAAAGAGAAAGTGAAAAAAGAAGGCGTGCCGAGGAACTACCAGAGCAACATGAAACCAGACTTGCTGCTAAAAGAGAAAGTGAAAAAAGAAGGCGTGCCGAGGAATCACAAGAACAGCAAGAAATCAGGCTTGCTGCTGATAGAGAAAGTAAGAAAAGAAAGCGTGCCGAGGAATCAGAGCAACCTGAAAGTTATCGCCTGGCATTCAGGTACAGCCCAGTCGATGATTATAGCTTGAGTAGATGTGTTCAAATCGGGACTATGTCTAAAATTTGTCCCTATTGCAAGGCCTTGAAATTCAATGGTGAAACAATGGAATGTGTTGCGCCTCAGGAAAAGTTAAACTTCCTCTATTGGCTGCACCACCAGAGCCATTGAAGACTTTCCTTACTGGAACTACGTCAGAATCTAAGCGTTTTTTGAAACAAATCAGAAAATATAACTCATGTTTCCAAATGACGTCGTTTGGAGCCCAAATCGAAAATCCAGATCAATTTATGTCTACTTTCAAAGTAAAAGGGCAAATTTATCATAGAGCAGGGTCCCTTCTACCATTCTCAGGCGAGAATCATAAATTTTTACAATTGTACTTCATCAGTGATAGAAATTCTGAATCCAGCCACTAACAAAGAAATGAATAAGAAATGCAGTGCAATGCATTATTATTCCTATAGACTAATGATTCGGCAGGATGAAGAAAATTATATTTTAAAATGCCGTGAATTGTTTTACCAATTCTGCCTTCACCTAACCGTATCGCTGCTGTTTCGACATGTGTAGAATTGGATCGTGAACAAAGTTACAGTACGAGTGATCTATTGTCGTATGTACAAATAACATTTCCAAGTTAACGTCGGAACAAAAAGACATTTATGATACGATAATGCATTGTGTCGATAAAAACATTGGAGAAATTTTCTTTTTGGATGCTCCAGGAGGTACTGGTAAAACATTTGTGATAAAACTGATTCTGGCATCAATTCGATCAAAAAATGATATAGCGTTGGCAATTGCGCCGTCCGGAATAGCCGCAACATTGCTGCCTGGTGGAAGAACTGCTCATTCCGCTTTGAAATTGCCTCTGAATTTGCATTCTACAGAAACTCCCACGTGCAATATTTCCAAATCATCTGGGATGGGTAAAGTATTGCAGCAATGCAAACTTATTATTTGGGATGAGTGCACAATGGCACACAAAAAATCGCTCGAGGCTCTGGATCAATGCTTGAAAGATTTGCGAGGGAAGTCGAAACCCTTTGGCAGCACATTAATATTGCTTGCGGGAGATTTCAGGCAAACATTACCTATAATACCTAGATCAACTCCTGCAGACGAAATGAATGCTTGCCTGAAAAATTCTAATTTATGGGCACACGTAAATACATAAAAATTAACTACAACTATGCGTGTCCGATTGCAAAACGAAGACTCGGGTCAAACATTTTCAGATCAATTGCTGGCAATTGGAAACGGAAAGCTCCCAGTAGACTCAATTTCAGGACGTATACAACCACCTGCTGATTTCTGTAATTTAGTGACGTCCAAAAATGAATTGATTGAAAAAGTATTTCCGAATATTCTAAAAAATTATAAAAATAATAAATGGCTAAGTGAAAGAGCGATTCTCGCACCCAAAAATATAGACGTCCACGAAATCAACAATATTGTTTTGGCCAAGATTCGAGACCAGGCAGTCCTTTACAAGTCAGTCGACACAGTTTTGGAACCAAATGAAGCGGTTAATTATCCATCTGAATTTTTAAATTCCGTGGGTCTTTCAGGGTTTCCACCACACGTGCTACAACTAAAAATACGCGTACCAATAATACTTTTAAGAAATATCAACCCACCAAAGCTTTGCAATGGCACGCGACTTGCCGTAAAAAAAAAACAATGGAAAACCTAATAGAGGCCACAATCTTGACAGGGCCTTTTGAGGGTGATGCTGTTCTTATTCCTCGCATTCCCATGATTCCAACAGATCTGCCTTTTCAATTTAAAAGATTGCAATTCCCAATTCGATTAGCATTTGCAATCACCATTAACAAAGCTCATGGTCAATCATTAGAAAAATGTGGTGTAGATCTTAATACTGATTGTTTTTCCCATGGACAATTGTACGTTGCATGTTCGAGGGTCGGTAAACCTGACAATCTATTTATATGCAGCGACAATTGGACAGCGAAGAATGTTGTATATCCGCAAGTTTTACGCAGTTAATTTGTATTGTATCTATCTATCTATCTATCTATATAAAAACGAGTTGTGTGTATGCATGTTTGTTTGTTTGTAAAAAGAGTGTTTGCATATGACGTCATTATTAGTACATACGGCTTTGTATATGCACAGACAATGGGAAAACCAAGAATGTTGTATATTCGCAATTTTTACGTAGTTTGAAACACATATATAAATCTATCTATATTCACAGGTGGGACACAGGGACACAACTACAATGGCGCGTAACTAATATGGCGCGTAACGACTTACGCGCGCGGGGGGGCTTGGGGGGGCACGAAGCGCCCCACCAACTAGGTGTTGGGGTGGCGCGAAGCGCCACCCCAACACCTAGTATATATATATATATATATATATATATATATATATATATATATATATATATATATATATATATATATATATATATATATGTATATATATATATATATATATATATATATATATATATATATATATATATATATATATATATATATATATATATATAATTCCTTTTTTTGCAGATAGAAGCGTGGAATCCTTTACAATAGGGTTCCCTGATCTGCTGAATCTGATGGTGAGAATGTCATTACCATTCTGTGACTTTTAGGCGGTGTTTTTCCCTTTTTAAGAAAATAAGACCAATATTCTCAGGCTCATAACCTTTGATGGGTATGACTAAGCTAAATGAAACTTATATAATTGACAGCAGCATAAAGATCTGATTCTTTTGATATATTTATTGGTATCAAAATTTAGTTTTTTAGAGTTTCGGTTACCATTGAGCCGGGTCGCTCCTTACTTACAGCTCGTTACCACAAACTGCTAAAAAGGCTCTTGTGAAATGGTAAATTATCTCCCAACGTAGCTTTTCTCTGTATTCATTTTACACTTTCAAATTGCTTGTTAATCTTATGAGACAATTTCGGGAGAGGACTGTGCTAACCACTGTGAAGAAATATTGCTGTGAAATTGTCAAGAAATATCCTCTGACTCAGTCAATTCAGAGGGCCCACTGAGGATGCTTAGCCCTCCTTAGTTCCGTATGAAATGACGTCACTGATCCTAGGAATGGCTTGGAGTATCAAGTTGAAACTTAAAGGGCTTGAAGTAGGGGAAGCTGAACTAACCAAAAGGAAATAATGCTACTACTATTTCTACTACTACCACTGCTACTATTGCACCTGCTACTACTACCATCACTACTGCTACTACTAATACTTCTATCTACTAGCTAAAGGGTATTTGTTAGCTAAAGGTATAAGGTGAAAATGTTAGGGGATGTATAGATAGTGTTGAACCAAATTAAAATATATTATGTGCAAGCAGGTTGTCAAAAGAACGTATTTACTGAGGCTAAAGATGTGAAGGTGAAATTTTCAGAGAATGTTTTGAGGGATTTTAAACCAAATAAAACACACTGTGTGCATGTGGATAATCGATGGAGTGTACTGGGAATATCCCAGCAAAGGATAAGGGCATTAAGCCGAAAATTCCAGGACTACCAATATTATTACAACCTTTGCTGGTGCTTTCACTATTACTAGTGGTATTATTACTGCTAATATTGAACTGAACAAAAAAAAATTAAATGCCTCCAGACTGTCAAGATTTCGTGGGGGGATATCTTAGGACCTGAATAGGGTATAAAGCAGAAACTTTCGCGGAAATTTTCTGTTGCTTCAAAACTAAAACAAAAGACACTGTGTTCGCTGGTTGTCAGGTTGTCACCTCTCAACAATATCTCAAAACGACAGAGGGTTATTAGGTTGAAACTTTCAGGGCTACTACTATTACTACATCTGCTTACATACTTGAACTAAATTCAAAGAGTAAAAGTGCGTCCAGGTTGTGAAAATAGCAAAAATACAATTTTTTAGATAGGTATTAAGTTTTTTTCAGGAAACTTGAGGTGTAAAACTAAATCAAAAGACGCTATGTGTGTCCAGATTTTTTAAAGAGTGTATAGCTTATTAAGCTGTTGAAAAAATGTATCTATTATTTAAATGGTAAGACAGAATATGGATATTTATATGCAAAAAGAAAAGATTGAAGATATTGGGAAAATATATGGTAAACAGCTTCTCCTACAAAGAAAGTTTTTCAAAGAAAAGTAAAGAGCTTCATTTAACCAAAGATTAGCAGAAATAAGGTAAAAAAATTACAAGTGTAAGGCTACCCCAAATCTCCAATAATAAATAAATGAAACCCAAAACGAAAGAAATTACAATAAATAATCGAGTGAAACTCAAAACGAGCATAAACTAAGACGAATAGTGATGCCCCCCCCACACACAATGCCTGTGTAGGATGGGGAATAAAATTTGAAATGATAGGGATCAATTTGACCAAATAACCCAAGAAAACAGCATTAGTTCAATTGGATAGTTTGAAAAGCTAGAAAAATATTGACCTAAGATGGGCCAGAGCCAAATCGAAGACCCAACACCCCTTACAGATACCTGCCTTTAGGTCATACATATCTCCCTTTATAGTCATACATTATGTATGACCTCATTAGGTCATACATAAGAGGAAGCTTTTTTTATTTTTATTCTTACTCACAAATAGCTGTGATTAACTCGGTCAAATTTTTTATACAGGGAAAATAAAAGTTAATAGTTTATAAAGTTGGCTTATAAGAAATCCTAAAATCCCCAAATTTCAGAGGCTTAAATAGCGGGCAATTAGAGATGAGGGCAATACATAATCTAATTTTAATCTCATCTAATATTCCTGATATTCTTTCTCAAATTCGAGAACTCCAATCTGTTTTGCGCTTTCCAGTAGAACTAGCGGTCATTTTTATTAGCCTCACGGTAAAGTAACAGTTTGTTGTTTTAATTTAGATCCCAATTAAATCAAGAATTGCTAACGAATACAATGTGCATATTGGGTAATCCGGAAGAAGATGAAAAAGAAGATGGAGGAAGAAATTTGTTCCATTGAAGACTTAGGGCAGGTCCATGCCACATTTACTTTTTTTACTGTTGGGTGTAGGGTATTCATTATAAAATAATTTCCTGAAATAAGCTTTCAGACAGCTTACAAACAAACATAGGCTTGTATTTTCCAAAAATTTCTGGGGAAATCACCTGCAAACTCTTCTTTTGTCTGGAGAGTATCCCGTACCTCCAGCCCTACAGTTTTGAACCCCTCCTAACCCCAATAAAAATGCTGAAATTACACCCATGCTTTTTTCAAATATTCCAAAGGGGTGTCTCCTCTTTTCATTATAATCAGTAGTCATCCTTAGGAATACTAAGGTTAAATAACTGTCTATTGTCTTATTTCAATTACCAAAACAATCCAGCAATATAAATGAGAACAACAGGCACATTGAGCAATCCGGAAGAAGATGAAACACTATAGAAAAAAAATTAACGTTTTGTTTTTCAAGTTCTTCAACCCTATTTGCGATAAAAGGAAATAGCGTTTATTTCAAGGTTTCAAAAATAAGAATCGTTGAATATAAGTACCTGAGAAGTACTTTTACTGCAGCAGAACTGAAACAGTTTTCTAAGAAACTTAATTATCTGAACAACCAAAAATGATGAAACTATTTGTAAGTCTAACTTTTTCAATACTGTTTCAGTCTATATAATAAAAGTGAACTTCTGACTTTTTAAATTAGACTAGTTTTTTCCCAGTGTCGATTAAATTTATGCATCATATGTTTTCTTTTAATAAACTTTTAAAATTAAGGATTCTAATCGTTTTACAACGCACAACTGATTACAGCTAAGGATATAGACATCAGGCCAAGTCAGTTCTGAACAAAGGCGAACTTATTAATTTCTATCTTTATTTTGTTTAATTAAAATACTACATTCTCTTATTCAAACCAACACAGTACTTGCACCCAAACATGTATTAAAATAAAAAAAAATTGTGTAAACGAAGCAAGGGGGAGAATAATTCAAAAAGCAAGGACTGTTCCTATGATTTCCCATCAGGAGATATATCATACATCAGGCCAAAGATAATGTGTAATTTATAAGATTGGAAACGGGTGCTTGTGTCAACAAAAAAAATAACACCGCCATCTAACACCTTGCGATACTTGCATTTTTTTAAAGAAATTTAATCGATTTTCTGTCAGGATCTGATTCATTTCTAAACTAATTTTACTAGTTGCACTAGATAAATTAATTATTTCTAATATTACACTGAAAAAAAAAACGAATAGTGTCCCTGGTTAGGTGTCGTTGATAGTTTTTTATCTACACTAGCGCCAGTTTCCACTCTTATAAGTAAACCATGCTCTTTGGTATCAGGCATGGATGAAACGCTAGGAAATAAATAAATAATAGCACAAATAAGGACAAAATTTTAATAGACTGTGATAAGTTTCAGAAAAGATACTAGACATTTTGGTCACACATGCTGTGACCATCATCAGTAGTAGTCTAAAACTTATAGCATTACTACTGATGATGGTCTTACTACTGGGGTATATAATTTAGTACTGATGTCGGTCACTGCATATGTGACCGAAATGTCTAGTATTTTTTCTAAAACCCATCACTCTCTATTAAATGGAAGTTTCCCTATTTTACTTCTTATATACCATCATGGAAAGACAGTGCGGCCTTGAAAATTATCAAGGGAATTAAACTTTATTCCTTTAGAAATGTCAAAAGGGTGTTAACCATGTAGTCTATACATGCCGTCCTAGCCGAGTCGGTTGGTGCACTGGATTTGGGATCCTTTGTCTGAAAGGACGCGGGTTCGAATACCAGTGTACCCATTGTTCAGTTTGGGACGGGAGTCAGTGGCGTGACTCAGTAAGCTTAGCCAGAGTCGACCCAGCTTTAAATGGGTACCTGGAGAAATCTGGGGAAGGTAAACAGGAAGGGTGTGCAAAAGCACAGGATGGTTGGCCCCCAACTCCCCATTGCACTTCCTGGCTGAAGGGCCAAGAAACGGAGATCAGCACCGCCGGTAGGGACTGTGAAGTCTAATGCCGTATTCTTTTTTATTTTTACCTATACCACCCAGTATGATCAAATTACTATGAACCAGGCAGAAACATAAAAGGAAGGAAGAGATTGCTCTCAACTTTTTTTGTATCAATTTCCTTTCTAAGTTATGAAGGAGGTTGCACCGTATGAATATACTTCATGAAAACCAGTTAGGCTGAAGAAGACCAAACTGATTTCACAGATAGTTAAAGTCAGTCAATCAAATCAAGATAGCAAATCAATTAAGAAGTTTAAAAAATAAAAACATACATTCAAAGTGGAAGATGAAGCTAGTTTACCCCCCCCCCCCCAGGGCTTGTTTTTTAAGTGAGTCCTCTTTATTGTTAAAAAAATGTCATTTACTTTTTTTTAAATAGAAAAATTAAATTCTTTGGTTCCCAGAGGGGACATTTGCAACCCTACCCTTATATTCCCCCATGTAAGTTTTAATAAAAACCTTTTTGAGATGTTTCCATTGAAAATTCCTTGGTTTACATTTTTATAAGAAAAAAAAATATATAAAACATCAAAATTTCCCATACACCTTAAATTTTGAAAGTTACCCCCCCCCACCTATATTTTTGTCAATTGAGGTCACCGATTTTCAATTTAATGACGTTATTATGCTTTTCTTTTTGTAAAAAGAAAATTTTGTTCTTTTCTTTTTTTTTATTTTCTGTTATTTGCAGAGTTGTTGGGACAGGAATCAGTTGGCGCGTTGGACGTGTAGTCGTATATCCTCCGGGACGAGGGGTTCAAATTCTTGTGTCGTCATCCCTTTTCTTGTGGTTGGGGCTGGTAATGTGACTGGAAGCTCAGCCGTCATGAATCTGAGGAGCTTACTGTTAAGCTTGGAAAGCCATCTGATTCTCTGGTCTCAATGAGATAACTTCTGCCAGAATTAAATACTTTTCATAGTCAAACAATTAGAAGAATAATTTACGTGGGATATTTACCGCGTAATCCTTCCTTTTAACGTGATGGTTTTAATTGATGCACACTTAAAAAGCTAACAATCTTATTCCCCCTCATATACTTCCAATTATAACAAGACAAGTAAAATTTTTCTTTTTAGGTTTTCCTCGCCCTTGTCGCAATTGCTTTCTGTACACCAGCAGAAGAAAAAAAGGAGGCCACAGACACTGAAGGCAGCGAATCCTTCCTTCCAAGTTATGGTTTTGGCTATGGTGCAGGACTTGGTTATGGTTATGGTGGACTTTATGGAGGCTACGGGGTCGGATTGAGAAGAGGCCTATACAACCCCTATTACGGCGGATATGGCTATGGTCGTGGCCTTGGCTACTGGTGAACATGTATAATTCTTTTTTTAATTTTTGTTTTTAAATAAATTTTCATGTCCAAATTACATATTTGTTTTGTATGATGATAATGAACGTAGGCTTTTTCATTCATATTTTCCTAGCTGTAGATTATAACACTTCAACTTTTCCGATTTCAGATAGTAGAGACCAATTCAGAATGACATCTTACAAGTACAAAAATTTAGCTACCGCTAATTTGAGAATCTTTATAATCTATAAGGAATTAAATAAAAAAAAAATTTTTTAACTGAAAGTAAAGAGCGACATTGAAACTTAAAACGAACAGGAATTACTTCGTATATGAAAGCGGCTGTTCCCTCCTCAACGCCTCGCTCTTTGCGCTAAGGTTTGACTCTTTCTCTCAACTCTACTTTTTAAAACAGTAAAAACTTTAGTGTAAAGAGTGGGGCGTTGAGGAGAGAACAGCACCTTTCGTATACGGGGTAATTTCTGTACGTCTAAAGTTTTAATGTCGTTCCTTACTTTCAGTAAAAAAAAAACTTTTTTTTATTTAATTTCTGAACGTTTTTGAATTAATCCATATTTTGATTTCGGCTCTCCGCAGATGAATAATTAAAACGAAATCTGCACATTTATTTTTTTGGCTAAATTGCTTTCTCATAGCTTTGATCGAACGATTTTGAAAAAAAGGAGCAGGGGAGGAGGCCCAGCTGCCCTCCAATTTTTGGGTTACTTAAAAAGACAACTAGAATTTTTTGTTTTTTACGAAAATTTTAGATAACTTACGAATTAGATTACGTAACAACTTCTATATTTGTATGTTTTTATTACGTATATGAGGGGCTTCGCCCACTCGTCAATACCTCGCTCTTTACAGTAAATCTTACATTTTTTCCTAATTCCTTAAGAATGACCCCTGAATCACAAAGGCCGTAGAATAAATCGTTGAAATTACTAAAAATACCTTAGCCTAAAGAGTAACAAATTAGGAAGAGG
Organism: Artemia franciscana; assembly: GCF_032884065.1. Lineage (NCBI taxonomy): Eukaryota > Metazoa > Arthropoda > Branchiopoda > Anostraca > Artemiidae > Artemia > Artemia franciscana. The sequence goes on along the minus strand of NC_088878.1, from coordinate 9,293,664 downwards.
TGAATCTCTTATATGCGTAATATTTTCGGTTCGTTTTAAGTTTTAATGCTGCTTCTTACTTTCAATTGAAAAAACTTCTTCATTTTTATTTTTCATTTTTTTAGATAATGCTAGAAAATCCTGCGCCCCCTTCATGGAAACTTTCTTCCCCATGACAAATTCCTCCATGGAAAGTTTCCCCCACGTAACCCCTCTTCTCAACCCCTCCTCCCAACCACCAAAAAAAACAACTAAAAACGTCTGTACACTTCCCAATACCCATTACTACGTGCAAACACTAGTCAAGGTTTGTAATTTACAGCCCCTCCCACGGGGACTGTGGGGGAGTAAGTCGTCCCCAAAGACATAGTTATAAGTTTTTACGACTATGTTGAATAAAATGGTTATCTCAGAATTTTGATCTGACGACTTTGGGAAAAAAAATTAGCGTGGGAGGGGGCCTAGGTGCCCTCCAATTTTTTTGGTCACTTAAAAAGGGCACTAGAGCTTTTCATTTTCGTTCGAGTAAGCCCTCTCGCAAAGTTCTAGGACCACTGGGTCAATACGATCACCCCTAGAAAAAAATAAAATAAACACACATCCGTGATCTGTCTTCTGGCAAAAAATACAAAATTCCATATTTTTGTAGATAGGAGCTTGAAACTTAAACAGTAGGGTTCTCTGATACGCTACATCTAGTGGTGTGACTTTTGATGGGTAAGACTAAACTTGTTTGGTTTCTATTGAGCCGAGTTGCTCCTTACTATACTTCGTTACCAAGAACTGTCTGATATGTTTGGCCCAAGCTAACGTCAGCTACAGGCTTTATAAATATATCATAATGAATTGGCCTCAGGCATATTCTAATTGGAGGTTATTAAATTTGATTTTGAATATTGACCAAAATAGTAAAAAGATAGCAAGATAGCAAAAGGGAAACTAGGTTAGTTGGTAGGAAACGACACTGCTAATATATATATATATATATATATATATATATATATATATATATATATATATATATATATATATATATATATATATATATATATATATATATATACTAGCTGTTGGGGTGGCGCTTCGCGCCACCCCAACACCTAGTTGGTGGGGGCGCTTCGCCCCCCCCAAGCCCCCCCGCGCGCGTAAGTCGTTACGCGCCATATTAGTTACGCACCATTGTAGTTGTGTCCCTATGTCCCACCTGTGAATATATATATATATATATATATATATATATATATATATATATATATATATATATATATATATATATATATATATATATATATATATATATATATATATATATATATATATATATATATATATATATATATATATATATATATATATATATATATATATATATATATGTTTTTAACTACGTAAAACTTGCGAATATACAACATTCTTTGCTGTCCCATTGTCTGTGCATATAAATAGATTGTCAGGTTTACCGACTCTTGAACATGCAAATATAATGGTCCATGGGAAAACAATCCGTATTCAGATCTATACCTCATGATTCTAATGATTGCCCTTGAGCTTTGTTGATGGTGATTGCTAATCGACCATTCCCTGAGTCGCCATCGTCATTTATATATCCCCCTGTGCACCCCGGCGTCCCCTTTGTAGTTATGTCCCTGTGTCCCGGTCGTCATTTATATTCCCTGTGTCCCGGTCGTCATTTGTGTCCCGGTGTTCCAGTCTGTGATTTCTCTTTGAGTGTCCCGGGCGTCATTTATATTCCTTGTGTCCCGGTGTCCCGGTCGTCATTTATATCCCCCTGTGCCCCCCGGCGTCCCCATTGTAGTTGTGTCCCTGTGTCCCGGTCGTCATTTATATTCCCTGTGTCCCGGTCGTCATTTGTATCCCGGTGTCCCGGTCTGTATATACATTCGTTTTTTAGTTTTGTTTTTCTCCTTTATTTTTTTCCTTTTTTCTTTTTTTTCTTTTTTAGTTTATTTAGATTTTTAGATTTTTTAGTTTTTTTATTAGTTTTTAGTTTTTTTGTAGTTTTTACCATTTTTTTAGTTTTTTTAGTTTTTTTTTTTACTTATGTCCTGGTCGTCATTTATACTCCCTGTGTCCCGGTCGTCATTTGTGTCTCGGTGCTTTGTTGATTGCTAATTTATATTATATTTATATTTATATTTTTTATATTTATTAATATTTTTTAGTTTTCTTTTTCTCTTATTTTTCAGTTTTTTCCTTTTTTTTAGTTTTTTCTTTTTTAGTTTTTAGTTTTTTTTTGTTTTTTACCTTTTTTTAGTTTTTTTAGTTTTTTTAGTTTTTTAGCTTTTTTAGTTTTTTTATTAGTTTTTAGTTTTTTTTTAGTTTTTGCCTTTTTTTAGTTTTTTCAGTTTTTTTTAGTTTTTAGTTTTTTACCTTTTTTTAGTTTTTTTTAGTTTTTTAGCTTTTTTAGTTTTTTTTCTTTTTAGTTTTTTTTGTAGTTTTTACCTTTTTTAGTTTTTTTTCTTCTTTTGTATTAGTGTGAAATAATTCAGACGTCATATGCGGACAAACACGACGTCACTCGACAGACAGACAGACAGACATAACCCACAAACAACTTATTTTTATATATATTTATTCATATTTTTTTAGTTTTCTTTTTCTCTTTTATTTTTCAGTTTTTTCCTTTTTTTTAGTTTTTTTCTTTTTTAGTTTTTAGTTTTTTTTAGTTTTTTACCTTTTTTTAGTTTTTTTTAGTTTTTTTAGTTTTTTAGCTTTTTTAGTTTTTTTATTAGTTTTTATTTTTTTTGTAGTTTTTGCCTTTTTTTATTTTTTTCAGTTTTTTTTTAGTTATTAGATTTTTACCTTTTTTTAGTTTTTTTTAGTTTTTTAGCTTTTTTAGTTTTTTTTTCTTTTTAGTTTTTTTTTGTAGTTTTTACCTTTTTTAGTTTTTTTCTTCTTTTGTATTAGTGTGAAATAATTCAGACGTCATATGCGAACAAACATGACGTCACCTGATCTACAGATCCACAGATCCACACACAGACAACTTATTTTTATATATATAGATATGTATATATATTCTAATTGGAGATTATTTGGTAGAAAACGACACTGCTATAATATATATATATATATATATATATATATATATATATATATATATATATATATATATATATATATATATATATATATATATATATATATATATATATATATATATATATATATATATATATATATATATATATATATATATATATATACATATATATATATATATATATATGTGACACTGAATTGTTTCAGTAGTTACGAAAGAAATAGTGAGAATATTTTTACATCTTATAAACTATTAAAAATATTCATTCAGTATCTGTAACCAAGTGGAATATATGACGTCACTGAATAACTTGAATTGACTGAAGTTTTTGTCCGCTGCATAAATTGAACTTTCAGCATTATTAAAATAAGACAATTTCATATAAAATCAAAGAGCGGTATGCCAGTTTGACAATAATAAGGATTATAGTGGCACAAATTTGTATCCGTATTGGCAAGACCTGTGAAAAGTAGAGCTTTGAATTTGTTCATTTCATTCCAAGGAATATTTACACAAGGCCAGAATTCAGGGGATAGCCATATCTCTAATGATGCAGAATCTCGAATAAAGGCAATGCTCACCCTAATGAATGGTCAGTTAGCAAAAATAGACCCAATTTCATCAGAAATAGCGGGAATAAATGGAGGGCTGGCCTCATTCGGTAGCGCATTTAGTGATCCTGTAAAATTGCAAAATGAAATCGAATTGCATAAAACACCCTTGTCTGTTGCTGCACCACAAGTTGAAAGGGGCACTCCAAAGAGAGGAAATTCTGAAATTATTATCCCGAATGATAGTGCACGAATTACAACACAGTCACCCTTTCTTAGAGGTAGGGCCATAATAAATGAAAGGCAGATCGCACCTCGTAAGCTATCTTTCCAAGATCAAAGTAATCGGCCGAAAGAATAGGGAGACCAGGGCAATGGTCTTGTACAGGAAAGAACAAGTATAGTGCATTGGAACATTCAAGGATGGAGTGAAATGAAAATTAATAGTCTATTGGTTTCGCAGTGTATGTTTGATATTGTAGCAATATCTGAAACTTGGTTGGAAAAAGAAATTCAGTTTGAAAAGTTTCGGTATTTCGGTGTTCACCGTAAAAAATCTAAGAATGGACGAACTTATGGTGGAGTCGCAATTTTTGTACCTTAACATTTTTTGTCTCAGCATTAAGTCCAACGGCTGAAGAGTGTTTCTTGTAATTTGATATGGTTAAGAGTCAAAGCCGATGGACGGTTTAATATTTTTTGTGCATTTTATATCCCTCCAGAGTCGAGCTCGTACAACGAGGAGGATACGTGGTGTATATTAGAGGATGAAAAACGTAAATTTTTTATTCAGTTTCCTTCTGACTTGTTTTGTCTTATGTGGGACTTGTAACACCCAAAATTGCCTACATTTGTTTCGTCTCTGATCAGCTAGAGACTTTTTTGATATGAATTACGCTGGGAAAAACCAATATAAGAGGAAAAAAATGTTTGAACGAAAAATGGGTCTTACTGACTTGTAAAACCCCAAAATGGGTCAAGTATTACTTATCAAGTAATACTTATCAAATAAGTCAAGGAACTTATTTAGAGAATTTAAAAGGCCAATAAATTTTAATAGTAAAGCAGGGATATACTAATTTCTACAGCGAATTTTTTTTAATTAAATTTACATTTTTACACTTATTGGTTCTGAGTGTTCTTGCCACGCAGATAATTCAACAATGATTTAAAAAACAATTGAACCTCGAATAAAAATAAAATAAGTAAATAAATTAGTCGTTATTGATTCGTGATTTCTTTTTTAGGCAACCAAACGGAACTCTTTGTGATAAAGGACCTTGACATGCATTTATAAAAAAAAAACACAGCTAAATATAATATAAACAGAATCTTTGAATAAAATCTTGTTGTTTTTTTTTTTAATCTGATCGGTTCTAAATTTAAAGCCAACGTGACAGCTCAATTAAATTTTAGTTCTGGGTGAACCTCACTGAACACAAGAAAACAAGCAAAAAAATCTCCTGGTTCTGATTTTATATGTCCTTTTTCTTAAGAAACGAAGCAAAAAAATGTTTGTGATAAATGACCTTGACATGTATATACTTAAAAAGAACAAAGAATAACAAAAAAATGTAACATTAAAAGAGTCTTTTAATGAAATGGTGGGTCAAAAGAAGTGTCACAAGTCTTTTTGTCAAATAAAAGACCAACAATTCTGCAGATTCATTATTCGTATAAATAATAACCCCTCACCTCGCCTTTTATCTAAAATTATATAGCAGAACTGTTATTAAAAACCTATTATAGAAAGCCACTGAAGAATAAAAATTTAAACTAAATATTTCAATTTTTTTTCAAAATACAAACCATAATCCAATATTGTAATTTTTACGCAGAAAAACTAAAAAAACGTGTATTCATAACTAAATAATACCAAGTATAACCTAAACAAAGATTAATTTATTTAAATGTTTTGCAAAAAAAACAATGTTTCTAAAGAAAGTAAAGATCTGTATTAAAATCTAGGAAGAACAGAATAAAGTTATACAATAGTTCGAACAGTTCAATATTTAAAACAACCAAACGCACCATCGATCAATAAATAAAGCCCAAAATTAACAACAAAGAAAATGAATAATTACATCCATCATAAGGATAGTAGATACTGGTCCTAAAACAACCGGAAATTGAAGTAAATAATCAATTGAATCTTTAAGAAAAAGAAATTATTACAAATAAATTGAGGAAAACCGCCCATTGAACGACCTACAAAATCTTTTTTTAATATTTTTTATTTGTCGATAATCAAAACTGTAATTTGCATCGTCAATCAGCCTGGACGTTTTTTTCTTTTTAAGTAAATATGGTAGGCTTTCTTATAAATGAACCATAAAAAGGAGGAAATCTTTATGAATTATTCTATCAACTTCACCTCTAACCAGTGTGATCGAAAACTTCCCGCCCTAAAAATTTATACCCAAAACATTTTACTTGGCAGTTCAATTTTTATTTAACGTTTCCACTAACTATTTGTAACTAGGCAATTTAGTAGGGAAATATTTCCCTACTAGGCAAAGGGAAATATTTCCCTTTGAAACGACCAAATTTTTCATTCATAAATGAAAGCCTTTTAGTAAATACATTTCATGTTTTTATTTAAGAGCCAAGGGTAGGTTTTCCAAAATAGAACCGTAACTTGGACTTAGTTTTATTATATTAGTTTTATTTTAATATATATATATATATTTATATATATTAGTTTTATTAGTTTTATTTATTAGTTTTATCACTTTTCCAACTCAAGCTGTGTGACAATATTATTACATAACATTACCGAGGGCCTACACTTTGTCTCTGACTTTAATAGCTTGTCGATTTAACTTTAGTTTGATAATTTTACTTTTCCCATTACAATCCGTTATTTAGAAGGAAATCAAGATTATCTTTCTCAGACAATTTCATTTTGTATATTTTTCTCTTATAATCAAGAAAAGTCATCATTGAGCCAAACGGTCTTTAAATCATTTTGATCTCCACAGTTTAGGACTGCGCTACTGTGACAAGTGACGAGGTTAACCCGTTTCACACATCCTTTGCCAAATGTACTTTTCAACGATATGGGTGTTATTAAAATTGAATTTTGGTAGTGATTCATTTATCGAGAAGGGTGAGCATACAATTAAATTTTTGAGTGTATCAAAAATTTTTCATTAACATGCTCCAAAACGCCAAAAAGCATGTTTCAACAATTATATCTCATGAGTTTTCTTTGCTTTCTTCTACCCCTGAAACATGTAAAAGTTTCAAGTTAATATCCTGAACAGTCCCCGAGATATTTCTAAGAAGCCCTTTTGAGCACTTAGATGAACATAGTCGGTTGATTTAGTTCAACATCCCGTCAACATTCCCTAGAATTTTATGAATTTTATTCTATAGAATTTATATGGCAGAAAAAAACCCGTTTGACAACCCGGGTGCACTTAAACTCTTTTTATTTTGTTCAATAGTAGCAGTACTAGTAGTAGTAGTATTAGTAGTAATAGTAGTAGTAGTAGTAGTAGCAGTAGTAGTAGTAGTAGTAGTAGTAGTAGTAGTAGTAGTAGTAGTAGTAGTAGTAGTAGTAGTAGTAGTAGTAGTAGTTGTAGTAGTAGTAGTAGTAGTAGTAGTAGTAGTAGTAGTAGTAGTAGTAGTAGTAGTAGTAGTAGTAGTAGGTCTAGTAGCAGTAGTAGTAGTAGTAGCAGTCAATCACAGTCTTAGTTGATATTGGAGAAGTATTTGTAGTAGTCACAAGTGGTCGCACTCGCAAGTAGTCGCAATCATCGTCACAACATCAAAAGATGTTAGAGCCAAAAGTGGTCACAGTGACAAGCAATTACAGTCGCGAGTAGTCATCACAGTCGCCAGTAATGGCAGTTGCAATCACAAGTAGTCATTGTCAAAGACTCAAGCAGTCATAGCCTTGAGTAGTTATATTTGCAGTCGTAGTTGCAAGTAGTCGAAGTCGCAATTAGTGGCAGTTTCACCCAAAAGAAGTCAAAATGGCAGTCAAAGTAGTAATAGCAATAGTACTAGCAGTACCCTTAGTAGTAGTAGTAGTAGTAGTAGTAGTAGTAGTAGTAGTAGTAGTAGTAGGTAGTAGTAGTTAGTAGTAGTAGTAGTAGTAGTAGTAGTAGTAGTAGTAGTAGTAGTAGTAGTAGGTAGTAGTAGTAGTAGTAGTAGTAGTAGTAGCAGTAGTAGCTGTATCAGCTCTGAAAGTTTGTAGTGAATACCCTTTGCCATTGCTAAGATATTGCACATGCGCCCTTTTGATGACCCAGGTCCACAAATAGTCATTCGATTTAGTCTATACTCACAGCCTTTTTAGACACGCCCAGGATCATGCCTTTCCCCTTTCTAATTCATATTTCTCATACGTAAACAAGGGCCAAATTGCATAATTTGCAACTCTTGCCCTGACGACTGTGAGGGGATATGCAATCCCCAGAAAGATAGTTATTAGGCCTTTTGTTTATTTTAAATAAAATGATTATCTTGAAGTTTTGATGTGCGCTGAAAGGGGAGGGGGCGTCTATAAAGGTGAGGGTAAATTATTTTCTGAAAGTTTCACCTTTATATCTCAATTTTTTTTGGAGGCATGAAATCCCCCAAGGCATAATTTTGGACTTTCTGACAATTTTCGACATAATGGCTGTCTCAAAATTTTGATTGGGTGTCTTTGGGGGGCAGCTAAAAAGAGTCTGGAGGGCTGCATCCTGAACATCGTATTATTGTTTCAGGTTCCTCGTAATAAATGTTATGGGGTCTTGTTTTTCCAGGTGATCTTCATTTAAAAAGCATTCTTAGGCAAAAGGTAAACTTTATCGTAAAGGGAAGGCAGCTTAGGGGTGTAAACTCCCCTCTTAATTATGCTACACCTAATTTGATATCAAGAACTAACAGTTTAACAAGGATGTTTTTTTAATAAAAATAAAGAGAGAAATTTAAACATAAGCGATTAGAAATTATTCTAAATATAAGGGTGGCTGTCCCCACCTTTTCCCCGGATCTTTACGATAGTGTGTTATAATCCCTTACATTAGTGTATGCAGTAAATAAAGTTGATGTTTAACTGCAAGCATTTATTCACCGAATGCCTTTTAAAACAATTTAATGCAAAAATTCTATTGATTAAAGGAAATATGCATCAATGAGCAATTCCATGCTTGAGGCTTTATGAAGAAATAACACTCTTTATCCCAATTCAATTTGTCTTGTTTGAGCAGTTGTACTCAAAACATGGGGGGGGGGGTGAAATTCAAAAACATGGGGGGCAGAAAGTGTGGAGGGTTAGTGAGATGAGTCTTCCCCTCTCATTCACGAAATAATTTACGTTCGGTTTGAAGTTTCAATATTACTCTTTACTTTCATTTGGAAAACTTGGTTTTTGTGTTTTCATGTTTTATTCAGTTTGAAACAATGAAAAGTTGCCAGAGCGTTGTGCAGATTTACCTAAAATAGAACTACACCTTGGTCTTTATTGCATCGCGTATTGTCGGTTTTTACACTAAGATGACATGACTGCGAGATAAAGAGGTCAGCTCCACGCATGTCTTGAAATGTGTTGACTGTTTTTCTTCATAAGTTCAGCAACGGCTGTAGTAAGATCTTCTACGTGAAGACTATTGATGAGCTACGAATCGTGTGTCCAAATTATATATTTCATTACGTATTTTGCGAAAGGGAAGAGAGTGGAGCGGATTTTCAATTAATTTGCATTTTTAATAATTTTCCAGAAGGGTGCATATAGAGGATGTGGGGGAGAACAACAGTTTTGTACTGGGTTGCAAGGTAGCCGTGGTTGAAACGAAGCTTAGCGGAGACTATGCAAGCATATGAAGCTGACGTGTGGTGTTTGATATCTGGTGTTAGGAGATGACGAGTGTGAGAAATGGTATTTCAATGGGAACACCAAGGTACACGATTTGGTCAAACGGCCAAATCTTTGAATTTCCATATACAATTCCATGAGAAAGTGGGTCTTTCCAGTAAAAAAAAAGTACTACGTAAGACTTTTCAGCGTTAAATTCAAGACCAGATTTTGAGTATTCTGCATGCAGTTCTTGGAAAGTTTCAGAAATTTTGAAAGAAATTCAGCTAATGTTAAAAATGTCATCAGCCTCAGTAACTGATAAAACATTGATACCAGAAAAAATGCAGGACACCTCGTCCTAAGCTTCGAGTATATAGTTAATGAAATAACAAGGTGAGGCAATTACACCTTACCTGGTTCCTCTCTTAACTGATTAAATAAAAAAAAAACAAGTTTTTTTAAATGAAAGTAAGGAGCGACATTAAAACTTAAAACGAACAGAAATTACTCCGTATATGAAAGGGGCTTTTCTTCCTCAACGCCCCGCTCTTTACGCTAAAGTTTGACTCTTTCTCTTATCTCTACTTTTTAAAAAAGGAAAAAAAAACTTTAGCGTAAAGAGAAGGGCGTTGAGGAAGAAAAGCCCCTTTCATATACGGTGTAATTTCAGTTCGTTTTAGGTTTTAATGTCGCTCCTTACTTTCATTTAAAAAAACTTGTTTTTTTATTTAATTTCTGGACGTTTCTTAATGCATGCATGTTTTGATCTTGGCTCTCCGCACATAAATAATTAAAACGAAATTCTCATAGTTTTAATCAGAAGATTTTGAGAAAAAAGGAGAGAGGGAGGAAGCCTAGCTGCCCTCTAATTTTTTGATTACTTAAAAAGGCAACTAGAACTTTTAATTGTTTTACGAACATTTTCATTAGTAAAAAATATACGTAGTTTAATAATTAACTTGCGTAACGAACTTCTATATTCGTATATTTTTATTGCGTATATGAGGGAGTTCACCCCTCGTCGATACCTCGCTCTTTACACTAAAGCTTAAATTCTGTCCATATTCCTTAAGAATGACCCTTGAATCACAAAGGCCGTAGAATAAATAGTTGAAATTACTAATAATACTTTCGCGTAAAGAGCGAGGTATTATAAGGAGGTAAACCCCTCATATGCGCAATAATTTCTCCTCGTTTTAAGTTTTAATGCTGCTCCTCACTTTCAGTAGAAAAAACTTCTCATATTTATTTTTTCCTTGTTTTTTAAATAATGCAAAAAAATCTTGCGCCCCCTTCATTGAAAGTCTCTTCCCCAATGAGAAGTTTTTCCATGGAAAGATCCTAAATCCCCCTGAAAACGTCTGTACACTTCCCAGTAACCATTACTATATTATGAAAAGAGAAATCACCAATGCAACAGCACAAACACATAAAAAAAAAAAAAAAAGAGAGACAGAAGGAGAAAAGGAAAACTGTTTTCCTAAATTAGTGATTAATATAGACCAGCACTTGAATGAGGCCTTAACTCTACTCATCCATACAATCACATAGGTCAAACAGCATAGCCATACACAATCAACCATAAAGAATAATCCATGGACAGGCAGTCATGTCGTCAATAAGTATAAGTCGTCATTTACCAAACAATAGAAATAATAAAGACAAATAATTCAGAGGCAACAACCCAACACAAGGGCTCATCAGGAGAATACACTTGCCTATAGGGTTTCGCCACATTAAATTCTCTACCCAGTCAAGTGTCGTGGCTACCACAGAATAGCCATGGCATCCCCGTGTCAGGTATCACCCCCAAAATACATGCCTATGAAAAAAACCCAGCAAATGTAAAACAACCAAGTAACACCAAAATAAGCTTATCCTGTTAATATATCCCTCTTTTTAGCAACAATAGGTAAACTAAATATGATAAATTTTACCAAATCACAAATATTAACACAATGCAAAAAACCTGAATGAACTAAACAATTATAGAATTCATCTTTACCATGTGGCTATTTTTAAAAAAAAAATCCGCTCTATCAGAAACACAATTCAAAATAAATGGCGCTGCATCATCATTTCTCGAACCTCCAAAATTAGTTGAAAATTTCTTTAAGTATTTCCAGATAATTCTTTTGATATTTATTTAATGGAAACACAAGTCAAAGTTTGTAACTTGCAACCCCTCCCAGGGAGACTGCGGGGTAGTAAGTCGTCCCCAAGGACATAGTTATTAGGTTTATTGACTATGGTCAATAAAATGACTATCTCAGAATTTTGATCCGGTGATTTTTGGGAAAAAATGAGCGTGGGAGGGGGCCTAGGTGCTCTCCAATTTTTTTGGTCACGTAAAAAGGGCACTAGAACTTTTAATTTCCGTTAGAATAAGCCCTCCCGCGACATTCTAGGACGACTGGGTCGATACGATCATCCATGGGAAAAAAAAAACAAAAAAACAAATAAACACGCATCCGTGATTTGTCTTCTGGCAAAAAATGCGAAATTCCACATTTTTGTAGATAGGAGCTTGAAACCTCTACAATAAGGTTCTCTGATACGCTGAATCTGATGGTGTGATTTTCGTTAAGATTGTATGACTTTTAGGGGGTGTTTTCCCCTATTTTCTAAAATGAGGCAAATTTTCTCAGGCTCGTAACTTTTGATAGGTCAGACTAATCTTGATGAAAGTTATATATTTGAAATCAGCATTAAAATGCAATTTTTTTTATGTAGCTATTGGTATCAAAATTCCATTTTTTAGAGTTTTGGTTACTATTGAGCCGGGTCGCTCCTCACTACAGTTCGTTACCACGAACTGTTTGATACAGTTGTATCCAGTAGCTTTGCCATTTCGTATTGGTTAAGACAGGTTTTAAGACAAACTCGTAGCTATGCATACATATCCCTTTGAGATTTGATGATAACCGGATTTACTCCTCTTTTAACAGCCCTTAAAAGAATAAGGGGATGGATCAGAGAGTCAAAGGCGTGGCGAACATAATGACTCGCCAAGGCGAATAAACGCCTAAACAGGAAGCATCAAGTAGAGCATTAGCAACAACTGTAAGGGTGTCTGCATACCCAACGCCATGTTGAAAGCTAAATTGAGGCGGAGGCGTGTAAAATTTTTCTTCGAGCTCTTTTATGAACAGTACCTTCAAATTTTGCATAAGCTGGTTGATACAGTTACAGGCATAAAAGACGCGTATTGATTGAAGGGGTTTTCATTTATTTCTATGGAAGGGGAGAAAGGTCTCCGACGTAGAGTACTGACGGAAACAAGCTTTCTGTAAAAATCCTCTCTAGCAGCAACGTGAGATGTTCCAAAAACGCAGGACCACCATTTTTGATATGTAGAGCGTGAATTCAATCTATGCTTCGTAACAGTTTTGGCTTAAGGAATAGCATCAGCCACATACGTTACAGATACTGTAAAATCAGAGACAGAGAATACATACAGAAATTGGCCAAGCTCTTCAGCCTATTAGTGTTCAAGTTGGGGGTCTGGCGGAGAGAATTCGGCCTCATAAAAAGAATACCACTTAGATAGAGGAACATCAGCAGCGGAAAGGGAGGTTTTGGGGATTCTTGGACGGAGTGATTACTGTGTTTCTGTATTCTTTTTCATGAGACTCTGCATTAAAAGACGGATGCAAGATTTAATGGTGACAGGTTATGTTAGTTTAGATCCACTCTTTATTTTCTCTTGATTTTTTTATTTTAGTTTTTCTGTTTTAATCATATTTGGTAATTTTTATAGCTTTTTACTGAAAGTTTCTTATGCAAGAAAGTTTACGATTGCAGAAAATAAAGTTAAAGGACAATTTGATATTGTTTTTTTACGCACTTCCTTTTAGAATATTTTAGAAGAAATTATACCTTCTGGATATGTGCATCGATAAGCCTCTCCATTCTTTAGGCATTATTGAAAATATTTTTTTTATACCTCTTTCAACTGCTAGAGTCTGAGCAGTCGCAGTTAAAGCACTGGGAGTGAAAATTCAAACTTCAGCTTAAAGAGTTGAGGCTTAGGATGGGGTTTTAACCCCCATCATGTATGCAATAGTTTCATTTTGTTTTAACTATCAATAACGCTCTTTACTGTCAATTGAAAAAACTTTTTTTTCGTTTTTTTATTCTGCTTGAAACAATATAAAATCGCAAGAGTGGTGGGTAGGCTTTTCAAAATAAAGCTGTACGTTGGGCCGAATCCTATTTCTTAAAGCTCGACGTCAAGCATTGATTGCATTATGTCAACCAATCAGAACCTAAGTTTGAATTTCCGACTTCAAACGCTTGCTGGTTTTTCAATGAGATATTATTATCGCCATATTTTGTTTGATAAAAAGAAAAAAGATAACCTATTTAAAAAAAAATAGCGTTGTATAATTCTGATGTGAATCAAGCTTTTTGAATCCCTTTTCTACTACGATCATTTCACGGCTATATTACTATGATATTACAAATGGCTATCACGATTTAGCAAACCCATCTCCACATATACCTTTAAAGGCTAGAATTGTGGTTAGAATTACATTTCTAGAAAACCCTAAAACTTCCTAAAGAGTATACATCCCCAAAAACTAGAGGCTTTTTAAGCAAATTGCTATTGTTTTATTCTGATTTCTTAGTGAGGAAAGTCACAAGTGAATCACACATTTTCATTTCATTTTTATTAAGATTTCTTAAGGTTATATTACTGTGATATTTAAAGTGTTTACCACTATTTTGCAAAGCTAGATCTGCGTGTTCAATGCTAGAGACGCGGCCAAATTTGAATTTCAGTTGGAGTCCATTCATTTCAAGGGGGAGGGGGGGAATACACCTAAATCTAGAAGAGTATCATAAATTTTCTAGGGGAATGCCAAAAACCATCGGAAAACCTGTTTGAGTTCCTTATTTTTAAATTTTTGCGGGTGTTGTCGTCCCTCTCTCCCGCTGCAGGTACAAGAAATACCTAACGATTTTGTAAAATAATCTAGCCAAGGCAAATCCGGAAGGAGTTTGCCTTATGACGGAGATATCAACGTTCAAATGTCGTCAGATAATCAAATTAAGGTTATTCAATTCCAAACAAAGTTTATTTGTGGTTCAGGAAGAAAAAAATGTGGAATTACGGATTAACGTCATAATTCTTGAGACTGAGTAAAACAAAGCATCACGGGTTACAATTGAAGGCCAAAAACAGGGCGATTTCTAAATATAAGCAGTCAACAAGCAAAGTTTTGTATCAGTATTTGATTCTTTGTTGTCTAAACGAATCATAAACCCAAACTTAATAACAATAATGAAAGTTCTTGTAAGTAATGTTTATACATACGAAGCCCTCAGACAAGGATTAACCTTTTTGATATTAATAAGGCTATTTATCACTCCACAAAAATGTACTGATTTTATGGGTCTAAAAATTACCTCGAAGACATATTTTTTCTTTTCTCTTTCTTTTGTTTTCTCTTTTTGCAGAGACTCATTCTAATAATAAAAGAACGGAAATCTTTTTTTACAAAAAAGAATTTTTGAATGGGAATCGATCTCAGAATCGCAAAAAGTCATGATGAGTTTTTTCAAGGCAAAAAGGTGTCTTCTTCCAGATACAGATAAATGCTTTGTTTAATTTGTCCGTTTTGGAGGGGCGAGGGGGCTCATTTCTTGCTAAGGAAACTTTTGAAAACTTTTACAAGTTTTACCCCCGCTCATGTATATATATTTTAATTATATATATATATATATATATATATATATATATATATATATATATATATATATATATATATATATATATATATATATATATATATATATATATTCTTATGTAGAGCTAACTACTTCATTCATTTCCCAGTTTATAAGGGAACTTTGAGGTAAGTAAGAGGATCTATATGATAGATTAATATGAATGTGCAAAATACACATACAAATTCATGGATTCAGAAGACTGTTAAATCAGAGTTCAACTGTTCAGAATGCTGAACAGTTGGGCATGCTCAAAAGATACAAAAACTGTTTTTCATACCATGTGAAGTTTTTTCAAAGTACAATGTAGTTAACTCCAACTATTCTTTTAGATTTTCCTTGGTCTTTTCGCCATTGCATTCTGCGCACCAGCAGAAGAAAAACAGGAGGCTGCAGAAATTGAAGGAAGTGAATCCTTCCTTCCAAGTTATGGTTTTGGCTATGGCGCTGGACTAGGCTATGGCTATGGTGGACTCTATGGAGCCTATGGAGCTGGCATTTCCAGGAGCCTATACAGTCCATATTATGGTGGATACGGCTATGGTGCTGGTTTACGCTACTGGTGAACACCATCATTTTTGATTTTGTGTTTCTTTACTTTTTCAAATAAACAAGTCCACTTAGAAGTTTTATTTTTTATATGCACAGGTTACAAGTTCAACGCTCTCTTTTCATTTTTAAATCATTTTTCTTGTCTCTTTTCTACCGGATTCAATACAGAGATAGAGTTGTACTGTTTCAAATTTTATTTTTAAGTCCCTAAAATCTCATTGTGCTTAAATAAAAGTATCCAATATATAAACGAGTGCAAGATGAAAAGAAAATTTTGATATTTAGATTCTGGATACTCAACTCTAATTCTGGATTTACATTTAATTAGAAGTAGAAATCATCATTTAAAATCACAAATAATTACGAATTGTATCATCTGGATTCACAGCAAAAGTTGCGACGGTATATGAAAAGATTATGAAAAAAAAATCCCATACCAATTCCTTTGTTAGAGCAGTCGTTCTTAAAGAATTGGGATCAAAAAGTTAAACTTTCACGCAAATAAGAGAAAGTTAGAGCGAAGGTGGAAACCCCCTCGTATTCCGAAATATTCCATTGTCTTACAGCTACCAGAAATCAATATGAATTTTCTCTCGATTTTAGAAATTATACTATCAAATGGTGCCATATTCGTCCCCAAACGTATATAGATTCCATAGAAAATGAACGGCTTATCATACAAACAATATTCGTAAATGCAGTACTACTAACGGTTATACCATCAATGTTTTATTGCACACCAGCTGCTGGGGAAGCGTGGAGGATCAGTGGGCTATCTTTATGGGGGGATGGTGCAATAACCCCCAAACAGGAATTTTTAGGGCCAAATTTTCATTATCTTTCTTCTAGGAAGCAAATGAGTTAATATGATGATAGTTTTTAGACTTAGAGAGTTGAAAGAATTTCTAATCACTTTTAAATAGCGCCAGAAAATCCAGCTCCCCCTCTATGGAAAATTCCCTTCCCCCATGAAAAATTTCTTCATGAAAAATCCACCCACGTAACCATCCTCCTCCACCAGAAAAATCCTCCCTGGATACGTCTATATACTTCCCAATAACCAATACTATACAATGCAATGGGCAAAGTTCATAACTTGCAGCCCTTCCCCAGGGGACTGTGGGGGGTTAAGTCATCCTCAAAGGCATAGCTATTAGTTATTAGACTTTTCAACTATGCTGGAAAAAACGGCTATCTCGAAATTTTTATCATGTGACTTTGGGGGAAAATGAGCGTGGGAGGGGAATAGCTGCCCTCCAATATTTTTTGCCTCTAAAAAAGGGCACTAGAACTTTTGATTTCCGTTCAAATGAGCCCTTTTCCAAAACTCTACTATCACTGGTTCGATAAGATCACCCCTGGGAAAAAAAAAAAAAAAAAAACAAATAAACACGCATCCGTGATCTTTTTTCTGGCAAAAAAAAATGCAAAATTCCATTTGTGTACATAGGAGGTTGAAAACTTCACAGTAGGGTTTTCTGTTATGCTGAATCTGAGGGTATGATTTTCATTAAGATCACTTGATCTTTTGGGGGCGTTTCCCCCTTTTTCAAAAAATTGGCAAATTCTCTCAGGCTCGTAACTTTTGATGGGTGCCATTAAATTTGGTGACTTTTACGTATTTTGAATAAGCATCGAAATTCGACTCCTTTGATGTATCTTTTTTTTATATTAAGACTGTTTCTTAGAGTTTCAGTAACCATTAAGCCTCATCGCTCTTTACTTACAGTTCGTTACCACGAACTGTTTGAATTATTATTATAGTGAGGTGGAATTATTTTTAATTGATGTTGCAATATGGCTACGGAGACTCCTTAGAATAGCTGGAGTTAAGTGTAAGTACATGATAAGATCAAGCACATTGAGACCACATTTATATATCTATTTTTATTTCTATTTGTATATTCTCTATTTGTATAGCCTTATACCCCCAGCTGGAGACAGAAAACCAGGAGATCGGTACCCGCACTATGCAGATCATTGGTCAGTATGCAAAATGTTTTTTCGCATCTATTTACAAAGGATGTTCATTTATTAATTGTTTTATTTTTTTGTTAATGTAATAACCCCAGCTTATTTTTGTTAAAATGTTATGTGATATCCTTACCTGAACCAGAGTGAAGAGAGACAGGGGATGAATTCATCAGGAGCAGAATTTTGCCGATCATTCGTCCTCTTAAAATATAAACATCAATTTCCAAAAAATTATCGTTGAACTCTTTTAAAATCCTAAGGGATGACCTTTTTTCTGCTTGATTTTACTCTTCGACGCATTGTCATGCAAATGCCGCACCTCCCTCCTACGTTAGCTTCAGATCTTTACGATAAAGTTTTATAAGGCTTTACTGAAAGCATTTATGAATGCAGTAAACATAGTCAATGAGTAATTAAAAATGTTTGATTTACCGTTTGTCTTTTAAACATGGTGATGGAAAATTTTATTAATTAAAGGAATAGAATATTAATTAACTCTTTTATTTTTGATGCATTATAAAAAAACAAATGTTATGTTATTAAAATCGTCTTTGCTCGACCAATCATTTTTCAAACATTGGGGAAAAAAGTCATCCTTTAGTGCAAGGAGTGGAGAGATAGGAGCGGCAGCCCCACCCTTTCGACGTTGGGTGAATAGTCTCTGCTTTGTTGAATTAATCAAAACCTAGGTTCGATTTTCTGACTCCAAAACCAGGTTGGCTCAGCAACAAACTTAAGAATATCGCTTTTGATATAGGCTATAGGCTATTATTATTCGAAAAGAAAATAGAGATTGTCGTTTATTAAGAATTTTATATTCTATATTTATATTTTATAACTGAAAGTTATAAATGAATCAAACTATTATGAACCTTTTTTTCATTTCACTTAACTTAAAGAAACTTTTTCCCAAAGAGAAGCTTTTCAAAGAAAAGTAAAGAGTCTAATCAAAACCTAGGCCAAGAAGAAATAAAGTCGTATAACAGTTCAAACTTTAAACGACCAGAAAACAGTATGTACGCCCATTTGACATCCTAGATACTCCCAGTATTTTTTGATTCAGTTTAAAACCCGCTTTGGTATTTTTTTTTTTTTAAGTTTCAAAATAGCCGCTTTTGGAATATTGGCGATGAACTCTTATAACCAGGATTCATACAGGGTCTTTTGATTAAGTTCAACATTCCCTGAAATCTTTAGCCTAATAATCTAATTCGTTACTAGTACTATACACATACGCTATTTTGATAATCAGGATCCACGTGGTGTTATATGATTTTGGTTAAAATTTACCTCAGTATTACCAGGAAGTTTCAACTTAATACCCTTAGTCATTTCTAATATTTTTGTAGATACACCCTTTTGACAATCCTGTTGCACATAGTAATTTAGTTGAGTACCCCCTCACTATCCCCTGAAATTTCCAACTTCTACATATGAAAACAAAGAAAGGAAATAATAACAACAAAATCTAACCTTCTTAAGTGAACTCTACGAGAGGAAAAAAGACACTGAATCAAACAACAAAAACCAACTTGAAATCAATGAAAGAGAAGTTACCAATTAGATTGAATAAGTATCCTTTGCCTTGCAACAGATTTCGCCTGTCTACAATTTCGATTTTCATTAGATATGCGGACAAGTTGTCTTAAATTAGACTGGGCGAAAATATTCATAGAGTCTTTTAATATTAAATTGTTATAAATTGGCCTAAGGAAATATCTCTCGTGTCTTTATTTATAGCTAAATTTCTATTTATAGGTTTTTTTTTATCTCAATTGCCTCTTTAAAAGATTGCGGTAGGACATTTACGGTAGATATTAAAGTTGCCTCTTCAAAAAGAACTAAATGGTCAGGATTTTCGTATATATGCTGGGCCAGAGTTGAATCAAAGTTGTCATTTTATTTTCCAACCTCAGGGACTTATCTATTGAAATTTTGTGTTCATGCAATCGTTCCCCTAGTTGTTGATGGGTCCTGCCAATGTAAAATTTTCAACATGAACATGGGACTCTGTAGACACCACTACCTAGTATAGGGTCCGTTTTATCCTTTCCCGAGTTGAAAAAATGTTCAACTTTTTGTTTAGTTTTGAAAGAAACAGAGAGATTAGGTTTTTTTTAATTTTTTCCAAGTTTGTCGCTGAGTTTCGAGACGTATTGTAATGTAGTGAAAGTTTTTTTCTCAATAGCCAGTGTAACTGAATCAAGTTTATTTATATTATTATAATCAATTTTATTGCATCAATTATATGTTTATTTTTGAACATAAAAAAAAATATAAATAGAAATTAATAGTATTATACTATTAATATATAATAGGCTATAAACAGAGACACGCGAGATATTTCTTTAAGCCCAATTAATTAACAATTTAATATTAAAAGACTCTATGAATATTTTCGCCCAGTCTAATTTAAGACAACCTGTCCGCATATCTAATGAAAACCGAAATTGTAGACAGGCGAAATCTGTTGCAAGGCAAAGGATACTTATTCGATCTAATCGGTAACTTCTCTTTCATTAATTTCAAGTTGGTTTTTGTTGTTTGATTCAGTGTCTTTTCTCATCTCGTACAGTTCACTTAAGAAGGTTAGATTTTATTATTATTTCTTCCTTGCTTTTTTTTCTTTTTCTCTTTCTTATTTTTTTTTTTAGCACTGAAGACGTCTTGGCGGAGGTGCTTGTCGAAATATTTGCTTGTTTTTCATATTTTGCTACTGGCTGATAAAATCCTCGTTTTTCACCTATTTGATTTTTTCTCTTTTCATTCATTATTTCCTTTCTTTGTTTTCATATGTCATGCATAGTCAGTATGGTCTCAGAACGTAAATTAAACAAAAAACAAGTTTTTTTTTAAATGAAAGTAAGGAGCGACATTAAAACTTAAAACGAACAGAAATTACTCCGTATATAAAATAAAAAATAATTCTTTGCCTGGATGTCGGGATTGATTAATAATAGATTTTAGTATGTATTTTGCTGTGACGTTCTTGCGCTGGGGTGGCCTCCTTCATGATCTCCTACCTTGTATGTTTTTTTTTCTCTCGTATGTTTTTATGTCTTAGTTTTTTCTCTTTCCTTTAGAAATTATTAGTATGACGAGACGTTGTGTTTTTTTATGCATTTGTGCTGCCCCAGCCTTACGAGCTCTGCTCTCTGTTGGGGCATAATATTGTTTCTGTATATGAAAGGTGCTTTTCCTCCTTAACATCCCGCTTTTTACGCTAAAGTTCAACTCTTTCTCTTCATTCTACATTTTAAAAGAGTAAGAAACTTTAGCGTAAAGAGCGGGGCGTTGAGGAGGAAAAGCCCTTTTCACATACGGAGTAATTTCTTTTCGTTTTGAGTTTTAATGTCGCTCCTTACTTTCATTTTAAAAAATTTGTTTTTTTGTTTAATTTCTGGACGTTTTTGAATTAATGCATTTTTTGATCTTGGCTCTCCGCGCATAAATAATTAAAACGAAATTTGCATATTAATTTTTTTGGGCTAAATGGCTTTTTCATAGTTTTAATCGGAAGATCTTGAGAAAAAAGGAGCGAGAGAGGAGGCCTAGTTGCCCTCCAATTTTTTTTTTTTACTTAAAAAGGCAACTATAACTTTTAATTTTTTACGAGAGTTTTCATAAGTAAAAAATATACGTAACTTACGAATTAACTTACGTAGTGAACTTCTATATTCGTATGTTTTTATTGCGAATATGAGGGGGCTCACCTTCGTCGATACCTCGCTCTTTACACTAAAGCTTAAATTTTGTCCCAATTCCTTAAGAATGAACCCTGAATCACAGAGGCCGTAGAATAAATAGTTGAAATTACTAAAAATACTTTAGCGTAAAGAGCGAGGTATTACGAGGAGGGAAACCCCTCATAAGCGCAATAATTTCTGTTCGTTTTAAGTTTTAATGCTGCTCCTCACTTTCAGTAGAAAAGACTTTTCAGATTTATTTTTTAGATAATGCTAGAAAATCCTGCGCCCCCTCCATTGAAAGTCTCTTCCCCCATGAGAAGTTCCTCCATGGAAAGATCCTCCCACATGACCCCCCCCTCTACTCTCCCTCCCAAACCAAAAAAATCCCCCCTGAAAACGTCTGTACACTTCCCAGTAACCATTACTATATGTAAACACAGGTCAAAGTTTGTAACTTGCAGCCCCCCCCCCCCCACGGGGACTGCGGGGGAGTAAGTCGTCCCCAAAGACATAGTTATTAGGTTTTTCGACTATGGTGAATAAAATGGCTATCTCAGAATTTTGATCCGGTGACTTTGGGGAAACAATGAGCGTGGGAGGGGTTCTAGGTGCCCTCCAATTTTTTTGTTCACTTAAAAAGGGCAATAGAACTTTTAATTTTCTTTAGAATGAGCCCTTTTACGACATTCTAGGACCACTGAGTCGATACGATCACCCCTGGGGGAAAAAAACAAACAAAAAAACAAAAAAAAACAAATAAACACGCATCCGTGATTTGTTTTCTGGCAAAAAATGCGAAATTCCACATTTTTGTAGATAGGGGCTTGAAACTTCTACAATAGGGTTCTCTGATACGTGAACCTGATGGTGTGATTTTCGTTAAGATCGTATGACTTTTAGAGGGTATTTCCCACTATTTTCTAAAATGAGGCAAATTTTCTCAGGCTCGTAACTTTTGACGGGTAAGTTTAAGGTTGATGAAACTTATATATTTAAAATCAGCATTAAAATGTGATTCTTTTGATGTAACTATTTAATCAAAATTCCATTTTTTAGAGTTTTGTTACTATTGAGCCGGGTCGCTCTTTACTACAGTTCGTTACCACGAACTGCTTGATTTACGTCAACTTCTACACTTATCTGCTTCTGAAATATTATACATTTTTTTTTGTCATTTCAAAAATATATTCCTAAACAACTGTCAATTTGTATTACTTACAGTCCTTCCCCTACTGCCTCTGGGATAATTATAGGAAACACTAGAACTTTCAAATCAAATGAACCCCTCCAAGATTTCGTGGACCACTAATTCCATATGAAGTGACTTTGGGAAAAACAATATTAATAGATAGTTGCCAGAGGGATATCCAGAATTTTTTTTCTGGGAGTGTTTTACACAAGGTTTTTTTCGGGAGGTTACACAAAAAAATTCAAAAACGGATAAAATTTGTTTATATCCATTTTTGTTACGTTTTAACGAGTCTGACGAACATTCTGGGGGATTCAAATACCTCTACCCCCTCCCTCCTGGACACAGCCTTGGCCAGAGCGTTTCTTCTGATAGTCCAGGCTTGCATTTCAATGATATGCGAAAGGGTCACTACTATTTCACAAATCTCTCTCCACATATACCCTTCAATGCTTTAACACTAGGAGTGCCGACAGATCTGTAGTTAGATTGGGGTCTTTTCATTTTGAGAGGGTGCATTCAGATAAATTTAGGAGAGTGTCAGAAATGTTTTTAGGAATTCCCAAGATCGTCGTGAAACGTCTTTTGTAACCTTATTTTCGAAATATCCTGTATGTTGACTTCCCTCTATCCTGGCCCTGGTACATTCAAATCTGATAAAATGGACAATAGTCAAATTAAATATTAGCATTTCCAGAAGACATTTGTTTTAATTCAGATACTGAAACCACGAAAAAATCGAATAATGGATTATTGTCATAATTAACGAGATTTATTCAAACAAAGCATCACGGGTTACCATTCAAGGTCAAGAAGCAGGGCAATTTTAAATATAAGCATTCAAATAACAAATTTTATATCAGTGCATGATTCTGTGTTGTCTAAGCAAATTACAAACCCAAAACCATTGAAAATGATGAAAATACTTGTAAGTAATATTTATACGTACAAAGCCCTCAAAATCAACTCACTTTTTAGAAACTAAAACGGCTATATAATGATTTCGTGGATCTAATAGATACATTGATAGTTGTATATCCCTGCATCTCAATAAGTGATGTTAGGTTAATCCTAATGAAATACACCTAAGTATGAAAATATAATACTTTAGAAATAAATATGGGCTATATTTTTGCATATTAAGGGGTGTGGGGGGGAGCAAGGTACAGCGGGTCTGCATGCATAATGTGCTGGCTACAATTATTCTGATATTGTGAAGTAAAAATTTTTCCGACTTCACACTGTCCAAATACTTAACCTCCACCCCCAATGCGCAAATATATAGCCCAGATTATATATTTCCCATCTATTCTGTCAATTCGCTTTGTCTTTTCTTACGCTAAGTTGAAATAAACCAGCGAAAGAAACCAGTTTACAGTGCGTCAATGCATAAACAACTTGGGACACAGGGGGTATATTGTACAAGTACCGATACCTTTAACACATTTTTCTTTTTTGCGTTTTTTTTTAATATTGACTTATCTTCACAAGAAAAGAGCGTTTAAATAAATTGGTTTCAGTGGAATTGGATAACAGAATCGGGAAATTTCGTTAAGATTTTTTCAACAAAAAAAAAAAATACATCTTCTTCAAGACGGACAAACGCTGAACTGAATTAGTCTTTTTTCGGGAGGGAGGGGGATTGAATAATTGTCAAGGATCCTTATAAGAACTTTTCCATAAGTGTAACGTAGTGTTGAGGAGAGTGAGATGATGTTCATAATTGGATAATGTAAATACACGGACTATCGATACAACTTCAAAAAATTTCGATGAATATTAAATTAGGGCGTTATATGATGAAACAAACTCTAAATTTAGGGGTATATTCAAGAAGAAAAAAACCTGTTTGTCATACCCTGTGAATTTTTTTCAAAGCGACTTTCTTTTCAAAAGCACAACCTAGTTAACTCTACTCGTTCTTTCAGGTCGTCCTTGGTCTTTTCACCATTGCCTTCTGTGCACCAGCAGAAGAAAAACAAGAGACTGCAGACATTCAAGGAAGTGAATC
Organism: Artemia franciscana; assembly: GCF_032884065.1. Lineage (NCBI taxonomy): Eukaryota > Metazoa > Arthropoda > Branchiopoda > Anostraca > Artemiidae > Artemia > Artemia franciscana. The sequence continues at coordinate 9,269,131 of NC_088878.1, read as the reverse complement.
ATTCCTTCCGAGTTACGGTTTCGGCTATGGTGCCGGACTTGGTTACGGTTATGGCGGGCTCTATGGAGGTTATGGTGCGGGAATCTCCGGAGGCCTCTATCGTCCCTTTTATGGTGGACTCGGCTATGGTGCTGGTCTGCGTTACTGGTGAACATTAGACAGTATACATTTGTACTCTTCTACTTTTTGAAATAAAAATTTCTATGTGAAATGAACTTTCAATTAAACAATTTACAATTTAAAAGCTCCCTTGCTTTTTTTCACTACTGTTTTTCTTGTACAACGTTCGAGCTCCAAGCAGGAACAAGCTGCTGAAAATTTTTGTCCTTGTTAATTCAAGGAAGCAATTCAGGACCAGAAAAATGTGAATTCCCTACTATAACAGCTAACCTAACCTAAGAGACACACACAGCTTTATGTGCTCAAACAATATCTCTAAAACCAAAGCAGCAACTGGGCGATCATAGGACCGTTTTCAAAGGGAGATTTTCCCAGGTCTTTTTCCCATACTTTAGATTCAACAGGTTTTTTGGTAGAAGCATTATGTAACTAGACGATAGTCAGTTTTCAGAGAATGTGGTTTTACAATTCAAGAGATTTTCTATTTTTATTTGTTCCCGCAGAAATGGATCGAAACTGGATAAGTATTCCATAGCACCTATATAATTACCCGTATTTTTACACTAAAAACACACATTATTTTTACCACAAAACGCTAAAGAGTATGAAGAAATAAATCCGACCATTGCTTACCGTACATTTAAGCACTTCCCTACAACATTTTTTTCGTTTATAATTTGTTTTTTTCAGTTTAGTGTCAATGCGTCTGGTCATTTAAGATCTGTTATAAAAACTAGATAAAAATAAACAAGGTTTTAAACTGGAAGTAAGGAGCAGCACCAACACTAAAATGAGCAGTAATCATTCCGTATATGACGGGGACATCTCCTCCTCAATACTTCGCTCTTCATTCTAAAGTTTTTTTGAGTACTTTTAAAAATCTTCTTATTCCAATTAATCGGCCCCTGCGTTTCAGGAGTGGCTCTTAAAAAAACTGGGACAACAAATCAAATCTTAGCAAAACGAGCATGGCATTGAGGAAGAGGCAGTCCCCCTACATAGAAAACATTGCTTACCTAGGTAGTATTATTAGTAAAGACGCTTGGTGAAGTGCAGATATTAGAAGTAGAATAGCCACCCCCAAGAATGTTTTTTCACTGTAGAAAAAGTTTCGAAGAATAAAAAGATAATTCTGCGAACCAAGATTAGTATATTGGAATCCACAGTGATGACAGTGGTCAATTATGGTTCTTAAGTATGGGCAAACGAAGAAGGATTTGGTAGATATTTTCCAAAGAATGGTCTACTGATGGTTTTGGGTCAGGTCTGACTCACCGTATCTGTAACAGTAAGCTGTACGAAAAGTGTGGTTCAATCCCGTTTTCTAGAGCTATAATGAGAGAAAGGTTGAGACGGCTAGGACAAATTCTGCAGATAAAAAGATGACAGATTACCAAAGATCGTCCTTGTCCTCCAATCATCTAGGGCCAAATAAAAAACAGGTTGTCCCTTGAATGGTGTAGGATGGTGTCGCAAGGAAAGACTTAAAGAAAATAGGAACTGCTAGGGAGAATGTAAAGAAGGAGGCTTTGAGCAGAATAGAATGGAAGAAGAGCGTGCGCAGCTATGTTGGCCTCAGGCGGCTTGGTGCTGCAGTGAGTTTTTTGTACTAGTATTAGCAGTTGTGATTTCTTAATGCGCATCTTATTGCGAAAAATTCTCTTTGGATGTAATAATGGGGAAATTCGACAAAAGATTGGCTTTCTACTGTCCAGGAAGGCTAGAAAATCTCTGAATACTGCTTTGCCCATATCCGAAAGGCTTATTATGATCAAATTGAAAAAAATCACCTATCCATATAGTAATCCAAGTTATTGATCCATACTCCAGTAGAGACGAAAAGGAGTCCAAAACTTTCGATATCCAGCTTCAAAGTCTAGTTGATACTTACCCAGAAAAATATATGCTCTCTGTCATTGGTGACTTTACTGCCGTTGCCGACAAAGACCTATGAAGATGTGATGGGCATATTTGGGCTCAGGCAGCTAGACAAAAGAGAACAACGCCTAGTAGAATTCTGCCAAGACGGCAAATTACTCATCATGAACACATTCTTCGAGCACAGACCTCAACACAAGACTACTTGAAACTCCCCCGACGGAAGAACTCAAAATCTCATAGACTGCATCCTAGCGTCTAGAAGTTTGAAGTCATCTGTCACTAACACAGTCACGCTAGTTGGTGATAACTTTGACAGCAACCACTCCCTTGTTAGGTCTAATTTTAAAAAGAGGCTTAATATAGCTTCAAAGTTGTCCAAGAAACTCCCAAAATTTCGATTAGTTTGCCCGAATGCCAAAGCAATTCGAACAGTCTATATAGCCAGACTATCTGACACAATCATGGACCTCACTTAAAACTCCCCACTAACTCTGCGTAAGAGCGACATTGACAGCCTGGTGAATACTTCCAGCACGCAAACTACCCACAGTGTAGCTCTTTCCACGCTAGGTGTTCGTAAAGATAAGCAGAAGCCCTAAATCACAGAAGAGATCATTCAGCTTTATGATGAAAAGCGTAACGTCACCAAAGAGGATTACATAAAAAGCAGAGGCGAATGTAAGCAACTCAAAAAGCATGTAGAAAAACAAATAACCTGTGTTCACCAAACCTTTTTTAAAAGAAAAATGTAAGCAGTGCGAAATGGCTCTCAAGGAAGGTGACTCAAACTTCATAAACAAAAGAGAAAGGGAACTGGCCAAAGATAAGGACCTCAGGGCTTGCTCCCTTCTTGGCAAAAATGGTAACCAGATACAATCTGCAGATGTAATCTGATCTAGATGGAAAGAGCACTTTGATAATAAACTAAACTTGACCGTGTTTCCTGACTAAACTATACTATCAAGTTTTTCCCGTAATCGCTATGGACCCATGTCCACCCCACTTCTCATTTAGAAATAAAAGCACCCACCAGATATCTGAAGGCCAACAAAGCTGATGGCCCTGATGGATAATAGTAGAGACTTTCGAAAGTCAATTGAGAACCCCTCGTTTATCCTTATGATACAGTTAGCTAAAAAGTAGGTCATTTCTCTAAGCCATAGTGTTAAGCCACGATAGTCACTCTCCATAAGAAAGGCCTAAAAGCAGTCTGTGACAACTACCGACCTATCATTCCCACTAACCATGTCGCAAAAATATCGAGCAATGTGCTCAACAGTATTATATACAGTATATAACCTATGGAATATTCTTTTTTATTTTGGAATCCCAGCTAAGTTGGTCTTCCACTGAAGAAGACCTTACCAAAAGCATTGAAACATTGACAATGTTCTATAAGGTTGCTTGCTATTACTGAAGCTCTTGAATATCTTTTTAACTGCAGTTCGTTCAGTCACGGATATTCCATCAAGACCCCTTGTAGAAGAGGTGATGATAAACCTGATGATGGCGATGATATCAGCCATCTAAAGTTAGTATGAGTTTAGTATCTGAACTAAAAGGAACTAGCTTATGAACCCAATCTAATTACTTTTTTTATTGTATTGTGTTAGATTGCGCAATTAACTTGCAGACTTAATTGTGAGGGATTACTCACTTCATACAAAGTAAGTTATTATTTATCATAGTGTATAATTGAATATATTGGTGTTTTTGCTGATTAAAAACTGTGATTAAGACTGATTAACAGTTTGTGAATCTGCAGTGTCTTGTCGGAATAAATGACAGGAAAATAGCCCCTAAGGCTACCACCCGAGAAGAATACTCCCACTGAAACCCTTAGCCAGTCGCCATTCCAACCTACCTATAAAACTCTCCCTAGAATCCCCCCCAACTACGTGATCCAAAACAGTTAGCCACTTCTGTCTCAATCAAGAAAACCAATGTCCAACCCTTTTCAAAAGATCGAATAATGCAAATTAGGAAAGCTATCTTTCTGATCACCAAGGTAAATTTTGAACTTGTTTTCAAGCAAGAAGAGTCAATTGATATTTACTTTACGTCTTCTTAGGCGGCAGATAATGTCCTGTCAAAATCCAAAGAAATAATTCTTGATGGCTTAAAAATTTTAGCCACAAAAAAAGATGTGGAAAAGTTACACAAGTATGTGCTGTATGGTGTTGATACCAGTGTAAAAGTGGAGGAAATACAAACTGAACTAATAGATTCTTCAGGCCTTCTCATCAATCCTTCAACTGCTATAAGGCTAAGTTTAAACAAAGAAGGTTTTCTTCACCTTAGCTGTTCAATCCTCATTTCCTGCAAAGTTGAGCTAAGTGGAGAAATATTCTTGTACGGTATGTCCCATTTTTACAAGATTTATAAGCCCAAGCCCCTACAATGCTCCACTTTTCTCGCCCACGGCCACAGCAAAAGACACTGCAAACAGTCCCATCTGTCTTGCCTTAAGTGTGGGAAAACAGGCCACGCAATTAGTGAAAGCCGTGAGTCAGACCCTTTTTGCAGAAATTGTAACCGTAAGGGACACACAGCCCTCCAAAAACAATCTTGCCCAACTCACCAAAAGCGAGTTGTAATCCTTAGAACATCTGATAAAATGAACCTACCCTACTCAATTGTAGCTGCAAGAATCCCTTGGCAACCCATACCCCATCGGCCCAGTAGAAGCCAAGCAACAGTTGCTGTAGAAGATGCAAAGACAGAATCATTTCCAAAAGAGGCAAAACATGTTCATACTCAAGGTTCTAGTCAGTCCCCCCATCCCTTACCTAAGTATACTTCAACATCCTGCCCTCCAAAAGATTCATCTAAAAGTAGCCAAGAATGGCAAAGGCTTGCAACTTATCTCACAGTCAGTCACTTAATTGAGGTTAGTAATGAAGCTGAGGAAACCAAAAATATTCTCAAGAAGAAAGCTATCACTAAACTCCTAGGTCATGACATATTAGAAACAGCTATGGCTGAATTATCTTCCATGAAAAAGGACATAGATTCCACATCAAAGCTAGTTAAGCCTGTAGACTCAACTGCATATCAAATTAATGCAGGCTCTGAAATTGCCACAACCCCCAAGACGGTAGTCGATGCCACTGCCCTAGTCAAAGGCAAGAAATCTAAGAAAAAAACGGCAAACTTTCCATCCCAGTCCAAAATTACCACCAATGATATTTCGTCGGCTGAAGAAGAGTTCCACTATTCTAATCAAGGAGATGATGAAACTTAGACCGCAATGGATGTTTAAATGTGTACTGTACACGATTTTACGTTTCTCACGAAATTATCACTGTGTAATAATGTTGTTTTTAACTATCACGATGACCAAAATAATTTGCCCACCAGCCCCTTAGCTAGCCTCGATAGCCCTTTAAACCAAATTAACTGTGTATATCTCGACACTTTGAATTTTGTGAAAAATGTGAAACCTAAGCTAATGGAAGAGACCAAACTTAATGTAATTTGCTTTAACATCAGAAGTATACGGGATAAGTGGGCTAATTTTAAAGACTTAATTTTAATTAATGGTTACTGCCCTTTCAACGTAATTGGAATAACGGAAACGTGGCTTTCGGAAATTGATGATAAGAATGAATTTTCTCTCCCTGGCTTTCAAGCTATTCATATTGAAAGAAAATTAACGAAGTCCTCTGGCGGCATTTCTCTTTACATCCGGTTAAGTCTGAAATTCACCAGATTATTAGACTGTGAATCCTTATTCTCGCAACCTATAAATAATAGAAGCATTTATTCAATAATCGTAGACATAAGTGTTGACGAAAATTCTTTTATTTTTTCATTATTTAATAAGCCCCCCTCATGTTGGACCCCTTTCTTTTGTAGTCTGTTTGATGATTTTTCTAGTTGTATTAATTTACTACAAAAGAAGACAATAGTTTTTGGGGACTTCAATTGTAATTTACTAAATGTCAGCAATAATAATGATTGTTGTACCTTCTTTGAAACATTCACCTCAAGTGGTCTTATTCCCACAATCCTTTTTCCTACTAGAGTTGATCCTGTGAGGTCTACAGCTACTGTAATTGACAACATTTTTGTATCCACTTCCCTGGGAAACCACCTGTTCTCCAAAATAATATTTTCTGACCTGTCAGATCACTTTCCAATCTATCTCTCCCTACCCTCCCTACCAGCTACTCAACCCTCTAGAACTAATACCCCTACGTATAATAGAATATATAATACTGTGAATATGAAAAGGTTCACGGATCGTTTGAAATCCTTCGACTGATCCAAGGTTTTGGATTGTGAGGATGTTAATTCAGCCACAAATGGTTTTACACATGGACTGAGTGATCTTATCAGTTCAACCTTTTCAGTTCGTAAATCAAACCGAAAACTACCCATATACGCCCCTGGATGACTAATAGCCTGCCATAATAACCGCCATATCAAGAGACGCCTGGCACTTGAAAATTACAACTTTAAGAGTCTGATGCCCATTTGGAGGAACAAAAACCTATCAAAAACGTTTAAAGTGGGGCTATTCAACTCGCTTATCACCCCTACCGCCATTTATACCTGTGAATCTTGAACTCTAAAAACAAAATGATCAGCATTATCTTGCTGCATTTGAAACAAAATCAATTCAACGTATTGTCGGTAAAATTTTCAACATCAAGCTGCACCTTAATCTCGAGGTCAAACTAACCATTTTTGACAGAATACAACTACAGCAGTTTAGAAGGCTACTTACTTACTTGTACTTGTACTTGGGTCACGTTCGAGCCTTGTCCAGGCCAATCGTGGCATTCAGAATTTGTCGACATGTGTCTCTCCATTGCTCTCTTTCAAGTGCGATTGGCTCGATCAATTGGATCCATTGTCTATTCCATCGGTGCCCGTGCTTCTTGAAACCTCCCATTGGCTCGAGGTCGGCTCTAGCTGTTGATAACCATGTCTTTTTTTGTCCTCCAGGCTTCTTCTTCCAGTGCACAAGGGGTTGGCATTTCAAGCACTGTTTGCTAAACGAGTCATCCGGTCGGCGCAGTGTATGCCCAAACCATCGTAGACGTCTCGCTTTGACAACATCAGAGACAAGTGGTATATCACCACATCTTCTTCTGATGACATCGTTAGGGACGCGGTCAGAGAGACGCACGCCAAGAATACAGCGAAGACACTTGTGGTGGAAAACATTCAGGTTATTAGCTTACCCAGCTCTGAGCGGCCACGTTTTGCAACCATAACGAAGCACAGAGAGGACCAAAGCGTTATATATCCGGAGCTTTGTTCGAAGGGAGATTTCATTTCGTAAGCAGAGGCACTTCCGAAGCTGGATGAATGCTGCCCAGACTGCGGAGATGCGGCTTTGTATTTCGCTTAGAGCTTCGCCCTTGGGATTTATTAGGGAGCCTAGATATTTAAAATTCTGGACGTCCTCGATTGGGATGCCATTCAATGTGATTGGAGTTTCATCTAGCCCAGAGGTGCGCATCGATTTTGTTTTCGATTGGCTGATCTTTAGTCCAGTAGCAAGGGATCTAGCAGCAATGTCGTCTATCATGAGCTGTGCTTATATTATCGACTCAGCCAAGATATCCGTATCATCGGCGTAATCAAGGTCTGTTATTGATAGTGCTGGACTGATTGTCACACCTTTGTATTTGTCAAGAGTCTTCATGATCTGGTCAATGACAAAGTTAAATAAAATAGGCGATAAGGCACAACCTTGTCGCACTCCTTTGTCAATTAATATTTCTTTTGAGATTTCTTCGTCAGCTCTTATAAATGCCCTCGTTCCCACGTAATAAGCCTTAATTAAACGGACTATCTTTTCGGGCACTCCATCATCCTTCATTGCATCCCAGATGGCAATTCTCTTTACCGGGTCAAAAGCCGTTACAAAGTCTTACCGAGTTTAGAAGGCTAGGAAACAAACAACGTAAGGAAAGCAATCCTCTTCCGAAGACATCCCTTGAAGACTGAGTAAATGATCTTGACCTAGAGGGCGCGCCCAAGAATAGATTGAAGGACAACTTCACGTCGCCCATGTCTTATCCACCAACCAGAGGGTAGAAGCTCGTGCAGGAGGTACATCAATAGACTGGTAACAGAAAAGAACCAAAATGACCTTCAAGGACTAATGAGACTTAAGTCAAGTAAGTATAGTCAGTTTTTTGAAGTCTCTGTAATTTTATTGTTTCTAATATTTCAATAATAAGAAATAAACTGTTCGAAATATATTTCGTTTTCAGTAAATTATAAATGATGCTATATTCTTTAGAATGTTTTGGTAAGCTAACTGATACTTATTGTAATTTCTGTGCATTTTAATATCAAATTTATTTTCAATTTGAATTTCTTTTCTTTTTTTGGATTCAACTATTCATCCATAACAGCATTTGTTATTTTTAAGTTGAATTTGGCTACTCATTTTAGTTTAGGTTCGCTTGGGGTTTCTTCTATTTCTTCAAACTAATTACAGTGCATTTTAAGGTTGAGGGTTCGATATCTCCAGTTTCAACTTCCCATATCGCTTTTACTCTTCTCTGAAAAGAAGAAATCTTGAAAAATTTTGAAATAGTTAATTTCAGTTTACTTTTTAAAAGACAAAGCTTTATTTTTAGTTAGTTTCATGATTATTCATAATGTTTTTCTTCTGTTTTTCTACTTGAGAAATATAATTTGTATTATATTATAATTTTGGTTTAAATTTCAATATTCAGCTAAATTACTTGATAAACCGTAGATTTTCGCAAGAATATTTTAACAATATTTCTCTTGTAAATTTGGAGTTTGATGGGGACTCACGTATACATGAATAGCAGCAGGACCAAGTGTTTTCCTCCTCACTTGGCAGCAAAAATCCTGGGAATTAGTTTTGTCATAAGACCATCAGACTAACAGTGACCAAGCAGGCAGAGTCAAACCGCTTACTTTTGGTCTAGGCCAAAGGATTGGCTACACCAGAATGCGATCCTCCGTCCCGAAGGACATAGGATTACAAGTCTAGCGTGTCATCCACTCATCTAGGGTGGATGAGAAGGCATAGCATAATTCATATAGATTAGAAATATCTGCAATTTTTGGTCTTCTATAGAGCTGACACCAACTTGCATTCACCCTTCTTTCGCACCCTTCTTCTCCCTTTATTCTGCAGTCTTGTTAAAAGAATCTTTTCAGGCTCCTGCTGGTTGTATCTTATTTTTTAAGTAAAGGCATGTCAAAATAAATTTTAAGAAAGGGTTCTTTTTTGTTGTCTTGAAAAAATGCTATTACTACAACAACTACTATTACTACTACTACTACTACTACTACTACTATTATCATTATTGTTACTACTACTACTTCTACTAGTACTATTACCATTACTACTACTACTACTACTACTACTACTACTACTACTACTACTACTACTACTACTACTACTACTACTACTACTACTATACTACTACTACTACTACTATTACTACTATTACTACTACTATTACTACTACTACTACTACTACTACTACTACTACTACTACTACTACTACTACTACTACTACTACTACTACTACTACTACTACTACTACTACTACTACTACTACTACTACTACTACTACTACTACTACTACTACTACGACTACTGCTACTATTACTGCTAGTATTACTAAAGCTAAGTTTATTAAAGTGAGAATTTCAGGGAATATTGAGAGTATCTTCATCTAAATCGAAATGATCTATTTGCATGCACGTTGGCAAAAGTAAATATCAGCATCGTGGCAATGTCCCAGAAACTGCTCAGGGTATCAAGTTGAAACTTTCCGGATATGCAGAGACAGATTTTGAAAAAAAAAGCCGCTATGTGCATATTGCTACTTATGCTACTACTGCTACTAAGACTATTACTGCTATTGAGGCTAAGGGGAAAACTTTCAGGCAGAGATGACGGAGGTGTTGAGTTGAATGAAAAGAATATACATGTCAGTTATCAAATGGTTGTATTAGCAATATCCTAGCAGCGCCTTAGGGTATTAGGCTAAAACTTCAAGGCCTACCAGAATTATTACTACTTTTGCTACTACTTCAATTACTAATACTATTGAACTCAATCAACGTAGTTTAATCACACGCACATTGTCAAAATAGACCAAGAGGTCAGGATATCTAGGCGGAAAATCTTAGGGCTAAAATAGAGTATAAAGTAGAAACTCTCAGGGACGGTTTATTCTTTCGGTTTACTGTGGTTTATGGTACTTTTACGCTTGAAAAAGCGTGACACTTTATTCTTGCTCGTCTTTGGTTTAATATAGCTCTTTGCTTATCTTTAAACGTAGGAGCATAGCCTATCTGGTGATGACTGTCACTAAATTTGTGATTGAAAGTTTTAGTATTTTTATTATTGTTTTTACTGTCTAATACAACGTTTTATCCTTATTTGAACTGTTATTTATGGATAATTATCTTTGAAAAGCTTCTCTTGTGGAAAAGGTTTTTTAAAATTTAATTTATATAAAAATATTCAAAGAGATAGATGCTTATATATGTTGAATATTATAATTATAGTGTCTTAATATAATGTTTAAATAAATATGCCAATTTTCCTTGTAGCAAAAGTTTTTTGTCGGTAACGGGTTTTTACGTTGTGGAAACTGGATTTATAAAATGAACGATTAATATGGGGAAAAAAATTACAATATTCCAATCAATTATATTCTAGATTTCAAGATGTCTTATTTTAAAATTCAAATAAGAAAAAAGTCATCAAAGCCTTCCAGAACTTATTGATAAGCGAATTTGTCCTTGAGCTGCTTTGTAGCAACAAAAGTGTCCTTATTATTCCAGAAATTTTCCATTTGAAAAACATGAGCCCCTTTCTTGAAAAATATTACACTGGCACTAAATATCAAAATTACTGGAGGTCGTGGTTACCTTGACTAAGACAGATCTAAATAGTAAAACAGGCTTGATTGATTGTAAGAAAATAAAGATAAAGGACGTTAAAAATAGTAAGAATTTAACCAATTAAATCAAGTAAATAGTGCCAAAAGGAAATTTAAAGAAAATTTAAAGAATAAAAGGACAGAAAAGAGTTTTGATTGACAAAACTACTCTTGCCACCTTGCAAAAACTACCTTGCCACCTGGTACACATTTTAAAGCCTTAATTGTAAAACCCCACGTAGCAAACTTTTATCACACCGCGCTTCTTTTAGGTATACATGGGTCACCTCAAGCCACGTAACACACTTCTGTGTTACACTTTCTCACCACCCGATGTGAAACCAAAATAGAACACTTAAAAAGAAATCGCCAGACTCTATAAATTTAAACATAATCAGTTGCCACCCTCAAGACTCTCATTCTAATTGTTTTTTCGTAATAGTCTTATTGCACATAAATACAATATTTTGTACAAACCTACCCTGAATAGTTGAGGAAAGAGGACAGAAGCGACTTTCCACTAGCTGACCATACGTAATTATGCTGCATATTTAATATAACTAAGAATGTGCAAAGTAGGAATAGCCTCTGGACCCGGGCTGTCTCCCCCAAAAATGACAAATTTTCACAAACTTTTGGGCACTTTTCAATCAAAAGCTGTTTTTGTTATTATTGTCCACAACCAAAAAATGTGTGCGAACAAGATGGATTCTAAGAAACAGATCTACATCTTAAATAGGGGCATCAATTAGGGGAAGCACTTTCTCTCGTAAATTCCCCTCTCGCAGATTTTGGAAATGAACAATTTCTGTATTTTCATTGAAAAATCTTATTTCTGGTTTTTAAAAAAGCTGCTGTCTTCTGGATTTTCAAAAATGCATTTGTCCCACCCTCCTGCCTTTTGACAATTGGCACAACTGATTTCAAAATAAGAACTAGAAATACGTCTTTAAGTTCTTAACCCCCCTTATGAAAACTGAATTTTTCCAGAACTTAGAAATTTCAAATATTTGAGAATAGAAACCTTAAAAACCAAGAAGCGTTTTGCCCATCTGAGTGGTTCTTTTAGCAGTTTATTTTCTATCTTTAAGACGAGTAATCTCATTAAAATCTTATTTTTTACCATATGTGATACAATATCAAACAGTTCGTGGTAACGAACGACCCGGTAGTAAGGAGCGACCCGGCTCAATAGTAAACGAAACTCTAAAAAACGGAATTTTGATGCTAAAATATACCTCAAAAGAATCAGATTTTCATGCTGATTTTAAATATTTTCATCAAAGTTTCATCAAATTTAGTTTTTGTCATCAAAAGTTACGAGCCTGAAAAAATTTGCCTTATTTTACAAAAAAGGGGAAAACAGCCCCTAAAAGTCACAGAATCTTAACGAAAATCACACCATCGCATTCGGCGTATCAGAGAACCCTATAGCAAAGTTTTCAAGCTCCTATCTACAAAAATGTGGAATTTCGTACTTTTTGCCAGAAGACAAATCACAGGTGCGTGTTTATTGTTTTTTTTTTTTTTTTTTTCCAGGGGTCATCGTATCGACCAAGTGGTCCTAGAATGTCGCAAGAGGGATCTTTCTAACGGAAATGAAAAGTTCTAGTGCCCTTTTTAAGTGACCAAAAAAATTGAAGGGCACCTAGGCCACCTCCCACGCTAATTTTTTCTCCAAAGTCAACAGATCAAAATTTCGAGAAAGCCATTTTGTTCCGCATAGTGCCAAACCATAATAAATATGTCTTTGGGAATGACTTACTCCCCCACAGTCCCTGGGGGAGGGGCTTCAAGTTACAAACTTCGACCATTGTTTACATATAATAATGGTTATTGGGAAGTATACAGTCGTTTTCAGTTTTTTTTTGTTTTGGGGGTGGGGTTGAAGGGAGGGGGCTATGTGGGAGGATCTTTCCTTGGAGAAATATGTCATGGGAGAACAGAAATTCAATGAAAAGGGCGCAGGATTTTCTAAAATTACTATAAAAAAAACAATGAAAAAATAAACATGGAAAAGTTTTTTCAATTGAAAGTAAGGAGTAGCATTAAAACTTAAAACGAACAGAGATTATTACGCATATGAGGGGTTCTAAAAATACTTTAGCATAAAGAGCGAGGTATTTAGGAGGAGATTAATACCTCGCTCTTTATGCTATAGTATTTTTAGTAATTTCAACTATTTATTCTACGGCCTTTCTGATTCAGGAATCATTCTTAAAAAATTGGGACAAAACTTACGATTTAGTGTAAAGAACGAGGTATTAACGAGAGTACAAACCCTGTCATATACATAATAAAAATTAAACAATATAAAAGTTTGCTACGTAAGTTAATCCTTAAGTTACGTATATTTTTTACTAATAAAAAAATTCGTTAAAAATTAAAATCTATAGTTGCCTTTTTATGTAACCGAAAAATTGCATGGCAACTAGGCCTCCTTCCCCATCCCTTATTTCTCGAAATCGTCTGATCAAAACTAAGAGAAAGCCATTTAGCCAAAAAAGGAATTAATATGCAAATTTCATTTTAATAATTTATGTGCGGAGAGCCAAAATCAATCATGCATTAATTCAAAAACGTTCAGAAATTACATAAAAAAAACTAGTTTTTTTTAACTGAAAGTAAGGAGCGACACTAAAACTTAAAACGAACAGAAATTACTCCGTATATGAAATAGGTTGTCCCCTCCGCAATCCCTCGCTCTTTACGCTCTTTGCCACAATTCTGCTTTTTAAAACAATTAAAAGCTTTAGCGTAAAGAGCGAGGGATTACAGAGGGGACAACCCATTTCGTATACGGAGTAATTTCTGTTCGTTTTAAGGTTTAGTGTCGCTCCTTACTTTCAGTTAAAAAAAACTAGTTTTCTTATGTAATTAACATATGAAACATACCATTGCTACCTAGTAAGTTTCAAATGGAACAGGAGGAGTACAAATATTTTTTTTTTTTTTTTTTTTTTTTTTTTTTTTTTTTTTTTTTTTTTTTTTTTTTTTTTTTTTTTTTTTTTTTTTTTTTTTAGTCTTTAGGTTGTAATAAAGATAAAAAAAAAAAAAAAAAAAAAAAAAAAAAAAAAAAAAAAAAAAAAACCTAAACGAATTTCTTAATTGTACAATGTTTTTATTCGTAGGCACAAAAATTTAGTTTGACAAAATTATAATGAAATCACAAATACCTATACTACCCTGTAGTTCATACCCAAAAAGCTATCTGACAAAGCTATCTTACACAATATGTAAGCAGAAAAGCTACGATATCCCAATTTGCAAAAAGCAAAATCTTAAACATTTTGCGTAAATTCGTTCTAATCTTTTTAGATCTGCCGAAATTCTAAGCATTCTCTCTGCAGCCCCTATATTCTCTGAATTTCCTAAAATTCACATAAAGAATTCATTTTCCTATTTTGAAGAACCACTCCCCCCTAGAGAATTTTCTTCTGATTTAAATACGTGTTTACGGGCCTGAGATAGACTAAATATAGAGGATGGTCTGATGGTTGCGCAAACACTATGCCCAAGAAATGTAACTTGTAATTTTTGAAAGACATGCTTAACTAAATACTAAAGACAGTTGGATACTTGTACAATAACTAAGGACAGGAACTTCCACATCATCATAAAAATCTTTTGATCTTTATCATGTCTACTCCAAAAACACAGTCAAGTAAATAATAGTTTTAAAAACTGTTTAAAAATAGATCAATTGAAATACACAAAAACAACTTGTATTTTTTACAAAGTTTCGGTGATCACAGGGATTTGGCTTCTAATCTTGATTAAATTAAAAAAAAAAGTTTATTTTTAACTGAAAGTAAGGAGCGACATTAAAACTTAAAACGAACAGGAATTACTCCGTATAGAAATTAAAGAGCGAGGCATTGTGGAGGGGACAACCCATTTCATAAACGGAGTAATTTCTGTTCGTTTTAAGTTTTAGTGTCGCTCCTTACTTTCAGTTAAAATAACTGTTTTTTTTATAATGTTTGTTTTTTATGTGTTTTTTTTATAAACTGTTTTGTTTAATTTCTGAACGTTTTTGAATTAATGCATGTTTGATTTTGGCTCTCCGCACATAAACTATTAAAATGAAATTTGCATATTAATTCTTTTTTTTGGCTAAATGGCTTTCTCTTAGTTTTGATCAGACGATTTTGAGAAATAAGGGGTGGGGAAGGAGGCCTAGTTGCCCTCCAATTTTTTGGTTACTTAAAAAGACAA
Organism: Artemia franciscana; assembly: GCF_032884065.1. Taxonomy (NCBI): domain Eukaryota; kingdom Metazoa; phylum Arthropoda; class Branchiopoda; order Anostraca; family Artemiidae; genus Artemia; species Artemia franciscana. The sequence goes on along the minus strand of NC_088878.1, from coordinate 9,254,009 downwards.
CTAGAATTTTTAACGAACGTCTTTATTAGTAAAAAATATACGTAACTTAAGAATTAACTTACGTAACAAACTTTTATATTCTTTAATTTTTATTATGTATATGAGGGGGTTTGTCCCCTCATTAATACCTCGCTCTTTACACTGAATCTTAAGTTTTGTCCCGATTCTTTAAGAATGACCCCTGAATAAGAAAGGCCGTAGAATAAATAGTTGAAATTACTAAAAATACTTTAGCACAAAGAGCGAGGTATTTATCTCCTCCTAAATACCTCGATCATTATGCTAAAGTATTTTTAGAACCCCTCATATGCGTTTTAACACATATTTCTGTTCGTTTTTAGTTTTAATGCTACTCCGTACTTTCAATTGAAAAAACTTTTTCATGTTTATTTTTAAATTGTTTTTTTTTTATAGTAATACTAGAAAATCCCGCGCCCTTTTCATTGAATTTCTCTTCCCCAATGACATATTCCTCCCAGGAGAGATCCTCCCAAATAGCCCCCTCCCCTCAACCGAACCCCAAACCAAAAAATCCTCCTGAAAACGTATGTACACTTCCCAATAACCATTAGGCCTACTGTGTGTAAACATTGGTCAAAGTTTGTAACCTGCAGCCCCTCCCCCAAAGACTGCGGGGGAGTAGGTCATCCCCAAAGACATAGTTATTATGGTTTTTGACTATGCGGAACAAAATGGCTATTTCAAAATTTTGACCCGTTGACTTTGGGAAAAAATGAGCGTGGGAGGGGGCCTAGGTGCCCTCCAATTTTTTGGTCACTTATAAAGGGAACCAGAACTTTTCATTTACGTTAGAATGAGCCCTCTTGCGACATTCTAGGACCACTTGTTCGATACGATGACCCCTGGGAAAAAAAAACAAAACAAATAAACACGCACCCGTGATCTGTCTTCTGACAAAAAATACGAAATTCCACATTTTTGTAGATAGGAGCTTGAAATTTCTGCTGTAGGGTTCTCTGATACGCTTAATGCGATGGTTCTCAGGCTCGTAACTTTTGATGACAAAGACTAAATTTGATGAAGCCTATATATTTAAAATCAGCATGAAAATTTGATTCTTTTGATATATCTTTTAGCATCAAAATTACATTTTTTAGAGTTTTGTTTACTATTCAGCCGGGTCGCTCATTACTACAGTTCGTTACCACGAATTGTTTGATTGATTAAAAAACAAGATTTTTAACCGAAACTAAGTTGCAACATTAAAACTGAAAAAGAACAGAAACTATTCCGTATATTAAGGAGTTTTCCCCTACTTAGTACCTTCTTCGCGCTAATTAGCACTTTTAAAAATGCTTCCTATTATGATTGAACTGTCTTTCAAACAGTTCGTGGTAACGCACTATAGTAAGGAACGACCCGGCTGAATAGTAGCCAAAACTCTAAAAAACGGAATTTTGATGCTAAAATATACATCAGAAGAATCGAATTTTTATGCTGATTTTAAATATATAAGTTTCATCAAATTTAGTCTTTGTCATCAAAAGTTACGAGCCTGAGAAAATTTGCCTTATTTTGGAAAATAGGGGGAAACACCCCTAAAAGTCATAGAATCTTAACGAAAATCACACCATCGCATTCGGCGTATCAGAGAATCCTACAGCAAAAATTTCAAGCTCATATCTACAAAAATGTGGAATTTCGTATTTTTTGCCAGAAGACAGGTGCGTGTTTATTTGTTTTTTTTTTTTCTTTTCCCCAGGGGTCATCGTATCGACCAAGTGGTCCTAGAATGTCGCAAGAGGGCTCATTCTAACGGAAATTAAAAAATCTAGTGCCCTTTTTAAGTGACGAAAAAATTGGAGGGCACCCAGGCCCCCTCCCACGCTCATTTTTTTCCAAATTCAACGGATCAAAATTTTGAGATAGCCATTTTGTTCCGCATAGTTAAAAACCATAATAACTATGTCTTTGGGAATGACTTACTCCCTCACAGTCCCTGGGAGAGGGGCTGCAAGTTACAAACTTCGACCAGTGTTTACATATAATTAAATATAAAAAAAAACTAGTTTTTTTTAACTGAAAGTAAGGAGCGACATTAAAACTTAAAACGAACAGAAATTACTCCGTATATGAAATGGGTTTTCCCCTCCGCAATCCCTCGGTCTTTACGCTAAAGTGTTTAATTGTTTTAAAAATTATAATTGTGGCAAAGAGTCAAACTTTAGCGTATTTAGCGAGGGATTTGCTAAAGGGTTCTTTTATATGTTGGATGCAATGGTGTGATTTTAATTAAGATTCTATGACTTTTAAGGGGTGTTTCCCCCTGTTTTCCAAAATAAAGGTAAATTTTCACAGGCTCGTAACTTTTGATGACAAAGATTAAATTTGATTATATATTTAAAATCAGCATAAAAATCCCATTCTTTTGATGTATCTATTAACATAAAAATTCTGTTTTTTAGAGTTTCGTTTACTATTGAGCCAGGTCGCTCCTTACTACAGTTTGTTACCACGATCTGTTTGATAACGGTTATTGGAAAGTGTACAAACGTTTTCATGGGTATTTTTTGGTTTTGAGGGTGGGGTTGAGGGGAGGGTGCTATGTGGGAGGATCTTTCCTTGGAGAAATATGTCATGGGGGAACAGAAATTCAATGAAAAGGGCGCAGGATTTATATAAAAACAATGAAAAAATAAACATGGAAAAGTTTTTTCAATTGATAAGGAGTAGCATTGAAAATTAAAACGAACAGAGATCATTACGCATATGAGAGGTTCTAAAAATACTTTAGCATAAAGAGCGAGGTATTTAGGAGGAGATAAATACCTCGCTCTTTATGCTATAGTATTTTTAGTAATTTCAACTATTTATTCAACGGCCTTTCTGATTCAGGGGTCATTCTTAAAGAATTGGGACAAAACTTACGATTTAGTGTAAAGAGCGAGGTATTAACGGGGGTACAAACCCCCTCATATACATAATAAAAATTTAAGAATATAAAAGTTTGTTACGTAAGTTAATTCTTAAGTTACGTATATTTTTTACCAATAAAAACGTTCGTTAAAAATTAATTTATAGTTGCCTTTTTACGTAACCGAATAATTTCAGGGCAACTAGGCCTCTTTCCCAAGCCCTTATTTCTCAAAATCGTCTGATCAAAACTAAGAGAAAGCCATTTAGCCAAAAAAGGAATTAATATACAAATTTCATTTTAATAATTTATGTGTGGAGAGCCAAAATTAAACATGCATTAATTCAAAAACGTTCAGAAATTACATAAAAAAACTAGTTTTTTTAACTGAAAGTAAGGAGCGACATTAAAACTTAAAACGAACAGAAATTACTCCGTATATGAAATGGGTTGTCCCCCTCCGCAGTTCCTCGCTCTTTACGCTAAATTTTGACTCTTTGCCACAATTCTGCTTTTTAAAACAATTCAAAGCTTTAGCGTAAAGAGCGAGGGATTGCGGAGGGGACAACCCATATCATATACGGAGTAAATTCTGTTCGTTTTAAGTTTTAATGTCGCTCCTTACTCTCAGTTAAAAAAAACTAGTTTTTTATGTAATGAGTTCAGGAGTCACTCTTAAAAAATTTGGACAAAGAGTCAAGCTTTAGCGTAAAGAGCAACGTGTTAAGGGCCAACCCGTTCATATACGGAATAATTTCTGTAGAAAATTTCGTTTTCGTAATCCTTAATTTCAGTAGAAAAAAAACTTGTTTTTAAGCTAATATCTAATCATTTTTCAAATAATATCTGTAAATCTGGGTCACCCTCCGTGAAAGATTCCCTTCCCTCACGGGAATTTTCTCCGTGGAAAGCTTCTCCCCACACAAAATACCCCCCATATAATTCCCTCGGTGCACTTCCATCCTCACCGAAACCCCCCTCCCCATAAATTTTATTGCGTAAGATTCAACATGAAAAATTCTCCTTAGCATACTTTCATTTGAAAAGACTTTAATTTCTAATCATTTTCCAGATAACTGCGGAATTCCCCCTTCCATTTGAACTGTTTCGGAAATCCAAACACACTGTTTCGGAAATCCAAACAGACCCAGGTCAATTTCCACGGAATATCTTCATATGCAAAATTTAGTTGGCAATGAGAAAGTAAAAAAAAAAATAAATTGCGTATACGAATTCTGTCATATCCCTCCAGTGTAAAATTTTCCCTGAAAAGCTCAACTCTGGAAATTTCTGGAAAATTCTCCCCATGGAAACCCACTCCAAGCACAAACCCCCCCTAAAAAAATGTCTCTATACTTCTCAATATAAATACAATGCGCAGAAAATGGGCAAATTAAATAACTTAGCACCTATCCCCAGGGGCTATGAAGGGGTAATGTAATCCCTAAAAGCATAGTTTTTGAACCTTTGAATTAGGCTGAACAAAAAGGCTATCTTAAAGTTTTGATCGGACGTTTATGTGAAAAAAGGGCATAGGCAGGGGAGCTATCTTTTTGGTAATTTAAGAAAGACTTGAAACCTCTAAAATCGGATTCTCTGATACACTGAATCCGATGGTGCGTTTCATCAAGATTATTTTACTTTTAGGGGATGTTTTCCCCCTTTTTCAAAAAAAATCAGGCAAGTTTACTCAGTACCATAACCTTTGATGGGTAATTCTAAACTTTATGAATCTTATATATTTGAAATCAGCATAATAAGCCGATTTGTTCGATATATCTATATCCAACTGGTTAATAGTGACCAGTTTTGGTTACTATTGAGCCGCGTTTCTTTTTACTTACAGTTCGTTAATAGTGACCAGTTTTGGTTACTATTGAGCCGCGTTTCTTTTTACTTACAGTTCGTTACCACGAACTGTTTGATTATATCTGTTGAAAGCCAAAGTATGACATGGCTAACATAAATATTTTTGAAATTTCTTATAATTCATATTCACCACCTGTTTTACTATTTCGAATAAATTCGAACCTCTCTCCCCCCTCACCCCAAAAAAACTCTTTTCTGATTGGAGTTGTTGCGTACTTACCTATGTTTAAGAAAAAGTGAAATGAAAGAAGTGAAATGTCTAGCATAAATATATTTTGATTTTCTGTACTTCAGAAAAAAGACAATTATAGGCTAATCGTCATAGGATCTCTTTTTAAGAGTAGATCATCTGTAAAGTCACGGAGAATTTTATTGTTTCCAAAAATTACAAAAGGTTCAACCTACCATAAAGATTAGATTTTGGGCGCGGCGGTGGAAGGTCACACAAGAATTGAATATAAAAGCCGGAAAATTATTACTACCAGCATTAATTCATTGACCTATCAAGTCATTCAAGCTCAATTTTACAAAATGATAAAATCAATCGTAAGTATTTATTGATCCCTCACTTTATAATTGATATTTGCACTTACCTAAGAGTTATGCTTGGGGAAAAGGGGGATGAGTTAGGGACTTGGGTGCCTATCCATGGAAATGTATGGAGGGAAAAATATATTCTTTCAATATAGGGGAGGGGAAAAGTTTACTTTTTTTACTTTTTTGAATAAAATCTTCAATGAAAATACAAAGGTATTTTTCAAATTCTTAAGCTGGGGGCTTATAAGAACTCTAAGGGGTGACAAATGGCTCCTCTCCCTAGTTGGTATCCTCGGTTAGAGGTGCCTTGACCCACAAATAACTTCTACAATTATAATAAAATTCGTCGAAAAAGAAAAATATCTTCTGAATAAGATAAAAAATATTGCTAAAAACACGAGTTTATAATAGCCTCGGAACAATTAAATTTTGACACTAGAATTTTGAACACTACTAAAACAACCTAAGTAATGGAAAACTCAGGCTCATAAAAATTCCTTAGTAACGAACTGTAAGTAAAGAGTGACTCGGCCCACAACAGATACACTAAAAAACTGGCTTTTTATGCTGATCCCAATATCTAAGATTCGTAAAGTTTAAAGCTACACATCAAAAGTTAAGAGACTGAAAAATTTACCTGATTTTCGCAAAAGGGGAAATGCATCTATAAAATCTCAAGTGATTTTAATTAAAATAGCACCATCAGGTTCAGCATATCTGAGAACCCTATAGAAGAAGTTTCAAGCTCTTATCTGCAGTTCAAGTTCTTGCCAGAACAATAACACGTGTTTGTTTGATTTTTTTTTCTTCTCTTTGTTTTTTTCTCATCATCAGGAGGTGGCTTATTCAGACAGAGATAAAAATTTCTAGGGTTCTTTTTAAGTGACCAAAAAAATTGGAGGGCAACTAGTCCTTTTGCTTCAAAGACATCTGATCAAAATTTTGAGACAGCCACGTGATTTAGCATAGTTGGAATGTCCAATGCATAGGCCTTTGGCGATAACATGAACTCTCATAGTCCCTGGGGATAGGGCTGTAAGCTACGCAGTTTGGCCATTGTTCACATACGGTCTATTTGTTATTGGGAAATGTACTGACATTTTTAGGAGGAGTGTTTTTAGGAGGAGTATTTTTCCTGTGGGTTTCCACAGGAAAAATTTCCCGTGGGGAGGAATCTTTCCAGGGGGAATTTTTCAGAGATAATTTTACACTGGGGGAGGGAGGGATTCCCTATCATGATGTTGAAACGCCATTTATTAAATAAAAAGCAAGTTTTAAACATAAAAATACACGTTTTTCAACTAAAAATAAAGGGCAATATTACAAGTAAGAATAGGGATAATTCCATACATGAGGGGCGCTTCTCCTTTCTCAATCCTCGCTCCATAAAGTAAAGTTCAAATTTTTTCACAATTGTTTAAGAAAGAACGCGCAAATGCAAAGGCTGTTGAACTTGAATGAAGAGTATTTTTTTTTAAAATTTAAGACTTCCGCGTAAAGAGAGAGGGCTGAGGAAGGATTACCCCCCTCATATAAACTAAAAATTTTATATGTTTTAAATTTCAATTTTGCTCCTTACTTTAACTTAATTTTTTTTAAGTCACATTTGCCTCGCTGTTCTATGCTACTACACATAAAGAAATCTTAAATGTGTTTTTAAGGGAACTGATATCCCTAGTTAAACACAGATGGGATGAGGATCCACTCTACAGTTTTCCCATAGGACCAGCAACATAAATTTAAAATTCAGTCATTCAAGCTCAGCTTACATTAAAGGATTGAACCAATTTTAAATAACAATTTCTTTTTCCTCATATGACTGTTAATTGCATTTTTTGACGATCGGAAGCCCTGGTATATACAATGGGGTCAAGACTTCAATCCCTTGTTGCCAAAGGCTATAAAAGTATGTATTGTTTGTTTACAGAATGAAATAATAGTATTTCACTTAGATATAATTCTCTTTAGAGAATCATTCACAAAAAAACTTAGAGGGGAGATTACATTTTTCAAAACATAGAGAAAGAGAGTGGGGAGGGATTTTGTTTTTACTGTTGGTAATTAAAACACCTAAAAGTATTTGTAATGAAAATCCAAAAATGAATGCAAGGCCTGGGGAGGGGTAATAAAATCTAAGGAGGCCTAGGAACAAGTTCAATTTGCCTTTTAACTCTTAGAAATTATATACTAGCAATCCAACCAAATTACTTACAAATTTTCATATAAAAAAATTTTATATTTTGACTAGATTTCTGAAATAATACACTCCTAAATAGCCAAATATCTCAAATTAATATTTTAAGAGAATTAGGACCAATATCTGGCCGCAAGAGGGATAGGAACATCCCTTCAGATTTTCCGAAGGACTCTCAACTAAATTTAAATTTCATTAACTCCACATTGATTTTTACCATTGAGAGAAAATTCCCCTTTCTTCAGTCAGGTTACTGCACAAATTCACGTATATCAAGAACTTTTCAAAGTTTTCGTATTGTTTGTATTGTTTGTTTACAGAATGAAATAATAGTATTTCACTTATATATAATTCTCTGTAGAGAATCATTCACAAAAAAAAACTTAGAGGGGAGATTACATTTTTCAAAACATAGAGAAAGAGAGTGGGGAGGGATTTGTTTTTACTGTTGGTAATGAAAATACCTAAAAGTGTTTGTAACGAAAATCCAAAAGTGAATGCAAGGCTTGGGGAGGGGTAATAAAATCTAAGGAGGCCTAGGAACAAGTTCAATTTGCCTTTTAACTCTTAGAAATTATATACTAGCAATCCAACCAAATTACTTGCAAATTTTCATATAAAAAAATTTATATTTTGACGAGATTTCTGAAATATTACACTCCTAAATAGCCAAATATCTCAAGTAAACATTTTAAGAGAATTAGGACCGCTATCTGACCGCAGGAGGGATAGGAACATCCCTTAGGATTTTCCGAAGGAATCTCGACTAAATTTAAATTTGATTAACTCCATATTGATTTTTACTACTGAGAGAAAACTCCCCTTTCTTCAGTCAGGTTACTGTGCACATTCACGTATTTCAAGAACTGTTCAAAGTTCTTGAAAATTTCATGTTGCTCTTTTTCAAGTATTCTTACTCTAATATAGCATCTCCTTTATTACCATATATTCAACGCATTAGCCCATGCAAAGGGACATACCATGTGCCATAAACCTCTAATCATCCACCAAAATAGGAAAAGTATTTTTACTTTCGATTTTTAAAGAATAGGAAATGTATTAGTGAAATTCTTCCCCAATTTTTTTTATTGTAGTCTACCCCCTAACAAAGATTATGCAGCCATACTCACTTAAAAAAAAATCTTCCTGGTACCTATGCTTCAAAAATATCTGGTGAAAATTACCGCTTTTCCATATTTTTTGGTGCCTTTTCAGTGTAATCTTTGATTAAAGTATCTCCTTTCTTTGCTAGGTTTTCCTCGCTCTCTTTGCAACAGCCTTTGCATCACCATCAGAGGAAAATAAAGAAACAGACCTTAAAGGAAGTGCATCATACATACCTACTTTTGGCTATGGCTATGGTGCTGGACTTGGCTACAGTGGACTTTATGGAGCATATGGTCTTGGCTATTATGGAAGACCTTATGGCTACGGTTACGGTGCTGGTTACCGTTACTGGTAGAATGGTTACCTTACAGGTAGAAATAGAGAGAAAGTAATAAAAGGCTTAGAGTTCCCTATTTTTATTAAATGGATATATTTTTTGGACGAATTAAAACGACTTTTAGTCAGACGCTTCCGTATTTCCATTTACTGTGTAGGAAATTTGAACTTGGTAAAATATTGTGGTAGAAAGATACATTAAAGCTATGGTCTCACTACCCATTAAGAAGCGCATAAGAATAGAGTGAAATTTCCCTATCCCTTAAGAAGCGCATAAAAATAGAGCGAAATTTTAACTCTGACATGGCCAGAAACGTAATCAAAAGGAAGTGAGGGAGCATTCCAGAGCATAAAAATGTTCAAACAAAATACTTTTGTTGACACAATGAATATAAGATGACTTTTTCCATTAGCAGAAACTGCCAAAAACAGTCATATTTTTTTTGGAATAGAATTCCGGCTACGCCACTGCTTCAAGGTAGTATTCTGTCAATATAAATAAAATATTTGATGTTATAGCACTGATTTCGCCACTACTCTTCTCTTTCTATAAGACAAAGATACCTTTTATCTTAACCAACCTTTAATTCCAAAAATCTCTTGGCCTATTTACTTTATCTGCTGCACCTTTTAGACTATGTCCCATTTAAACCAGAAGCACCATTTGGCGGGGGGGGGGGGGTCAGGGGTGGGCAAATGCCCACCCCAGATTTTCCAGGGGGGCAAGCTTCCACCACAAAGGTCCCTTTCCGGCCATAATTATACATTATGTCCAACATAATCCATTCTGTTCAAATGATTTGAACTAACTGCACGCCTATTAGCCAAAGAGCGCAATTACCTGACGACCCTTGGGGTAATTACGCTATTTGCTATTAATCATTGTAAACTTTAAAAGTAGGTTATATTCATAATAAAAGTCTCAAGTTCTGTCAAATGCCCCATGCACACCCCAAGATTTGGCCCAAATGGCGCCTCTGATTTAAACAGAATAGTATATCAAAGAAGATCGCTATCTGAGATAAAGAGTTTAACAAAATTAACCATATTCCCTGTGGAAAGAAGGTTTGGCTTAATATATACCCACTTACGTGGATTTGTTAAAATTTTTGCAAGGATTTGAAGCTGTTGGTTACGTGGGTGATCTTTTAGAAGTAATCAAGCACTGCCAGAAAATGGTTATGCTGAGAATAGTAACTTAACAGTTACTGTACAGTTAACAGTTCACAGTTAACAGTAACAGTAACAGTAACTTTTTCCATTTCATGCACTCGAGTCATACTTGTCCCATTTAAACAAAACAAGAGCATGCGGAACTTCGATTCTAAGGTACACATTCCCTCACATTTTCTGGCACTGCCAGAAAATGGTTATGCTGAGAATAGTAACTTAACAGTTACTGTACAGTTAACAGTAAACAGTAACAGTAACAGTAACTTTTTCCATTTCATGCATTCAAGTCATACTTGTCCCATTTAAACAAAACAGGAGCAAGCGGAACATTGATTTTAAGGTACAGATTCCCTCTGAGGCAAGCGATTAGTGATAGTTCTGTAGCTTTAACTTGCACTAAATTGATGAGATATTAATATCATTGGGTTCAACGGTCACCAAACAAGATTCACCATGTTGCTTGATCTTTTTCTTTTAAAAGTATTTAAAATTGCTTTAAAATTAGGGTTTTTTAATGATTTTTCAACAGACTAATAAAAAAAAGCACGTATCAGATGTCAAAAATTTAACTTATTATTTTGATAAAACCAAAACTCAGCTAGGGAGGGATATCGAAGTCTTGTCTTTCGTTGATACCCTAAAACCGAGGATAGTACCAAAAGAACGTGCTGAAACTTACATAGGGACATAAGCCCTAATTTTTGCAAGTTCTGCTGTGCATTGAGTAAAGTAACAGTTAGTCTTAAGCTTAAAACAGCAATTTATTTTATTTTGTTATCTTAATCGGTTCTGGTTAAAATCTGCAATTCTGGAGAATTGCAGATTTTAATCAGCAATTACAAAACTAAATTTACAACCCAAAAATTGTAAGATATACACAAATTAAATTTCACTGACTGTCTAATTTATGGACGTTAAGGCTGCACTAAGGACTTTACTCTGATGCCAGTACACTACGTTTATCGTGGAATCCTGCTAATTTTGCCTTTAACATAATGTCTTCAGAGAACTTCCCGAGAAGAGATGAAACCAATTTGCTTTGACAGGAACAAAATTGGAAGTTTAAGTCAATTTGACTGTCAGTTCAGTAATCTAAACGTCAAAATCTGACACAAGGTGTTCTGACACAACCTACCTGTTTTATAATATAAAAAGAGGGGAGCATAGTTTTTTGAAGGCTATATGAATAAGCTAAAATAAATCCCCATTTTTGAAGTTGCAATGAAATTTGAGAAATAAAATTGACAGAAGGCTTTTTTAACTATCCCAATATCGTCTTATTTCAGAGCCTAAGAGATATTAAATAAAAAACAAAAAGTTTTTTTAACTGAAAGTAAGGAGCGATATTAAAACTTAAAACGAACAGAAATTACTCCTTATATGAAAGGGGTTGTTCCCTCCTCAACGCCCCGCTCTTCACGCTAAAGTTTGACTTTTTCTCTTAACTCTACTTTTTAAAACAGTAAAAAACTTTAGCGCAAAGAGCAGGGCGTTGAGGAGGGAATAGCTCCTTTCATGTACGGAGCAATTTCTGTTCGTTTTTTATTTTAATGTCGCTCCTTACTTTTAGTTAAAAACTTGTGTTTTCTTATTTAATTTCTGAAGGTTTTTTGAATTAATACGTGTTTTATTTTGGCTCTCCGCACATGAATAATTCAAGAGAAATTTGCATATTAATTTATTTTTATGGCTAAATGGCTTTCTCATTGTTTTGACCGGACGATTTTGAGAAAAAAGGAGCGGGGGAGTTACCTTCCAATTTTTTGGTTATTTAAAAAGGCAACTAGAACTTTTAATTTTTTACGAACGTTTTTATTAGTAAATATATATGTAACTTACGAATCAACTTACTTAGCGAAATTATATATTCGTATGTTTTTATTACGTATATGAGGGGGTTTACCCCCTCGTCAATACCTCGCTCTTTCCACTAAAGCTTAAATTTTGTCCCAATTCCTTAAGAATGACCCCTGAATCACAAAGACCGTAGGATAAATAGTTGAAACTAATAAAATTACTTTAGCGTAAAGAGCGAGGTATTAGGAGGGGGTGAACCCCTCATTTGCATAATCTGTTTGTTTTAAGTTTTAATGCTGTTCCTTACTTTCAGTTTAAAAAACCTTTTCATATTTATTTTTTCATTGTTCTTTAAAAAATGCTAAAAATCCTGCACCCCCTTCATGGAAATATTCTTCCCCCATGACAAATTCCTCCAAGGAAAGTTCCCCGACATAACCTCCTCTCCTAAACCCCTCTCCCAACCAAACAAATCCCCCTGAAAGCGTACGTACACTTCCCAATAACCATTACTATTTGCAAACACTGGTCAAAGTTTGTAACTTGCAGCCCCTCCCACGGGGACTGTGGGGCAGTAAGTCGTCCCCACAGACATAGGTATCAGGTTTTTCGACTATGCTGAATAACATCGCTATCTTAGAATTTTGATCTGGTGACTTGAGGAAAAAAATGAGCTTGGTAGGGGGCCTAGGTGCCCTCCAATGTTTCTGACACTTAAAAAGGGCACTAGAACTTTTCATTTCCGTTAGAATGAGCCTCACACGACATTTTAGGACCAATGGGTCGATACGATCACCCCTGGAAAAAAAAATGAAAAATAAAAAAATAAACACGCATCCGTGATCTGTCTTGTGGCAAAAAATGCAAAATTCCACATTTTTGTAGATAGGAGCTTGAAACTTCTACTGTAGGGTTCTCTGATACGCTGAATCTGATGTTGTGATTTTAGTTAAGATTCTATGACTTTTAAGGGGCATTTTCCCTATTTTCTAACATAAGGCAAATTATCTCAGGCTCGTAACTTTTGATTGGAAGTCTAAACTTAATGAAACTTATATATTTAAAATAAGCATTAAAATGCAATTCTTTTGATGTAACTATTGTTATAAAATTCTGTTCATAAGAGTTTCGGTTACTATCAAGCCGGGTCGCTCCTTACTACAGTTCGCTACCACGAACTGTTTGAAAGCGAGTTTCAGAACTTCATTCATGTACCACTGGCATGTCAGAAGCAGGAGTAATCACTTATCTTTATTAGACACCACAATTTGTATTTTGAATAATGTTGCGGGAAAAAGACTCAATGGAGTATAGATGTCACTACCCCAATACGTTATTAACTGGACACAAGTAACCACGATCAGTCACGGTATATTTATCTGAGCAATGAGCAGCAGCTTAAAGAGGTTACATTATAGGATTATACAAGAGGTTGTAAAAAAGTCTATATAATTTTCCAGTTCGGGTCGCAGTAATTCAATAGCCTTTGTGTTGCAATGCATGACTCCTATAGGAAAGCGGAGTGAGATTATATGGTTTGACCCAAAACAATTCATGCACCTTATGGATTCTATTTTCACTCCCCTATTTTAAAACTACAAGTCGTTAGGTTTGAAAAAATTAAAGGGACATTTTAGCTCCAAAACCCTGAAAGATAAATGCCATGCAGGTTGCCAATTCACAAAAATGTAGGAAGGGAGTAACACCTTTTTTCAATTTTATTTTTCAATAACATACACAAAAGAATTTTTCAACATCTATGGGGGCAGGATTTTTTTTTTCCGATATCTTTCATGAGAATACCAAAAAAGACATGCCCCTAATGCCTATCATTCACAAAAATGTAAGAAGGGAGTAGCACCCTTTTTCATTTTTTTTTTCAATAACATACTCAAAAATATTTTTCAACATCTAGGGGGTAGGATTTTTTTTTTTGATTTCTTCAAGGAGAATACTAAAAATACTAAAAAGTTTTTTTTTAAATTTGGAAACTAAGCTATGCAATGATGAGTTTAGTTATTGTTCATCCCAGAAAAAAAGGATTTTTAATCTCAGACATTAAATATGTAACATTATACAACTTTTAATAAGAAATTGTACAAGCTTCAGTGCTTCTACTTTCATGATATGATATTTTCTTATGTCTTCGGCTCTGGATGATCTAATTTCTAAGGCATTGGTTCTGAATCTTATATAGACACTCTATCCCTTTTTACCCACAAAACATTTTAGGTATCCTTTCTCTGTTACTGGTATAGTATACTATAGTTAAAATATTAAACAAATCTTAAGGCCTTAACCAATTAAACTTAATTACGCATCTAGTTTAAGCAAAAAAAAGATATATTTTTTACAAACATTTTTATTTAAAATCAAACACAGAAAATTTGAAGGATAAGAAGCGATAACTTTCAAAGAGATTAAGGAGAAGTATGAACTTGCATCCCTTTACACAGTTTATCGAAATTGGGTTCTAACTTAGTTAAATACAATCTTAAATTATCTTTAACATTTAATTTGTTTCAAGATTTATTTTTAAGATAGGTTAAACTTAATTATCCCTTTTTACATTGATAAGTGGTGGAAAATTCTAGAAAAAATTTAGAAGCAGTGCTTGACAGTTCTTTGTATTTCTTCCCAATACCAATCTAGAACTCTAATAATGTAGTTCAGCAGTCAAATGAGACTTCAATGAGTTGCTCCTTTTGAATGGTAGTCAGGTATCCATAGCATCAGCATTAAAGGGGTCGATTATCCAGTCGATCTGTTTGTCCACAGGTGGAGAAACAGATCTCCATTCTCTTATGCGGATCTTCAATGCATCCAAAAGCTGCCTCATTTGAGTTTTGAGTTCAGTGAAATCAGAATTTTTTTTCTCATTTTCTTGCAAAAATGTATGTAATCTTTTAAACGGCTCGCAGTTTTATTTTCTATTTGTTTTTCCAAGAGAGTGAGTGTTTTTAGCATTGCATTAGTGTTGCTTCCTACATAAAAAATATTAGAAACACTGCCCTGCATAGATAAATTCCAGATGTTGAGCCTTTCAAAAATATTACTGAAATAAGGCAACCCCAAAAGCCAATCAAAATCAATAAGTACAGAAGACAGATGGGATTTGTGTTCGGTAAAAAAAAAAGTGTTATTCTTTGTGGAGTTCAAATACACGGGACACAGCATTTCACCAAGAAGGCCATCGTACCTCATTATGCAGCAATAACTTATCATAGAGGCTCCTCCTTTTGTAGCATAGAATTTTTGAGTAACGAAAATTTTGAGCCATACTTTTAAGGAAGTTCAAAATTTTAGCATTCTTATCAAGGACATCTTTAAGTTCATAAAGAAGTGTCTTAGCCACCAAACCCTCTCGGTGAAGTACACAATGAGTGAACTTACATTCAGTTGAAACTTTTTTAAATGCACTACAAGCCCCGTAATGTGACCATTCATAGACTAAGCACCATCAAATACTCAACCAACATTTTTTTTTTCAATCGAGTTGGTTTTTGGAAAAAAAAGAATCTAACAACTTGAAACCATCTTCAACTTTTGTCGATGTTTTAAATGCTTTACAAAATAAAATATCTTCAAATATTTCATCTTGAAAAATGCGACGTACAAAACTATCAGTAGGGCTATGCCATCCGTGGTTTCATCGAGTAGTATACCAAAGCAAGGACTAACCTCGAATTGCTCCGACAAGTTTTCCTTTGTGTCATACACTATATCAATAATTATCATTAAAACTCTATCATTTGATAATGGAATTGCTTTAATTCTCTTTAGTAGCTCTTTCTCTCCAAACATGCAAGAACAATTTCTGCTGCAGCAGGAAGGATTAAATTTTCGCCAATAGTATGGTTTTACCAGCCTTTGCAATCAAATGACTAACTTTGTAAGAAGCTTTTACTGGACTTTCATTTTGTTCTGCACCAGAAAACTGTTTTATTGTGTTTTCCCTACTTTGAAGATTTTCGAAAAGACGTCCAAAGTACTGTAACTCCTTTTTTACTAAATTCTCATGTTTGCTTTCAAAATGAAGATTTGCTCATAGGTTTGTTTGGTAAAACTTCAGAACAAACAAAGTGTTGTGGATTGGGATCGTCCGAGCTTCCAATCCATGTAAGTACAACTCATCATCTTTTTTTCTTTTCCTTTTAGACTCAAATGCCAGTTTTTGTTTATTTTTATTTTGTCTTGGGCTGCTCATTAGTAACAAGACGTTCAGGACTACTTTCTTCTTGTGAAATTGATGGCCCAGAGCTTTGATTCAGATCTCCAAAAAGCCTTTTTTAGGAGTCATTTATTTATTATTAATTTTCATTGTAAAATTCATTCACGTACCTGGATCAATACACTGACGTACTGTTTGAACAGGGTTGAGTGTCCACAGAACAACTCAACACAACACAGAAATAAAACAGTAATGAGAGCGAGCTTGTAACAAAAGGCAATACTATTGCAGTGCAGCAACATCAGAGACTGGGGGGACTGCAAAACGACTCTGATGACTAAGCCTTAGTGGCGCGCGCGCGCTAACGTGTCTCCAACGAAACCACTTGAGAGTCAGATAGGGGTAATTCTGACGACTTTTGCCAGTCCTAGAGTTAAATGGTTGTTTTATTTTTTTTGTTGGCCAGCCGTGTATACTCTGTAAAATTTAGGTATACCCCCAGGGGTTTCACCCACCACAGTTTGAGAACTACCGGTCAAAGATGATTTAAGTCGGTAACACATTTTTTAATCAATCAAGTCTGGTTAATATCAATTGCAGATTATACGCAGTTATTTTTAGAAATGAGCACAATACATTTTCGGTGGATTATTATATACAAACCAATACCAAAAATAAAATCTAGATACATAATTTTGTTCTCTTTAATTAATGAAACTGTATTATTGTATTCTAGGGTTTTACTTTCTTGTACAAGAATATTGATTTAAGGTACTCTTTGATTTAAGGCCTGTAGGCCTTAGGCCTTTTGATACAGGCCTTAAGGCCTGTAGGGCTTTTGATTTAAGGCCTTAAATATTGATTTAAGGCCTGTTGAAGGTACTTTTGAAGGCTTTATAGCGTTTAGGTAGAATCCATATTATATTCATTAGCGGCTAGCTACGGTATTACAAGAAGTATGATGAATTTAGGGTTAAAAAAAAGTTTATATAAAAAGTACCTGATTTTCCACTGCCCTTGCTTCCAGCAACTACGATTTTTATTGGAGATCCATCGACAACAATAGGTCCATTTTTAACTGACTGTAAAGAACCGTCGTCTGGCCTCATCATTGGTTTGATTTACAATATAAGGCATCTTGATTCAACCTGTAAGAAAAGTTATATTACAAGATTTACTGTTAGAATCTGTATGTTTTCCCAGGTTGTGAGTTGGGGGACCGGAAGAATGTAAAGGGTTGCCATCAGTAAATATATTCTTAGGCTCACTTGATAAAGGGGAGGATAAGCTGTTTACAATATAGCCAAATATTTTAAAAAAAACGCAAATTATTGGGAAAGATTTCCAAATCTTAAAGTGCCCGTCTTCAGATTATCCCTTACTACAATTACATAGGAAAACTAGTTTTTTTAGCTGAAAGTAAGGAGCGACGATAAAACTTAAAACGAACAGAAATTACTCCGTATATGAAATGGGTTGTCCCCTCCGCAATCCCTCGCTCTTTACGCTAAAGCTTTTAACTGTTTTAAAAAGCAGAAGTGTGGCAAAGAGTCAAACTTTAGCGTAAAGAGTCAAACTTTAGACATTCTAGGACCACTTGGTCGATACGATGACCCCTGGGGAAAAAAAAAAAACAAAAAAAAACAAACTAACAAATAAACACGCACCCGTGATTTGTCTTTTGGCAAAAATACGAAATTCCACATTTTTGTAGATAGGAGCTTGAGCTTTTTGATGTAGGGTTGTCTGATACACCGAATGCGACGGTGTGATTTTCGTTAAGATTGTATGACTTTTAGGGGGTGTTTCCCCCTGTTTTCAAAAATAAGGAGTGTTTTCTCAGGCTCGTAACTTTTGATGACAAAGACTAAATTTAATGTAACTTATAGATTTAAAATCAGCATTAAAATTCGATTCTTTTGATTTAACTATTTGTATCAAAATTCTATTTTTTAGATTTTTGGTTACTATTGAGCTGGGTCGCTCCTTACTACATTTCGTTTACCACGAACTGTTTGATAGACACAAATTTACAGTGGATCTACTGAAAACGGAAACTCTATCTTCTTGTTACTTCTAATAGCTCTTTAGATTCTTGCTTGTAACTTTCCAGGCCGTCAGAGGTTTCACTAGCCAAAATGTTTGGGAGGGGGCAATGAATTTTACTGAGTAGCTGGAAACGTTTGTGCGTGGCATCCTTCCAATACGCGGCTTTCAACTAACCTTTACCACGCCTTCCTCTCCTTCAAGCAATCCATTAATTATAGCATTACCTTTGACAGTCTGATTTGATGACGTCCAAAATACCATAGCACAATCCGAATTCATCAAACGATTCGTGGTAACGAACTGTAGTAAGGAGTGACCCGGCTCAATAGTAACCAAAACTCTAAAAAACGGAATTTTGATACCAATAGTTAAATCAAAAGAATCGAATTTTAATGCTGATTTTAAATATATAAGTTTCATCAATTTTATTTCTACTCATCAATAGTTACGAGCCTGAGAAAATTTTCCTAATTTTAGAAAATAGGGGAAAACACCCCTTAAAAATGATTGAATCTTAGCGAAAATAGCACCATCAGATTTAGCGTATCAGACCACCCCACAATAGAAGTTTCAAGGTCCTATCTACAAAAATGTGGAGTTTTGTATTTTTTGCCACAAGCCAGATCATGGATGCGTGTTTATTTGTGTTTTTTTTTCCGGGGGTCATCGTATCGAACCGGTGGTCCTAGAATGTCGTAAGAGGGCTCATTCTGACGGAAACTGAAAGTTCTAGTGCCCTTTTTAAGCGACCAAACAAATTGGAGTGCACCTAGGCCCCCTCCCACGCCAATTTTTCCCAAACTCACCGGATCAAAATTCTGCTGTTTATTCTACGGCGTTTGTGATTCAGGGGTCATTCTTAAGGAACTGGGACAAAATTTAAGCCTTAGTGTAAAGAGCGAGGTATTGACGAGTGGACGAACCCCCTCATACACGTAGTGAGAATATACGAATATAGAAATCATTACGTAAGTTAATTCGTAAGTTACGTATATTTTTACTAATAGAAACGTTCGTAAGAATTAAAAATTCTAGTTGCCTTTTTAAGTAGTCGACAAATTAGAGGGTAACTAGGCCTCCTCCCCCGTTTTTTCTCAAGATCGTCCGATCAAAACTATGAGAAAGCCATTTAGCCACAATATGAAATAATATGCAAATTTTGCTTCAATTATTCATGTGCGGAGAGCCAAATTCAAAACATGCATTAATTAAAAAACGTTCAGAAATTAAATAAAAAAAAACTACTTTTTTTTTAACTGAAAGTAAGGAGTGACATTAAAACTTGTGGAGGAGAAAAATTCCTCACCCCCTCGACACGAAATTTGAAAGGCTTTGCTACTAGTAATGAGCAAACAGATGAAAGTAGTTGCAAATTTAAACAACAGGTCCTTTTAATCAAAATCCCCCACCCAGAAAATATTTTCTGAAACCGACATAACCCATTTTCTGGGTAGATACTTCGTAAACTCAAAATATTTGTATATTGACAATATTATACTATTAATGTCTTCCGTATTTTTAATTTGTTAGTAATTTATTAGCATGGTTCAAATAAAGAAACAAAATGCATAAAGTAAGCACTTAACAGCTTTTCTTTGTTTTTCTTCTTTAAAAGTTCTGGATACCCAAGGAGAATATCCCGCTTCTTTATAAATGATTACGAAAATAGATTTGTACAGCCACAATATCTATTAAATACTCTAGAAAACTTTGCAATACTAGAGTTTATCCGGGCGAGGGTGTTAAAAACTAGGAAACGTGAAATTGTAGACTATAGTTTTCAAATTTTCTTTGATGATTCATCCCCTACTCCTCCAGTAGGGAAACTGTGCTTACGTTCAATGTTCGCCATTAAAACCCGTGGAAGCCGATTTACTGAGTTTCTGTGCCTGGAATTGCCACCTAGCCACATGTTATGAGGATGTGTTGCAATTTCTCTTTGATTCTCAAGGTGAAGTTAGTTTTATTGGTATATGTGAAAATTTTTTGAGTCAGGAACACTCTCTCTCACTGTACTCTTTTCTAGATTATAATTTGGAGATTAAAAATTGGACGTCACTTTATAGAGGGAGAATTGCGTGTTTGATTTCTTAGTCGTTGACATACCAAGTAAGAAATGATATTGATGTTTGGATAGAGGGTAGGCTCGAAAGTTTTAGTCTGAAATTAGATATGGGAAGTAGTAAATGTTTGAATTGTGTTGTGCATAAACCACCGAATGCTAGCTGGGAAGAATTTGAACGTGAGTTTGATCAACTTGCGCGTGCGGTGTCTCGGACAGGTTTAGATTTTATTTGTATGGGTGATTTCAACTTTGATCTGCTTATATTGAATGGAATGAACCTTGATTTTTTTTAATTTTATGGTTGCTCATGATCTTTTCCCCCTAGTGAGTATTCCAACACGTGTTACGGGTCATTCAGCCACTCTCATTGATAATATTTTTGTTGGTTCTAAGTATCTGGACCGTAGTTATGCCGATGTGGTTCTATACCCTTGTTTGAACCATTTCCCAGTTTTTGGAGCGGTACCTTGTGGCTGAATAAAAAGAAATAAAATATAAAAAAAGTGAAGAATAGGTCGCTAAAAAAGTTGAATTTGCAGAGGTTTGGTGAAGAGTTGAGAACCATTGATTTTCGTGAGACTATGGACATGAAAGATGACACTTGTGGTGCACTTGATCGTATGATGGGGGTCGTACAGCCAATTTATGATAAGACTTGCTCAGTGAAATTCTTGACACCACGTATGCGTGAGCCCAGGAAGCCCTGGATAACTGCTGAAATTCTTAAAGCGTCAGATTTAAGAAATCAAGCGTATCTTTAAATAGTGAATGTGCCAAGAAACTAGAAGAATACAAAATAATACATAATAAAGTAAACTCGACGAGAAGAAAAGTTAAAAAAGAATATTTTGCAAGCCAATGGAGTTTAAATAAGGATAATACTATAGGAATTTGGAAAGTTATTAATGACCTATTGGGAAAGAAGAAAAAAGCTCCACCCAATTCGCTACTGATTCAAGGAGAACTTGCTAATGATGAAATAAGTATGACGAATAAATTTGCTGAGTTTTTTTCAAGTGTTGGGCAAAATGTACAGGCGCAAGAGTTCTGTTGATGATTTGTTTTTGAAAGTAAATAGGGTATTAAAGGCATTTTTTGTATTTATAAGTTTGAGCCTTTTGTCAGTGAACGCTAATAAAACTAATTTTAGGATTTATAGGAGAGTTAGTAGGCCTCCATGTGTTGATAAAAAGATATTTTTTAGCGGTAGGCCTTTGTCACAGGTGCATGAAGTGCGTTATTTAGGATTCCAGCTTGATTGGAATCTATCTTGGAAGAACCATAGTCATCTTGTCGCAGCTAAAGTTGCTAGAGGTTTGGGGATTTTGCGTCGATTAAAGCATGTTTTACCATTATCAATTCTTTTATTAGTGTATCACACCATTGTTGCGCCTTGTATTTCTTATGGTTGTGTCCATTGATCTAGTAATTTCTATGCAAATTTTAAACGAGTGCAGATCCTACAAAAAAAAACAGTAGGTCTTCTTGGTAATAATGCAGAAAATGTGAATGATACCGCGTCATGTTTTAAGAAACTACGAGCGCTTAACATTGGTCAGATTCGAGATTATCAAACTGCTGTTTTTGCGTATCGATGTTGCAATGATATATCTCCTCCAGTTTTTACCAATATTTTTTCGAGTAAATCGTCCACTCCACAGCTAGGCCTATGAGACAAGAGAGGCGGATAATTTTATTGTTGAGTACCGAGACACCACACGTGCAGCTTTCGGAATTAGGTATTTAGTTTCGGCTATTTGGAATGGTATCCCAGCTGGCATTAGGGAAGCGGAACACATTGGTTCATTTAAAGTAAAATTTAAAAAAACATTTATTGGGAGTGGGGAGATTTCTTGTTCTTATTATTGTTAGCCTTTATTTATGTATTTTCTGGTATTAAAGGATAGTTGAGTGAGAGTGTTTTTGTCCTTCTTTATTATTTGTTTTTTAAAAAAATAGATCGAGAATCAGAGGATTGCAGCCGTCCAACATCAGGCTGTTTGAGCCTTCCTCGGGCGGTTGTGTGTACATATAGTTTTTGTAATTTAGTAGTTAATGAAGAATTCATTCATTTATTTATTATATAGGCCTTTGCAATTGTATACCCCAAATAACGAAAACAAATTATATTGAAATGTACAGACTTTCCAATTGAAAAACTATAAATTTTCAGAGAAAATAAATCTTAAAAAAATATAAAGTGGAATCACTAGTGCTTAGTGTGATTATCAATATTTGATCTTATTTTTGGAACTGCATTTTATAATAATATAAAAATGTTTGACAAATTTCCTGGCATTCTTCAATGCTAAAATATGAAGTTTGAACAGACCAGAAAAAATTCTGTGAAAAAGATGAAAAACAATTCCCGAAGGGAACCGTCTACTACAAGGCGTTAAGCCAACATTTGTCAACTTGAGAATTCTTTTACAAAGACGCATTGATTGAAAGGTGCATGTGATATGAAAATCTGACAATAAAAGAGATCTTGAAAAAAAATATGAATATATCCATATATAAACAATCAATCACTGTGGAATAGATGGTATGATTCTCATAATATCCATAACGTTGAAATATTTTCCCTTAATAATCAGGGACCGAATGAATGTAACTTTAAGCAAACATAATTTGTTGTTTGTCAGTGGTACCTAATTTTCTCGTTTCCTACTAAAAGGTACTAGTTTCTAGGTTTTCAATTAAATCTCGGCTTCAGTACGCGGTTTTGCACCTCTTTGATTCTAAGCTCAGCGTGGCCAGTTGCTTTAAAGGTTAAAAAAAATAAAACAGAAGACATTTTAGCATCTCCCTCTATATAACGTAGAGCATCCATCGATACTTTTTAGCAAAAAATAAATTCACAATTTTTTATAAGTTCATATTTTTTTGTTCTTGGGGGTGGAGAGTAAGGTGATCAATCGAAATTTAGTCGAAACTTTCGTTTATATATACTACTGACTTCTGTTTTCCTAGGACAACGGTTTTAGTAAGTAATACTCCCGCTGGTACTCTACACTTTAACTCGGCTCTAATACCCGGGCTAAGCCTGGGAAACCCCAACTTTACCAGCCTTAGCCATGACTCTAATCGAGGAGGCCCAGCTTGGGTACTGACGCACCTACTTTAGTGTTAATGTTTTCTTGCAAATCCTGCGGATTCAACTCAACACATTGGTTCGAGTTATTAAGCATAATTAAAGTAGCTTCTTCACTTTTTAAGAACCCTTTTCTTGAGTATATATGCAAAAAGTTTGCCTAGGAGACGTTTAGTTTAACTTATTTAATTACGGTTCTTCAATTTAGGTTTGATCATAAAACAATTCAATAAGAAAACAATCGTAAAATATAAGAATACCCCTTGAAGGGTTATTGTTCCCCCTCCTAAATTTTGAAAAATTACTTTTTTGGGATTTCCGTTGAAAATTACCTTTTTTGGTGTTTTCATTAGACAAAAATACTCTAAAATAATGTTGCTCTACCACCTAAATCTCCGTGAACTGGGCGCCCTGCTTAGAAGCTAGACGAAAATGGCATGACTTAGAACACCTAAGAAAATTATAAAGTGAAGTCTTTTACCATACTAAAAAAAATAAACAATTTTTTTTTAAGGAAATTTGGGTTTTATATGAAAAATTGGTTCTAATAGGATATAAAACAAATTTCTAATTTGTGTTTTAAACAACCACTGGGAAATTGAATAATTTCATTGAAGAGAACCAGATAGATTTTGTGTTGTTTTTATTGGCACAAAAGTTGACGTGGCAAATTAAAGCAAACACAGGCAGCGATAAAAAAAAAGGTCGTTTCATTCGGCTTTGGGATTGTATTAAATTTACTAAATTTTATTTTATTTCAATTCGATTCTAAAATAATTTATTAAAAATTTAATATTCCAGGAAATTCAATATTTAATTCAAGATTTTTAATAAAATGTAATAAAAAAGAACCAGAAAATTTTATAGCATTTTTACTCTCTCAAAAGTTAGTGTAGCAAAAAAAAAAAAAAAAAATACAGCAAGCGATAAAAATGTTATCTGATTTCAAAACATACATTATAGAAATAATCTGATTGGCTAAGAAAAAGGGACAGTCAACTTCACAAAAATAAACCAAAGGAATTAAATTACGCTTTTTAATAGGAAAGAAGAGGACAGTCTTCTCTGTTTGTCTTTTTCTTTGATTAAACTTATTGAAGTACATTTTTAGTTTATATTTGTTATAAGAAACTAATTAGGAATAACGTGCTAAATAAGGTAGGTAGATATGCGTCTATTTCATCAAAAACAAATTACTAAAATCGCACTTACAGTCAATAATATGCTGCTCAATTTAGGACCTAAAATGTCCCTGTTCAGCGGCAAAACTACAACAAATAAATGATAACTATTCATTCAAAATCAGAGAAATACGCAAAGAAAAAAAAAACAGATGAAAGACTATCCAGTCTCTAAACAGCCATCTCTCATCGTAAAAAAAAAGAAAAAAAGGGATAAATTTTTAACCAATATAATTTACAATATATCCAAAAAACATTTTCTTATTCTTACTTTAAATAACACAAGGTTATCAGACGACCTAACACTCTCTGGAATTGAGTTCCAAATAACAACACCTACATGTTTAATCATAAACCCAGATCGCGTTGTATGCCTGATTTCACTAGTCAATTGATCAGAGCTCCTAGTAGAATAATCGTTATAATTTGAATTATATCGATAAAAACTTCTAAAATATTGAGGAGACAATCCATTTAAAACCTGGTATACAAAAATTGAAATCTGCTGAGACTTAATAAAATCAATATTCAAAATATCTAAATCTCTAAAACAATCTCTAGTACTACCACACGCAAGACACTCACAAAAACTTCTAATTGCCTTATTCTGCATAATCTGTACCCTTTTCACATGACTAGAAAAATTGCTTGCATACAATGAACAACCATACACTAAATAAGGGTGAAAAATTAAATAATAAATTGCTTTCAGAACATGTAGAGGAAAAAAATTATGAAATCTTCTTAAAATACCAACACCACGAACCAATTTTGGAGATGAAACTTTGCAATGATGAATCCGACTAAAATTTACATCAAAATAAAATTTGTCATAAAAGGATATCATAATAGACAAACTTATTATAAAGATAAGACATGGATCTATTAAACACTGCCTTTTTACTTTTCTCTTTGTTATGAGTCCAATACACCAAGCATGTTTGAAACTAAAAACAATAAACGATATCACATAAAAAGAATGAAAAAAAAGATCAAATAGGGCTTTAAAATAATACTTACCATTAGAACAGGAAAAACTGGGTTTGAATTCAAGCTGGACATGTCAAAACATAAATCAAAGTTAATAGATGAGCTTGATGGAAATTTTTCTTAAAAATACAGGGATCTTGGATTAACGTGTTGACAGACACTGGTTTTGTAGGAGAACAGTTCTTAGTTAACGTACTTTTATAGTTTTCTAGTGTTGCTATGAACTTGGCTGAGGAACAGGTAAATTTTTATGCAACTAAAATACTATAAATGATGCGGCAACCACTTCATCCATAAATCCAATCTAAACTACAATCTATCACCGTGAAATTCCGACCAAAAATTTTAAAAATAAACAAAAAATACACTAATCTATCATTGAGCAACTGAAGTTTTTTTTTTTGACGATTTAACGTAAGTTCAATTGAGATATATGAAGCAAACTAAGGGGTTAAAAACCCTGCCTTATTTAGGTATGAAACTGAAAAAATGCTACTATTCAACATTTGTTTTGTTGACACTTTTATAACTCATAATCCAGGAAAAACACAATTAAAGCGGGAATTTAACCTTTCACGGGGTATATTATTTGTAAAAAACAACTAAACCATAATCTGTATCCGATCTAATGTTCCCACTATTTAGTACAAGAATCTCATCTCAAGAGAATCCTAAGACTGTAAAACACATAAATTTTGTACGATTCTTTTGGTGTCCGATTAAAAACTGTCTCCTTTCTGGTCTTAGCGTCAAAAACAAATTAGTCTCCAACCATTGCCAGAAGTGTTACAAAGGGTTATATATACAAACAAATGAGTATAGAAGTGAAATAAATGTTTCAATGGGGTAATAAAAAGGAAAAAAAGAAATCAGCTCCAGCCAAAGTAAAAATCCTGAGTAAATAATTGGTTACGAGTAAGCCTATCCTTTTCCAGAAAATTTTCAAATTCTTGGCATAATGTCTACTCATTTGTAACATTTTAAAAATATAATTTGCATATTCATTGTAATTTATGTTTTTTTATGCTCACTAGATAATAATAATCAAAAAGATACAGCTCTTTTCAAATCTGTAGATAGCCTACATTCTGCTTTAATTTTTGTTTAAAAATTATATTTGAAGCCCTGTAAGGTATTTCATCGAATGGAGAAATGACAGATACGATATATTTACCATATTTTCGTATACCATATAGATATATATATATATATATATATATATATATATATATATATATATATATATATATATATATATATATATATATATATACATATATATATATATATATATATATATATATATATATATATATATATATATATATATATATATATATATATAAGCATCAATTTTTACATAGACAGATAGATCAATGCATTCCAAAAGACCAGGGACCATATACAAACAAAGAAAATGCATAAAAAACAAGAAAATCACTAACAAAACAAACTAAAAAACATACAAAAACAAAATACAATAGAAAACAAAATTGCTTAATCGCATAAGCTTTTCCATATTTTCTAGTATTTACCTATATATACATCAGCTCGAGATATCGTTGTTGGGTTTCTGTTTTGAAGATTGTCAGGAAGCACCAAAAATAAGCACAATTAAATATTTCGCCCTGAAATAAGAAAGCACCAGGCACTCCACGAAAAATGGTCCGAATCTCCTTCATCTTCCTTGCAGATGACATAAGCATTTTGCCCTTCAGGAATTATTCTCTTTTCATTCAATTAGTTTTCCACAAAATAAGTTTTTCAAAGAAAAGCAAAGAGCTTTATTAAACCAAAAATAAGCAGAATTAAAGTCAAATAATCTTCCAAGCGTAAAACTATCACAAATCAGATATTACATTTAGCAAAAAAAAAGAAGAAACCAATAATGAATTGAATAATAATACTAAAAATTAAACTGATATTCAACTCAAACCCAAAACAAACAGAAATCGCAATAAATAACCAATTCAAACTCAGAAAGAGCAAAACTGATATGAGCGGGGCTGAAAGTCCCATTCATTCTCAAGACCAGAATATAACTTGCACTTGTCTGAAAACGAAACAGAACTCAATTTGAATTGACATTCAGAGAGACACCGCAAAATTACAAGTGGCCACCCCACCCCCATAAGACGTTACATTGTTGGAATTTAAAAAAAAAATATTTTAACGTGAGAGATTCTTAGAAAATTTTCGCGCCCAAACATTAAACCATTCAAACTTTGGAGTATATTACCATGGAATTCAAAAACCAAGCTTTAATGCTAAAAAAAAAGAAAAAAATGGCAGGTATAACTTTAAGAAATTCTCCCATACACAGTTTTATGTTGTCTAATATCATTTTTTTTATAATCTTGAACTCGTGAACACCAACCAATTGGTTTAATTTTAGTCTAATTTTAGTTAAGGTATTCGAAACTGTAAAATTCAGAAAACTACTTTAAACCTATTTTAAAATATATACTAACATCATTCCTTAGGATATATCAATAAACTTTACCCCCACATCCTAATGGTCAAATATATACCCCAAATTGTGTATACACAATGACTTTGCCATATGTGACTCTTCTTCAAATTAAATTTAAAAAGAACAAGTTTTTTCAACTGAAAGTAAGGAGCAACATTTTAAATCAGAACGAACACAAATTATTTCGTATATGAAGGTGTGTCCCTCTCTGCAATATCTTGCTCTTCATGCTAATATACTTAGCGCTTTTAAAAAAGCTTCTTATTTTAATTAAAAAGTGTTTGTTCAGAAGTCGTTCTTAAAAAACTGGGAAAAACAGTCAAATTGTAAAGTAAAGAACAAGGTATTAAGGAGGGTACACCCCCTTTATGTAGAAAATAATTTCTATTTGTTTTTAGTTTTAATGTTGCTCGCTACTTTCAGTAGTAAAAACTTTTTTTTTGTTTAAGATCGCTTTTCACATAATGCCGGTAAATCTAGCTCGCCATCTATGAAAATTCCCTCCTCTCACGAGAAACTCCTCCGTGAAAACTTCCTTCCAAGAAAAACAACCGATCCTTAAAATTCCTTTCTGTCAATTCCGTCTCCACTGACAATTCCTCCCCCCCCCCTCCATAAATTTTTACACACGATTCAGCCTGCAAAATTATCTTTAGAATATTTTAATTGGAAAAGAATTTAATGCTAATAATTTTTTTCTATCACTCGAAAACTTTCCCCTTCCATATGTATTTTTTCTCGGAAATTAAAACACACTGAACAACTGCCTTCTCCTGAACATCTCCACATTCAAAATTCAGTCGGCAGTTTTGCATAGGAATTCCGTCAATCCCTCATGTGTAAAGTTTGCCCTAGAAAGCTGACTTCCGAAAATTTCCCTCCCTACAGAAATTTATCTCCATGGGAATCAAGCCAAAAATCCCCCCCCCAAAAAATGTCTGTACACTTCCCAGTAACAAAAACTATCCGTAAACAATGGGCAAATGTTATAACTTAAAGACATATCCCCAGGGGTTGTGGGAGCCATATTATCTCCAAGGGCATAGTTTTGGGATCTTTAAACTGTTTTAAACAGAATGGCTATCTCGAATTATTGATCAAACGATTTTGGGAGAATAATAGACGTGTGAAGGGGGCTAGTTGCCCTCTAATCTCTGGCTACTTATAACGAACAGTAGAGCTTTTAATTCCCGTTCAAATGAGCTCTCTCCCGATGTTTTAGGACCACTGGTTCGATAAAATCGCCCCTGGGGAAGAGAAAAAATATAAAACAAAAAGAAAACAAATAAACATGCATCCGCGATCTTTCTTCTGGCAAAAAAATACAAAATTCCACATTTTTACATGCAAGAGCTAGAAACATCTACAGTTGGGTTCGCTGATATGCCGAATCTAGTGGTGGGATTTTCATGAAAAATATTTGTCTTCCAGGAGGCGTTTCCCCTCATTTCAAAACTCAGGAAAATGTTCTCGGGCTCGTAGCATTTTATTGCAAACACTACGCTTAGTGAATTTTACATATATGGAATCATCATAATTAGGCGATTCTTTAGGTATGTCTTTTGAAATTTAAATTTAGTTACTATTGAGTTGTGTTACTCCTGGTGGCCGGTGTTTGACCCCCCCCCCCCAGAGAAATAGCCCCCCCCCAAAAAAAAAAAAATAAAATACCCTTTTCTGTGGCTGGTTCGTCACCAGTCACTTTTGACTTATTAAAAAATGACTAAAACTCACTTCTGATCTAATGAGCAACCCCCGAAGTTTATGCGACCTTGAGGTGGAGGCTGTGGATGAGAAAGGGGCAGTAACCCTCCCATACAGACGAAATTTTGTTCATTTTTGAGGTGCAACTCTTTACATTCATAATATCAGCGTAGACCAGAAATTTTCCGAGAAATTAAACGGGAGTACATACCAATTTCCCATTTTTCATATGTTTTTAAAGTTTCTTTTGTTCCCCCCCCCCCGCCGTCGAAAAAAGCACAGCCCAAATTGAAATCCTGGTTACGGCTCTGGCGATCACAAATCGATTTCTACCTCCATCCTCCCCTCGTCTCTTCCTTATAATTAATTCTGTATTTATCTGATGGTTCAATAAGAGCTGAGATATCTTGGCATTAGGTAGGTAGGTAAGTTTTATTTTTATCCACAGTACAAACATAAATAAAAATGACAACACTAATAAATTATTGCAGCAAAAAGAAAGTCCTAAGGACTTATGCTGCAATTTCATATTATGATTTATAACATATAAATAAATATCTAAACATAACGTCTCATGATTAACCGCCTAGCCTATCTTATATATAAAAAAACCACAAAACATACACATGAACAAAATGCAACATAATAATCCTATTAAATATTATTTACCGGTATTCAGCCCCCATCCCACACCAAGAAACTGCAAAAAAAGACATCAAAAACCTCCTGTCGTTCAAAATTTATTACTTAAATAAAATGTTTTCAATTTATTTTTAAACCCATACAAAGTGACAGACTCTCTGATGCCAGCCGGCAGATTATTCCAAACAGAAGGCCCCAGATTATGAACTACATATGATGATCTGACTGTTTTTCTTTGTTCATGGCTTAAAAGTTGTGAATTTCTTGTATCATAATTATGGTGCTCCAGATTCATGGAAAAATAATCATGAAAATACTCAGGGCATATATGTTCCATGCTCTGGAACACAAAAATTGATGTCTGGTAGTCACGAATCTGACCAACATTTAAAACATTACACCGGGAAAAGCTAGCAATAGTTTTGGATTCAACCTGCTCTTTTATGTCCGCAATCAATCGAATGCTTTTATTTTGCAAAATCTGGATCCTTTTGTAATTAGAGAAGAAATTGCTAGCCCAATGAACACGACCGTAATCTATATAAGGATGAACAAGGGAAAAATAAATTATTTTTAAAATCTTGAATGGAAAAGTTTTTTTTTACACGTCTCTGAATTCCTAGACCCCTAGCCATTTTAGCACCAATAATACTACAATTCTTTTTCTAACTAATATTATTATCTAAATAAAACCCCAAATACCTAATTTCAAAAACTTGTTTAATGAGTAAATGTCCAAAATTTATTATTATCATTAAGTAACCGACCTGTTCTACTAAAGATAATGTAATTTGTTTTAGATGCGTTAACTGCTAGGGAACTACCTACTGTAAAACTGCGCAAACGTTCAAGTGCTAAATTAGCCTTATGTGCAACCTGCACCAAACAACTACCAATTACTGTTATCGCAGTGTCGTCCGCGAAAGAGGTCAGCGCTTCAACTCCAACATGTGAAGCCAACGAATTAACATAAATAAGATAAAGTAGAGGTCCCAGCACGGAACCTTGAGGCGCTCCACACTTAACACCGAACTCTCTGCTTGATATATCTGATAAAGCAACTTTGATAGTCTGGCCATGCAAATACGATGAAAACCACTTTACACAAGTACTACCTAACCCAAGCCCACTTAGTCTACTTAGAAGAGTACTAAAATCAACAGTGTCAAAAGCCTTACGGAAATCTACAAAAACAGTTAAAGGAACCATATTATTTTCAAGCGCATTATCAACAAAACTTAAAAGATGGTGTACTGCATGACTAGTGTAAGGAAATCCAAATTTTTGGCCTTACTTTATCAAAATTTCGATTTAATTCAGATATTAAAATTTTGAATTCCTCTAGGAAAAAATCCGGGCTAGCACCAGGGGGTCTATACACCGATGAAATAAGAAATGGATTATTATTACTTGTCACTATTTCAATAGCAAAAGTTTCAATCTTAACTTCAATCCATAAAGACAAATCTTCCCTTACTTTAAATTTTACATCATCCTTGATTATAAATGCTAAACCTCCCCTTCCCATCGCTGACCGGTTCTTGGAAATAAGTGTGTAACCTGGAAAATTAAATAACGAAGCAGGACACTGTTCACTAATAAATGATTCACAAATACCTATCACTTGCACCTCACTGTCAAGTTTGTTAATTATATCAACTACATCTTCATGTCAAGTAGTTAAATGACAATTGACAATTTATCCGAAAATTCCGACCGGCTACCAACATCACTCGACAAAATATTATCCAACGAAAAGCGATTATTTTCTAACCGTAGTAATCGCGAAAACATTCATAAATAAATTATCCTACTTCCTATTAAAGAACAATTACTACGAAAGAATGTAGATACTGAAGTACACATTTGTAACTACTATAACAAAAAAAAACAACATTCAGATTAGATATCGTCACAACTCTACAGTCGACGTGGCAGAGTGTCAGTTCCAGATCGAGCGAAAATACGGCCGTGATCGGACCATACGTTGTGGTTACCTAGCCTATCACGAGCCAGTTGCAGTATTTCTCGTCGCTTCTTAATTGAACTTTCTGACACAAATATAACAGATTTGGCCAGTTTGCTCTTAGCAGCAAATACCTTTCCAGCCACATCCTTAGACGAAAACTGGGCGAATACCGGGGCAATCATATCAGGCCGCGTAGAATTCGCTGGAAGGGTAAATCTATACACTTTAGTTAGTTCCGAAACAGTAACCTGTACGCCCATCTTGTCCGAGATAATACTATTAATACACGATTTTACATCAGCACCCAGAGCTTGTTTGACACCACTGAAAATAAGCGAATTCAGCCTATCTTCCTGCTCAATATCGACAAGTCTATTTTCAATCTTTTTCACTCGTTCTTCGAGGAGCATGAAGCTGTTTTTTAGCGATTTTAGTTGCTTTTCGATAAAATCAAATTTTGGCGAGTACTCGACCATCAAAGAATCATATACGTCAGATATAATTGATTCAGCCGAGTGCGGGAGTTGATTGTTTATGCGATCAGAAACTTTACGTGAAATTTCTTCCCTGAGATTCGCTTTTACAGCTTCAAATTCTCGTTGGGTCTGAGTTAGTCTGATGCTCAGGTCAGAAGATTGGTTGCCTATATCCGGGCTTAGATGTGACGGAAGATTTTTCGAAAGATGTCCTGGTTGATTGGTGCTGTTAGAAACAGTGCCCTTGCGCTAAGCACGATATTTTTCCAAGTATGGCTGGTAGATTTCTGGATCATTGTCCATTTCATAGAAAGCGAGCTTGGCCTCGTTAGTAGTTTTTTGCAGTGCCTCTGTTCTCTTTAATTTGACGTTCTTGGAGACTTTGGGTAGAGACTGTTTGAAAATCATGCGACCGTTTTAGCAGAAAACGGTGAATTTTGCTGGACCTGGCGCTTGCTTGACTTCACCAATAATTTTGACTGGCCACAAGGGATAACCCTGAAACTTAGCAACCGCAACATCTCCGATTTTCCAAGACAACATCGTAAACTACTAATTAGTAATTCTAATTAACATGAGACAAAGACTTACACGCAAGGGGGGCTTTTTTACGACCCCCCAGCTTCAAATAGCGCCAGATATTATCCAATTAGATTTGCAGCAGGCTAATCCAAATAAATTTCCTGCATCCGATATGACACGAACAAATTATAACACTGGTTAAACGAGTTTAGGTGTTTTTACTATGAATGGCGGATAGCAACTGAATGAATGGCGGATAGCAACTTCATTCAGTTGCTGGTTAAAGGTGTATTAAAATGCACCTTTTGACGTGTATCCCTTACTCACTAACTATAAAACAATCAGGATACCCCATTGTAGAATTTTAAGTGCCTTTTTAAGTTCTGTAATTTGTACGTTGCTTACAGATAGTATTTGTTATTGAGAAAAAATACTGACATTTTTGGCGGCGAAGTTTTATGCAGAGGGAGGAGAGATTGTCTGAGGGAGTTTTTAGTGGGAAGAAATTTTTGGCAATGATTTCCTTTCAGCGGGGATATATTTTCCACGAGGGTATTTTCTGGAGGGGATTTTCCAAGGGGGTGGCGATATTTTCCGTGGTGGCGGTTCCACTGCGAGGGTTTTTTCTGGGAGGGGTATTTTTCACGGGGAGGACCTTCAACCCCTTTTTTGTGTTAGATAAATGTCCTTGTCTTTTTCTTTGAACTATCCCTATTCTGATTTCCTGTGACTCATACCTTCCTTTCCGTTTGCTACCCCCATTTCCTTTTGCTTGCAATTCGTGGTTCCTCTCTATAGCATTAATGGCAGTTTTTCCATTTCATTCTGTAGACAGCTAAATTAGCTGGGTTTCAACTGCGTAATTACAAGGGTGACACACCCTTTTAAAAGTGTATTTTTGGACGACAATCTTGGTCGGAATTGGTTGAGAGCAGAGGCAGACTGAAAGCAAAAAGCTAAGGGGGCATTTAAGTTAGGTGGCCCTACCTATAACCCTCTTTATAGAAGGAATTTGTTTTTTTTGCATTTAATCAGAAAGGGCGTTGAACAATGAGTGGAAATTGCACGCTGCGTCATTCGCGCCGAAATTTGCGCTGCCGGGCAAATTAGGACTACCCAATAAATAGGAAGTAGGCTTAAGTAGAAAGAGGGCAGATACCACTAAACATTGTTTGTGCCTAATCTCCTTGATACTTGGTTGGACTTGCTCAGGTTTTCACACGAAAGGATAATGGCACAGTATTTTTACCTGTGTAAAATTTTCAGCTTTCGTCCTGTATCATGGATATCTGGGCCAAATAACATTCACGGTATTTGTCCTCTTCCTAAGGATGTTCGACACCACTGTGGGTTTTTCGACTTTCAATCAGAACGTAAAATGTGTATTTTGATCAGATACAAAACAAAATAACTGAACTAAAAGAGGAAAAAACTATTGCACTGACAAAAGCGATGTCAAAGTCTTCGAAAATCTTTTCATGTCTGCTAAGAAATCTTCTAATTGCAGTGAATCAAGCAGCTCAAGCATGCTTGCAAAAGATTATCTGATATTGTAGTTGTCTTAATGTTTGATCTTGTCTTAATGAGCTTCAGTTTTTAGAAGGATCTTTCACAGCTGAGATGAGAAAATGAAACCGTCAGCAGATATTTGTAGGCCAGAACAACTGAAGTGTATGCTGATGAGCACACATTCAAGCCTTAATAGTAGCCAATAAAAATTATGCAGTTGTGTCAAGAACTACAGGATCTTGAATCTCGCACATCAGCCTCTTTGCATTCAGCTCCGAGTTGAAGTCCATCCTTATATTCTGCACCAGGCCTAACCAGGCTAGTATTATGACCCGCACTACTAATTTTGTCGTGAACTGGGGGAAATCTTTTCAGCTCTGACCTCAGCTCGTCATGAGAAACCTTCGCCATGTCTACAACGTTCCAAAGGGCCGACACTGGCATTTCGCTTCGACACACAAGGCTGAAGGGGGTGGACTGCAAGGAAAATACGTCGGAGATGGGCTGTTTGTTTGAAAATCTGTCTTTCAGGCTGGTTGTCATTTGGTCAATTACTAGCCTGAAAACTTTGACTTGAAATTGTTATTCCAGATCTTCAGGTTGAGAATTATTTGCCATTTCTCCCGACATCTACTTTTCTTCGAAAAGCGACGAGCTGGTAGCTCTGAGCTAGTCTGAAGGTGCAAGGAAGTGAGTCTCTAAGCGACCCTGGGTCTTTGATACGAACTTGGAGGCAATTTTTTTGACACTTTCGAAGGAAATGCTCTCTAGATCCTTTCTTGCTTTATCAGCCACGTTCAAGGCCGTCAAAATGCCCATCTCTTTGTCTGGAGATACATTGAAATAGGGTCAATAGCTTCAAATACAGCAAGAAAAAAGTGAACGGTTAGGATTGTTTGGTACTCCTTAGGCTTGCTCAGCAGTGGGTCAGTTTCAGATGAAGTTTTGAGTCGAAAAAACTACCGTTGTCCACCGAGGACCAAACGTACACTGCATCTAAGTACAGGTAATCGTCACTGGAAAATATCTAAACAAGCGACTTCTTTTCTGCCCACTAATGAGTTTCACCATTTTTCTGTAGCTTTTCCAACTTCGGCTGTCCTTCTTTTGTGTTCTCTACTTGTTGTCACCACAGGCCGATTCGTTTTCATGACTCAGCAAAGAAAAATGAAGTTCTGTCCATGGTGCCGAAAAGATTTCTCACCTCTGTTGCACTGCAACAATCAACAAAGCAAAGGTTTAGAACGTTACTGTAGCACCTGATATAAACAGAGTCTGGAAAACGATTTTTAACGTGAGAACAAAGTCCGATAAATTCACCCCTCGTATTACAAGCACCGTCAAACGATTGCCATGCTATCTTTTTGTACTTTAGTCCATGCTGTTCGATCTTGGCTTGCAAAAGTTTGTTCATACCCTTGGCGCTGGAATCTTAAACAGGTACGACAGCAGGGAGCCATTTGGGAATTTCTTCGTCTTTCCCATATCTTAACAAAATATAAGCCTGGTCCACAACCCCAGCATCCTGAGTTGTGTTTATTTGGATGCTATAATTTTTTCCCCGATTCCGTTTACTAAAGCTATCCGCATGTGTTTCAAAATACTCCTTATCACTTTCTGGACCATCGTCTAAGAAAGAAAAGTGACGAGTGAGCCACGACAACAATATATAACCTCAAGGAAGTTCCCGTGGTCTTGTGTTTGTTTGAAGCTCAAGCCTTTTCAGGTCACCATGTGATCTGAAAGGTAATCCTTATCTCCCCAACAGCTTCACGACCTCAAAAATGCGATTCAGTACTTGGATGTTTTACATGATCTGTTCTTTCCGTTTACTCGCCTAAGCGCTGTTTATATACCATCCAAGGTCTTAGCAGCTTTCATCTTGAGCATATGCTTGAACCACAGCGATATGGCCTTTCGATTTTTCATATGCCTCGATTTTCTCATGGGCATGCCGAAAATTGGTGAACCCAGAAACAAACTGCGTTTTTCCGTCAGAAAATGTGATGCATATGCTGCAAAGAGCTGATTTTACCGTCATTTCTCTAGTTTCAAGAGTAACCAAGGACCAATAGCCTGAACCAGTGGTTTGTTTTTGGTAATAAATTGAAGCCAAGTCGAACCTAGGCTTTTCTATTTCAGATGTTGTCGGCAGGAATGGATGTGACCTCATGAAGTTTAATTTTTAAGCTACTCTTGAATTCGGCAGTAAAGAGTAGGATATAAACACGCTTCTTGGTAAAGATGGTTATGCCATCAGCTAGCTTCACGTCCAAATCTGGTTTGGATCGTCATCAATCTGGTTTTGATATGCTGTAGGTTCCTCTGCTATGGGCTCTACTGGTCCGGAAGGCGTCTAAGTATTTGACTATGTTGGCTAACCCTATGTTGAAATTGGGTTGATGTTGTGTGCCTCTTCAGTGTGGTTCTAAATAACGGAATATTAAAGTAAAAACACCCAGTCACACAAGTAGACAATCTAGGGTGAAGTTATCAAGACTTCTGTAAAATGCCACAGGCATGGAAGCTAAGACGCTGAATCTTGGTTCAAATTCACTTTTTGACAATCTCCTAACAAAACACAGGATTTATCAAGGTTCATTGTTCGGATAGAATTTTTCAATAGCCCATGACTATGAAAAAATACGATCCAATCATTGACCTCTGGTTTCATAAAAGCAAAACCTGAAAAATTTCGCCTAAGACAAAAAGCTGCCTTTTTACCAGTCGTATGGCCAGTCTAATCTCTCGGGAATGGAAAAAAAACGTCATACAATCACAAAAGTTAAACAGAGGCAACAACGCCTCATAGGGTCAATTCAATGGACCTCGAATGGGTGGGGATCTGTCCAAGCTATTGTCGCCTAAGCACCTCATTTTATCAATTATCGTGCCAATAGAAATTTTATAACTGGTACAGCCTCAATAGACTGACAGGCTTTTGTTATTAAGATTTGCCCCTGAATAATCAGCAGTGACATTCATGCGAAAAATACTTAGAATCTAAGACCAACTTAGAAAAAAACTTCGAATCATAGCCAAAAAGTTGAAAAAAAGCGGCAAAAAGTATTATTGACCCTAGTTCTCGACATAAATAATAACTTTCTCTGCTGTGGGCCTTTTCCAGCCTCGGAAAGTTTTTTTTTTCTTTGCTTGAGTCTCAGTTTTTCAAATCCGAACTTAACTTTTCTGTCAGTCACTTCGTCCATCTTATCACAATTCTAAAACTTATAAACGCAATAGTCAAAATGTTACACTTGTCTAAGCTAAAATCCTTTTACTCAGGAAAACAAGACAAATTTATTATTTTACCAACAGAGCACATTGACACTGCAATATGTACTGACTCTCCTAGTAGCTTGTAACGGAATCGGGCACACAAAAACACAAAACTCCAACCCCTGAGTCAAGTGACAGCCTCTGGGTTATATTTATCACATTTTAGTCCATGGACGAGCCTGTTTGACAGCTGCATCGGTCCCTTCTTACAGCAGGGTGCTGGTTTCTACACTGAGTCTGTACGTAGGCCTATAATAACACAGACGAAAAATTGTCGAGCGGAATTTTTGGGAACATTATGTCGACTGTACTTTTGTACGAGAAAAAAAAAATAAACGACCGGCCCGATGCAACTCAAGGCCGACTGGGCCAGAGGGCAATTGCTTACTTACCCCCGGCTCAGTCCACCTCTGATTGGGAGTGAAAGAAAAAATCAGTCCAAACATTCTAGCTTAACGTCGCACCAGGTCAGGGTTTGGATTGGCTAGACTCTGTACGCTGTACCCGGGTGATTTTATCTTGTCTAAAGACGAGAAGAATGTTTGTTTTTAGTTGATGTATAGACTGTGATTTGAAAACAAGTAAGATAATTATTTTCTACTGTTGCCTTCTTTTGATTAGCCTGTGTAGAGAGGCTTGGGTTTACAGAGGAGGTTGGACTTACATCGAGAGCCCTGTGACAGGAAATATCTTTCCGGGAGGGAAAAACAGAGAATTGTTGACGCTTAATACTTGTGACCTTGGCGTAGCGTCTCGGGCCGATTAGTGTGGCACTTCTATACCGCTGCAGAAGTACACTTGTCAGAACCCTGACAGCTGTTGAAAACCGACAAGACCGGGCCACGTAGAAATCCCTGGCGCGTTAGGGTTAACCCTGACCCCTGTGGTACTGCCAGGTTACTCTGGTGTCACTCGAGATCTCAAAATAGTGGCAGACGTGGATGAGGGACCCTTCCCCCTCGCCTACACTGGTGGCAGCGACTAAAGGAAAGCTACCGGAAGACAGCTATAAGAAGCCACGTTTTCCGCAGACACAGGTGGAAATTAATCTACACCAAAATAAAAACAAAAATCGAAAGAAAGTTCTGAATACTGCTAGTTCATAACTCTACTCCATGTATACTCTACTCCACTCCATGTACAACTCTACTCCATGTATATCCCCGTCTCTTTAATTTATGCCACCTTGACAAAAGAAGTTTAATGTAAATTGGTATGATAGAAAGTTTTGAATAGACCTAGTTCATAAATAAAACTTTCCAAAAATGCCAGAATGTCCGTATATTTCATGCAATCCACTGAAAATTACAAAAAAAATAGTGATATATGTTCGGGCTCCCCCAAGGAACTACCTACCAACAGAAAGTGGGTCTTCATAGGAAATCCCCCGAAATGTAAAAAGCTCCTGAAATGGGATCAAAAGCCACGTGCTCGGGATGGGATTTCTAAAGACATGTCCGTATATCCCATGATAAAACATAAAGGTCTTGAAAAAGATAAGGAATAATAAAAGGTGAAAACAATCATAAAATGCTGGGGTTTCCCCCAAGCTGTATTATATCACTAAAGGTAAAAACCCTGAAATGGGATGAAAAGCCACGCGCTCGGGACAGAATCTCTACAAACATCTTTGTATATCCCACGATAAAACATAAAGCTCTTGAAAAAGACAAGAAATAATAAAAGGTGAAAATTAGTATAAAATGCTAATGTTTCCGCCAAGGTGTACAAGCTCTTCAAAAACATAATGAATAATGAAATTTTAAAAGAAGTATAAAATGTTGGGACCTCCCCCCAAACTAAATTATATCAATAAAGGTAAAAACCCTGATATGGAATGAAAAGCCACGTCCCCTTTAAACGGAGAAAATAACAATAATATGAAAAAAACTATAAATATTGGAAAATACTGATTTAAAAAAATAAATGTTAAAAGTAATCCCCTTGTTTTCAAGTACTATTTTGGTTTCGAAGTATATCCTGAAATACTTGCATATCAGAAAACAAACAACGGAGAACCGGTAATATGATAACCCCATTAAAGTAAAAAGTTGTCCCAGTAGATTTGGTTGATAATGATATATTCTAGAGGGGTTAAAAAAAAAAGATTCAACATCTCTTAAGACACTGAAATTTTCTTAGCCAGATATTAGATATACAACTTTTTGGTAAAAAAAAAAAAAAAAAATAAACATGGTTTCCTGGAATTCTAAGAATAGAACATCTGGTAGCAGAGCATGATAAAATGTAGGTTTCATTTCGTAGTAGGGGGTTTCTCTCCCAGCGAGAAAGTAATGCCTTGAAATCGTTGCGTGGGGCTTAGACCTAGGTTAAAGGACTGCCTCTCTGGAACACATATGTTCACAGTGGGGGTATATCTCTAAGCAAGAAAACAATGTCTTGAAATAGTTGCATGGGGTTAAAGGAGAGCAGGTTAAAGGATTGCCTCTCAGGAGCACATATGTTACATACAAGACAAAAAGTGTGAGAAAAAGACTACAATTTATCGTGAAAAACGTCTCCTACAATGTGGTGAGAAGAGCCCTATCACTTGTCATGGAAATAGTCTACACAATGTCATGATGAATAGTCTATAGGATTAGCGTATAAACTCTTGGCTGCGACCGCTAAAAAGGAATGGGACCTGTTGGATAGGCTTTGGGGCCTGGAAACAGCAATTGCAGGGGCTGGATAGGAAATCTCCCAGGAGTTACATTTATATTTGTGACTGACTTAAACCCATTCCGAGTCCAATCATTGGGCAAAACTCTCCCTCAAGAATTCCTGGCGGGGTATACCCTGCAAAAGTTAGAGCCGCCGTGCTGTAGTTTGGTGAGTTGATTGCAAAAGGTTCATTCTGTCTGAAAAGAGTTTTGATACCTCCTCAGACGGAGGGCAATCCATGTATTTGAAGAAAACTGTCATTAACATCACGTCGAAACGCTCCTGGATCAACTGGAGGGGTTCGGCATCAGCCCCTTGGCAACACTACAATTACGCTACAATTCGTTTTAGTACTTTTAAAGAGCTATTTATTCTAACTAAACGACCTTTGTGATTCAGAAGTACATGACTGATTCAGTAAGTACAAATCTTAGTTGTTAATTTTTTTTTTTAAGGCTTTGCGGTTCCATCATAAGTGATGATATGCCACTAGTTCTAGTAATTACCAGTCTTTTTGCTTTTGAGAAATTTATTATACCTTCTTCTGAACGCCTCAAGAAAAGAAATTTCCGGGATTACCTCTACTAGGAGGTCATTCCAAGTGGCAGTAGATCGTTTGGGCGAAACTCTCCTTCATGTATTCCTGGCGGGGTATACCCTGCACAAGGTAGAGCCGCCGAGCTGTAGTTTGGTGAGACGATCACAAAAGCTCTATTCTCTCTGAAAAGACTTTTGATACCTCCTCAAATGGGGGGGGGGGGAACCCATGTATTTGTAGAAAATTGATAATTAACGCCACGTCGAAACGCTCCTGGATCGACTGGAGGGGTTTGGCATCAGACCCCTCGTCAATACATCGCTCTTTACGCTAAAGTTTGTTTTAGCACTTTTACAAGAGCTATTTATTCTAATTAAACGGCCTTTGTGATTCAGGAATCATTCTTAAAGAATTAAAACAAAATTCGAACTTCAGCGTAAAGGGCGAGGTATTGACAAGGGAGCCACCCCCCTCATATACGAGATCATTTTTGTTCGTTTTAAATGTTAATGTTGCTGCTTACTTTCAGTTGAAAAAACTTGTTTTTATTTAATTCTTAGTGGAAGCCTCCTAACGAGAGGATCCCTGTCACCCTTATTTACTCAATTAAAACAAGGGTCTAGGTAAAAGCGACAAACACCTGACCTCTAATCTAAGAATTTAGGTAATGTGATGATTATCTCATCCCGCAATCAGAAAAATCCCATGAATAATATAGCTGTTTATTATTTTATTACAGCCTATTATATGAATAATAGGCTGTTTTAGTCCACTTGCAGCTGAGTGAATGTCCTTACCTGAGGGAATCCATGTTTTGGATACTAAATTCAAAGCTTTAATTCTGTGAAGAGCTGGATAACCCCCCCCCCCCCCCAACAACGTGGCAACTTAGTAGGTAGCTGATCTAAGAGCGAAACTAATATTTTCTCATCCTATTCGACTATTTCTTAAAAATGAAAATACTAAAATAAGTGGACTTTCATCTAATATCATAAATATAGCCTATAAAAATATATGCACAGCTGTGCAAGAACACCGAACAAAATCAATCCAAATTTCAAGCTTTCATGGAGATTCACTCACTGACATTCAAAAGATTTCTCAGAAACATTAATTAAAACAACCGAATCGTTATAACTAAAGGAAAAATACTTAACAATAAAATGTTATCCTTTTAAATAGTATTTTACAAGACCTCTTAAGAGGCGAACACAAATCTGATCGTTAACGAGAAGGGGTCCAAAGAGCTTTTACCGAGAGAATAGCCAGATATCCTATGAGAATATTTTAAGATAAAAATTTTAATAATTTTTAGTTGGGATTCACCATCACCCTTCAGTTCAGATATACCCTTATTGATAACCAGGAGGCTGATTATACATTCCATGTTGCTGCTGCTGCTGTTGTTGTTGCATTGCCAGCATTTGCTGTTGTTGCTGCAATCTCTGCATTTGCTGTTGATTCATAGGTGCCGAGCCACGGGGGTATCCCGGCTGTTGATTCATCGCCATTGTCATAGTACCACCCTGAAATTATAGATCTAATCAGGGAGATATGAAGTGCGTCCCATACAAAAAAAGCTATCCATCCAACCTAGTAACACTCAAACTTTTTTTTTTAAACTGTCAAAATTGCATTTGAATTCTGGTAAAACTAAACCAGAGTAAAACATAGGTAGAAATTACAAATTAATAGTTAAAATTGGTGCATAAATATATATTTACAGAGCAAGTTATTGACAACACATTGCTCTCTTCTCCTTTCTTTCTGTTTCTGACTGCAATGTGTAAACGGTAATTATTCAGCGAGGAAAAAAACAACTATTTTCCTACTTTAGTAATCAAGATAGATAAGTACTTGAATGAGTCAATGACCCTACTCACCCGTCCAATCACCTAGGACAAACAGTACAATCAAATACAGTCAACCAAAAAGAAACGTTTCTTTCTCTGTCTGTGAATTTATATTACACAAGCACTCGAACTATTTGTATCTCGGGCAACGACACTCCCAAGTTTTCAGTTGAGTTATTTATTCTAATTACACGACACTCCAAGTTTTCAAGCATATTATTCAAGTACGCGAAGAACTGAATAACGAACGAAGCAATAAGAAATCGCAATGCTGCTATATTTGACAACTGGATGGTTTGCTTCTATCGACAAACATAAATTTTGCAGACAACTTTGCCTTGCTGGAAGCCCACGACTTACAAGACATGGC
Source organism: Artemia franciscana (assembly GCF_032884065.1). Classification (NCBI taxonomy): domain Eukaryota; kingdom Metazoa; phylum Arthropoda; class Branchiopoda; order Anostraca; family Artemiidae; genus Artemia; species Artemia franciscana. The sequence continues at coordinate 9,210,572 of NC_088878.1, read as the reverse complement.
TGGTGATGTCTCCAAAGCTTCGAAGTGCATTGAGCTTACCGTAATCAGCTCCAAGAGAAAAGTGATGGCCGTCATCCATTCCGTTTCACATCAAACCTTCTTGAGCGGCAAACCAATTGAAAATGTAGAGGAATTCAAATAGCATGGAGGGCACAGAGGGCCCTCCATGGGCACGGAGGGCCAGACGTGAAATGTCTAAAAACAAAAATCAGAGTCTGTATAGCATCCGTCCGAAATGTAGTATTGTACGCCTAAGACATTGTTGCTCAAAGCAGAAGAGGCAAGAGCGTTGAACTTGCTCGATCAACACTGCCTTCACTATATACTTCGAATCAACAGGTGGTCTGAAATTCCCAATAATGAAGTAAAAAGCCGTCGTGGCCAGTCTGAAGAGCTATCTCTTGTCATTAAAAGAGGTCACCTTAAGCTCCTTGGCTACACCATGCAACGCGCTAAAGGTACGATATTTCGAGACGTCTCCATCTCCGAGCCAGCACCATTCTGGAGACGACATCGGGGAGGAAAGAGGAAAAAATCTTAGGAAAAAACTCAAAGAAGACCTTGAAATATGGGGAGGTTACTGGAGGCATGGTCAGAGATGGGACAGAAAAAGGCTGAAGATCTTCGGGGAAGGTGCAGTCGACGGATCGGAGGGATCGTCGGAAGTAATTCCGATGCCCATTGGTGCCAGACAGGATAGTTATTCACCTGGTTACCGCCAAAAAACAAGAAGAAGAATCTATTGAACTGTTTGCTTTTTTTCGTCTGTTCACTTTTTATTATAACATTCTACATTCATTTCTTTCAGCTATTTTTTTAATTAACATGATGAATGCATAGCTCAAAGTATGGACAAAATAGAAATTATTTCTCCTTCTCTTTTTGCAAAAAGAAAATCATTTTACTTATTAATTAAATGGTTATATTTGTTGTAAAAAAAAAATTGATACCAATAGATATATCAAAAGAATGAAATTTTTATTCTGGTTTCAAATATATAGGCTTCATTAAGTTTAGTCTTACGAAACATAGGCTACCAGTCTGAGAAAAGTTTGCGTTGTTTTCGAAAAAGGGGAAAATATCCCCTAGAAGTCCTAGAATCTTAATAAGAATTACACCATCAGATTCAGTGTATCAGAGAACCCCATTGTAGAGGTTTCAAGCTTCAATCTATAAAAATAAGGAATTTCGTATTTTTTGCCAGAAGAAAGATCACGGATGCGTGTTTTTTTTTTCTTCCAGGGGTGATTGTATTGACCCACAGGTCCTAAAATATCGTGAGAGGGCTCATTCGAATGGAAATAAAAAATTCCAATGCCTGTTTTAAGTGACCCAACAGATTGGAGGGCAAGTAGGCCCTCTTCCCCGCCCCTTTTTCCCCATAATTTTCCCGATTGAAATTTTGAAATAGACATTTTGTTCATCATAGATAAAAGGCCCAATCACAATGCCTTTGGATAGAACATGACCCCCCACAGCCCCAGGGAAGAGGTTTTGTAAATTCCCTTACAAAATTCTTTTTATATTCCTTGCTTTTTCTTTTCCGTCTCAATTTTACGCGTGCTGTTGTTAACGGTAATTGTCCCGGGTAAATTTTCACTGGGAAGTTTTCACTGGGCCAGATTTCATGGGATTGTTTAAAAAACGATAGAAAATTAAATATAAAAAACAAGTTTTTCAACTGAAAGCAAGGAGCAATATTAAAACTTAAAAAGGAACAGAAAGTATTACGTATATGAAGGGGGTTGCCTCCTCCTCAACACCTAGCTCTTTACGCTGAAGTTTGAATTCTGTCCCAATTCTTTAAGAATGGCTCCTGAAACACACGGATCGTTTAAGTGGAACAAAAAAAAATCTTTTTTCACAAGTACTAAGGAACTTTAGTGTAAAGAGCGAGGTGTTGAGGAGGAGGCAACCTCCTTCATATACTTAATAATTTATGTTCGTTTTAAGTTTTAGTGTTTTTCCTTACTTTCAGTCGAGCAAATTTATTTAACAAAAGTAAAGATCCGTATTAATACGTAAGACGAGCAGAAATAAGGTCTAATTTATCTGGTTATGTCGTTTGTCATTTTAAGTCTAAATAGACTTAAAACGATCAGAAATCATGGCAAAAGAATAAATGAAGCCTAAAACGAATATAAATTAAAATAAATAATTACATCCAACATAAAGACAACAGATCCTAATATAGAGGAATAAATAAATCCTAAAACGAGTAAAAATTAGAATAAATACTCAAGTCATACTTAAAACGAACAAAAATTGATAAAAAGAGGAGTTTAGCTATCCCCCCATTAACCGTTAGCCTTTTAAACTCCCTTACGTCCAGGTCTACTGAATAAGTATTAGGGAAACGAAAAATAGAGCTGGGGGGGGGGGTCAAAACACAGAGCGGTATATTTTTGGCGTTACAAGCAGTAGTACGTCTTGAAATATACGAAAGTGACAGGTGTGGTAAAAGAGTAAAGGGCAGTGTTACATGCTGAAGTAAGTGTTATTTTTTGCCACGAGAGTATCATTTTCTTTGTACTACGACATGTTCTTCAGTGACCCACAAGAGCGGAAGGCTCTTTATACCATAAACTTTCTGCAGCATGTAATAAGCCCGGTACGTTTTTTGTGTCACAAGTTGCGCAGTATCATGCGCTGTGATTAAAAACTTATGGTTCAAAAGTTCTACAAAATGACAGACTAGCTTCAACACTTAAAGATTCAATCATAAAAACATGGTACGAAAAGTCGTGGTATGAAAAAAAGATGTGAGATTAGATAAAAACAAGAAATTTCTTACCTGCATGTAGGAGGGTCTAGGGGCCATCCCCCTCTGTGGCATCATTCCTCCAAAGTTTTGTGCTGGAGCCTGTTGGGATTGATTTGTATACATCCCAAACTGTTGATTTCCCATACTTTGACCAGGCATCTGCTGATACTGCTGAGCCATCTGTTGGGGATACATTCCACCTTGTCCAGCAACACCGCCACGCATCTGTTGCTGTCGTATAAATTGCTGTTGACGCTGCTTATCTAGCATAGCCATATTTTGGAATGGTTGGTTAGGAGTTTGACCTCTCATTGGACCCGCCATGGTGCCTTGCTGCATTCCACCTGACATGGGACCTTGTGGCATAACATTAGTTTGAGCTGTATTACCATAAGCAGCAGTTGGTTGTGTCTGACGTCCTCGGATCATGTTGGCAAGGGCTTGACGTGATGGAATAGGTGCACGCTCGAATCTTGGGCCCACACCTAGAATTAATAAACATAATTACTATATATATATATATATATGTAATTTAAATTTTCATATGCATTGGAATGTTCCTATGTTTCGTATCCTTTATGGGTGCCTTCCTTTCCTAGTCACGTTTGGAATTCAAAAATATCATATTTAATGAAAAAAAAGAATACTTATAAACTAGTTATTTGTTTCTGTTGATATTATTATTATTCCAAAATAAATTTTCTATCAGTTCCAAATAGGTTCTAATAGGATTGAAAGTTTACAAAATTAGTTAGAATACAAGACGAGTGAAGGGAGCTAGCAAAAGTGGGTTCATTGCATGAACGGCAGAGAAGGCAAGAGGTTAAACGTATTCTTCAAATGCAACAGGGTTCTTTACTTTAGCAATGGCTAACTAAGGATTCAAATTTTCTTAAATACAAAGATCTAGAATAGCAAAAGGATGGGGAATTTTCGGTAATATTTAAAGAGTAAATGAAAGCAAAAAGATCCGAGTGAGGCCAAACCTGATACATTACTATTGAATGTGACTAACCAAGCATAAAAAAAGGAAGAAAAAAAAGAACTTGAAACTTTGGACCAATATTAGCGAGCAGTCTTCAGTGTACACGTAAAATTAAACAACATCCATGAAACATCCACGATAAAAATAACACTTAAAACACAACACTAACAATATCTACACACAATTTACTCTACACGATAAAGAGATATGTCTTGAAGAAACGAAACACAACTGATTAAATGCCTTAAAGGAACAAGGAAAACAATTGAAACCTACGAATAATATAATATTGTTGCTTTTTTTGGGTAAATAATTTATGTACATAATTTTCAATGCTAAGAGGTTGAGAAATGCCAAGTAGAACTTTTGCTCTTAAATAAGTCTTTTCACATTAGACTATTGTAAAAACCAACTAAAATCACCAGAATCATCATAATCAAACTATTTTTTTTTACGGTTTGAAAATCTATTTTGACATTGTTTTTGTAAATTAAAACAAACAATTTATTTTAAATAGTTCAAACTATTTGGAACAACCGGAAGATTTAATTTATTTAACAAAACTCAAACTTCTAAATTATTAAAGTACTTGAAAAAAGTTGCTTCTACAATTTTTAACTGGTCTCCAAAATGACTTCTTAGACCAAACTACCTTTCTAATTTTATCAAAATGAGATGAAAAAATGATAAGGGGTAAAAATTATTAGGGGATCAAAATAATTGGAGGGACCCCCCCTCCATATATGGAATAATTTCTGTTAGTTATCAGTGCCAAGTAAATCGAGCCCTACATAGAATTTTATGCTGCTCAATTTATATAGCCAATCAATATATATAGCATTTAAAGTGAACATAGTAGCAACATCTGGAATGGAATTTCTGGATGACAAGATAATAGATTTTGGAAATAAACTATAAATGTTTCCCTCAAACATTTGATCAGAGTTGAGTCAGTATCTGCACTCCTCATTTTTAATTTCTAGACAGATTGTTTACGATGAATATGAAGACTTTAGACGATGATACGACGATTTTGTGAATTTTTACATTAACCCAGTGTGGAAGGACTCGTCTAAATGCAAATAGTTAGACTTAACGTAACATAACTTATCAACTTAGCGTAGAAAAATACGTACGCCGCTTAACAAAATAAAGCAATCTTTTTATTTAAAAATATCATGTTTAACCTAAACATAGATTGTTAACTCTTATTTGAATCTCATGCCAGAAAATACATTGGAGCTACATAGCATTACTACTGACAACTCACCGCAGCACTAAGCCACCTGAGGCTAACACAACTACGCACGTTCCGCCTCCATCCCAATCTATTCAAAGCTTCCCTCTTTACACCCTTCCAAGAAGTTCCATTTCCTTTAAGTCTTCCTTTATGAAATCCACCCATCCCAACCACAAAAGACCTGCTTTCCGTTACTTCCCTACTAGGCTATTCAAAAAGGGAGCTACTGGGTGCAAGAGAAAACCTTAGGAAATCATCGACCTGATTCGATAACTTTTTAAATATTCTGTTATAAATATTCAACAAACACTAAATGTTTGTTACTGACTTCATTTACTCCCTTCATGGCCTGAAGTCAGAGTTCTCCTCCACGCTTTCCACCTAGAAGTTTCCAAAGAAATTAAAGACGTGACCTTTGGAATTTTCTCTCTGAGTTGAAATTTCTACGCATGACATAAATAAATTACGCAGCCTACAGTAAATCAAGTTACAAATTTTTCTTTTGATACAAAGGTTCAAAAAGCATTATGACCAACAGAGAAAGTTGAAAATAGAAAGTCTTAAGCCTATTTCTCTGTCACTCTTTCCCCCGCATGGTATAATGTGCTTACTAGGATATTCAAAAACGAAGCTACTATCTGCATGAGGTAACTTTAGGTAAAAATCGACCTAACCTACGTATTTTTTTTAATCATTTTCGTAATAAATTAATAGGTAACCCAAGGGATGCAGCGCCCCCTTGTCAGAAAAATAGAGCAATATTTATCTGTAAAAAGTATATAAGCTAACCTTGATTCATCTGCTGTGGATAGTACCCCTGTTGCCCATGTGTTTGCTGCTGGTTGTAGCCCCATTGTTGCTGTTGCTGCTGATACATTGCTGATTGTGGGCCTTGGAAGCCCATATTTACAGGAGGTTGCACTATTCCACCCATAGCACCAGCATTCACACCCCCACGACGGGGTCTTCTTTTGTTAGGCACTGCTTGTGTATTCATAGCAGTTGTTTTGGCCCGTTTAGCGCGTGGTGATTCGCTTGACATGGGTGTATCAGGTTTTATCTCCTCTCGCTGAGAGTTGGGACCCATCAAACTTTCATTCTAAAATTAGAATATACAAGAATTTGATTACTACTTCAGGTTCGCACAGAAAAAAAAACCTGCGATATATCAACATTTGTAAAAATTGCAATGTCAACAGTAGTATATTTGATGAATGAGTGGTTTTAATTGCCGTTACTTTTACAAGAGATGTCTTTTCCAGTTGTGTCTGGGCAGTTTTGTCGTGTCAAATAAATTGAGAGAAAAATTACCAAGTTATCTGATATAACTCTGATTTTTTTTTTCCCATATACTAAATCACTTAACAAAGCAAATTGAATCACAAAAGTCGACAACCAGATTTTCACATCAATATTTCTCGTAGACGAATGTCCGAGTAAAATTAGACTTGCTGGTTCATTCAGCTATTTTTCAAAAAAAGACAACATGAAAAAAACATTCGTTTAGATGAAAGATGAGGAACTTCTTTTTTTCTTTGAATGAGACAAAAATTAGCAGAAAACACTATAGCAATAATTCACAAAGTTTCATACAAAAAGGACTCTTTTTTTGGTTCAGCTGATATAATTAAAATAATTACATAATTAAATAAAATTAATTTAAAAAAAAAGTATAATTAATTTTCTAGAGCGAATTTATCAAAAAATATAGTTTAATTACGGTTTAAAAAAAATTCTTTAAGATTCACTAATAATTCCAATTATTTCCCTTATTCATAGCTTGACCATCTTCCAATTTAAACTTAGTGGGAAACAGAATAAGTAGCTGAAGAGCCAAAAAAAAAAAAAAAACAAAGAAAAAGAAAACAAAGTTGACACTTTTTGTACAACAAAAAATCCAGCATCCAACCAAAAAATAATTGAGCTATCACAAGTTGGAAAGCAGATACAATTTATTTATTATTTTTTTTCAAACGCATCAGAAATTTTTCCTCTCCCCCCTAGACACAGTCTTGGTCTGAATACAACAAGGTAAGTATCTATACCAATTCGGTAAAAGAAAAACGAAGATGTAATAATAAATAAATAAAGTTGACACTTTTTCGCAATAAAAAATCCAGCATTCAACCGAAAAATAGTTGAGCTATCACAATTTGGAAAGCAGTTACATTTTTTTTTTTACAAACGCATCAGAAATTACCCCCCCCCGGAAACAGTCTTGACCTGAATATAACAAGGTAAGTATCTATACCAATTCGGTAAAAAAAAACGAAGATGAAATAATTAATAAATAAATTTGACACTTTCTTGGAATAAAAATATCCAGGATACAACCAAAAAATAGTTGAGCTACCACAACTTGGGAAGCATGTTGAGACATTCAAATATGCGATCAGGTCACCACCCAATGCAATGAGCGGATCCATTCACCCTGGGTGCACTCAACACCCAATCTGAAAGCCTAAATCTTGGTTTAGAAGGAGAAGACGTGAAATAGAGTTTGGCATTTAATATTTCCATTAAAATTATTATGTCCAAGGTAACAATGATGATCACATAAACGCCTGTTTATAATAGCAAACTCCCCATTCGTGAGCCTGTTTCAACTAGCCGGTTTCTATCCGATTAGCCATTTTAATCTGTTTATGAACAAAATCAGGCTCCTTTAGCTCAAGTCTGAATCAAGGCCGCATAGAGCGTTTTCTTCAGGGGGAGATACAAAAAAAAATCATAGACGCATCAAAAAGTTGTATATATACATTTTTGTTACGTTTTCACGAGTCAGACAAACATCAAGGTGGGTGGAAGGTTCCAAACCCTTACTCCCCCTGGATATGGCCTTTGTCTGAATACAAAAATATACGCAACTGGGGTTTCCTGGTATCTACGCCAGTTCGGTACCATTTCAAAGAGATTCAAATAAATAGGTCGCAAGTCTAATAGGTCGCAGTGAAAAGGTTAAAAGCAGAATAGAAAAGGCCCAAGTGCTTATATTTCTAAGTTCCGAGTAATATCCTATCAAGCATTTTCATTCTTTTTTTTCTATTTTTTAAGCGTCTTTTTTCATACTTTTTTGTTAATCTGTGATAGCGAAATAATTTGATTTCATCTTCTTGTCGTTAAGATCGGTTGAGTTTAAGGCAAAACCTAATATTAACAAAATTTTGGGTTTTGAAAGTTTTTTTTTTTGCTTTAGGAGCTAAAGTTAAATCTAAAACGGTACATCTTTGTAAAAAAAAAATTTAATTTAAAAAAAATATTCTATTAAATATTTAATTTAAAGTTGCCAGCACACTTTTTAAAAGGCAAAATTTTTCCCATAGAAATTTTAAAGGCTGTACGAAATGTAAAAAAATGAAGACTATACCTCTTCCTCAGGAGGCACAGGAGGAGGTTCCAAATAATGAGAGCAAGATTTTCTCTGGTCATGTGTGTGATGTTTCAGCAGTCTATGCATTTCTTCATATCGCAATGGTCGTCTTTCAACCTTAACAGCCCCAAACCAAGAGAGGGATAGCGGCGCTGGAGTTTTATGACCTTCCAATATGTCCCATGGATTGAGACGGTGTTTTTCGTGGACTTTCAGTCCCTAAAATAAACATTTCTCAAGTCACTTTCAAGAAATAAAACACAATTGATTAATTATGATAAAGCTGCAATTAGTAGTTTTCCTACGGTGATTTTCTTTTTGGCACTTGGAACCATTAATCCCGGTAATTTAAAAAAAAAATAAGGAAAGATACAATGACAATAAAAGGGACCCGTAAACGAAAAAAAAAAAACAAAACAAGAAGCAGCAGCTTTTTTAATATTCTGTTTTAACCAATGTGAGGATAATTTCTATTTTCACATTTTTGCTAGTGTATATTTATTTATTAACGAACTTTATCTTTTTTTCTTAATTTTTTTAGTTGAGGTTTGGAAGTTAAATTCTAGTTAATAATCTTTATCTCAAAAGAAGCCTGAGTTCCGATCCCTTGAGTTCACTGGTCTATTGGTTCACTGAATAATCGAATCAAGTCCTAAATTGAGCTTCATTCCCCTGAATAAGCCCCTGAATCAAGGTAAAAACCAAAAATCAAATGAAAACTAGATCGTTTTCGTGGGGTGAAATTATTTGCAATCAGCAACCCAAAATTTATTGATAATACGTTATTAAAACAAAATACGTAAAGGCTGAAATTTTAGTATCAATACTAAATTCCAATAATAAATGGCGGTAAAAGTGATTAACTAAAAGCCCAAACGGATTCTTACAAATATATAGCCCCGCGTTCAATAATCTTGTCGGAGCTAATTTTTGCAATTTTTAGCGTTCAATAGCCAAATACAAATATTGAATTGCGTTCAAAAGTACTGATTGAAACGTATTGCAATTATTTGACTGTTGTGCTTCAGAACTCAACTAGCTGTAATCCGTCCTTTTATAGATAGACAATTCGTTGAATATTTATGAATTAGTATTAGGTAATAATGTTCTCGGATAGTTTCAAAAGTTCTATTAGTTTGCAAGTTATTTTTTTTTTTTTCGAGAAATTGATTTTGATATTCAAGCCACGTCCAATACAGCAAAATAACTGCACTTACTCAATGAATTGTAATAAGCTCTGTTGAAAAAGGGTAAAACTTGACGACGAGTACAATATCCCCGTCACAAAATCTAATGTCACCGACTGCAATAGAAATATCGACAATCGACAATCGAAATATCGACATATCGACTAGTTTGTAAAATTATTTTTCAGCTAGCAACAGTTTCAGAATTACATTTAAAAAATAACATGCTTGACTAACCTCGAGACAGTTTAAAAGTAAAGTAGAAAACATTATTATATCTCGGTTAACCTATTCTAGCTACTAAGAAAACAGCTGAAACATGTTGGCCATTCTGTCAACACTACCGGAAATGACCATTAGATCGATTTGTCACTGACACATGATTAATGAACATTCAAAGAAGAAGAGTGACACCATGTTGAAAGAAATAACGTTAATTAAATAAAACAACATATCAACAGACAGACAACAAAATTCAAAATAAACCGATTGTTGGAACCAAGCACGGAGAAAAAAATCGCATACTGACCAATGGTCTGCATAGCGCAATTACCTATCTCCTGATTCTCTGCCTTTGACTGGGAATACAATGCGTGGTTGGGGAAAAATCATCAGACACTTCTTGTTTTTTCCCCAGATTCCTCTAGGTATCCATTTGGAGCTTGGTCGACTCTGGCTGAGCTTAAAGAGTCGAAACCCCAACCCTCCTTTTAAACCAAATATTAAGTGACATCTGGACTCGAATCCCTGTTCTTACGGCACAGAATTGCAATTCTAACGCAAGAACTACTCGGAACTTTTTTCCAGGTGGGGGCGAGGGAAGGAGGGGGTGCCAAGGCCCGAGCCCATTTAGAACTGGATTTCAACTAGCTTCAGTAAACAACTTACTTTTTAACAAACGTCCACAGGTTTGGGACAGAATACGATTTTGGGAGGGGAAAATTCTGCAATTGCTATGAATGTTTTATGCCTGACAGATTCATAAACTAGGATTTAAATGTTTTTTTATACTCTAAAGATTCGTAGCCTAACCATACAATTAAATTTGACCAAAGCCAATAGGGAAGGAGTTTAGATTATTCTTATAAAATTTACAAATAGTTTTACAAATAATTGAACTGCACTGATAACAAGAAGAATCACTCTTCCAGATCTACATGAATGTGGGCTTGCCTCTTCTCCCAACACCAGTTTTACGATTTCCCACACATTTCTTACATGTTTCGCACTATTCACCATTATATTATGTTTCTTATGCCCCCACATCTCCCAGTCATGTTTCCATCCGAAAAAAAATGTCTACTTCTGACTCATCAATAGCCAATTACAATTTAAATACCAAAGAAAAAATAGTGACAAAATGCCCAGAATTGCATTGGCATGTCTTCTCATTTTAATTTGTCACGCCCTAGGTTTGTACCTAAGTCGCGCCCTATATTCTCCGACTGGTCTAGCTTCAATAATCAGGGAATGCGTTTTATTGACTCTTGTCAGTTTTGAAGAAAAAGAAGTCAAGAAAAAACGATTATAAACTAAACCAATAGGCTGCCAATTCAGAAAAACACAGCCCTTTCATTATATATTTTATTAGTTAGCGAAAGAGTGATCTGCCAAATCACTGTGAGAAGAGCTGTCAAGTAATTTTATACACGTCTTAATAATTAGTAGGGAGAAAAATGATTGACATTACGCTCATTTCATGCCAATTTTTTTTTTTTTTTTCAAAAGTCTTTTCAAACTTAAACAAATTTACCCTTTTTTTCTCATAATTTTACTTGACAAACTTAGCTGACATGACTAGACAATCAGTCTAACCAGGGTTGCCATCAGGTACAAAATTACTAGATAATAATAATAATCACTAGAAATAGCAATAAATCACTAGGGGTTGTGAACGTGAGTCTATTGCTTCAGTTCCTTTATGCTGAAAATTGGCTTACAATCAAATTGGGAATACTTCAAAATGGTTGTTGGCTCTTTTTGACAAGTATAAATAAGAACGTGTCTTGTGTTACCAAAGTGTTTTACCTTCGGTGACTTAATTAGATAAAGTTGTGCAAAAAGTATCCAAACCGCAAAAACAAGATACCAGGACCAAAATAAATCTACACAGTTATCATATGTAATCTCGGCTTTGCTTTCCACCCACCAAAGGGGTATATAAGAGGACTTAATATCGGGGGGGGGGGGGGGGGTAAGACAATATGACGTTACAGATTTTCCATGAACAAGGAAACGGGGCTATGTAGGGCATTGGGCCTATTTTTTGGAATTTCCTGTGGATGCCTTCAAAACGATCTTATGAAGTAGGGAAAAGGGAGGGGGGGGTCAGCATTCCACTCGAATGAAAAAGACTCTTAATAGCAAAAAAAAGCATAGCACATGCATTGCTGAATGAAGTAGCCATCCACTCGTCATTCAAGTAAGTAATTATAGACTTTATTATGAGAGTTGGGTGGTAGGGTTCTAAATCTCAAGAAATACAGATTTTATAAAGTAAATAAAAGAAGTTAAAGGAGATATCGTAGAAATTACCAATATTTACGTGCGAGTTTTGGAACCAAAGAACCCTTTCTCTGCTAATATAGTCTATCAATATACAAGTACTTTTATTACAGTATAGAGTAAAATTTCTGATAAATTGGTTGCCGCGGGGAATAATGCTATATTCATTTGTTAATACAAGTTGCTCCGTAAAAAATATATAGAAGAGAAATGAGTCTCCTTATAGTAAGTTTAAAAATAATACAAAAGAAATACACATAAGTAAGAAATGCTTTCAAACATAAGTAAAGAGCCACTTATAAACTTAAAAAGAAATGAAATTATCTATATGTGAGGACTACCGACATCCCATAACCCCACACTTTTCTTTGTTCTTTTATATAATTCAACTCCAATACCAATGTATTTTTTTTTACACTAAGTCTAAATTCAATATGTTTTTTTTTTGTAATTTCAGACATAGATGAAGGTAAGCTATTGAATGATCCATTCAGTAAAAATGGTGATAGAATTGCGACTTCTATCAACCTCCCTGGCAACTATTCACGCAACTTTTTTCATGTAAAATTTAAGAGTGACACTAAAACGTAAAATAAACAAAGGATACTCTGCAAATGAGGGCGATTCTCACGACTCTCAACTACACCTTCATACACCCCCAGGCCATGTTTATTGCACACTTGATAATTTTCTTAAAGTTCCCAGATCTTTTCTGAATTTGGTGACTTTGAACGATGTCTTCTTCTCGAGTTTTCCGCAGCAGTTGATGTAAGGTTATTTAACTATGTAATAGCCTTTAGCAGTTGTAAAATAAAACCTAATTTAGCTATGGAAAGTTAATAAGCCTCATAATTTAATAAGTCACTGTTCAGCTGTCAATCTATCGATACCATTCTCACTTGTTGAATAAAATCATACAGCATATTTTTTTTTTTACATTTTTCAGTTCAACATAATACAAAACATCACTATACCTTTTTTTAGGGGACTACATTTTTTCATTTGTAAACTAAAGCCACTATTTTGGTAGAAATGAGGTTAAAAAAGTGAAACTGTCGGTGGGTACTAACTCTGATAATACCTCCTATCTAATTTTACTATCTATTTAATTTCAGCCTTTCTCCTCCCTCATTTCTCCCATTTACTAATCTTCCCTTTATTTGTTTAATTTTTTTTGCTCTTTTTATATTTTACCTGATTTTTTGGGGGGTGGGGGAGGAGTGGCGGTAGCTTGTAGATTAATCTCTTTTAGAACTTATACTTGAGTGCTTTCAGTGTATTGTTGCCTATCTATCCGCACATCAACTAAATAAACTCGATTCAGAAACGATTCTTATCACAGCTTCCATTCCGTCTCCTAACAGCAGTCCGTCAAATGAATTTATCTTTGAGATTAATCAAGTCAAAAAAATTAAAATCTAGTCTCAATTCTTGATGAAGATGACTTAGATATGGCAAAAGTTTATTCTAATAAACCTATAGCTTTATATAAAGACATTAGATAACTCCTAGTCCTGCAATATTTTGTTCAGAAATCAGGAGTTAACGGTAACAGTCCACAACGCTGCCTTAAAAAAAAAAAAAAAAAAAAAAAAAAAAAAAAAAAAAAAAAAAAAAAACGAAAAAATTGGTAGCGAAGAGAAACCGTTACCAGGGGGGATGGGTGGAATTCAAGCCCATAGATACCCCCAACAATGGACATTTTTTATGAAATTCACTAAATCCCTTATACTCACCCAATAAGTATTGAGATTTTGGCATTATTTTTCTTTTTTTTTTGTTACGATACAACAATGACAAAAATCATAGAATGGATTTTAAGAAATACAGGAAAAAAACGCAATCACTTCTTTGTATTTAAACCACAGAAAAAACTATATATAAACACTTCCTTTCTTATTATTGTCGTATAAGGGGTAGAATTTGAAATTATGAGCCAATTTTAGGATGAAGGTAATAAAAAATAATTAAGTATGATAAATGACAATAGCCTTTATCAGACCACGTCAAAACAGACAAAAGCCAACAAAATCTCCATTAACCAACTGAGAGCTGGCCGGCTTTTACCATTAAGAGCGCTCACAAGACAGAACAGATTGGGCTTTTAAGCCTCTTTTCTCTAAATGACCGAAGATGGACAAAAATATGCATAATTTTGAAATACAGAGGGGGGGAATTTCACATTTTCAAAAGGAAAAAACGGACGAATAATTTTTTACTAGTTTGCCCTCCCTCCCACCCTTTACTATACCACCCTTCCTCAAAAATGTTCTCTGCGGGCACCCTTACTTATCATCAGTGACAATCAAACATAACAGATTGAATATATCAATTCTAAAAACGAGAATTACAAAAACAAATATTTGGGTTCTACATCTTTTATCTTTTTGTTAGTCATTGAGGACAAGCACTTGCTATATGCTTGAAACATCTGAGTTTTACTTACACCTAGACACTATTACAAGACAAACAAAAGCTGAAGCAGCTTTCTTTGTCAATCTTACCTGCTTTTTATCAAAAGTATCAAAACCTTGAATTTTATTTCCTTTGGAGTCGATAAGACAACTGACTTGTTCACATGCTACAACATCAAACGTGCAGCGCAAAGGCATTGGTAGCATCTGCCGAATATAGGCTATGGATGGTGATCGCCTATCAGCAAGTTCCTTCTTTAGTTTTTTTGCCAAATTGAAGTAATGCTTCCTAAAAAAAACAGTCAAGTTTAACAGCTTAAACAACTTATTATGAACCTTTTGTGCCACTCTTGCAATCGTGTCTATTTTTCACTGAACAAACTCCGTGGAGTAGTTGATCTACAGCAGTCTGATCATTACAGCGACGTTCGGTTACGAGTATTGACGCCCACTCTCTCTTTCCTGCGTAAGTGATAATTAAAGCCCCTTCTTGACTGCAGAATTGCAAGGGTAGACTTAGCCTGGCCTTAATTCGCGTGTGAAGCGATTAGAAGAAACCAAACCTTTTCTCTGATTCACTGTTCTGCTTATTAGCAGACACAACACGATTAGAAAAACCACAATTTCCCCCTTTTTTGAAGCGATAGCCATCCAAACTCATGACGAGCATTGTCACAATATTAACATGAAGGAACAGAGTAGAACTATTATCTACTTTGGTTCTATTAGCACTATAGATCTTATTCACGATATTAGGAAACATCGAAGATCCTTGTTACTATTATTTGAGAATTAAGACAAGCAACTACCCAAGTATGACAGCGCTTAAAATCACCAGGAAAGCTTTGGGTTGGTAGGTATATCTCCTGCCACTCGCTGACAACAACCCAGTACATATGATGTTCAACCTAAACTCAGTTGCTCTAGACTGGAGATACCCAAGAAATAGGCCAATTTTCTGGTATAGCGAACAGCCTCTGAATAAGGGGTGAACAGCCTCTGAATATAGTGAGCCTCTTATGAATTCTCCTTGAGGATAACTTGCCAATGTTTATTGATCATAATAAGTAGAGGCAAATGACCACATTCTCAATATTACCCAATGGACATGGGAGACATTGAGTATAGAACATTTCCGACGCAATAGCAAAAAGACAATAGTTGAAGTAAATACGTTCTGAGACCATACTGGCTATGCATGATATATGAGAACAAAGAAAGGGAACAAAAAATGAAAAGAGAAAAAACAAATAGGTGAAAAAACGAGGATTTTATCAGCCAGTAGCTAAATATGAAAAACAAGCAAATATTTCGACAAGGACCTCCGCCAAGTCGTCCTCAGTGCTCAAAGAAAACAAAGAAAAAAAAAAAAAAAAAAAAAAAACAGCAAATCTAACCTTTATAAGTGACCTGCACGAGAGGAAGACAGATACTGACTCAACCAACAAAAAACCAAGTTTAAATCAATGAAAGAGAAGTTACCAATTAGATTGAATAAGTATCCTTTGCCTTGCAACAGATTTCGCCTGTCTACAATTTCGGTTTTCATTAGATATGCGGACAGGTTGTCTTAAATTAGATTGAGCGGAAATATTCATAGATTCTTTTAATATTAAATTATTATAAATTGGGCTTAAGGAAATATCTCCCGTGTCTCTATTTATAGCCAAATTTCTATTTATATGCTTTTTTATCTCAATAGCCTCTTTAAAAGATTGCGGTAGACCATTTACAGTAGATATTAAAGTTGCCTCTTCAAAAACAACTAAATGGGCAGGATTTTCGTATATATGCTGGGCCAGAGCTGAATCAAAGTTGTCATTTTTATTTTCCAATCTCAGGGACTTGTCTATTGAAATTTTGTGTTCTTGCAATCGTTCCCCTAGTTGTTGATTGGTCCTTCCAATGTAAAATCTTCCACATGAACAAGGGACTCTGTAGATACCACTACCTAGTATAGGGTCCGTTTTATCCTTTCCCGAGTTGAAAAAATGTTCAACTTTTTGTTCAGTTTTAAAAGAAACTAAAAGAAGTTTTAAAAGAAAATTTTACCCAAAAGGTTGTTCAGCCCCGAAATTTTACGGTCTACCCAAAATTCATAAGAAGGATACTCCGTTGCGTCCTATTGTAGCATGTCATAGCTCTCCAGCTACAGGCGTAGGAAAATTCTTAGCTACAATTTTCAAGTATCTTCTAACATCACAGAAATCTTATATAAGAAATTCCATAAATCTTGTTGAGAAGCTGAAAAATCATAGTATAACAGAAAAAACTATCTTATCTAGTTTTGATGCAATTTCCATGTACACTTCATGCGATGTCCATAAATGTGAACAGGCCTTACAAAGAAAATTAGAGGAAAATTCTACTTGGGCAGATTACAAAACCTTGGAAATTGACACAATAATGACGCTTGTACGTCTTTGCAACAAGTTCTTTTTATATTTTAGGTTTCGAGAAAAATTTTTCCTTCAGGTCAAGGGCCTGCCCATGGGCACTGTTTTGTCTCCTTTTTTGTCAAATTTTTACATGGATTTCATAGAACAGTCTGCTTTGCATAGTTTCCCCTTAAAACACTCTCTCTGGTTTCGTTTTGTTGATGATATTCTTGCTGTTTGGGAACATGGTCAGAACTCTCTAAAAGTTTTTTTGGCACATTTGAATTCTTTTGATTCGAATCTTCAATTCACAATAGAACTGGAAGATTCAGGAAAGCTCCCTTTCTTGGATGTTTTAATTATAAAAAATATTCCCAGCCTGGATTTTTCTATATATAGAAAGCCAACCCATAATGATCGGTATCTACATTTCTCGTCAAATCACCCTCCTTGTGTAAAAAGAGGGGTAGGGGTAATTGGTAACTTCTCTTTCATTGATTTAAACTTGGTTTTTTGTTGGTTGAGTCAGTATCTGTCTTCCTCTCGTGCAGGTCACTTATAAAGGTTAGATTTGCTGGTTTTTTTTTTTTTTTTTTTTTTTTTCTTTGTTTTCTTTGAGCACTGAGGACGACTTGGCGGAAGTCCTTGTCGAAATATTTGCTTGTTTTTCATATTTAGCTACTGGCTGATAAAATCCTCGTTTTTTCACCTATTTGTTTTTTCTCTTTTCATTTTTTGTTCCCTTTCTTTGTTCTCATATACAATAGTTGAAAGTAAAGAGAGTAAGTGTATCTTTTTCTTTATTCTGAATTATTGTTTTCTTTTTATAACTATAGCCTTTGCAATCTTTTTCGATTAAATAGATACACACATAAATAAATAGAAACCGAATTAGCAAGTATACTAATTTTAGTAAAAAAAAAAAAAAAAAAAAAAAAAAACAAGGACGTTGCAACTATTCTAGCTGCTGTCTCAAAAGACGTAAAGCAAAAGCTTCCTGAATCAAAAATAAAACTAGTAACTTTATTTAGAAAAATAAAAGCAGTTTGCTAAATAGCTTACTTATATTCCTCTCCTTTCTCAGAGACAGAGTCAGTAACAAGCGTCGAATGCACCAGCGATGTTAACATGTCAACTACCATAGTAAATAAGGAACTGTGATTCGTCAAATCGATGACATGGGAAGTTACTAACTGCACTAAGAGTATTGCCCAATCCGTTGTCAATGTGATATTCTCTTGAATTGCGTCAAAAAGACCACCCGCCAGACTAAGCCGAAGGTGGAGGCAGTCTTGAAAGTATTGACGAGATTTGAGGTCATCCCATCCATAAAGCTTGTCCTATAAACGTAAAGTATAATTATAGATTATAAAGCGTAGTATTGAGCATAAATACAGTGTAGGATTTCAAGCGAAGATTTGAGGAGTTCCAGTAGGCGATTTATGGTGTTAGCCATGCCTTAACGGCTTTGCAAACGCCAAGTCGGTACTTACGTGGATAAATAAAAAGTGCATTTTCCGGTAAGAGTATTCTGACTTTTTTTCTACTGGTTTGTGATGACGAGGAACAAACGTAAACGTAGAACAGAGGACAAAATAGGCTAAAATCTACTGACAAGAGATTGGCCAATTTAGAAAACTCAATAATTTTCGTGGAATTGCTCAAGCTATCTTACAATCCAATGTCGCTCAAGTTGAAAAACATTTCAATGCAGTAAATGAAGAAGTAATTTCACTAAAAACGCATATTGTATCCACTGAGGAAATATGTCCCCGTGAAATAGCATATTCGTTGTCGACAAGGATGATGTCGGTGGAATATTTAATAACAAAAAATAACATTATTGTTTGGAATACAGTTCATAATGATGTGGCTAATGGTTTAGAATTAACAACGGTTCCTGAATTTACAAACGTTGCGAAAAAAACAGAGCAAAAGTTTTTCAAAGTGAATTTTCAATCATGCGAGGCAAGATTGTAATCTTACGTAATGGGAAAAAACGTAAGAATAAGACTTTCGGCTCAAATGGAGCTATGAAAAATGCTTACGTCAGCAATGATGCTCCATTGTCTGTTCGTGAAGCGCGGAAGAGACTTGCGAGTTTAAATCCAAACTGAGCAGTGAGGGTATTCCAGCCTGGGTGTCAAATACTGTTCCTCCCTTCATTCAGCTTGAGAGAGAAGGTGTTGGAAAAGTGAAGTATAAGTACAATGAGCCAATACCAGAGCTAGTTGATTGTAGATTCTAGAATTTCACTTGCTTATTTTGAAATAGAGGCATTTTTTTGCTATTTTTAAATGAAGTTTGTTATTGAGGTTAGTGCCACTAGTATAAGTATGTACCTAGAATATTAAGCATATAATAATAAATATTTGCCTAATAAAGTAGGCTATGTGCCAAATATCTCATCATATTTTTCTTCGATTGTATTATCATGTCATTTTTATTTTGTATGAGGTTTTCCCCTTTTTATTTTCTATGAAGTTTGTTCTTGTTATGCTGTATCTTTTTATCTTGTGTCTCGTTTATGATGAAATTTACTGTGATTGAAAGTTATTTTCTGTTTGTTTCTTTTTGTTTTTCGTTTTTTTTTCAGGATTATTCTCTACTCCTTGTCACTTACCCAGCTGTATAGTAAGTATTTTTGCTGTATAAGGGATTTTTGTTAATTTCCAATCTCCCAGTTTCCTTCCTTATGGACTGATTGCTTTAAATGGAAAGTTTGAGCAGAGAAAGATTGGGTTTTCTTGAGAATGATTCCATGAGACTACATAATGTTGAGGAGGGATACTAAATAGAGATTTTGGTGAACTGCATGAAGATTATGCTGATTCGCAATAAAGATTTTTGCATGATTTGAGTTCTATTATATGTGAAAGTGAATTTTCTATTTTTCATTTAAATTGTCATGGACTTGGAAGTTGTTGTGACTTTTAAATGAATTGTGTCTTCAGACAGCACCTTATGTACTAGCTTTCACAGAGACTTGGTTATTGAATCATCATTCTTCGTTGATGGAAATTGGTAGTTATAAGCTATATCTAAAAAATAGAGAACAGCGTCAGCATGGAGGTTTAGCTATTTATGTGCATAATTATTTTCAAATTAAGATAAGGGATGACATAAGAGTAAACCGTGGAATGGTATTGCAAAGTATGGTGTTAGAATTACAATATCAGAATTTCAAATGCTTTATTTTTGTTGTATATAAATCCCCATCGCGTAATATCGATGAGTTTTGTCTACTCTTAGATGAGCAGCTGGATAAATTACCAATTTCTATTAAGCCTTGTTTTATTTGTGATGCTTTTAATTTAGATTTGAGAACAGTAAATAGTAATCACAAAGTCTGGGAGTATCTAAACACTATACTAGGTTATGGACTCAAGCCGACTATTAATATATGTACTAGGGTGACAAATGAATAGGCACCCTTAATTGGTAATATTTTCAAATACTAGATACAATACTGCTAATGTTATTGTGAATGACACTTCAGACCATCTTGGTATAATGGTATCATTAGTATCTCTTTTTTGAAGCAAGAACCGATATTAGAGCTTTCTGAAGTTTTGAAAAGGGGGTTTGAGGCATATTAATGTGTAAAAGTTAAATTATGAGCTAGGAGATACAAATTTTGATTTTTAGATTATAATGATATGTACAAGTTGGTATTCAGTGGTTAAGAATGTGATAGTCGATTGCAGTTATACTAAGAAGAGGAAGAGTTATTATGATGCGCCAAAGAAGACCTGGATTACGAAAAGTATTTTGGTTTCCTTAACAAAGAGACTTGCATTATATAAGAAATCAGTGTTAATTAATGATGTTAGTAATATAAACATTTATTAAACATATAGTAAGAAGTTTAACAGTTTGTTCCGTAAAGTTTAGATAGATTTCCTGAGCAATCGTTTTAGAAAAGGCGAAGGTAACCCTGGCAAGACTTGGAAAGTTATAAAATCTGTGATTAATCCAATTAATCGTGATGATAATTTTATTTTCGATGATGATCAAAATATTTATCAATCAGCTGAACATATATGTGACCATTTTTCTAGCATGGGAGGAAGATTAACATCGTCAGTTGCACAATATCCGACTAATGGCTCTTTCCCCCAATTTTTTCCTGAATGTACCAATGAATGTACTGAAATGTACTGATGTACCAATGTATCTGCGACCGGTTACCAAAAATGTATTGAGTGATAAGGTAAATAATATGCGAAATAGTGCTGGGGGGTCTAATTTTTTGTCAGTGAAGGTATTTAAGGCAATTTTTCCTATCATATGACAGCCGATATTGTACCTGATTAATGAATGTTTTAACAATGATTTATATCCTGAGTCCCTTTAAGGTGATAGGATAATTCCTTCATTTGACGGAGGAGAGAAAAATAATTTGAATAGCCTCAATTAGAAACAATTTCAAAAATAATTTGAAATGCCAATATCCCTCCTTTCCGCTACAGCGAAGTTAATTTACAAACTTACCAATATTAGAGCGTCTGAGTTTTAGGAGATTAGATCGTTTTTCATCATAATCAACATTGGGGCCCAGGAGGGGGACATAGGGCCCCCATGTTATCATAATGAATATTTTATAAAATTTATAAACTATTTATTGGGGCCCAAAATAATTTATAAATTACTGTAAAATACGCTGGTAGTAAAGACAATATGTTTTTTTTTTACCTACTCTCCTCTCAGCGGCATTGCATTTCATATTTTCCCAGCTAATAAACAAAATTTAACTACCTTTTTTCTATTCTATATAATACCTTTTATTTAAATTATTTCTTTTACTAGCGATTTTGTACTATTGTGCGTCTGTAGAATCAATTTCACCTAAAAAAATATGTCATACCTCAAAGAGGACATACTCCCGTCACAGGAAGGCCCCTCTTATGGTGGTAAAGCGGTGGCCAGTTGCCAATATTTAACACTTCTGAACATTTTCAATACAATTCTGGACGTGTTAATAAGATTTGAATTAATATAAATTTGAATATTTTCCTAAATTCATTTGGAAAGGATTCAGACAAAAACTATTAGGGAGGGGGGAAGGGGGGGGGAAGAGATGCCAGCTTGTGCATACAACTGTAAAATATAGTACATATATATGTAATGTCTAATATGTTGTTTTTTAATTAGTTCTTTTTTCAAGTATATGCATTAAAGTATGGTAGCAGTAAGAATGCCTTCTAAAATTTTTTTAACTACCATTGCATACAAAACATGTCAATTTGACCCATGACCAATTCAAATTGACCAATATCCCACGATAGACCTGTATATAACTATAGGCGCAATTTTAAGTCACTAGGTTTCGCAATTTAATCTATTTTCTTTGACCTGGTTTGCCACAAAATTCATTATTTTGATAATGGATATTTTAGGATATTTTCCTAAATTCATTTGGAAAGGATTCAGACAAAAACTATTAGGGAGGGGGGAAGGGGGGGGAAGAGATGCCAGCTTGTGCATACAACTGTAAAATATAGTACATATATATGTAATGTCTAATATGTTGTTTTTTAATTAGTTCTTTTTTCAAGTATATGCATTAAAGTATGGTAGCAGTAAGAATGCCTTCTAAAATTTTTTTAACTACCATTGCATACAAAACATGTCAATTTGACCCATGACCAATTCAAATTGACCAATATCCCACGATAGACCTGTATATAACTATAGGCGCAATTTTAAGTCACTAGGTTTCGCAATTTAATCTATTTTCTTTGACCTGGTTTGCCACAAAATTCATTATTTTGATAATGGATATTTTAGGATATTTTCCTAAATTCATTTGGAAAGGATTCAGACAAAAACTATTAGGGAGGGGGGAAGGGGGGGAAGAGATGCCAGCTTGTGCATACAACTGTAAAATATAGTACATATATATGTAATGTCTAATATGTTGTTTTTTAATTAGTTTTTTTTTTCAAGTATATGCATTAAAGTATGGTAGCAGTAAGAATGCCTTCTAAAATTTTTTTAACTACCATTGCATACAAAACATGTCAATTTGACCCATGACCAATTCAAATTGACCAATATCCCACGATAGACCCGTATATAACTATAGGCGCAATTTTAAGTCACTAGGTTTCGCAATTTAATCTATTTTCTTTGACCTGGTTTGCCACAAAATTCATTATTTTGATAATGGATATTTTAGGATATTTTCCTAAATTCATTTGGAAAGGATTCAGACAAAAACTATTAGGGAGGGGGGAAGGGGGGGAAGAGATGCCAGCTTGTGCATACAACTGTAAAATATAGTACATATATATGTAATGTCTAATATGTTGTTTTTTAATTAGTTCTTTTTTCAAGTATATGCATTAAAGTATGGTAGCAGTAAGAATGCCTTCTAAAATTTTTTTAACTACCATTGCATACAAAACATGTCAATTTGACCCATGACCAATTCAAATTGACCAATATCCCACGATAGACCTGTATATAACTATAGGCGCAATTTTAAGTCACTAGGTTTCGCAATTTAATCTATTTTCTTTGACCTGGTTTGCCACAAAATTCATTATTTTGATAATGGATATTTTAGGATATTTTCCTAAATTCATTTGGAAAGGATTCAGACAAAAACTATTAGGGAGGGGGGAAGGGGGGGAAGAGATGCCAGCTTGTGCATACAACTGTAAAATATAGTACATATATATGTAATGTCTAATATGTTGTTTTTTAATTAGTTTTTTTTTCAAGTATATGCATTAAAGTATGGTAGCAGTAAGAATGCCTTCTAAAATTTTTTTAACTACCATTGCATACAAAACATGTCAATTTGACCCATGACCAATTCAAATTGACCAATATCCCACGATAGACCCGTATATAACTATAGGCGCAATTTTAAGTCACTAGGTTTCGCAATTTAATCTATTTTCTTTGACCTGGTTTGCCACAATGATCATAACAGCGCTGAATCGTGGAACGCTGATAACTCGTGGCAGCTTTTGCAGCAACTGGTGGCACGGGTCAAACTTCAAAGTAATATTCAAAGTAGTAATTAAGGTAACGTTCTAGAATGATCTCCACATATGGGAAGTCCATAGAGTTGACCTTTCTCCCCACACACTTCCTCCTACATCACCACAGGGCTATTCAGGCCGGCTAAATTTGAATTCAATATAATTAACAAAATATTATTATTTCGCTTAACCTGGCAAAATTAAACATATTTTAGCGATTATAAGCAAAATGCCTCCCTCTCAAACAAAATAGTATATGGAGCCCTTAGCCAGTTAAATTTGTTTACTTGAAAAATTTCGAGAAGAATTGAGGCAAGTTTATGCAGTTTTAAGGTACATGTCAAGACGTCCACCCCTTGAAAAGCAAGGTTACCAACATCCTCAAGCAAGTTATCTCGTATGTGGGATAAAATTGATGGTCCTAGAATTGTTAAATACATTCTATATAATACAAAGGAAAACACTGACTCGGCATAGAGAGGAATTCTTCCAAAATAGTAAACATCAAAGTAAAAGCAAAATTACACAAACAACTTTTTTTTTAAATTAGGTGATTGGAGTGTATGCATTAAGGTCATAAGACAGGCTTTTCTTAGATTTTTAGGGACCAGCTAACAAAAATTTTGTAATTATTGAGATTTTGTAATTAATCAGTATTAAGACCATTTTAACGGGCACAGCGAAATGCGCCATGTCTTTGGGTATACGGGGACCATTACAAGTTACAGCCTAAGTTTGAGCTTCTGACCTACAAGCACAAACTCACCAATCCGCTACAAAATGATTCAGTTTACCTCTTTTGAAAGACTCGTATAATGCTGCAGCTGAGTGAGTAATGCAGCCAGAAGGGGTTCTTTCTGTTCTTCTTGTGTGTTGAGACAGGTCATGATTAAACTGCAGAATTGCTGCATGCATCTGCAAAATCAAAATTTCAAATTATAATAGAATTGGCCTTACAAATTTGGCCCTGGTATTCAGAAAAGCCATAAATAAACTAAAGACTGCACCATGCGCCAGCAAAACCGCATTTTCGATTGTAATAAACTTATCCATCTCAAATTGGCCCTTGTAATCAAAGAGATCATGAACTAACAACAGAACTACTTCAGACATCAGTAAATAAAATTTCGAATATAAGAGAACCTATTTACATCTGGTCGATATAAAAATTGACTATATACTTAACTAGAGAACTGTTACATTCACCTGTAACACTATATTTTGATCCTAATAAGAATGGGCCTATCCATATTTGGCCTTTGTAATTGACTTCTATACATAAGAGCTGTTTTCTATCAAGATTCAGTCTTAACTTGTATACATACAAGCTACCATCATACTATAGAATTGCCGATTACATTTATAAAGTCAAATTTTGAATAATATGGTAGAAATGATATTATTAACATTTGAACCTTGTATATAGATATGACAGGATTTACCATAAAAGTGCTACATACATTTACAAAACCACATTTTTAAAGCAGAATTAATCTTATCCACGTTTGGTCCTAGTATTAAGAAAAATCCTGAATAAACTAAGTAACTGCTAAACGTATCTACAAAGTCAAATGTACAATTATAACTAAATTAGCTCTATTTTGGTTCAGAACATAAAATGGAATGACTTAGATATTCAGATGCATCATAAGTAAACTATATAACTAATATATGACCCTGGAAAATATATTTGGAACACTCTCTTCTAACTGAAAGGATTTAGGCTAGCTTCAAAATTCTCACAGGAACATCTATTCATTAAATAAAAAGAACAAGCTTCTTTTGATACAAAATTAATAGCAAGATACTATTTCTATAATTAATACAAGATACTAAATTAATACAAGATACATCTATTCATTAAATAAAAAGAACAAGCTTCTTTTGATACAAAATTAATCGCAAGATAACTATTTCTAAAGCAATCTAAGCTAAAATTCTAGACGGTCTGATAATCAAGTTACTCGCAAGTAGAATCAAGTACAATAATCTTCAATAAGTGGTGATAAAAGGAAAAGGGCTGCGTAAACTGCCAATTGAAAAAAAAAACAAAATTGATCAATAAAATAAATATTTTTTGATTTATAGTAATAGTGGCAGCTAAGTTTGTCAGACGACGAGAATAAAAAAGACAACAAATGTCCAAGTCTGAAACATCTTTTTTATTATCTCAAACAAGAAATTGGCAACTAAATAAGATTAATAGAAAATGTGTCTGCTCCTTCCTCCCAACACGAAACTCAAAATCACCTTGCCCTCCCTCCTTTCCCCCCCATAAAAATGTCGAAAAATTCAGCTAATTCCCTCAGTCATGAGACAAACCAGGGTAAACTTATCACAGCTATGCAAACAATAGGCTACAGTTTTAAATGAGCCTACTTATTCTGTAATGGGAAAAACTCAATTGGTAGGATAGCTTCAGGCATCCGTCGTACTTCACATGATTGTCTTAGAAGAGCTTACGGACAAAGCCAATTTTTAATCAGAATATTATATCATGCTTTTCAATCATCACTTTCGATCAAAAACCAGTTGGATACCACAAAAAGGCGTCACTCGGTCGTAATGAGTTGAAAAAGTCCATCATCTTTGCCAGAATTTAGTTTTATAAGCAAATCTTGGGACAAAATAAAACTCCCCATACTTAACATCTTTTATTTATTGATGCGTTACTTTGTTTCACAGCTTGATTCTTTATTGCGTTAAATTAATTAACCAAAGTATTGTATCACATATTAAAAAATATAATTAAACACTAGAGAAAATGCATATGATACAGCGTGAAGAAGGACTTAATCTTAAATCAAACTCCTTACTATTCAAATTTGATTGAAAGTATTGATTAAAGGGGTGATTTAAAATTTCAGTAAAAAAGAAGCAATGACCTTAAAATGTCTTATAGTGATATTTTATTAATCTAATTTCTTTACGAAAAGTTTAGACACGTTGACTAAATCCCCCCCTAAATGTAAAATTAAGCATATTAGATACAATTAAGTGTATACATTAAGCATATATAATTAAAATTTTAGACTTTGATAGTCAATTAGATACGATAAAAAGTTTAATTGAGATTTGAATTACCAAAAAATTGAATTCCCAGGATATATCTTTCAAAGAACATAGTTTTTGCGGCAATATCAACCCGGGGAGGATGTATCCAAGTCTGTTCCCAACGTTATTGAGAACAAGACAGTCTTCAGACTACACCAAAGGAATATTTAAAACCAGAATGGAATGTATTATAAACGGGCCAGAGGCCACTCAGCTCAGTCCAACAAATTAGTTTTCGTTTTGTTATTCTACATGTTGTCTTAGAGAAATAAACGATTAATATAATAAAAAATGGGACAGAAATGCATCAGCTGGTCTTTTGTTCTATTTGAATTAAGTATATTTTTTGCTAAAAAAAAATACATAATTATATTAATTGCTAAAAATCAAATCACGAAAAAAATTACTTTTTCCTTAGACAAGACCAAATTTCAATAAGTAAACAATTATGATAGCACATTGGGCAACATCCCTCTCCCTGTCCTAGAACGCGAATCTCAGCCGAAGGATCAAAACCTGCCTTTAAAGGCAGTATGATGTTGACAGCTCTCTTTCTGTCTTGATCCAAGGTTCTAGGCCGAATGTTCCTAGTCCCGAGCGAGCAAGTGCCTTTAATATTATTGTCAGAATGCTAAATAACATGTGAAACTTTTACCTTAAAGTTGGTCCATTCCCTTTCACAACTTGCATTGCAGTTTTTTCTCTGTCTCTCTCCCTTTCTCGGTCCCTGTCTCTATCCTTATTATCTTTGCTCTTAACTGGAGCTAATGTGACCCAGTTGGTTGTTTCTAAAGCCTGAATGGCAAATTTTAATATTCGTCCGTGAATTGCAGGAGATAATCGAGCCACAAGTGGTGCTACTAACCACACGGATTCATTTTTCTCTTGTTCTTGTCTGGAATAAAAGACAATAAAAAAAATATTATAGAACAAAAAAATTATTCATAATCATACGAAACGAAATTTGATAAAACAATTTATAATATAATATAACTAGCGACATAACGTGTCGAAGGACAGGAATAAACAGCGAATAAAACACACGTATTCGCTTGGGTGGATTGGAACCGTACTGAATTGAATTGTACAATGGAGAAATACTCGGTTAAGGTTACCGTTGCATGATGTTACATAATGGTCTTATGATTAGTAAACGGCCGGGAACTGCCGACATTAATAAGTATATAGACAGAAGATTTAATATTACTTTTAATATAGTATAAAAATTTATAGATATATACTTAAAGCAATTTAATAGGATAGTTTGCTAAGGAGTAAAATTTAATTCAATTAACAAAAAAACATAGAAAATACAGATACATATTGGATGTTGACTTTAATAGGAGTTATGCATAAATAATCCTAATTTAATTATATAAACGTAAGATAGAGAATACCAGGCATAGGAAAAAAATAATATAATTTAAACACGATTATGTTCTTTTTAACAAGAAAAAAAAAGAGCTCGATGAGAGTCCACAAGAATTTATAAAGGAAGTTTATATAGTTTATGGCATAGCCGTGTATAGTAAGAGGCTCCATAAAGAGTTCAATGTTTTTTTGTTTTTTTTTTGTCTTTTTTTTTAATCTACACCTATCTATCTATGCATACATGTAGATATAAAATTTTTGTATCTTTTACAAAACGTAAAAACAAAACGTAAAAATCTAAAACATTTTACAAAACGTTGCACTTTTTTTGTCTTTTAGGCCAAAGGAATTTATTTTTATACCCGTCAGACTTAACAAAAGAAAGACAGCTATTGACATTCGAAACAGTGCTATATGAGGACCAATTACTTCCTATCTCACTAGCCAATAATTTGTGGGTTAAGTTGTGCCTACCAAATACCCGGGCTACATGGTGACAGTCGTCTAATATTAAAAGCACCTACTTTATGCTTTAACATTTTGTTTCTTTACGGGAGCTATTTATATTCATGCTAATAATGATAATTAGAGTCAGTGTAGCTTTGAAATAATAATTGGGTATAATTTCTATGCAATTATGAAGTCTAGGATAACAGCTATGAAAAACCCGGCATGTATGTCTATTGTAGGGATAGCAGGATAGTTAGTCCAACATCAGCAGTCTTTCATTTTTCATCACCATTAAATTCTCAGACAGCATTCGTTCTTAGACATTAGACTTTGTTAATTCTTAGACCTAGTCTTAAACAAAAAGCCTATTTTATGTTTTTTTTTGTTTTGTTTTTTCAACAGCTAAATCAAGTTCTTGAATCTTCAAGGATGGAATTTTTTCCAAGAAAAAAAAAGTAAAATTACACAAAAACCTTCTGTGTGCTCTGATCGGTATGTATTGTTGAGAATTTTAGAATAATCTGACGGCTGAAAAGAAATTTAAAGAACGGGCGAAATGGCTCTGAACGATAGTGTCAATTTATTGAAGCTTACCAATTAATTCTAAATAATTAATTAGGGTTACTAATAATTTATTTATAATATTTATATTAATTACACGAATAAATATTTTAGAATCTAAAATAAGGATAATGATAATCTAGTTATTTAAACCTCGAAATAATTATCAAACATAAACAATAATTTGTATAGAGCAGTAGAGTTTAAAGTGACAGCTATGAAAGATCAGGAAGTGACTGTTGCTCCGGGGTTGGATTGCCGGCTAATCACCAGGGAATCTTGAATTCAACTCCGACACCAGCAGCAATCTTTTAATGCAATTACCGTTAAATTCTTAAACCCCATTTCAACACTCACTACAAAATACATATATTTGCTTACTGGGTTTAACTTCAAATACCCATCTTCGTCTCAGGCAACTTCTGCTGCACAATATACTTTCACCCAATTCACCGCTTTAAGTATAGCTTTCTAAGTTAGGGGGAGGGAGGCACTCTATACCTCAAGTTGTGATTGTTGTGAATCAGAATAGATTTAGATAGATAGATAGATTTATTCACACGAAAAGCCCAATTGAGCCTTGGTGACATAGACAAAACAAGTGTAAAAAATACAGCAACAAACATGAGACTGAAAAGACATTAAACTAATTATTTAAGAAAACATCACGATACCTCAGATACCTCATACCTACCCGGACGAACTTTCCAATATTATTTATAGTTAAGTAACACCTACTTCTCAAAATTTCCAAAATCCAATCTTGCCCCCCAACCTCCTTACCAAATATTTCCAAGCGCAAATCCCTCAACTCCCTACAATCCTCTAAAAAATGTTGCAAAGACTCATCTATCTCTCCACATATAGGGCAACTGTAAGGACCATCCCTCAATCTATTTCTCCCTAAATATTTCCTACGTTCTCCAAGAGGCATAAAATTTCCCCTTACATACATTACCCATTACAAATCATCCGGAGCCAATCCTATTTTTAGATAAATTTCTTCGCCCCAGTTCTCCTTGACCTCCTCATATATCCCAAGGGACGGCGAGGTAGCCTTCTCAGCTTGCCAAACTTGAACTTCCTGAGATTCTAGCCTATTAGCAACTAACCTAGATACAGTCCCTACCATCTCTTCTATCCCCTTTCCCTCATTCCAGCAATTACCTAGCCCTACACAGTCTGATATATTATTCACCTGATTTGGCCACGAATCTTTCCCCCTATCTTGAAGCATCATTAAAAATGCTTCTTTAACTAGCCTATTACCTTCTATCGATGATACCCTTTCCCAATATTTAACCATACTAATTAACCTACTCTGTCTCATACACTTTATTTTTATATCCCCTCTTAGTACTAACCCATTAAACTTATTATCAAGGCCTAACATACGCTTAAAAAACCTCAACTGCATTCTCTCTAAATTCAACCCCTTATTAAACCCCCAAAGCTCCGCCCCGTAATGCAAAGCCGATCTAACCCTAGCATTAAAAACATACTTTAGCAGTCCTACATCCCTAATTTCCTTGATACTACTTTTGCTTAACAATCCTACCAGTCTATTTCCCTTACTTTCTACTATATTGAGATGTTTCTTCCATTTTCCATCTGACGAAAGCCTACAACCTAAGTACTGAAATTAATCTACGTAGTCTAGTGTCCTACCTTCATACGCTAACTGACACTGCGAATCTATCTGTTCTCCACTTTTCCTAAAAACATTACCACCGACTTCTTTATGTTTAACACTAGTTTCTTATTCCTAAAATAAGAAGATGCTAGATCTAGCAGTTGTTGTAAATGTTCTTTACTTTCCGCTACTAATGCTATGTCATCCGCAAAAAGTAGTGCCATAACGCTTGCACTTGAAAGCTTAATTTTTGGGGCGCCTCTGTCTATCAAATATTCTTCAAAATCATTAATATACAATGAAAATAGCCTTGGGGAAATTGTACATCGCTGCTTAACATCAAGTCTACTCCTAATAACCCTAGAGAAATCCTTACCTACTCGTACTACAATCTTAACTATATTATACATAGATGCTATAATCTTAAAAAATGCGCTTGGTAGCCCTAGTGCTAACAACGACTCTATCATTAAACTTCTATCCGCTCCATCAAACGCTCTTTTAAATCCAAAAATGCAAAAAATAGCCTGCCCTCTTTTCTCCTAACCTGTTTCCTAATCATCCCCAATAAAATAAAAATTTGATTTATAGGACTATAGCCTTTTCTGAGCCCTGCCTGCGAATCTGATAAAATTCTATTTTGGTCTATCCAATTATCTATCCTACAACATAATATCTTAGCAAAAACCTCACTAAGCACATTACTTAGGCTTATACCTCAATAATTCCCATGGTCTAATCTATCCCCCTTTGTAAATAACGGCACTAGAACAGACGTAGTCCAAGACAAGGGCCATTCTGCACTATTCAATATACCGGAAAACATCCCTGCTATAACAGGCAGCAGCCACACCCGTCCCCACTTCCAAAGTGCGGTTGGTATTCCATCTATACCTGGAGCAGACCCGCCTCTCATTCCTTTCATTATCTCCCAAACTTCACTTACTTGGATGGGAGCAACCAAATCATAATCACATTCTTGCACTGGCCTATCAACTACATCACGCAAAGCAGATACCAGATCTACACTTAAACTAGTTCCTCCTTGGTCCCTAATCACTTCGTTTTCTCTCTCCTTTAAATATGTAGGCCAAGAATCTACTGCTGGAATACCATCACAAACCTCTGTTCCTCCTATAGAAATTTTAACTATACGCCAAAAGGTCCTAATATCTCCTTCTCTATAGTCTTTTTTCAGTTGCTCTCCTGTCCTAATTTCATGCTCTTTTTTCTTAATCTTCAACATTTTCTTATACTTATTTCGAATCAACTTATAATCCATATAAAATCTAGTGTTTTCCCTACAACCTATGCTATCCCTCGCTTTCCGCAGTGCCTCTAAAACTTCCTGGCGTTTTCTTTCACAATCGTCATAAAAATATCCATTCTTAATATCATTCTTAACTTTGCAATTTAACTTTGAACCTACCTTATATACAACATCATTTACTAATGCTAACTGCTCCTCTATTTTTCCATCACCTAGTAAAGCCAGACATTTCTCTATTTCCTGCTGAAATATGCTGAGACAAAAAATTTTCAGACTCCGCCAATAAGTCGCGACTCCGCCATAAGTTCGTCCATTCTTAGATTTTTTACGATGGACACCGAAATAGCAAAACCTTTCAAACTGAATTTCTTTTTCCAACCCAAGTTTCAGATAATGCTACAATATCAAACATACACTGCGATGCCAATAGACTATTAATTTTCATTTCACTCCATCCTTGAATGTTCCAATGCACTATATTTATTCTTTCCTGTACAACACCATGGCCCCGGTCTCCCAATTCTTTCGGCCGATTACTTTGATCTTGGAAAGATAGCTTACGAGGTGCGATCTGCCTTTCATTTATTGTGGCCCTACCTCTAAGAAGGGGTGGCTGTGTTGTAATTTCCGAATTTCCTCTCTTTGGAGCGCCCCTTTCAACTTGTGGCACAGCAACAGACAAGGGTGTTTTATGCACTTCGATTTCATTTTGCAGATTTTACAGGATCACTAAATGCGCTACCGAATGATTGCATTGATGTGACGCTTGAATTTGATAACTGCGAATCCGCTCTCGGTCTTCCGCCATCTTTCAACGTTATGTTTGAACCTCCAACAGCCGATACCTGGTACGCACTAGCAACTCCCCTTCTATACTCACCACCAGGTACTGTGCGCTACTCTATCGCAATGGTTTCGAAATTGTGTATATAACCCTTGTTCTCTACAAACAATTTCATACCACGCAACTTGGCCTCTTTACACGCTGATTTCGCTGCCTCAAGGGTAATTTTCATTTTCTTTCTCGCAAGTAATTCTCGTGTTGTGTAGTCAGGCGTAATCCAAATTTTTGCGTGTCTAAAATGTTGACCTGATTTCAGAACAAGATCGCGGCAAAAAGCGCTCGTAAATTTAACCAAAACGGGGCGGGGGTTTTGATTACACTTAATACGGAAAACGTCTTTATGTCGCTAAGATGTATTGAGGCATTCGGTATAAATTGGTTAAAAGTGGCAACTATATCTTCAAGTAATGTCTGTGCTCGTCTTGACGGATCAAAGTTATACGAAATTACATTTGTTCGTTTTGAATCAGCCTCCATATTACTCATTTTAAGTCGCATCTTCCCCAGCTCAGTTTTCAGAAAATCCACTTCTCGCTGCGTATTTATATTTTCTGCCTTAACTTCAGCGATAGCTCCCTCCAACTTAATTGATAACTGGGCCATCCCCCCATTTATTCTCACTATTTCTGATGAAATTGGATCTATTTTTGCTAACTGACCATTCATTAGGGTGAGCATTGCCATTATTCGAGATTCTGCATCATTAGAGATATGGCTATCCCCTGAATTCTGGCCTTGTGTAAATATTCCTTGGAATGAAATGAACAAATTCAAAGCTCTACCTTTCAAAGGTCTTGCCAATACGGATACAATTTTGTGCCACTATAATCCTTATTATTGCCAAACTGGCATACCGCTCTTTGATTTTATATGAAATTGTCTTATTTTAATAATGCCGAAAGTTCAATTTATGCAGCGGACAAAAACTCCAGTCAATTCAAGTTATTCAGTGACGTCAGATATTCCACTTGGTTACAGATACTGAATGAATATTTTTAATAGTTTATAAGACGTAAAAATGTTCTCACTATTTCGTAACTACTGAAACAATTCAGTGTCTAATTAAATCAGAATAAAAGTCCTTTACCAGCAACTGGTTTGAAACTGAGATTAATCCTTTTTAAAAGAATAGATAGATCTTAACTGTTCAACGACTGAACAACGACTGAATATTAGGATATCTATAGTTTATTTCATTTTTCTATACGAGAAATAACCAGAAAATACAATTTGCTTAGAGGAAAAAGAAAGAAATTAGACTGCCTATATTGAAAAGTAACTGTGCAATATTTAGAATACTACTAAGATGCATATCCAGCTCCCCTTCCTCCCACGGCAGATAAAACTTGGTACTGCACAGTTTGCTACAATTTGCACAAATAGGCCTACGAGGAGCAACATTGAAAAGATTATTATTTTAACTTAATAATCAAACAAGATCATATTTTTAAGCAGACCCTCCCACCACCACCACCAAAATCCTGAATCTGCAGCTGATAATGGAGAAATAGTCAGGTTGAATCGTTAGGCTTCTCATCAGCCTGGGGAGTTCACGGTTAAACAAATTCTCATGAAACGCTTGAATTTCAGATGAGGACAAAAAATACTTGGCCCTACTGCTAGCTCAAATTTGAGTGGAGCTGGACATTCGACAAGAATTTGTTGCAGCCCTAAGTCATCCTGCTTAATTTTCCCTAAATGTCTTATACTTTCTCCTGCTGCTAGCTCAAATTCGAGTGGAGCTCATCCTGCTTAATTTTTCCCTAAATTTTTCTTATACTTGGTCCTGCTGCTAGCTCAAATTCGAGTGGAGCTAGACATTCGATAAGAATTTATCGCAGACCTAAGTCATCCTGATTAATTTTTCCCTAAATTTTTCTTATACTTGGTCCTGCTGCTAGCTCAAATTCGAGTGGAGCTAGACATTCGATAAGAATTTATCGCAGACCTAAGTCATCCTGATTAATTTTTCTTGTTTATTTTGAGCTTCTTTTTAATTTTCAGAAATCCTTTCTTCCTCGTCGACTTCTTAGGCAGAAACTTTCAGTCAAGTTTTATCTTTGGACAAAAATATATCTTATCTGAACAAACATCTTATCCAAAATAAGATCCAAGGCAAACGTATATAAAATAGCCTATTATTAAGAATTATAACTTAAGAATTTATAATTCTTTTAATATAAGAGTGGTAGGGCGCTGACCCACCCCCCTAGATAGGTTGGCAGCTTTGATCTGCCTGCTATTTTTCGGAAAATGCGAGATAAAAATTTTGTTTTCTCAAGTTTTGGTGAACTTTGTATGTTTTCAAATTTTAGTAAGGATTCCATATTCTAGAGCTAATACACTTAAATGAGATCTTTCGTTCTCAAAATATTGAGATTAAGAGGAAACGTTTTAAAATGTATTGTGTTATCTCCAAAGCACAAGTTAAAATTTTAAAGAAAAGAGCAGGGATTTGAGGGATATCCCCCTCATATTTAGGATTTTTTGCACTAATAAAATACCACTGTCCTTGATTTTTATGCAAAAATGAATTGTTTTTATGGAATGAATTATGGAAAGGCTAAAAACATATATAAAAAACTTTAAGACTTACTTGGAAGGCATTAAATGACTAAAATTTGAGTAAGCTCTCCGTTTCGACGGAGAATCTTCAGACTTAGGAGGTGGTTCAACATAAAAGAGATCCATAGTTGACTTGGCAATGATATCAAGCCACTGACTTAATTCAGATTGACTATACTGCCTGTATATTAGTTGCAAATCCAATAGAGAAACACGAATATTCCATTGATTCAAATTCTGAAATAACGATGATATTGATTTTTTTTTTATGTCACTAATGTTATGCCAAACTCTAAATAATGCTCCAAACATAAGGCAGAATTACAAAGGAGTAGACCCTTGGGGGAAATCATAATATTTCTCAAAGGTGCTAGTGCTAAAAGGATAGATTGAAAACATCCTTATTTTCTGCACACTTACACATATTTCACAAGAATATATAAATCATGAGTATAAATATAAAATTTAAATACAAAATATTAAATATCGTAGTAACTGGTAAAACTAGCAATGACAGTCAGAATATTACTGTTTCCATGTCTGCTTTAGTTTCAACATCAGGTGGTTTAGTTCCTAGATGGGATTTTACACATTTTTTCTAAAATAAAAAACAATCCAAGACTGGTTATTTTCTTATCACAAAACTCATCAAGGACTGACTAACTAAAGCCCATTCCCAATGAGATTTTACTAATGCAGAGATTCAGGTCGCGCTAATTTGAGCTAACAAAAACTTTTTTATAGAATTTTTAGCCAATCAAAAAATTTCAAAAAACCTGTTTGGCTCAAATTTGAGCAAGCTAGTTCTCGATATTATTAAAACAACATTATGAATGGGCATTAGCAATATGACAATGGTTGGAATATAGGTGACAATGTAGGAGGCTCTTATAATTCTTAAATAAACTTTTTTAAGACATTGCTTATTTTATAATCTATTAAAATTCTTTTTAAACAATTAAAGATTCTTTTAGTATTAATAAATTGATTGATTGATTGATTGCCACTATGTGGATTCATTCCAATCAGCCCCCTTTTTCTTCATCATAATCACTGTTCGAAGGAATTTCGCAGTCAATCAATTCGACAAAAGACATGCAATGTCTTTAAGTATAAATGAGTTTTCATAAACCTCTTTCTCGTTAATTAAAGTTTCAGATAAATTTTATCACAAAAAATCCTTAAAGGCAACCCCTGGCGACAGTAACAATATAGGGTGGAAGTAATTTGATAGAAGACCTTAACTTGTCTAGGGTCAATACAAGCTGCCACCTGAATTCTATGAAAAATCAAATTCATTCGTAGATGGCACTTCCGTCATTCTTAATTTCTATCTCTCGGGAAAATGCAGGAAATATAGACTACCGTCTGTATTCTGCTACTCCACGCATTTTTTGAGGTAGTTCATCGGGCATTGTGAGAAAATTTCTTTATATTATGAAACAACATTTAGACCTCTCATCTTCCCTCTAAACCTCGCTAGTTATATAGAATAGAATATATTTTATTCACCGCAATAGCTGGAGCTAACATGATCATGTCATGACACAAAAAAAGACCTAAAACAAATAAACAGCAATATAAAAAAATTAAGGCAGCAAGTGCTGCTTCAAGGTCAATAAATTAAAACGAGTCATAAAAAAATTAATGTAAGTCAAGAATCTATTTTCACGATTAAAATAGCGACCGTTTATATAGAATATTTCAGAATAATTAAGTATATAAATGGTTGGTAGATTCAAAAATACTCACA
The DNA here is from genome assembly GCF_032884065.1 of Artemia franciscana. Classification (NCBI taxonomy): domain Eukaryota; kingdom Metazoa; phylum Arthropoda; class Branchiopoda; order Anostraca; family Artemiidae; genus Artemia; species Artemia franciscana. The sequence goes on along the minus strand of NC_088878.1, from coordinate 9,173,233 downwards.
GGCAAATCCCTGAAATAAACTGCATCAAATATTTGTAAATGTAATGTTATTAAAATACCAAATAAAATAAGGGACGAATGATTTGCAATATCTCTCGGTACTAGACGCAGGGTAAGTCATCATCTGTGGACAATTATTTTTTATTTGTCGGAATCTAGTGACTGGTCCTTCAGTAGGGTGGCTCTCAAGATCGGGTAATAGACCACGATGAGCTGGGGAATTCAAACAATCTAGTCCAAATGGATATGTCAACTCATGTCTACGACTATCAAGTGAATTCATGCTAAGTTGTTTTAGTGCATCATCATTTGCTAAATAGTTATGTCCAAGTATAGTTCCTACAGTTCTTTTTTGAATAATCACAAGTCTATCTGATTGATCTTTCCTCAAACCCGGATGCCAAGCTGGACACGCATACTCAAGAGAAGGTATAACATAGCTGTCATATAAGCCAATGAACAACTTTATTCAGTGTTCTAATTAGTTCTCAAAACACTTAAGAGGTTTTCAAATCAGAGTGGATGCGAAGATAATTATATCTTTAACTAAAACCTAAACTTTGATGAATTAAAATGATTTTAAATTCATGACTTTTAATTTAACTCCACCTGTCACTGCCCTCGTTGACGTAACAGACTGTACCAAACCAGGATTAAAAAGGACAAATTTGTTACCTCTCCCTGTAAAAAATACCTTGCAACGAAAACTCCCACCATAGCCGAGGATGAATTATCTTCTTCCCTGATAACCAACCCACAGCACCCCTGGACATAATTCTTGATTGCGAAACAACCCACGAAAATTGGCTTCAGTAATGTGAGAACTATGAGCCGTTTATCAAAAACCGAGCAAGTTCTCGAAGAAACGTAAAAGAACAATATTGATAAACTATGGTGAAGTTCGATGGAAAGGTTTGGGCCAAAAGAACCTAGAAGAGTGATGTATGCTATTTTATAGTCGCAATAACATCCATCATAGGGGAAGGGAAGAATACCTATGTCCCCCGAAGCTCATCGAACGGTTCTCAAATGGATACCTGTGAATGACAGGATAATGCTTACTAGAAACGCTACAGAGCACACCAAGTTCTCAAAGACTGTGTGTTATACGCCAACAAATAAGGCAGTTGAAAATGTCAAGGACAATTTCTACGAGCCATTACAGGCTCACAAGCACGATTCACAAGCACGATTCACAAGCACGATTCACAGTGTGTTTTTAGCGATTTAATACAAAAGTGGGAAATGATCACCAATATTCTTTCGAAGTCTTAGAGCCACAAGGACTTGGTAAAATAAATGAAAATGGCCCATTAGTTGTAGATTATGCACTAAACAATGACCTTGTCATTGCTGTAACTTTTTTCAACCACAAAACAGTGCATAAAAACATAAGGATATCACCAGACAGCTCAACTCGGATCAGATACAACACTGATTTTTCTCCCCCAGCCGGCGCAGGAGCCTTTTAGATGTACATGAATATAGAGAGGCTGACGCTCAGTCCAATCATACGCTTATGATTGCTCACGTGCAGATCAAACGGCATGCGCGTTAGAAACCCAGCTCAACCCTAAAAAAACATATGAAACAAATATAAATTGACAGAAGGTGGGTTGTATCTCCGAAAACCTATTAAATAGGCCGAGACCCAGTGACCGAGAAAATTTACTTGATTTTCCCTTTTTGCTGCTTGACATGAACGGCCAAACTCTACCGAGATCATGAGGGCAGCAAAAAAAAGCTAAAAAACGGACAGCTTTTGGCATAGATGAAATCACAGCAGAAATGCTGAAGCATGCAGTAAGAGCTTGCCTCTCTCTGGAGCTTGCCCTTTTCACCAGGGTATGGAATATTGGGAAGCTTACTCGTGAATTGACCAAGGGAATATTGGAGAAAATTTTCAAACGGGGAAATTCAACTTTGTGTGAAAATCAGAGAGGCATAAAACTTATGCCAGTGCCTTGCAAATTTTGGCTTCTATTATATTGCACCGGTTACGAGGTGTACTAGCTGCACATTTGTGAAAAGAGCAACATGGTTTTAAAACCGGTAAATTCTCTGATTTGATCTTTATACTCAGAATGCTTCTCAAGGAATCAAAAGAGTGGAACAACAACCTATATCTACTTTTTATCGACTTCAAAAGAGTATTGGACTCATTTGACCTGGAATACTTGTGGAAAGTCCTCAAGTATTATCGAGTGTCAGAAAACTGGTTGGACCATGATTATACCCTTCTATGAAGAGACTGAGAGTTGTTTGAAGACCGAGAAAGGCATAACCAGATTTTCAAGATCTTGTCTGGTGTCCGTCAGGGATGTGAACTTTCCATATTTCTTTTGTACTTACAATGGACTACATATGAAGGCAAGACTGCATATGGTGTCAAAGTAAGCAGTAAGCAACTATGATTTATATTTTTTGGATGACATAGTCTTGATAGAAAATCCGAAACAGTGCTTACAGCAGCTGCTTGACGCAATAATGGATAATACACAAAATGTTGGGCTAACCATCAATGACGACAAATCAAAGAGTATGTCCATCACAAACTCGCCTCTTTTGCGGCATTGCAAGAAAAAGAATCTAGAGAGAACCGGGTAGCTGGACTCAAATGCCCGGGTAGCTGGACTGACTCTGATGGTAAATAATCACCGAGATTAAATGACCGAAAATAATGACTGATCGAAATTGATCAGTCAACCAGAGCTTTTAATAGACAAAAGCCATTTGGAGAAGCAGAAAATATTCTCTGCAACTAACGCTACGTCTCTTCACCAGCATTATGCTATCCATACTCTTCTACGCCAGTGAGTGCTTTAAAAGGAACCAATTGCTTGAAAAAAGAATCATTGCATTCAAAAATATATGAATGAGGAAAATCCTAAAAAAGGAACTGGCAACAAAGAGTTAGTAACTCTGCAAATCGCCGTAGAATGAGCCAGCCTCTCCTTACTTTTGTGTTAAAAAAGAAGTGGGTATGTTTAGGACATTTATCCCATACAAAAAAAATCTGCGTTCCTCAGACAGTCATTGGAAGCCAGATGGCAGAAGTAGACGAGGTAGTCCAAATAACACTTTGCGGCAAACTTTTGGTCGGGATCTGAGGACGTCATCGCCATAGAAACGCTTCGAGGCGATTCGAGAGCTTTCGTCAACGCCCTAGGCACCACTAATGGCTCCTGATGAAGTAAGATCTAAGTTAAGGTTCAGTTAAATTTTCCTAAAAATCTTTTAGGTCTACTCATTAAAGCGTAGTTTAAACAGCGATTAAAATCGGCAGCAAAGTAAATAGAACCATGCCTAAGAATGCTGGTGGTGGTGCTTAACGAACCACCAATTACAAGGCCTTCTCTCTCGAGGAGGGAGTTTCTTAAGGTACATAAAGTAAAATTGACTCTGATCTTGCTCTGTATTGGTCTTAGAGGACCTCTTCTTGCAATTTTAACAAATTTATTATCATTTCATGGAAGTTTGTCCTTCTGCTTCTGTCCTAGAGCATTTAAAGCCCTTAATGATACCTGCCCCCCCCCCTGCCCAACGGTTTCTAAACTTCTATTTTTGCCATTATTGCGCATTCATTATTTTTTTCGTGGAATTTAACTTCTTCGGGCTGTTTTTGACCCAACATTTGAAGCCCTTATGCCCCCCCCGCTTCCAAAACGCACTACAGTGAGTAGTTAAAGTATATAAGTTGTGAACTTTGCCTTTTGTTAAAGAAAGGAAACCTGATCTAGAAACCTGACAGGGGTCTCAAGGCTAATAACTCGATGAGTTCGAGTTCCTACTATAAATTCTTATTTTCACAGAAGCTACTTCAATAATGCACTCAGATACATTCCATGAAATCCAGGAACCTAAATCTAAGTTACAAAGAAAGCGAGGTATATACCCTATACCTCTCTTACCTCAAAGAGCTGAGTAACAGTCTGCTTATTATCAAGACTTTCTTCCGAAATTCCTGATGTTTTGTCCATTCTTGAGATCATATTTAGAAGCCGCTGAGCATTCTTGGGGTTTAGTAGACTATCCATAAGGCTTCCATTTTTGAGCAAGTCTTCGGGTATTTGGAGGCATCTTTCATGCACCCAAGGCTGAGAGCAAATCTGCCGGAGGACGTATCGAGCAAATGCTGAAAGACGACTTGGCCCATAATTGTTAAACAAACCTCGCATTCCCACACTGTAAGGAAAATTATATTCTCATTATTACGTTTATTTGTTTGTTAGATTTGTACTTTATAAATACATTATAAAATGAGAATATATATATATATATATATATATATATATATATATATATATATATATATATATATATATATATATATATATATATATATATATATATATATATATATATATATATATAGTAAGCAAAACTTGTGTATTTATTCTCGAAAACGGCTCTTTTTTCGGGAAAATTAGTTTATTAGGATATTCTCGTATAAAAGAACGATCTAGATAGGTCAGAAGTATGAGAAAGTCTGTTAAGAGCCTTAATTTTGAAAAAAATTGTAATAATTAAATATCTTTGAATATAAGCAGTATGAAAAGACATTAAATTGCATAAATAGCAAAAAAACCGGTAATTACAAAAGTATATACTTTAACAAGGAATTACAACAATTCCAAAACCTTAAAATAGAATTTAAAATTTCGAAGCTCAGTAGAAATTGTTGTTAGAAATCGTGTTCAAACTAGAAAAATGCCTGAAAATTTAGAATTACTTTGTTTTTTGTTAGATAAAATCCAATCGCCACATGATTAAGCTTACAGGTTTGAACGCGACCAGTTATAAAATGTCAGTAGGAAGGCGAGCAAGAACTAGTAATTGCAAAAATATTTTGACAAGGGATTACAACAATTCCAAAACCTTAAAATAGAATTTAAAATTTCGAAGCTCAGTAGAAATTGTTGTTAGAAATTGTGTCTAAACTAGAAAAATGCCTGAAAATTTAGAATTACTTTGTTTTTTGTTAGATAAAATCCAATCGCCACATGATTAAGCTTACAGGTTTGAACGCGACCAGTTATAAAATGTCAGTAGGAAGGCGAGCAAGAACTAGTAATTGCAAAAATATTTTGACAAGGGATTACAACAATTCCAAAACCTTAAAAATGAAAATCAAAAGTTTGAAGCTTAGTCAAAATCGTTGTTTTCGGGAAAATTGGCATCCTGGTATATTCTGGCCTAAAAAAAAGATTTAGATAGGTCAGAAGTTTGAGAAATAGCCTTGATTTTCGAAAAACAAATATTTATGCGAGTGACGTCATTTTTTATATACATCAGTTTTGGAATGATGTTGTCACACTTGTTAAAATTATATGGAAAAATTGAAGATTTTCATGTATGGAGAAGTACATTAAATTGCTTAAAGGGCAAAAATTGATAATCGCAAAAATATTGCTATATATTTTGACAATGGATTACAACTATTCCAAAACCTTTAAAAAGAAAACCAAAAATTTTAAGCTTAGTAAAAACCGTTGTTAGAAATCGGACTTGCTGTAATAATCAAATATTTTTGAATAGACAACAGTATGAAAAGACATTAAATTGCCTAAAGAACAAAAAACAGGTAATTGCAAAAATATTTGTATATATTTTCAACAAGAGCCGGGCCCCGGCACTCGGCACGCGGATGGCTTCTATATATGGATGCTCATTGTCGCTTATCTTCTCTAGCTGCAGACAATTTGGGACAATTTGTTGTCTTTCCATTCTAGGATCTTTTTAAAGATATTTGATTACTAAAGCAAGTCCGATTTCTAACAACGATATCTACTAAGCTTCAACCTTTGGGTTTTCTTTTTTAAGCTTTTTGAATTGTTGTAATCCCTTGTTAAAATATATACAAGTATTTTTGCAATTACCAGTTTTTTGCTCTTAACGGGATTAAATGTCTTTCCATACTGCAGTCTATATCTCTGGCCACCAACAATTTGGGACAATCTGGTATCTTTCATACAGGATTTTTCAAAAATATTTGCTTATTAAAGCATGTCCGACTTCTAAAGACAATATCTACTAAGCTTTAAAATTTTGGTTTTTTTTAAGGTTTTTCAATTGTGGTAATTCCTTGTTAAAATATATACAAATATTTTTGCAATTACCAGTCTTTTTGCTCTTTACTCAATTAAATGTCCTTTCATACTGCAATCAAAAGACAAACGGAAACTCTTCGTCATATAGCCCTTCATCAACGTCAGAACTTATCAAAATATTCTCTACTATTAGCCAAGCTTTCCAGTTTTTAACTGCTGAAACCACAAAAATATAGATGTGAATAACGCGTTATAAAACATAAACAAGTTTTTTAATTCATTAAAGCGTTATAACATATTAAACTGCAACTTTCCTGTTTTTCTGTCCGACATGTCCAACAATTCAAGCTAGTCCATATTCATAGGATCAGAAGAGAAGCACAAAAAAACTCAACTTTTAGAGAATAGTTAGAAAAAAACGTTGATGTCTAAACGTTTAGTGACGTCCTAAAACAACATGTAATAATGTAACAATGAACCTCTTATTAAGATCGAGACGGTTTTGACGTTCTTTTTTTCGATATCACAACGATAAATGCCCTCTCACAGCTTGGGCAAATTCGTAATTTTACGAAATCATGAGACCATAACGAGAACAAACAAGGGTTATAACGATAAATAACATCTGACAGTCTAATGGAAAACTTTAGTTTTTCGAAGCAAATGAGTTCGGCCTCTTTTTAACTCGGTTATTTTAAGGACCGTAAACACAAGAACTCCATCAATTGCATCAATATAGTAAAATAACTCAGTAAATAGCTATAAAAAAACTGAATAACTATAAAAATGACTGAGTTATAAAAATAACTAAGTACCCTGTCGAAAAATTTTTCACTTAAACTCCCTGTTTCGCGTGAACATCATTAGGACCGAATATGTCAATGATCCTTGAATATAGCAATTAATAGCACTTTCCAAAGTGAGAATTAAGGATAAGGATAAAGATCCTCCAGAGCCATTGCTGGCGCATAGGGCGTCGAATCGACGTTTCAGTTGCTGGGTGTTTTTACAGGAACAAGTAGCAAGCTTGTCGCCCAACCTTGCTGCGGCGGGGATCGAACCCTGGGCCCCGTATTGCCAAGCAGAGCACCAATCAACTGTGCTACAACAGGTTGAAGTGAGTATTGGAAGAATTTAAAGCACTCACCTAAAACAGTAGTTAGGGTCTTCATGCTCGTCCACGATATTTATGTCTGATATTCCAAGGACATTGAGCATTTCGTTATGATCTTTCTTGCTATCTGTGTAATTGGCCAAAAGTAACACTGCCTGAAATACATCTTATTAGACAAAAAAAATGAAAAAATTCTGAAACAAATCTGTTTTTCTTTTATTTTTTTACTTTTTTTAGCTAAATCATAATAAAAAAGACAAGAAGGGTAAAAACATTTTCAGCAAGGTTATCATCACTATACTAGTCAAATTGAATTGACTAGTAATCAAACTTAATTAACCTAATTTAATCAAATTGATTTCTTTCAATAAATCATAGTTAAATTCGGTTGAACTCGGCAAAGTTAACTCACAGGATTTAAAGGCAACTGGAACTTCTTTTGAGGGTACAAAGACAAAAGGTTTTGAACAGATTGGGATGGAGGAGGAACGTTCGTAGCTGTGTTGTCCTCCCGCGGCTTGGTGCTGCCGTGAGTTGTTAGTAAAACAGTTCAAAATAGGGATGATACCTTCTTATTGACAGTGAATAGTCAATATTCACTGAATAGTCAATCTATTCACTGTCAATAAAAAGGTATCATCCCTATTTTGAACTGTTTTACTTTCGTCATGGAAAGGCAGTGTGGTCTTCGAAGTTATCTGAGTTGTTAGTAGTAGTAGTAATACTAGGTAACATCACTGCATTAGTTATATTGATTATTAACGTTCCTAGCAATTGTGTTTTTTTCCTTTTTGGGAGTTTTTAGTGATTTGACTATTATTTCTTTTGTTTTATGATAGCTTATTTGTTTCCAGGATAATAAGACGCAATAGAATCGATTGATTAGTCAAGTAAAGGTTGACAGTTGGTTAATTTAGCACTAAAGGGGATTATGGTATTTTGTCTGAAATTATTGCCAAACAGAAAAATACCTTCGATTTGATATTCCAGACATAAAAAGACACAGTTGAAACGCGAAAGAGCAATTTCGACATGACGTCAATTTTGTAACGCTATTTCAAACGCAGCTCTTATTTGACTTGTTTTCTATTATCAGTCTGCATGATGACAGCGCCAATTATATATATTTTAGGCTTCAAATGCTGGCTCAGCAAGAACCTTGAGTATTCACATAGTGATCTGTTAAAATTGCGTAAACAGGGTAGGGCCTTCCAGACACAAGTCTTATTCTGATCACAATAAGCTTTTAGTGTAAGAAAACTAGGCGATCGCTGGTTTGGATCGCATTATTTGAGAATAAAAAATAACTTCCATAGTATACTTTATCAAAAATAATACAATAAGTAATAATATAAGTTTATAGTTTAAAGTTTTTACACTTGTACCTCACCGTATCATAATGAAATAAGAAAAGAGTCTGTAATTTACCCTGGAACTATACAGTTAAGACACTTTTTTTCGTTTTTTTTTTTTTTTTTTTTTTAAACAAAGCTAAACTGAGTCTTCATTTACTAAAACTTCAATTTTTTTTCACCTTGCTGGGGCTCTGCACCCTTCCAGTTGACTGTGACTATTCCTAATACACTTTGTTCTACTACGGGTCAGCCGATACTGTCATATCTCAAACGCTGAGGTTCGACGGTGTTGTGCCCAGAAGGCCCCCCTCTCGGTAATCATAAAACAACGAGGACTGAAATTCCTGGGACACAGACTACGACGGCCAGCTGGAACCAAATCCCACGATGTCCTCACCTGTGATGCCCTTCCAACTTGGAAACAGAGACCAGGAGGTAAAAAAAAGAATCTCTGGCAGACAATCAAGAATGACCTGGATCCTTGGGGTGGCTTCCACCGACACGAACGCCGTTGGGATAAGGACTGGCTGAAGATTTCAGAAGAGGCTGCTGCTGACAGATCTTGTTGAACTACATCAGTCATCCCATCGTCCATTGGTGCCAGGCAGGATGGATTATCGTCTGGTTCCCGCCGAAAGTAAAGTAAGTAAATACGTTGTTCTCCACTAGCTCCGTACCCTCATAGTGTTTAGATCTCTATTTTTAGCCCAGCATCAATAGCATCACTTTGTGAGGGTGCAAGCCTATATTTTCATTGACTGCTCTGTTTATTGATTGAGACCGTAGAAGTAATCTTACAGCAGGCTTTGCATAGTCACGCAGTAGTATTTCGTTAAAATAACTGTCGAAATTTGGGGAAAGTTTGCTTGATGTTTTATCTTTATGGATATAGAATTATCAAGTCATTTCTTAATCAAAGTCTCTTAATAATATATTCCAAACACAGTTTATTATCTAAAATTGCGGTTTCAACCAGATTTTGTATTCTGAGATTTTTTGACTATTCACCTTAATCTACACCTTAGCTCAAACCAGGACTTTAATCCAAAGGGTAAACAGGAATGCACAAATTCAGTTATACGTAATTAAACTTAATTATCACGTTAATGCTGCATATTTAATAAATGATTTAGGTACAATTTAGGTTTTAGTATTAAGAATAAACATTTCAACTACAATAACCGTTAATACACTGAAACTAAAAATATTCAGAAGAATTCTTAATTCATAATTAAGTTTACTTTTTATTTTTTTTTTTAAATAAATAATTGGAAAATAAATAGGAAAAATAAATAGGAAAATAAATTTCCTATTGGCCTGTATTTTAGTGATTTTAGAAAATTTTGACACTGACATACGTCTTGCTCTTTATAAAAGCTTTAGATTTCATAGAAAAGAGCCAATAAAATTTTGCAGTCCTTTTTTGTGAATACAAACAAAATTATTTTGGTTAACCATTTAACAATACCCAGTAAGCAGTGATTGCAGACCTTTCATAGTCAACTAGCATCTTCAGTGCATTAACTTTTGCACAACCCATTAACGTTTTTGCACAACCATAAACGTAAAACTTGTCTTTTTCTTTCGAAAAGGACACAAAACTTGTTTTGGGTTTTTGGAAAATCCAAATTAAACAAATTTCATCTTCTATTTGAATTTTCTTGCATCTTTTAAGTGTGAGAAAACAGAGAAAAATGGAGTTAACTTCAAAAGCAAAAATTTTGACACTGGCATACGTCTTGCTCTTTTTAAAATTTTTTTTTTTTTTCATAGAAAACTTTTCATATTTTCATAGATTTCATAGAAAAGAGCCGATCAAATTTTGCAGTCTTTTAACCGCCTCGAAATTCAACAAAGCAGCAACAGGTAAATAAATCAACGAGTAAACAGGCAGAGACATTTGACATCCCTTTCTGACTTATGCTCAAGTGTAATTGGCCCAAAAGATTTCCGAAAAAATTACGTCACAACAAAAGACTCATTTAATAAAGGAACAGTTTTTAACACAGAAATACACGACAGCAACCCCATAGATCATAAGATAAAGAAACATTGATATTTCAATATTCCCGGACAATTGAAACCTTTATCAACTGAAAAACAATTTTTTTAATGTATTGACTAGTGACCCAAAAAGTGGCTCCATCAAATTTCATCGAGATGTTACTTCAAAGACAAACAGTTCGACTTGACGACGTTTTTCAATGATGACTTTGCCTGTTCACAAGACCCCACATTGTGATACTTAAAGAGGCAAAACTTACAATATTTGAAAAAAAATGTAGTCTGCAGGTCGCCATCTACATTTTATAATCTACAACCTTTTTATTTCTGCAAAAATCACTGGAAATAGCAGAAATAGACCTACGTAATCAAAGCACACTTTTTGTTGCGCAAGTATAGAGCAGTGATTTCCCTTTTTCTGTTCGGTTAGTAGATTTCCTTGTTATGGTCATACCCTAACTGTTGTTTACGGTGTTTCACCAGACCATACAGCCCTGTGTGGGTTGATGATGTATTTATTTATCTTTCCGGAGGGGAAGAGGGGTATAAATTAAATTTATTGATAACGGTTCGAATGCTATATTTCATTTTTTTTAAACCCATATTTTTCGCTGTTCTTAAAGTGTTTTCCGGAATGTATCCTCCTATTGGCCTGTATTTTAGTGATTTAGTACTTTAGTGGTGTCGTATATTAGTAATTTAGTATTTTAGTGATTTTGGACTGTATTTTAGACACCCAGTCAAACAAAATAAAAAACATTGAAATGCTACCTTCAATACAGCAACAACGGGTTCAGTACTGGATCGAATTGAATTATGAGCGGCAGCTAATAAATGCCTATCACAAGTTAGCTTGATTCCAGGTTGATTACCCGCTGCAATATTGGGATGTGGCGATGCACCAACTACAAAAAAATAAATAAAAGGTACTTATTAATTAAACGAAACACACTCAAGAATTACGCTTAGGTTAGATCTCATAAAACCGGTTTCACAGCAACAAAGACAAGTGACAGGTAATAGAAGGCACAGAAGACCATTGTATTTGTCTGTCGATCTTTGACTCTTTGCGAGTAATTACCGAATAAAATATAGCTTCCACTTGGTTAAATAAGAACCATTATAGAGCAATGATTTCAGAATAATTTGTGAGCTAAGACTTCTCGTGTGCGCAGTGGCGGCTCATGCCTCTCTTGTGACCAAGGGGAAATCTTGATTAGCATCCCCCCCTTGGTATCCAAAAATTTCCAGGTCAAATTTTAACAAAATTTATATTTATTAACAAAACTTTACCAACCAAAATTTTAATTTACTAACGAAATTTTACCAAATTTGCCCTCTACTTCACCTTAACAAAAATAAATGAAAAAAATACAAAATGTATATAACTGTTAGATTTTTTATTTAAAATTTCGGGCTCATAAAATTTCTGTCCCCGCACAAAATTTGTTCCCCCTAAAACCACCTCTGGGTGTGCCATTAGAATTTATCCATACAAGATAACATTACGAAGATTGGAAGATTTCATTTTTATTACAATAACTGCACGGCCTGCTAAAAATTATCTATACCAATGGTAGCATAGACAGGGAGAGAAAGAAGGGGATGAAGAGAGATGAGCTGTATCATATGTTCATAATTTTGGAGAAGAGCCAAAATGAGGTTACGCGAGAAAAATTATTTTTAGGATTTGAAAAAGAAAGAATCTTGTTTTATACAATTAAAGAGAATCATTAACACCAAGCCAATCACGCGAGGTTTTACAACAGGTACCTGAAGCCAGCATTTCTCTTGAGTCTTTTTACATCAAAAGTCCATTTATTTTCCAATCATCATAAGAAAGTTTACCCCATTCTGTGTCATGGCTTGCAAATCGACCTGAAACTTTTTTTTTTGCGGAAGAGAGAAACGGCCCTATAATTTTGCATTTACGACAAGAAGGCAAACTTCTTTTCTCTGGTTCTTACGAAAGAGTTCGGCTAAGATTTTTCTTTCTTTTTCATGGCTGTCATTCAACTGGATCTTTGGCAACTAATGGACCAAATAACAATAGTTCATTCATAGTTCTCTATAATACAAAAACACTGTAATGGAACACGGGAAAAAAACACGGAAAAAAAGACAAAAAAGAAAATGGCAAAAATAAAAATTGTTACATTAAACAGTGTGACTTCTACTACTACCTATTTAGAAACAGTTATGTCAAACTTTCCCTCAAATTAAAACTGGTAACTGATATTATGGATATGAAATTATTAATATTTATGTTTTAAATGAAATTTTGTATTGAAATATATATGAGATACATGTTCATATGTTATTGAGATGGTTTAGCACATCTCCTTAAATTCAGAAACACCGACCGATTGTACAATTTATTTTTCCCTCTCTTATTCTAAAAAAATTCTGAGGTTTCAGTTTCTTGATAAATCTGTTGGTTAACATCTTACCACTTGAAGAAACAGCTGGAAATCGGAATTTTTTATATTGCATGATACAAGAAAATACAGGAACATTTTGATAATCGAATAGTTCAAAGTAGTATCTTTATTCATTTATTTATTCATTTATATCTATAAATCTATGTATCTGTATAAACAGCCCGATCTTCTACGTATATATTTATACATAACATCAAAACTAAGGACTATCTATACAGTTAAGATGGCCAATTTTAAAGTTTCAACTACAACTACTTCTAGTACGACTAAAAACTCATTGCAGCACCAAGCCGCCCGAGGCCAACAAGGCTACGCATGATCAAACAACATCCCAATGAATTCAAAGTCTCCCTAGTTAGAACCTCCTAAAGAGTTCCAATGTTCCTCAAATAGTTCCTTACAAAATTTTTCCAGCCCATTCAGGAGCCTTTAGTTTGACCATAAATGGTTGGGGAACAACGACAATCTTTGGCAATCTGTCATTCTTAATCCACAAAACGTGTCCTAGTCCTCTCAACCTTTCTCTCATTATAGCCCTAGAAAGCGGGATTGAACCACGTTTTTCGCAAGGCTTTCTGTTTTTAAATGTCGACAGTTAGACGGGCACCCAAAACAATCGGTAGACAATTCCTCTGCATAACTTCTAGCAACTCCTCCTCCGTCTTTCGGAGCGCCAATGCTTCAGAACGATACTTGACCACTGTCATGACTGTAGCTTCCAATATTCTAATCTTGGTTCACAGACTTATCTTCCTAGTTTTCCAAGCTTTTTCCAACTGCGAAAAGCCACCCTGGGCCTTGGCTATTCTACTTTTAGCATTTCCACTGCACCCATCGTCTTTACTAATAACACTACCTAGATAAGTGAAGCAGTCCACTGATCCCCAGTCTAACAGACCTATATGTAACTACCTTTTAGTATCTAGTTTCTGGTCCTAGTATGTAGGTTACCTAACGCAAACCTTGCTACGTGAAAACAACTGGTCTCTAAAAATGGAAGAAAAATCTGACCTACATTCTTCTATTATTCTACCTTCCTGTACAACTGATGTAATGTAATATAGCGCATTTTCAATTGCCGTAGTCGAGATATAGACAGAGATAAAAATTGGCAGTCACGCGTGGAAAATAACGCAAAACTATCAGCAAATTTTAACCTGAAAAAAATAGAATAAAAAAGAAAATAAGGAAGACAAGAAAGCAAATACTTTCGACAGTGTGATAGTAGTATAACACCGTTTTCATGTCTTAAAAAGCAAATATTTTTTAAAGCAAAATTTCTTGATTAATGGGCTCTGTCAGCCAACATGAACCTCCAAGGGCAAATTTAGAATGGCCTAAGTAGTCAGAGTTTAAAATCCAAAGGACTGCTTAGGAGTTCGTAGCCACTTTCGACCACCTGTAGCCACTCAAATGGGACAGCTAGGACCCATGCTCTCAGTTACAACCATGTTTGGTTGAGAACTGAGAGCCCTGTTAGAAGGATGTTCTTGATGCAAGAATTAAGGAGCAAGGAATTTTTATCCGCTAGTTCCTCAACGATGCAGAGTTTAAGCCCTAATTCTAATAAACTGCATATCTACCCAAAGAATACATACGCAAATCATAAGACCTACTCCTAATATACCTACCCAAAGAATAACAAGCAGGCTGTGGGGTTGTTGGCGTTTTAAAAAGGCGAAGAATTATGTGGCAGGCCAATCGGGCACCTGGTTCAGCTTCAGTGCAAAGTTGTCCAAAATTCCAAATTTTCATCAAGCTTGGGAGTCCGACATGGAGCAGGAAATCCTGTAAGAATATTCAAAATTTGTAAATTTGTAGAATGAGAAAAAGCAGTTACAAACTTGCCAAAGAAAAATTAACATTTTTACAGGATTATTGCATATTTCACTAAACCCTGAAGGTTCAACGTGAAACTGGAGTAAGAGTGCAAATTTGCAAAAAGAAAAGAATCAGTTAGATTTAAAATGAAATATTTCTACAAATTTGGGAATCTGCGACAAAATTTCTTCAAGCTCGGAAACTTGACGTGTAACAAGAATTCCTGTACAAATACAAATACGCGAAATTTGAACTTGTTAAAAGAAAATAGCCAGCTGCAAAGTTGCAAAAGAAAAATTGCAACGTTACTGCAAATTTTCATCAGGCTTGGGAGTTTGAAGTCGAGCAGGAGACCCCTACGAGGATAAATTTACAAAAAGAAAAGAAATACTTAATAGTTCCAAAATTTGAGCTTCACTTACCTTGGTAGTATTATTAGCAAAGACGGTGAGAGCACTGAAGATGTTAAAAGTAGAATAGCCAAGGCTGAGGGTGTTTTTTCACAGTTACAAAAAAAGTTTGAAACATAAGTCTGCAGACCAAGTCTGCAGAGAACTGGAAGCTACAGTGATGACAGTGGTCAAATATGGCTCTGAAGCTTGGACGCTCCGAAAAGCGGATGAAGATTCGGTAGATGTTTTCCAGAGAAATTGCCTACGAATTGTTCTCGGTATCCGGCTAACTCACCGTATTTCAAACAGTAGGTTATCCAAAAAGAGTGGTTAAATCTCGCTTTTTAGGGCTATAAAGACAGACATGTTGAGATGGCTAGGGCATGATCTGCAGATGAAGAATGACAGATTGCCAAAACTGTCCTTTTCGGTCAACCATCTAGGGCAAAACAGGAAGCAGGTCGTGCGCGATCAGGATGGGATGATGTCATAAAGAAAGATTTAAGGGAAATGGAAACTTCCTGGGAGGGTATAAAGCAGAAGGCCTTCAACAGATTGGGATGAAGAAGGAGCGTGTGTAGCTGTGTTGGCCTCAGGCGAATTGGTGCTACGGTGAGTTCTTAGTGGTAGTTGTAGTTGGGACTCCAAATAAGAGCGAAAAATCCAAGAAGAGAGCAATTTTGCAAAAAGAAAGAGACTCGCAAGAAAAGTTTTGCAAATTAGTAGTTATCACGATTTTATGTCAAATTTAGGAGGATACACAGCAGGAAATTCGATTGAACTTCAAGCTCTCAAACGAAAAAAAAAAACGGTAATTAAAAAAAGCAGAAAAAGCTATAAATTTGCAAAAAAGAGTTATTCCAAATTCGCAAACTAACGACAAACTATTAATAATCTTTGGAAATATGACGTGGACCAAAATAGTCTTAGAAGATCATCATCAAAATATCAGGTTCCGCACTAAAATGAATCAAGTTCAGAAAAGGTCAAGAATTCAAACATTTGGACACAAAGTTAAGCAACTCGAACTAAAACGTCAATTTTTAGTTATAATTTTGTGAAACCAGTAAACAGCAGATGTTAGAGAAATTTGGAAGAAGAACCAAGTTATATTTTCTAATATAAAAGTTGAGCAAAATAAAACAAAGGAACCCCAAGCGGGTTGGTTTCCCCGCTGAGCAGATAGGGAAAAATGTATTTTTACAAAACTACAGTAACCACCAAAATATGTAGGCTAATGCATGAATTATGTTAGTCCATACAAAAAAAAAGAAGAAAGTATTGGTTCTCAGCTATATTGGATTCTGGTACTAAAAAATTGCTAAGCCGGGACTTGATCTTCTTCAGTATTGCTCCAAAGGCAAAAACAAGATCATAGTTTATGAAAAAAAACAGAGGAATATTTAACATCTTTAACCTAAGTAAGTTACCAAGTCACAGGGGAATCCATGATATTATGGTGAATATAAGAATATGTGGAGAATATATGATTATTCGAAATCGTCATGTTTAGCTTAAAGCCTAGCTCAAACTGCTCAATCAGTCTGGTTTTAGAGCGTTCAGTAATAAAAGGAAAAAAAAATATCTTATAGAACATTAGCTTGGATGAGTGAATTTTTCAAAAGCCCAAAGAAGTAACACTTGCAATCCATTCAAAAAAAAAAAAAACTTAAATTCCGTCAGAAACCTAAAGGGAATTTTAAAATTTATATTATTCATAAAAGCCAAAACTGGCTTTTTAGGTCAGAAAATCCCAGAAAATGCATCTGAAACCACCCGTAAAACAAAATGTTTTATCTCTCTTAAAAACATACTGAAAAATAAATTGACAGTCAGAGGCAACGCTATACTGAAAAACAAATTGATAGTCAGAGGCAACGCTATACTGAAAAACAAATTGATAGTCAGAGGCAACGCTATAGCATTGCCTATAGTAAAGACCATGCGGCTCCGATGTTTTATAATTTATTTATTTTATTTTTCCCCAGGGGCACTTCATATGGAAGAGGTCGTCGCATAAACTTCAAATGGAGCTAATTCGATTAGAAACCGGGAGTTCTACTGCCCTGTCTCAGAGCCAAAATTGATAGGAGGGCAACAAGCCCCCCTTGTCCTTTTTTCTCCAAATACATCCAATAAAATTGAGACATATTGAGACAATAAATATTGAGACAGCCATTTTGTTAAAAATACTTCAAATATCAATTAATAAAAACTCCGGGGTTGACACCATTCCCCTAGGCCTGGGGGCAGGTGCTGTAAGTTATTCCCTGGGGGTATATATGGTTCTTATAGAAGAGATAGGCATGTTATTGAAAATAGTTCAAACATGAGATAACAAAAACTCCAGGGTCGACATAACACCCCAGAGCCCAGTGGCAAGTGTTTTAAGTTATGCCCCGAGGGCAAGCTCATTGCTCATTGAATTGGAAATTGAGTTACCCTTTTAAGAGTCAAAAGTCATAGGATGGCATCTACAAAGCCCCCCCCCCCCCACCCCTACAACAACTTTTCCTTAAATGCATCCGATATATTTGAGATAGTCTTTTTTTTATTAGACCAACAATCAAATAACAAAAACTTCGGTATCAACATAATCCCCCCCCGAAAGCGGTGGAACTAAGGGTTGTAACTTCTGCTCCGGGGGTATATACGATTTTATGGAAGAGGTGGTCGTATAAACTTCGAACGGGACTCAAATGATTAGGAATTCAAACTTCTAGTTACCTTTTTAAGAGTCAAAAGTGATCCGATAGCAACTAGCACCCCCCCCCCCCTCCCAACCAACCCTCTTTTCCCCAAATGCGTCCGGTCGAATTATTAATATAGCCATTTTGTTCAAAATTGACCAAAAATCACATAACAAAAACTCCAGGGATTACACAGCCCCCTCCCTAGAACCCAGAGGTAAGTGTTGTAAGTTATGCCTCCGAGGGATATAAGGTTTTTAAGGAATGGATGGTAGCATGAACTTCAGAGGGGGCTCATTCAATTGCAAATTGGAATTTCTAGAGCCTTTTTAATAGTCAAAAGTGATCAGAGGGCTACGAGCCCCCCTCCAAGCTAGTTTATCCCCAAATACTCCCGTCAAAATTTTTATACAGCAATTCTGTTCAAAATGGTTTAAAGATAAAACAACAAAATCTCCGGGTTTGACATAACCCCAAAGGGTCAGTGGGCAATTGTTGTAAGTTATGCACCGGGGGCATTCAAGGTAATGTGTAGGGAGTAGTCGTAAAAACTTAAGAGGTGACTCATTTGATTGGAAATTGAAAGTTCTAGTTACCATTTTAAGAGTAAAAAAGGACGGAAGGCATCTACCCCCACTCCCTCACACAAACCCTCTTATCCCAAAACGTATTAAATCAGAATTTTGAGAAAACCATTTTTTAAAACAGTTCAACAATCAGACAACACAATTCCAAGTCAACATAATCCTCCCCAGAGCCTGGGAAAAGGATTGTAAATTATGCCCGGAGGCACATAAGGTTTTTACGGAAGGGGTAAAATTCGGAGGGGACTCAAGTGACTAGAAAATTAAAGTTCCATTTCCCTTTTAGAGAGTCAAAAGCAATCTGATGGAAACTAGCCCTCCCCACCAACCGTCTTTTCCCAAATGCGGCTGATCAAATTTTTGAGATTGACATTTTGTCCAAAATAGACTAAAAGTCATATTGTAGAAAAATTTCGGGGTTTACATAGCCCCCCCCCCCTTCTAGAACCTGGGGGCATAGAACGTTTTTATGGAAGGAATAATCGTATAACTTCATAGGGTGCCCATTCTATTGGAAATCGAAAGTTACGATTCCCTTTTTAAGAATCAAAAGGGACCGGAGGGCAACTAACCCTCCTCCCTTCTTTACCTTAAATCCATCCAATCGGATTTGACTATTTTGTTAAAATAAGTCAAAGGATCGGTTAACAAAAATATAGGGTCAACACAAACCCCCAGAGCCCTGGATGAAGTGTTGTATTTTATCTCCAGGGTGCATATAAGGTTCTTGCGAGGATTTTGAGAATAGTTCAAATATCAGATAAGCCAAACTCCCGCCAACACTTAAAAAACTTATGAACGATATTCTATTCCAAAGCTTAAGCGAGCTGACCCTCGTCTTTTCTGCAGGTGCCGACCCCCCCCCCCCCAAAAAAAAAAAATCTTTTAATGACATATTACTCCAAAAATTATGGCAACTCATTCCTAGCCCTCCAAGGCCCACCGCCTCTCCAAAAAACTCAAGACGAAGTTTTCCTTGGCCAATGGCCATGGTATTCCATAGCCCGATAGCCCTCCCTCCCCCAAAATATCATCAATGACAAATTACAGAAACTGACCGCTGGCCCTCCCTCCATGGTCCGACCCTCCCCCTCCCCCCGAAAAATACTAATTGACGATATTTTATTCCAAAAATATTTAGAACTGATATATTACCCTCCCTTATGCCCCCACAACAAAAAAAAAAAAAACATTATAAAATCGTAAATTCTTTTCCAAGAATCACAGGAATTCAGTTTAGTTTTATTAGTTCTTTCCAAAACTTCTTCACTACAAACAAGCATATGGCTATTGCCCGTTTCTTTAACAGTAAAAGCATAAGGCCTAATGCGTATTCGGCACTTTACTAAAACGAATTATATGAGAAATATTCACGTTTGTACTTATTACAACATTGAAAATAAAATGAAAACTAAAGTAAAACCAGACCAGGATATACCAATAGGCCCACTAGGCCCTGTGGCTCTCACTATTCCCTAAGTTTTGAGGAATTCCCCAAAATCTTGCAAAAGCGGAGCAAGAAAAGTGCTTGGGCCTAAAATCTTCAAAGCTTTAAATTCAAGCTGGTGAGCTTTCAGAAAGTAATAGCATTATATCTCACATTCAGTTTGATTTTATTAGTTCTTGCCAAAACTGTTGGCAAGAACCAATATATTCCATTTAGGCATAAAAATTATTTTTAAACAGGGAATTTTGAAAAATTTGAAACTGACAATCAAAAACGAACAAAAATTAACTTTAAAAAAAAACTTTCCGAAAAAGAAGTTTTTTCTAAAAAAAAAGTAAGGACCATATTAAACATAACATCAGAAGAAATAGAATCCTACAATAACTCCTACTCAAAAAGACCAGTATTATTAAAGAATAAGTGGAACCCAAAACGAACAGAAACTAAATAAACAATTATTACAAAAAGCATACAACAAGTACTAATATACATGAATAAATAAGCCTTAAAACGAGTAAAACTTAAGATGAACATGCCAATCAAGCTTAAAACGAACAAAAATATTTTGCTATTGAAGTATAAATAAAACCCAAACAAACAGACATTAAATAAACAATCATAGCAAGCAAACATACAGCAGGTACAAATTTTAAGTGAGTAAATAAATTTTAAAACGAGTGAAACTTAAATTGAATATTTGCAAATCAAGCTTGAAACGAACAAAAATCTCTAAAAATAAGAAATTGGGTTTCAACTCCTTCTCTCACTGTAAAAGTCTAAAACCTACTGCTATATTGGCACTTTACCAAAAATGAATTGTATTACAAATATTTTCTTTTGTAATTATTACAACATTGAAAACAAACATAAAAACTACAGTAAAATTAAATTTTGGACTGATGAGCTTTCCGCAATTAACATCATTATATATCAAATATTCATTTTCATTTTATTGGTTTTTTCCAAGACTGTTCAAGAGAAATATAGCTTCACTATGCACAAGAGATAAGATATTTATTTCCAAAAAATTTTCATCACAAGCAAACAAAGGGCCAAATTCGGAGTCGATAATTCACATGATTTTGGATACTGTCCCCTTTCCTAACTGTAAAAGTCTACTACGTCATTGGTACTTCACTGAAAAAGAATTATGTTACAAATATTTTCTTGTCCAGTTATTGCATCATTGAAAACGAAAATAAAATTACAGTAAAACAAATTCTTGAACTGATGATCTTTCAGCAATTAATAGCATTATATATAAAAAAATTCAGTTTGATTTTATTTGAAATTTCAAAGACTCTTCAAAATGCAAGTAACTTTAAGTAAAGCACCAGTGTTGCAGTAGGTTTTAGACTTTTAAAGTGAGAGAAGGAGTCAAAACCCAATTTCTTGTTTGTAGAGCTTTTTGTTCGTTTCAAGCTGGATTTGCATATTCAGTTTAAGCTTTACTTGTTTTAAGATTCATTTACTCATTTATCAGTATCTATTATATGTTTGTTTGCTATGATTGTTTATTTAACTTTTGTTTGTTTTGAGTTTGATCAATAATTCAATAGTAGAGTATTTTTATTCATTTTAAGTTTGATTTGCATATTCAACTTTAGCTTTATTCGTTTTAAGGTTTATTTATTCATTTATATTAGTACTTGCTGTATGTTTTTTTGCTATGATTGTTTATTTAATTTCTCTTCGTTTTGGGTTTCATTTATTCTTTAATAGTAATTTCGGATGGTTTTGAGTTTACTATTGTAGGTTTCTATTTCTTCTGATCTTAAGTTTGAAATGGTCTTTACTTCTCTCTAGAAAACTTCTTTTTCGAATAGTTTTTCTTTTAATTAATAATGAGAAAAAGCCAAACATTTTTATATTTTTAGCTTTATTTAGAATAAATCCATGTAAATAGTGTATACTGACAACCCTGTACTTGAGTTCCTACATACCTGCAATCCAAAACAGTGTCTAGCCACAAGGATGGCAAAAAATATCCCCAAATTCATATGAATAGTCAAATCATTTATATCCATGTTCTGCATGATTTCTACATAACAGGCAGGTTGGACATTACATAATGCCTCCAACACTGTTAGCCAATCAGGAACAAGAGAATTGCAGCATGCAGTTAATTCTGCACTAAGATGGGCAAGATCATTAATTCGGTCAGAGTCACTTGTCTGACAGACAGCCAAAACTACGGAGGATACGAAACTGTAACGTAGTTGATGACTATCATTCAGCTGTTTAGTTACCTGTAATAAGAAAAGGATGGCTGGTAGAGACTAAGAAACGTGACAAGAAAAAAAAACAAAAAAAATGAATTTTTTTTAACAAATGCTTACTTCATCTTCAGAAAAGCATAGTCAAAGTGTTCATATTTTACTGGATTAATAAATAAATAAATAAATAAATAAATATATATATATATATATATATATATATATATATATATATATATATATATATATATATATATATATATATATATATATATATATATATATATATATATATATATATACTTTATGCTTAATAAAACTTTTGTAATAAGCCAAAGAAAAGAATCGAGGGTGGGCAAGTTTGGATAACCCTCAGCGTTATAGCCTTTAATATCTACTAAAATGACTTAATTCTCGCTTCAACACTTATATTTTAATAACTTGGAATTTAGATGTGAAATTAAACTAAAATATTAAGTTTTAACAAATATACTTTTTAAATAAGTCTATTTTATTAAATGAAACACTGTCTAATTTAACATTCTTGACACTTAACTTAGGGCCCACCTCGGGCTAAAACGTCGTAGATTTCGTCATTGTCTGAAAGGAGGTTGTGATATTTTTGCCTAAGCATGTGCGTAAAATTTTTTTTAAGGGTGTGGGGGCAATAATAAAAAATATGAATATTTATGAATAAAAATATGAAAAAATATCGTATAGTATTTACACAGTATTCAGTAGAACAGCCCTATTATCAAGGAATATAAACACAAAAAGTTTCTCCAATATTGAAAAAGAAGGAAGAAAGGAAAAAATATATTAAAAATCTTTATCTCTCAATGTGCAAAACCAGAAAACAATTTTTCTTTTTTTTTCTACCACAAATTACTGAAATTTGAAAAAAATAAATCAAAAATAGGAATAAAAAAAATTTATTCATAGTTTAAACAAATTCCTGAAGTTTGTAAAAACTAGGAATAAAAGCATGGTGCGGCCATTAAATAAAAATACCCTTGAGTAGTTTCGAAACGTCATTTCATGAGACGTCATCTTACAGAACTTCAACGCTTTATTCCAATTTTAACAAATCGCTGAAATATTTTTGGTCGGGAAGAATCTGCCAACCAAAAATTGCAATTTTTTGAAACGAGAAAAATGAATTTATTTTCTAGTTTTTAGTAAACCTTGAAACAAAATATTTCTTTCTAGATTTTATTTCACTTTTTCTATTTTGATGATTCTTGCAATCATTTCTCCCCTATAATCGTCCTAAACATGTTTTTTTTTACGATGATAAAATCAATTTTTGTGTTCACTGCTGGATCTGCGAGTAATACATACTTATAAACTACATACATACTTGACTATTATAAAGGTTGTTTATACACTTAATATACTTAAACAACAATAATTCAATATTATTCACCTTTCACAAATGTTATATTCAATACAAACTACCCCGTTAAAGCAGGTCTTATTTACTAATGAAGCAAAAACGAGGGTATGTTAGCTGTAACAGGCTCGTTGAAGACTTTCACATGAATTCTTTTAGATAGGCCCAGAAAAATATAATAAAATTATTAAAAAAGGAAAAACATGCAAGTCAACTTTCTTCTTTGGGTTCAATATATACTCTCTCACAAATCCTGGTTCAGCTGTAAACAATGCACTAGATGGCAGAACGGGAGAACAGATCGTCTGTTTTATCTTTGGGAAGGCATGGTTGAATGGTTTTTCAACCATGGTTGAATATGATTAAAGCAGGTTATTTACTATTTACTTATTTACTAATGAAGCAAAAACGAGGGTATGTTAGCTGTAAGAGGCTCGTTGAAGACTTTCACATGAATTCTTTTAGATAGGCCCAGAAAAATATAATAAAATTATTAGAAAAAGGAAAAACATGCAAGTCAACTTTATTCTTTGGGTTCAATATATACTCTCTCACAAATCCTGGTTCAGCTGTAAACACTGCACTAGATAGCAGAACGGGAGAACAGATCGTCTGTTTTATCTTTGGGTAGGCATGGTTGAATGGTTTTTCAACCATGGTTGAATATGATTGAATATATTATTCCCCTTTCACATACTCAATACAAACTGCCTCCGTTAAAGCAGGTCTTATTTACTAATGAAGCAAAAACGAGGGTATGTTAGCTGTAAGAAGCTCGTTGAAGACTTTAACATGAATTCTTTTAGATAGGCCCAGAAAAATATAATAAAATTATTAAAAAAGGAAAAACATGCAAGTCAACTTTCTTCTTTGGGTTCAATATATACTCTCTCACAAATCCTGGTTCAACTGTAAACACTGCACTAGATGGCAGAACGGGAGAACAGATCGTCTGTTTTATCTTTGGGTAGGAATGGTTGAATGGTTTTTCAACCATGGTTGAATATGATTGAATATATTATTCCCCTTTCACATATTCAATACAAACTGCCTCCGTTAAAGCAGGTCTTATTCACTAATGAAGCAAAAAGGAGGGTATGTTAGCTGTAAGAGGCTCGTTGAAGACTTTCACATGAATTCTTTTAGATAGGCCCAGAAAAATATAATAAAATTATTAAAAAAGGAAAAACATGCAAGTCAACTTTCTTCTTTGGGTTCAATATATACTCTCTCACAAGTCCTGGTTCAACTGTAAACACTGCACTAGATGGCAGAACGGGAGAACAGATCGTCTGTTTTATCTTTGGGTAGGCATGGTTGAATATGGTTGAATATATTATTCCCCTTTCACATATTCAATACAAACTGCCTCCGTTAAAGCAGGTCTTATTTACTAATGAAGCAAAAACGAGGTATGTTGGCTGTAGGAGGCTCGTTGAAGACTTTCACATGAATTCTTTTACATGGGCCCAAAAAATATAAAAAATTATTCAAAAAAGGCATACCTGCGAGTCAACTTTCTTCTTTGGGTTCAATATATACTCCCTCATAAATTCTGGTTCAACTGTAAACACTGCATTAGAAGGCAGAACGGAAGAACAGATCGTCTGTTTTATCTTTGGGTAGGCATGGTTGAATGGTTCAAATCGTGGGTCATTTTTCTTCGCCATTAAAAACTTACATGGGGTGTATAGATCGTAGAGGTAGGCCAAGATGCATCTCTCTGCAGATGTGCAATCTGCTGGATTAACTATGGGCTTGCCAATCTTACAAATTACTTCAAATACAAGTATGGTCTGTTCCTAAAATTAACGAGGTGATGGCGAGGTGGATAAACAAGAAACAAACAGGACAAGCAGGACAAACAGGACAAACAAGAAAGCAGATACATCTTTCTTGTATTTATTTTTTATCTTTTTATTTTCTCACTTATAATCCATTCTACTCACTCCTTTTTTTGGCAAGGGAGATTCAATTTTGTCAGTAAGAATCATTGTGCTCAAAAGGGAAAATTAGAAAAGCTCTTGTTCGACCTGTATTAAGCCTGTGTTTAATGATTGCTCTAATATTTCCCAGCAGGGGCTTTAAAATTCCTAAAATTAAAAACTAAAGTCAGATCAACAGCCGTAATTCAAAAAGAGTTATGTGACATTTTGAAAACTGCGATATTTTACAATCCATCCCAAGAAACTAAACAATTTCTACTACTCGTTCAGTCTCTTCTCTCCTCTATTAATTGGTTTTTAATTTATTAATAAGATTTTTATGTTTTTCCCAAATACCTTTCTCTTTTCTTGCTAACAGAAAAAATTAGGAAATACAGCGTCCCCATCAAAACTCTTTTTACATTGTCTTGGACTCCTAGATACAAAAGAAAACAACAATAGATAAAGAAAGTAATAAGATAAAAAAAACATTATAAAGTCTTTTTACATAACGCGAAAAATAACGTTTTATGAATTGTCACAACCAAAAAGCAGTTTTCGCGAGTCATTTTTTTTTTTTCATTCTTTAAAGCCTTTCCCTATCATTAGTGTACAGCTACAATAGTGGTAATTACTATAGTAGAAAATTAAAGTAAATTTAACTACATTTCTCACAGACGTAATTCGAACCTATTCGGTATATTTCTGTTCCCATTTTTTTTTTTTTTTTTTTTTTTTTTTTTTTTTTTTTTTTTTTTTTTTTTTTTTTTTTTTTTTTTTTACGTAAAATCTGGTGTTTCAATTTTATTTTCAATTTCTTCTTTTGGACTATCTCGATCATACTTAATTATAATTTTTTTTTCTGTTTAATTTTAATATGTTGTTATCATAACATTATTACTATAATATACTATATACTTCGTATTCGTATTCGTTTAATGGAATAGCTATCGTAGCACTCAAAAATGAACAATAAATTACGCTACTTTTATAATCACAAAATGGTCACTAGTTAGATACACTTACGAAATATGGTGTAGCTATATACGATTATATTGTATTATTTTAAATACTATCATTTATTCACAATGCATAAATATTTTATGCATAAATACTGCATCAAATAGCATCTTACTGCAGTGAGCAGCGTTGCCAACGGATATGATTTTAATGTTTTCCGTTCAGTTTAGAACAATCCAAATATATGGTACATTTGGTATTGTTTTGTTGTAGTCACCTAGTCAAGTTATACTTTTTAAAAAAAAATTGTTTCCTCCAGTTACCTCTTAGGATTGAAAAAAAAAACAAGATTTTTGTCAAATATAAACGCAACATCAAAAGAATCTTCGCTAATTTGAAACTAAATATCACATATGAAAACATTACTCAAAATTTACTTCTGAAAGGGATTGAAAATTAGGAGGGGAAAAGCTAATCATTTATCATTTTATTCTTCTTTGTCTATGAACTGGAAACTGGCGTAGGATGTTATAATTGTAGAATTATCATAACCACAAAGAATCTTTTGCAGTACGATTTTGGCTAGAAAACTGGCAAAATTTATTTCAAAGCGTTGGCAACGCTGGTAGTGACCCGAGATACGTTCAGAGAGCCTTTAACACCGAACTGCCTAAATTCAAAACTTCATTATACCTGGAATAATAAGAGACAGCTGTGAAAGCGCCTCAATACACCAATTATATAAAGAGTTAAGTGACAGATAAAGGTCCTCGTTAGTGGTGAATTTCTCATGCTCAGCAGTTGATCAACATCAGGAAGTTCTTTCAAAATTGAGACGCAAAAATCAAGTAGTCCGTAGATATTTAAACCAAGCTCCATTAGGTCGAATAAAAATGAGACATTCTCAGGAACAGGCAAATAATTAGAATTACCTAAAACAAAGGATTAAGTGTGATCATTACAGTCAATTCAATAAATTAAATTAATATTTTAATTAAATCAATAAATAATAATATGTTGTAGTTAATAAATAAGTTATTAATTATAATTCGTTAAAACAATTAATATTAATTCATACATTAAATTAATACATTAATTTCATATTGTAACAAGAGGTAACATCGTATTCTTCAACAGGGCTAAGACAAATGCCGTAAGCAGCCAATAGTATATAATTTTGAACTGGGTCCTCCCTTTCGACTCAAGGTTAAATCCCAGCCGCAGCAAGGCCCAGCACCTGGAACGTCGATCTGACACCCTATTAGCCAGAAAAGGCTCTGGGGATCTCAATCTTTCAACCATCAGCTGATGCTAATGCTGATGCTAGGTGGCAAGCTGATGCTGATGATGAAAGGATCTTTATCCTTTCATCATCAGCATCAACCGCTTCTAATTTATTTATAATAAAAATTTAGGTTAGCCTTTCCCTTTATCACGATCATTAAAAAACTGTTTAGAATCGAATTCTCAAGTTTTACATCAAAAATCAAAAGAGAACTTATATTCAATAAAAAAAAATTCAAAATTTATAGGAAGGACGAAAATTTACATTATGTTAGATTATTCCGTCAAACACAATCGTTCTGGCGTTGAGGATTTTAGATCTCACAGAGAATCTCACAGAAGCAGCTCTCATTATTGTTCCCGCCAACTTGAAAAACACTTCGACAAAAAGTACAGAAAGAACGGCACTAGTCAGAAGTGATAACATAATTTTCCCTTGCATTTTGAAACCGAAAATACAGTTTTATGCTTGCCAAAATTCTGACTTTTTCATACTTTTTAAACTAATTTTTTGTGTTGGTAAGTACACTCAGAACACACTTTTGTGTTGGTAAGCACACTAGTCACAATCTGACTTGGTGCCAGCCCTTTCCTTCAAAAAATACATTTCAAAATCCATAGGTAAACCCTTGAATGAATCAGGACTTACCAAAGGCCAATAAAATCAGAATTGAAAAAATAGCAGTACAGACACATTACCGCATTTTGATCAAAGTAAGATACTGGGTTTATAAAGTGCTGGGTTTATAAACCTGGTAAAGAACATAAAGTAAGTTTTGTTATTGTTTTATTCATTTTCAACGTGATTTTCACCTCAACGTTTTATCAAATATGAGTTTATTCTTAACTGACAATTTTTTTTTCTTTTTTTAATTTCGTTTTTAGATTTTGGAGTTAGGTAGAACAAGCTTAGGCTTACCAGCAGCAAAGGAGCTCAACATTTCTAGAACAGAAACAGAAACCTGTCCAGTTACCACATGTCGATCAAAGTAAGACAGGAGCTGGAACTTTTGAACAACCAGTTCAAAATTAAATTCACTCCTTGAATGTTTTCTTGGCTTCCCTCCTTCTGTAACGTCGACACAGAATTTCTTGTGGAATAATTTCGCGACATCCTTTGTCACCTTCTTTACTTGATGACGAGCTTCGTCGCGGGCCTTCCCAACTCCGTAAAGAAGAACATGACGTTGATTAGAATCATGATTACTTGTGTCATCCTTAAAGAAAATAATTTGATGAGAAAGTGACATTCCATTTTGATTTAGTTTCCAGCATATTGGTCAACACCTGCAGTAATTTTATGAGTATGTGCCATAAGTAAGCGGCAAGAAAGCAATTTTATGATTGAGTAACATTTATATTCAATTTTGAAACCAGCCTATTGTCGACGAGTAATATGAAAGTTCACCTATTGGCGACCACCTATGCTAGTTTTATGAAGAAGTGCCATGATCAACAGGTTAAAATGTTTTCATCGGTAAGTGGCAGTCTTATTTGATCTTGGCACAAACACTTGGAAAAATACGTTCAGGAGTAAATAGCCTATCAGTTTGAATTTGACATAAACCTAATGGTGAGCACCAATAGGGAAGCTGGATTGGTGTAACTGACATTGATAAAGTTGAAGTAACATTTGAATGCCTCGACTCAGTGCCAAGAAAACAATTTTATTAGTACGCAGTATCAAAATCAATTTGACCCTTATTTGACCAGATCATATTTGTCAGATCAATATGGCTCAGGGTGGCATTTCTATTTTACAGAACATGTCGAGAGGTGACTCAGCCTTACCTATACACAATTTTACGAAAATAACAACCCAAATAAACGTGTTTGGGTAATGGAGGCGGCAAGGGGTATACAGCAAAACAAAAAGTAAGCAATATATTGGGACAAAGTGTGTGAGAATTTTGCAAAGAACAGTGTATATATTTACCATTAGAGAGCGAATAAGGTCAATTTAAAATGAGGCTAATTATTGGTCAAACCCCTTAGATCCTTAAACCCCTAATAAATGGCCTAAAAGCTAATTTGACTAGGTCCATAAACAAACAAAATAAATTCCAAAAGACCTTTCATTATTCATTTTGAAATCAATTCACAATAGGGGTAGGCATCATTTGTCTTTTTGGCCAAAACCAAACGGTAAAAACGGCAATTAAAAAACAGAACATAGAAAATGTGTAAAAAAAAGTCCTCTTTCTTTTTTCCTTTTTTTTAACTGAAAGCAGAAACTATGTGTTTTTACTTAAAACATAGACTTTTAAACAGATATTTTCGTTTTTTTCAGTTTCTTCACGATTATCAGAGTAAAGTAAACATTTACTGACACAGATTAGTAAAAACGCCAAATATAACATAAATTAGAACGTATCATTCAAAGCATTCAACTTCAAGAGACTTTGCAGTCATTCTTGAGCACTAATTTCACATAAGGTACCCAGTAACGATAATTGCACTCTCACCGGGTACTAAATTTGCAGGCACACATAAAATTACACTTAGCTCTGGGACAAGTGGAATAGTGGCCACTCCAAAATCCTAGCGGATTAGAATTCGTCTCTTTATCATGAAGACAGGGGCTCACCCTTAATATGCATTGACAACATTTTCTAGTGCGCTAGCAGTGCTTAAATTGCTTGTATTGTCCGCATTTTGTCTAGAAGAGCTCATCCGGAATCCAATCATGTCAAAATAATTTAGTAGACAAGATAATGACCATACTGCCTTCCATAACACAAATACAGAACAAAGAATAATGTGGACTCTTTTTCCAAAGACAGTGAATGAACAAAACCTATTTGAATATTTCTGCCCAATATCTAAGGGCCGTCTTCAGCAAAGAAAATAATAAACAATAATACACTTACAATAAAAGTTCTTGGTTAATTTTTTTTTTTTAATAGCCTAATCATCATTACTTCTTAACGAAATTTCAGCCAAGACTGTGTGATAAAAGCTAACATTTTACAAGCTAAAAGGTTCATTCATTTCACTAGCTGTATTTATTAAAAATTGGTTTGCGATGTTTGAATTCTTATTGCGATGTTTGCCTTCTCTGCAGCTAATCTTGTAATTCTTTTGCGACTGGGCTTGTTTTTATTGGTTCCTATTTTTGTTTTATTTTGAATAAGATTATTTTCTATAATTAATTTCGTGTACATAGGGTTGAGTGCGTATTTACCCAAGTCTCTATTTAGGGATGTATTATTATTTAAGTTTCGTTTGATTTCAATTGCCTCGCGGACAGTTTGTTTGATTCCTAGGTCAGTACTAGTTAGATTTGTTTCGTCAAATAGAACATAATGGTTCGGATTTTCAAAAATAAGATTGCTTAGGGCTGAATCGAAAGATATGGAGCTATTTTTAGATTTTAATGCTTTTTCAATACTTTCTTTCTGTTGCTGTAATCTTGTTCCTAAATTTTGGTGGGTTTGACCAATGTAACAGTTTCCAAAAGTACATGGTATTTGATACGCTCCTCTTAGACGAGTAACTGGGGTTTTATCCTTACCAGAATTGAGAAAATTCAATATACTTAAATTACTTATCAAGAAAACACGTAAATTATTTTTTAAACAAACTTTTTTCAGTTTTGAAGTAATTTTTGAAATATAAGGTAGATATATCGTGCTTTTGGGTTTATTCAAATCGTTTACTGGTGTGGGATTTAAGGCTTTAGAAGAATGTATCTTTAATCTTTGAGCAATAACAGCATTTATGACAGAAATTGGTTACCCGTTGCCAAAAAGTATGTCAATAAAATTTAATTTTTTTTAATATACAGCTCTAAACACATATTAAGTAGGCCTACTCTATTCACAAGAAATATTACCACGCCTCTTTTCACCTGGGGAGGATGGTTAGATTTGAAGTGAAGGTATCTATTATTATGCGTAGACTTTCTGTAAACCGTGAAATAAAATTAATTCACACTACGTATTATCAATACATCTAGAAAAGGTGTTTTCCCATAAGTTTCGGTCTCTATGGTGAATAGCAGATTTCTATCGTAAGTATTTAAATGTTCTAGCAAACCTTTAGGTTCACTTTCGCCATAATTCCAAACTGAAATTATGTCGTCCATGAAGCGTGTCCAAAACACATGATTAAGAAAATACGAATTCAGTGCCCAATTTTCAAGATGCTCGACGAAAATATTTGCGAGTAGGCCTGATAGAGGTGCTCCCATAGGAAGGCCCCTTGCCTGTTTGTAATATGAATCTCGAAACTGGAAGTGCATGGAATATTTGTTCCATAATTTAACCAAATGCATGAGAACATCAATGTCTAGACCTATAGCTGACTCTTCGATTAGATGGTAATTGTTTTCCAGTTTATTTTGTAATAATTGCTCAGACTTTGAAACATCAATACTAGTATACATGGAAACTATGTCAAAGCTGCTTAATATGGAATTTTCGGACATTTCTATCTGTTTCAATTTCTCTACAAGATCAAATGAATTTTATACATATAAGATTTTTGGGAGTGAAGCAATGGTTTAAATGCAGTGCATAACCATTTTCCAATGTTTGAGGCAGGCGATTTTGTACTAGTTACAATACGTCTTAGAGGGATGATTTGTTTGTGCAATGTTGGCAATACATAAAACTTTGAGCAAAAAACACCACGAGAGAGAAATTTGTTGTACAACTGAAGAGTGATTCTGCCATTTTCTTGAAGAGTTTTTATTCTTTTATAACTATTTGAGCAAATTGATCAGTCTGGTCATGGTTTGATTTAACATAAGTGTTTGTATGAATCAAATGTGACTGAATTTTAATACCATAGTCAGTTTTATTCATAATTACTAAGGAGTTGCTTTTATCGGCTTTCGTGATTGTTTTTGAGGAATCATTACTGAGTTTGTTCAAATTTTTTGTGTCATATGATTTTTCCATTGCGTTATTTGGAGAATTAGGAAGGTTTAATGAAGTTAATGAACAGTAAAGTGAGGTTTAATGAACAGTAAAGACTGTTAATCAAACAAGATCTAACAATATCTCAGTTTGAATCAAGAGCACTACATATGTGGAGATAATTCTAAAGATGCTACCAAGTTTGCAACTGGAACCTGTTTCGGTGAAAACGAATTTTTATAGGACTTTTCCTTCAACACAGCTAAGTTTTTTAGATGAAATATTTACAATCTTTGAAACATTTGAAAATTTGCAATTTACAAATTTATATTAAAAAAGAATTAAATTTTATTACAGACATACTTTTTGGCAACGGGTACCCAGTTTCTCTCGTAAATACTGTTATTGCTCAAAGATTAAAGATACATTCTTCTAAAGCCTTAAATCCCACACCAGTAAACGATTCGAATAAACCCACAAACACAATTTACCTACCTTACATTCCGAAAATTACTTCAAAACTGAAAAAAGTTTGTTTAAAAAATAATTTATGTGTTGTCTTCACAAGTAATTTAAGTATAATGAATCTTCTCCATTCTGGCAAGGATAAAACCCCAGTTACTCGTCTAAGAGGGGTGTATCAAATACCATGTAGTTGTGGAAATTATTACATTGGTCGAACCCACCAAAATTTAGGAACAAAATTACAGCAACACAAAGAGAGTATTGAAAAAGCATTAAAATCTAAAAATAGCTCCTTATTATTCTCTCTTCTGTATTTGTATTAGTAGACAAGCTGTTTTCTTGCTCTGGAGTTTACAGTGATCCATTTAGTTAGTATTTGCATTGGTAAAAGCGATGTCAATAGGGAAAGATGTATAGATTAATTGGATTTGAGCGAGTTTTTCCGTACTTCTCTGCAAAAGTGAGATGGACAGGCGATCCAACTCTCAGTCTATATGGCTAATTTTTCATAAATTGCTTGGGCAGAAAAACCAGCTATTGTGAAGACCCTTAAAGCAAACTTAGGAGTGATCGAAAAACATGTCCTAAGCTGAGCAGCTAATCGTTCCTTCAGGCTATTTATTGGCTCAGCCATAATATCTGGGGACTGACAAAGCCACTGCAATTATTTGATCAGTAAAACTTTGCTTTCTAAAACATAATTATACCCACTAGCTGCCAAATTACCCGTTTGAACAGGCCAAAAATGTCAATGACGGCTTCACGATGGACCAATCATTTCTATAAAATTGAAGTTGTGTGATTTTAGCGTCATAAACGTTTAGGTTGAAAAGGTCACGCCGTGAATCTTTTCGGGTGCAGTACATTTCTATCATTGAAAGACTGCTGTTCCGTCGAGCATTCCCATCCTTTGTGGATGGACTTAGATTATATGTCTTGCAGATAGCTTCAGAAAGGTTGTGCGATTTGGATTTTAACCAGCCTTCACATTCGTACCAGTACTCTTTCCAGTGTCATTGCTTCACTAGAAACAAATCTTTTGTCAAGGTCATTCGTGCAGTGCTGTCAAGGCACTCAAGGTCAATTGCTGTCAAGGTCCGGAACAGTTCCTAGTTCCTTGCAACTATCATCATCATTACTGCCATCAGTGCACACATATTCTTCGCAGAGCTATCTACTCTACCAAGAACAACCAAAGGGTGCAAATCCAATTACACTTTTTCGCTAGACAGGCTACATAGGGGAGGGGCAAGGGGATTTATAATTTTGCATTTGGGGTAAGAATATTTAAGATTTTTTCTTCGGTTCTCAAAAAAGAGTGTACGTTTAGTTTTATTTGCTTTTATTTTATTTTTCATCTGACCAGCTCTGGTTAGTTTGTTCCTTGGTTTTTTCTTTAATTCATTTAGTAAGTTACAAAGATTTTTCTTGCGAGCGTATAAAATAGGAGTTAATACTACACGAGCGTCTCCAAATTAATCCTAAAAGCAAGAAAAATTGAAATTGGTCATGTTAACTTCTGTGCAGCTCAAACAGTATTACTTGTTGCTATCTCTTTGCACCTATTTCCAATATTCCGGGTCTTATTTTAGGCACCTTCTGAATTGTCATGTAAAAAAAAGAAAATAAAGATAAGTATTTTGAAAAATTTCCTTTCTGTCTTGTAATCATTTTCCTTCTTTATTTCCTCTTTTCAGGTTATAGTCCGTTATTCGGTTGATTAACAAGAGCTAAGAGCTCATATGCCACTTGTGACGAGGCCAGAAGAGCCAAGAGCTCATATAGTATGAGCTCTAACAAAATTCTAAGAATCAATAGATTGATTTAAAAGGAAAATCAGAGGCTTAATGCCGGTCGGGATTTAAAATAAGAGCTCTGAGTCACGATGTCCTTCTAAATATCAAAATTCATTAAGATCTGATCACCCACTCGTAAGTTATAAATACCTCATTTTTTCTAATTTTTCCTCTCCCTTCAGCCCCCCAGATGGTCAAATCAGGGAAAACGACTTTATCAAGTCAACTTGTGCAGCTCCCTGACACACCTACCAATTTGCATCGTCCTAGCACGTCCAGAAGCACCGAACTCGCCAAAGCACTGAACCCAACCCCCTAACTCCCCCGAAGAGAGTGAATCCAGTACGGTTACGTCAATCACGTATCTACGACACTTGCTTATTCTACCCACCGAACTTACTCCCGATTCCTCCACTCTAAGCGTTTTCCAAGATTTCCGATTTCCCCCTTCGACTCCTCCCAATGTCAACAGATCTGGTCGGGATTTGAAATAAGAGCTCTGAGACATGAGTTCCTTCTAAATATCAAATTTCATTAAGATCCAGTCACCCATTCTTAAGTTGAAAATACCTCAATTTTTCTAATTTTCCAAAATTAATACCCCAGCTCCTCCAAAGAGAACGGATCCGTTCCAATTATGCCAATCACATATCTGGAACTTGTGATCATTCTCCCCATCAAGTTTCATCCCGATCTCTCCACTCTAAGCGTCCAAGATTTCTGTTTCTCCTCTCCAACCCCTATGTCCCCTGGATCCAATTCAAGTCAGAAATGGATTATCTGAGACACAAGATCCTTCTATATATCAAGTTACATTAAGATCCGATCATCTATTCGTAAGATAAAGATACCCCAATTTTCACGTTTTCCAAGAATTCCGGTTTCCAACTCCAACTCCCCCCAATGTCAAAGGATCTGGTCGGAGTTTAAAATAAGAGCTCTAAAGCACAAGATCCTTCTAAATATCAAATTTCATTAAGATCTTATCACCCGTTCGTAAGTTAAAAATACCTCATTTTTTCTAATTTTTCCGAATTATCCCCCCCCCCCCCAACTCAACCAAAGAGAGCGGAACCGGTCCAGTTATGTCGGTCACGTATCTTCCTGATCTCTCCGCTTTAAGTGTTTTCTATGATTCCCCCCCCCCCAATGAAGCTGGATCCAGTTGGGATTTAAAATAAGAGGTCTGAGTTACGAGGTCCTTCTAAATATGAAGTTTCATGAAGATCCGATCACTCCTTCGTAAGTTAAAAATACGTCATTTTTTCTAATTTTTAACAATTAACCCCCCCCCCTCAACTCCTCCAAATAGAGCGGATCCGTTCCAATTATGTTAATCACGTATCTAGGACTTCTCGTTATTTTTCCCACCAATTTTCATCCCGATCCCTCGACTCTAAGCGTTTTCCAAGATTTTAAGTTCCCCCCCAAACTCCCCCCAATGTCACCAGATCCCAATGACACCATGTCATCCCCCGATGTATCAATTTTCATTGAGATCCGATCATCCGCTCGTAAGTTAAAAATACCTAATTTTTTCTAGTTTTTCAGAACCAACTCTCCCCCCCCCCAACTACCCCACAGAGAGCGGGTCCGTTCCGGTTATATCAATCACGTATCTAGGACTTGTAATTATATTTCCCACCAAGTTTCGTCCCGATCCCTCCACTCTAAGCGTTTTCCAAGATTTTAGGTTTCCCCCCCCCAATGTCACCAGATCCGGTCGGGATTTAAGAGCTCTGAGACACGATATCCTTCCAAACATCAAGTTTCATTAAGATCTGATCACCCGTTTGTAAGTTAAAATTACCTCATTTTTTCTAATTTCTCCGATTCAACCGTCCCCCACTCCCCCCCCCCCCCAGATGGTCGAATCGGGGAAACAACAATTTATAATTTAATCTGGTCTGGTTCCTGATACGCCTGCCAAATTTCATCGTCCCAGCTTACCTGGAAGTGCATAAAGTAGCAAAACCGGGACAGACAGACCGACAGAATTTGCGATCGCTGTATGTCACTTGGTAGATACCAAGTGCCATAAAAACAGGACAAACTAAAGGTAGAAACAGCATACCCTTGACTTTCCCTACCGCCAGGACTTGAGAAAGGTGCTTTTTTCTTTTAACTGATGTTTTTAATTTTGCCTTTCATTATTGTCCAATGGAGTTTAGTCTATTTTTTTCTCTTTCTGCACTGAAGAAGGCTGATTGGAAAAATTTGAAAAATTTGGATTTTACTCATTTTTCACTAGGTGATTTACTTTGTGTTCATGCATTGTCCTCCATTTTCTCGTTTTGTCATACTTTAGCAGTGTGGTCTCAGAAATAAATTATTTGTTGACAGTATAGATTTGCAGTACTAGGTTCTAACAACCATTTTGCTAGGTTTGTGCGCAAATGTCACATATTTCATATATAGATCAAATTTAAATTAGCCAAAGCAGTCACATTACCTGAGGTAGTGGGAAATGCATCGTGTAGAGTAAATGTCTCGGTTGTTTCTTACTTTCACTTGTTGTGCTTGGTTCTGGCTTGGGACTTGAACAATCATCCTGAAAGAGTCAACACAATAAGGGGCAAACACTAGTCAGGCTGTAATTAGAATTGAACAGTACTAAGTACTAACCCTCACCCAGGCATCTACGCAGAGAGCTGTTTGACCAAGATGGTCAAACTGCCCGTGTTTATATCACTGATCGGATCTTAAAAACTAAAGTTTGGAAACAAAATAAAGCCAAAGGATCCTCATGTTACGTTAATTCCAAATACATAAAATTTACTAAGTGTAAAAATGCGTCTCAACGCGTCTCTTAAAAATGCGATATCACTGATCGGACCTTAAAAGCTAAATTTTGGAAACAAAATAAAGTCAAAGGATCCTCATGTTACGTTAATTCCAAATACATAAAATTTACTAAGTGTAAAAATGCGTCTCAACGCGTCTCTTAAAAATGCGATATCACTGATCGGACCTTAAAAGCTAAATTTTGGAAACAAAATAAAGTCAAAGGAATCCTCGTGTTATGTTAATTCCAAATACATAAAAGTTACTAAGTTTAAAAATGCGTCTCAAAAGTTGTTAGCATACAAAAGTTTCCATAATTTTATAGATAGAGGGAAGACACCCACCAAAACGATCTGGTTTTGATGAGAATCGAACCTTAAATATTAAATGTTCTCTTGCCATATTTTCCAGCTAATGCCTATAAAAATTTCAAATCTCATATCTATTCCTGTCACGGATTCATTTTCTTTCTTTCTTCACAAGGGAATCATACCAGGCCAGCGGTTAGAAAATTTCGAAAATGATTTTATTCAAACAAAATCAAGAATTTCAATACCCTTTTAGATTCCAATTATGATCTGAGGACAACTGAGCCCCCTCCTGCGCCCTTTTACATTTCCGAGTCACTAGCAGTCAGACTCAGTGTTGCAAGAAATTTCAAGGCAGTTATTTTGATCAGAAGGGCGGAAATGCAATTAAATATGCCCTGAAGGCAGGACGATGCTTGCAGTCCTTAGCTTAAGAGTTCTGAGTTATGACGAATTGCTCATTTTATAAAGGATTCATAAATAAATACGATTGCTATGCATTTTTAGCTCGGAATATTAAAACAATTTTGATCACGAGTATTTTAGGCTTTTCAAATGAAATTCGGGGTGAGTTACACAAACTTGCTCAAACGATTAATTTGAAATGGAAAAACTGTTCTAATCAGTTTCATTAGAAAGCTGAGCATATTATACCTTGTTGGGATTCGGATCGCACAGGAATTTTATTAATTACACAAGGTCTTAAAATACTGAAAGGGAGCTTTTTCACACAGAAATTAGGAGTTCTATTACCTTTCATATGAGCTAGAAATGATTGGGGGGATAGGCTTCCATGCCTTTTTGGCCAGAGATACCATTGCGATGAATAATATGAAACTGAGAGTAAAAAAAAAGAATTTTCAATCAGAGATAATGAAATCTACCAGAGGCAAGAGGCAATCAAATACCATTCTAGAGGCAAACTCCCTGAAATACCTTCAACAGGATAATACAAGCAAACACAAACTAAATTAAAACTATTTTGTATAAACGCAATGAAAAGAAGAAGTTTCGACATAAAACTTAAAATGGAGAGGAATCATCCTGTGTATGAGAGGGAAATATACCACCACTCAACCCCATACCCCAATCTATACACTAAAATCAAAATTTTCCCAACAATACTTCAAAATCAAAGGCTCTAGTACAAGACTAATTTGATAAAAAGTTCATTTATTCTTTCATAATGTTTTAGGAACTGAAGGTTTATTTATTTACATTTATTTATTTACTATAAACAATAAAATTGTCAGTTCAAGTATTTTCAAAGGTAATCGGTAAATAAAACCCATGCAGTCACCGAAAGGATATATATTATCAGTCTAAAATAGTTTTAGTTAGGCTCCAGTTAAATTTTACCGTCAAGTAAGAGCGTTGATCGGATGAAAGTTTCTATATAAAACTTAAACTGGACAGGAATCATCCTGTGTATGAGAGGGAAATATCCCACCACTCAACCCCATACCCCAATCTATACACTAAAATCAAAATTTTCCCAACAATACTTCAAAATCAAAGGCTCTAATATAAGAGCAATTTGATAAAAAGTTCATTTATTCTTTCATAATGTTTTAGGAACTGAAGGGTTTATTTATTTACATTTATTTATTTACTATAAACAATAAAATTGTCAGTTCAAGTATTTTCAAAGGTAATCGGTAAATAAAACCCATGCAGTCACCGAAAGGCTACATTTTATCAGTCTAAAATAGTTTTAGTTAGGCTCCAGTTAAATTTTACCGTCAAGTAAACTACCGTCCTTAAATTTTTTTACTACCGTACTTAAATTTTACCGTCAAGAAAGCTTCTCTCACATAAAAAAAAACGTCTGTTCGTTTTAAGTTTTAACATCGCTTTACTTTCACTTTACTTACACTTCACTTTTTACTTTCATTCGTCAAAGAGCAGTTATTTTTTCATTTATTTATCTTTAAGACGACTCTCAACGAGTCCTTGTTTTCATTGAAAGTAAATAAAACAATCACTTCACGGATATGAAAACCTTCTTTAACCAAAAACCAGACTAAACTTAAAAACTAATATAGTAAATATAAGCATATGTGGCTCATATCACTTCACGGTAAATATATGGTAAAGATCGCTTCCAGCAACAAAGACTATATTGGCTAAACCGCCGTGCGTAGGTATATAACGTTTGAGACCCTTTGAGGTAGACATGCAGATCGCAAGATTTTAGGGCCCTCTTTCCCTTATAGAACTCAAATTGAGTCTTGAGCCAAAAATTTCCGATACGTAAAAGAGCTCTCACTTTCGGCCAGGGTTTGTAGAAACTCGAAACCCCATCTGTTATATTTTTCATATTCCCCTTAAAGGTAGGATCAGGAACAGCCCCTGAAAGTTACAAGCGAGTCTCTGAGGATTCCTGTTATTACAAGAAACTAGCAAATCCACCACTACAGATATCATGGATCGAATATGGGCCCCCAAATGGAACAGCAATGTAACCTTCCTTTACTTATCAGAAAGTTTGTTGAGACCTGATATCCTCTACAATACAAATCCTGCTGACAAGAATTTACCTCAACTTCATATTTATGAGGCAGATTATAGCCATATTTAAGCCTAGTCCTAAACCCAACACAATTACCAAAACAACAATTAAATAAAAAACAAAAATATCAGAGCTTGGGATTTCGGAATATATTTTTCCTGAATAATTCGGGAAATTTGAAAAGACGCAGAATGGCGACATCGGGTTATCAAGGGATCATTCTACGTCACAGCCTGATATTCTGTGCTCCTTAAGAAATTTATTTTTGGACCTAAAACAATCTGTTTTGATACTTTTTCGCAGACTAGAAAGAAAAAACTTGTATTACTAGAGATAATTACAAATTTTACATTTTACATTTTCCATTTCACATCCTCGTTTTGCAGAAAAACTTTCAACTTTTTATGTCTTACAGTGCACGAGCTAAAAAGAACTGATCAAAAGAAAAAAAAAATCGAAAGCACAGCTCAGGTACATACAATTTAAAAACGAAATTCAAGCAGTAAAATGTTGCTAATCATTTTTTAAAGAAGACATTATGCAATAATACTGAACGCTGAAAGTGTTCTATATTCTGATCCTCAAATTCGGCGTAGAAAATTTTGTCCACCACTCGTTCGATGTCTTACACTAAAATAAAATAGCAAATAATAAATGAACAACACTCATTTCATATTTCTTAAAGTCAAGTATTATTATTACGTGTAACATTCAGTCAGTTTAAAAAATTAACTAAGAGGCTTACACCACCCATTTGCTGGCCTTTGATATCCTGGAGTATTTTGTCCAAATCATCGTCGATAATTTTGCTGTCATCAAAGTCGTATCCACTGCTTGGAAACATAGAGCCCCCCAAATCGTTTTTCATGATTGATCTCAACCTGAAAAT
Organism: Artemia franciscana; assembly: GCF_032884065.1. Taxonomy (NCBI): domain Eukaryota; kingdom Metazoa; phylum Arthropoda; class Branchiopoda; order Anostraca; family Artemiidae; genus Artemia; species Artemia franciscana. The sequence goes on along the minus strand of NC_088878.1, from coordinate 9,131,942 downwards.
AGCATAAAAATTATTCAAGCTGTTAACAGAGGGTCAACTATGATTACCACCCATGGTGATATTCCTTTTTTTCTCATTGTAGCACAAAACTTATTTTGCACTCTATTAGGAGCTTTTGTAGAATCAAGTGTGCCTTTTTGGAATGAGAAGTAACCACATTGAAAATTAGTTTAAATTTTTCGTCTGAAATCTTTTGAAAAGCGGAAAAAGAGACAATGATTAGAAAATACGAGATAAGGCAAATAATTACCAGAAAGGATGTCAAGTAATTGCTTTTTAGGGGCCAGTCACATGGAATAAAGTTTGAAGGTAGTTTATCACTTTGTAGACTCTCCGAGTCTGGAATAAAGGAAAACCTAAGATGAACTTGTCCAATTTGGCAACCCCACTTCAAACAGTATCCAACAAAAACATGGGAAGCAGGAGGAAAACTCAAATTCAAACAAAACTCATTATTTTCGGCACTGTAACTCAGATAAGCGATTTTTCGAATTGAATTCAACAACGAAACAACCGAATGGATTGATTATCAAACTAAATCTCTTATTTAAAACTAACTCGGCTAGATCTGAGACTCCCATGTGAAATGGGTGTGAATTATTAGCACTTCAAATTCTGCAGTTTCGGGTTTGAACAAACAAAATTAGTCAATGTTTATAATTTCCTTTAGAACAGGGTAGGAGTATCTTGAAAAACAGTAAATAAATTGATTATTATTCTATAATCATAAGCCATTAATTAGTGAAATTACAAATAATTCATGCTGACATCGATCGAAAACCCAATTCAAGATCTAAAATTCACTGGCTGGGGTTCAATAATCGGACCCCACGAGAAATCAAATTGCATATGGCTGCAGATGTAGCAAACTGGCCAGTGGCCTACATGGTTGCCAACTTGCACGCTTTTCGTGTGAAATGCACTCTTTTTTACCAAAAAGGAGAAACGGAAGAGAGAAAACCATTCTATTTGTGTGTTAGTTTCCATTCATTTTGAATGTCAGTAGTTGGCAGCTTCATCAGAAGTGTAATTAACCCAAGGAACAGGGTAACTAACGTGCACACTTTTCATTTGAAATGCAGTTTCTCATACCTCAGAGGTGATGCACAAGCTTTGGCAGCCATGCGCGTTCAAATTTTTTGATTTGCACTCTTTTTGAGCGAAAATTACTCTTTTTTACCTTGATTTTCACTCTTTTTGCATGTCAGTGGTTGGGAACCATGGTGGCCTAGCTAGTAACCCCCCAAAAAATTTATGTACTTTGTACCAGACTAAGCCACAATATTCAGCAACCATCCGTTACTGAACTATTTTTTTCCTAAAATTAGCACGATAGAAAAGGAGCTTCTAAAGATTAAGAATATCAACTGATGGTTCAAAAAAATCCAACTTTAAAAAAAATAACAAAACTTTCAAAAAAAAAATAACTAAACTTACAGTCTATACAGCATAGCCTAGTCAATGAAGCCCTTGAAGACTAACTAATGGTATTTTGGGTTTTAGACAGTAAGATGTTATTTAATACTGAATTAATGTTAGACTTTTGACTACTTAAAAATAACACGTCGTTTAGCTTTTCGGCAAAAAGTCCATGAGCAGTAACATTTTGAAAGCGTACACTCATCTATGTAATAAGATAATATCAAAGGAGAAAATCTATGCACGATTTTCACTAAAACAGTTTCAGAAAATTATACCGTAACTCAAAAAACAAACTTCTACAGTTACTGCAAGGCCTTAGCAAGCGTCGTCAACTCAACTTACTTTACTTATATCTCCCGTCAGGCAATATTTGGCTTAGGGACTAATGTCTACCTCTTCCATCCACCTCTTCCATCAGCCCATAGAGAGTGCTTATGCTTCTCGAAGTCTGATACTTGCAATCGTGAGGAGCTCGACAAGACTAGCAGATCATCGTTTCTCCGGCCGACCTCAGGATCACTTTCAGCGAAATATGGTTGGATGGAAGTAGTATAAAATCTTTGTTGGTAGGGGTTGAGCCTTTGGAAGCAGGCGTCCAAACCATCGTAGGTTCTTCCTGCTTGTAGAGCTATACATCGAATCATTGCAAAGCTACAGTTTTCTACAGGATCTTTGTCTGGAATACATGGTGAGATGGTGGTGAGAATTGCGGCAGACGTTTGTCATTTTTCAGCTCTACAGAGTATCACAAAGCCGACGAAGGTATTAAAAATAAGCAGTGTCGTTTCAGGGATTATGATACATTTTCCGAAAAGTTAGTGGTTCAATCTGCCTATGGCACAAGAAACCTCAAATATTCTCGGCTGCATCCCAGAAACAAGAAAGCCATCTAAAGAAATATGGAACCAAGCTAGGTGAACTTTTAGAACACTTTTATGCTGGTGGCGGTATCCATATTAACTGAGGAATCAGCAGCAGGAGCGGACAAGTAAATGGCCATGACTTTGATTTTATTCAAGTTTATCTGTAGTACAACTCTTACGGGTTCTCTTCGAAAAATTCGGAGCACTTTCAGCAGTCAGTTCACGGAATTCACCAGAATGGCCAAGTCATTGGCAAAGCCAGAGTCTGAAGATAACATGATCCAGGAAACTTGGGCCCGGATCTGAGGTGTTAAGTCACTTTCTGTAACACTTGTCTTCAAGTTGGGGGTTACTAGTCCTGTCGACACTAGGCCTGGGATCTTCTTAGAGTTGGTAACCTAAGGTAAGTTAGAGTTGGTAACCTCCTTAGAGTTGGCAAACCTAGATACTGAAATTCCCAGGAATGGGCTCCACTCGCTCCACAAGATTGTGGCCAACTTGATATCGGTGTTTAGTTAGGGAGGACCCCTTATTCAGAGGCACGTTCTCAGCAGACACAGTATTCTTAGTTCCAGACGAAATCCATTTACCAGCATGCATTCTCTCTCCAACAATTTTGATGCGTGAAAATAAGCATGTATAGGCACAATTCCATAACAAACGTCAATTAGCCGCAAGTGACCATAATTAAAATCTCTAATGAAAAATCTGGGGAATCAATAATCAATGTTTTTAGTTGTGTCTTGGAGAACAAATTTCACATAATGATAGTTTCAAACAGTTCGTGTTAACGAACTGTAGTAAGGAGCGACCCGGCTACATAGCTACATCAAAAGAATCGTATTTTAATGCTGATTTTAAATATATAAGCTTCATCAAGTTTAGTCTTACCCATCAAAAGTTACGAGCCTGAGAAAATTTGCGTTATTTTAGAAAATAGGGGGAAACACCCCTAAAAATCATAGAACCTTAACGAAAATCACACCATCAGATTCAGCGTATCAGAGAACCCTACTGTAGAAGTTTCAAGCTCCTATCTACAAAAGTGTGGAATTTTATATTTTTTGCCAGAAGGCAGATCACGGATGCGTGTTTATTTGTTTGTTTGTTTTTTTTTTTTGTTTTTTTTTTTTTCAGGGGTGATCGTATCGACCCAGTTGTCCTAGAATGTTGCGAGAGGGTTCATTCTGACGGAAATGAAAAGTTCTAGTGCCCTTTTTAAGTGACCAAAAAAATTGGAGGGCACCTAGGCCCCCTCCCACACTAATTGTTTTCCCAAAGTCAACGGATCAAAATTCTGAGATAGCCATTTTATTCAGCGTAGTCGAAAAACCTTATAACTATGTCTTTGGGGACGACTTACTCCCCCACAGTCCCCGTGGGAGGGGTTACAAGTTCAAAACTTTGACCAGTGCTTACATATAGTAATGGTTATTGGGAAGTGTACAGGCGTTTTCAGGAGGATTTTTTGGTTGGAGGCAGGGGTCGAGAAGAGGTGAATATGCTGGGGGAACTTTCCATCGAGGAATTTGTCATGGGGGAAGAAAATTTCCATGAAGGGAGCGCAGGATTTACTAGCATTACTTAAAAAAACAATGAAAAAGTTTTTGTTTCAGCTGGAAGTAAGCAGCAGCATTAAAACTTAAAACGAACAGAAATTATTACCCATATGAGGCTCACCTCCTCCTAATACCTCGCTCTTTACGCCAAAGTATTTTTAGTAATTTCAACTATTTATTCTGCGGCTTTTGTGATTCAGGGGTCATTCTTAATGAATTGGGACAAAATTTAAGCTTTAGTGTAAAGTGCGAGGAACTGACGAGGGGGCGAACCCCCTCATATATGTAATAAAAACATAAGAATACAAAAGTTCTTTACGTAAGCTAATTTATAAGTTACGTATAACTTTTACTTATAAAAAGATTCGTAAAAAATTAAAAGTTCTAGTTGCCTTTTTAATTAACCGAAAATCGGAGGGCAACTAGGCTTCCTCCCCCGCTCTTTTTTTCTCAAAACTATTCGATAAAAATTATGAGAAAGCCATTTAGCCAAAAAAAAAATAAATATACAAATTTCGTTTTAATTATTTCTTTGCACAGAGCCAAAATCAAAACATACATTGATTCAAAAACGTTCAGAAATTAAAAAAAAAAACAAGTTTTTTAAATGAAAGTAAAGAGCGACATTAAAACTTAAAACGAACAGAAATTACTCCGTATATGAAAGGGGCTTTAGCTTCTCAACACTCCGCTCTTTACGCTAGTTTTTTACTGTCTTAAAATGTAGAGTTAAGAGAAAGAGTCAAACTTTTGCGTAAAGAGCGGGGCGTTGAGAAGGAAAAGCCCCTTTCATATACGGAGTAATTTCTGTTCGTTTTAAGTTTTAATGTCGCTCCTTACTTTCATTTAAAAAACTTGTTTTTTTTATTTAATCCTACTTTGTAGAGACCCTAAATGTCCTACGGACCTTAAACAAACAAAATGCAGACAATGTGTTTACTTTTGGGGGGAGGAGCTTCGAGTTGTTTATATCGTGCATATATTTTGGGTCTAAATTACATAATCGCAATTTATAGTCCATTTCACTGTCATCAACGTTGAAATTGATATCAATAAAACTTCATACCCCAGATCAGAAACTCCCCGGTTGATATTCAATAGATCACCACGAGAAATAAGTGTGCACATGTAGGCATCATGTGAGAAAACATCGTTCCGAACAAATTCATAAAATAGGTGAACAAGACTTCCAAACACAAGCTTCTGCTGTAACGACGGGGTCTCTCCTACAAAAAAAAACACTGATAAGAAATAAATAAAAATGAATTAGCACATTATAGAGGTAGTTGCTCTTCCAAGGGAAGTAATTCCTACCCCTGCCCCCTCCCAATGAACGTGTCTGTTTGGTATAATTTTGGTAACTTAAGTAAGCAACTTAAAGCTGGTATGCCTACTAGTGACGCATTTTTAAATCTCGTGACACCCCAGTCGATGACTGGATGTTAGACCTAACACTAGACCTTGATAAATGAAATAGAATTGTGAGCTTGTAACGATTTACCCAGATTCTCGAATTAAGGTATATCTCAAATCGTCTGTGACAGACGATCTGTCCCTCTTTTTTACCAAAATTTTAATTAAAAACACTCTAGGAAATTGTTGATGCTTTATTCAGTCTCTGTTACGGATTTATCCTTTATCTATAATTCACTTGTTTTATAGCCTGAATAAGCGCAAAATTCCTTTTTTTTAGATACGTATTTTTAGTTTTAAAAAAATAATTGGAACATATATTTAATGTTTAGTACCAAATGTAGAGTTGAGCCCTATCTATATAAAGAAGAAAAAAATACGCACAATAAATACAACAAGAGCTAACAGCTCATATGGCACTTGTGACGAGACAAGAAGAGCTAAGAGGCAAGAGCTCATATGGTATAAGCTCTAACAAAATTCTAAGAATCAATAGATTGATTTAAAAGGAAAATCAGAGGCTTAATGCAGGTCAGGATTTAAAATATGAGCTGTGAGTCACGATGTCCTAAATATCAAAATTCATTAAGATCCGATCACCCACTCGTAAGTTATAAATACCTCATTTTTTCTAATTTTTCCTCTCCCTTTAGCCCCCCAGATGGTCGAATCTGGGAAAACGACTTTATCAAGTCAATTTGTGCAACTCCCTGACACGCCTACCAACTTTCATCGTCCTAGAACGTCCAAAAGCACCAAACTCGCCAAATCACTGAACCCCTCCCCCCAGCTCCCCCAAAGAGAGTGAATCCAGTACGGTTACGTCAATCACGTATCAAGGACATTTGCTTATTCTATCCACCAAGCTTCATCCCGATTCCTCCACTCCAAGCGTTTTCCAAGATTTCCCCCTCCAACTCCCCCCCATGTCAAAAGATCTGGTCAGGATTTGAAATAAAAGCTCTGAGACATGAATTCCTTCCAAATATCAAATTTCATTAAGATCCGGTCACCCGTTCTTAAGTTAAAAATACCTCAATGTTTAACACCGCCCCCCCCCCCCCAGCTCCTCCAAAGAGAACGGATCCGTTCCAATTATGTCAATCACGTATCTAGAACTTGTGCTTATTCTTCCCATCAAGTTTCATCCCGATCTCTCCACTCTAAGCGTTTTCCAAGATTTCTATTCCCCTCCTCCAACTCCCTATGTCCCCGGATCCAATCCGAGTCGAAAATGGAGCATCTGAGACATAAGATCCTTCTATATATAAGTTTGATTAAGATCCAATCACCTATTCGTAAGATAAAAATACCCCAATTTTCACGTTTTCCAAGAATTCCAGTTTCCCCCTCCAACTCCCCCCAGTGTCACAGGATCTGGTCGGAATTTAAAATTAGAGCTTTAAAGCACAAGATCCTTCTAAATATCAAATTTCATTAAGATCTGGTCACCCGTTCGTAAGTTACAAATGCCTCATTTTTCCGAATTACCCCCCCCCCCCCAACTCCACCAAAGAGAGAAAATCCGGTCCGGTTATGTCAGTCACGTATCTTACACAGGTTTTTAATCTTCCCATCCAGTTTCATCCTGATCTCTCCGCTTTACGTATTTTCAAAGATTTCCGGTCGCCCCCAACTTCCCCCCCCCCCATTGACGCTGGATCCGGTTGAGATTTGAAATAAGAGATCTGAGTTACGAGGTCCTTCTAAATATGAAGTTTCATGAAGATCCTATCACCGCTTCGTAAGTTAAAAATACGTCATTTTTCTAATTTTTCAGAATTAATCCCCCCCCCAATAGAGCGGCTCCATTACAATTATGTCAATCACGTATCTAAGACTTCTGCTTATTTTTCCCACCAAGTTTCATCCCGATCCCTCCAATCTAAGCATTTCCATGATTTTAGGTCCCCCCCCCCCAAACTCCCCCCAATGTCACCAGATCCGGTCGGGATTTAAAATAACAGCTTTGAGACACGATATTCTTCCAAACATCAAATTTCATTAAGATCTGATCAACCGTTCGTAAGTTAAAAATACTTCATTTTTCTATTTTTTCCGAATTAGACGGCCTCCCACTCCCCCCCCCCCCCACAGATGGTCAAATAGGGAAAACGACTATTTCTAATTTAATCTGGTCCGGTCCCTGATACGCCTGCCAAATTTCATCGTCCTAGCTTACCTGGAAGTGCCTAAAGTAGCAAAACCGGGAATGACAGACCGGCAGACAGACCGACAGAATTTGCGATTGCTATATGTCACTTGGTTAATACAAAGTGCCATAAAAAAGCGATTTACGAAAAGCAATCTCTTGGAGTAAACAGAAAAAAAGAACTAATCCAAACCAACACCTTGATTAGAAAACTTGTTTTTGTCACCATAGAAGACATCTTCAAAATACTAGGTAATTTTTAGGCATTATTGCATATATTCTGGGGTATCCATTCTTTTCCAAATCTCTTTTTTAGCAAGGCTTGTTCTATAGATATAATTTGTGCATCCTAAAGACACAACTCAACCGATACCCCAGTCATCATGGGCACAGCTATGAGAATGGCCCAACTGAAAACTGAAAGCAACCTTTGCAATGTTAAGGTGTCAAAAAAAATGGTAGGAATCTTCAATTCTCGCATTTACATACCTCACTCCATCTATCTATGAAGAACATTCTTTTTCTTATCCCCATGCTATTTCCATCAAGGAGGTACTCAGGGGACACACGAAAACAGTAATTATACATAGTTCCTTAACTTTTCATATCACAATAATTAAAAAAAAATATTAGTACACGCCCCCTCCCCCCAAAAAAAAGATAAATTGCTAGGTGCCTTATTAGTAATGATTAAGGAATGAGATTTACTTCCCGTTTTTACACATTAGTTAACAAACAGAGTATAAGATGGATAGATAGACAGATATTAATTGAACCAAAGCCACTTTGGGCCATGGCAAAAAATAAAATAAAAAATGGCACAAAATAATAGCAAAGAATAATAACACAAATAACAAAAGATGGTACAAAACAATAACAATGAAAACAAGAGCTAAGAGCTCATATGGCACTTGTGACGAGGCGAGAAGAGCTAAGAGCCAAGAGATCATATGGTATGAGCTCTAACAAAATTCTATGAATCAATAGATTGATTTAAAAAGGAAAATAAGAGGCTTAATGCCGGTCAAGATTTAAAATAAGAGCTCTGAGTCACAAAGTCCTTCTAAATATCAAAATTCATTAAGATCCGATCACCGACTCGTAAGTTATAAATACCTAATTTTTTCTAATTTTTCCTCTCCCTTTTGCCCCCCAGATGGTCGAATCTGGGAAAACCACTTTATCAAGTCAAATTGTGCAACTCCCTGACACGCCTACCAATTTTCATCGCCCTAGCACGTCCAGAAGCACCGAACTCGCCAAATCACTGAACCCCTCCCCCCAACTCCCCCAAAGAGAGCGAATCCAGTACGATTCTGTCAATCACGTATCAAGGACATTTGTTTATTCTATCCACCAAGCTTCATCCCGATTCCTACACTCCAAGTGTTTTTCCAAGATTTCCCCCTCCAAATCCCCACAATGTCAAAAGATCTGGTCGGGATTTGAAATAAGAGCTCTGAGACATGAATTCCTTCTAAAAATCAAATTTCATTACGATCCGATCATCTATTCGTAAGATATAAATACTCCAATTTTCATGTTTTCCAAGAATTCCGGTTCCCCCCTCCAACTCCCCCGAATGTCACAGGATCTGGTCAGAATTTGAAATTAGAACTTTAAAGCACAAGATCCTTCTAAATATCAAATTTCATTAAGATCTGGTCACCCTTTCGTAAGTTACAAATACCTCAATTTTCAAAATAACCCCCCCCCCCAATTCCACCAAAGAGAGCAGATCCGGTCCAGTTATGTCAGTCACGTATCTTAGACAGGTTTCTATTCTTCCCATCCAGTTTCATCCTGATCTCACCGCTTTAAGTATTTTCTAAGATTTCCAGTCCCCCCAACTGCCCCCCCCCCCAATTACGCTTGATCCGGTTGAGATGTAAAATAAGATATCGGAGTTACGAGGTCCTTCTAAATATGAAGTTTCATGAAGATCCGATCACTCCTTTGTAAGTTAAAAATACGTCATTTTTCTTATTTTTCAGAATTACACCCCCCCCCCCCCCCCCGCAATTGAGCGGATCCGTTCCAATTATGTAAATCACGTATGCAAGACTTCTGCTTATTTTTCCAACCAAGTTTCATCCCAATCCCTCCAATCTAAGCGTTTCCCATCATTTTAGGTCTCCCCACCCCAAACTTCCCCCAATGTCACCAGGTCCGGTCAGGATTTAAAATAAGAGCTTTGAGACACGATATCCTTCTAAAAATCGAATTTCATGGAGATCCAATCACCCGTTCGTAAGTTAAAAATACCTCATTTTTTCTAATTCTTCAGAATTAACCCCCCCCCCCCCCCAACTACCCCAAAGAGAGCGGATCCGTTCTGGTTATGTCACTCATGTATCTAGGACTCGTGTTTTTTTTTCCACCAAGTTTCATCCCGATCCCTCCACTCTAAGTATTTTCCAATTTTTAGGTTTCTCCCTCCCAACTCCCCCCCCCAATGTCACCAGATCCGGTCGGGTTTAAAATAAGAGCTCTGAGCCACGATATCCTTCTAAATATCAAATTTCATTGAGATCCGATCACCCATTCGTGAGTTAAAAATACCTCATTTTTTTCAGAAATACCCCCCCCCCCCCAACTACCCAAAAGAGAGCGGATCCGTTCTGTTTATGTCAATCATCTATCTAGGACTTGCGTTTATTTTTCCCACCATGTTTCATCCCGATCCCTCCACTCTAAGTGTTTTCCAAGTTTTAGGTTTCCTCCTCCCAACTCCCCGCCCCCATCACCAGATCCGGTCGGGATTTAAAATAAGAGCTCTAAGACACGATATCCTTCTAAACATCAAATTTCATTGAGATCCGATCACCCGTTCGTAAATTGAAAATACCTCATTTTTCTAATTTTTAAGAATTACTCCCCCCCCCCCAACTACCCCAAAGAGAGCAAATCAGTTCCGATTATGTCAATCATGTTTCTGGGACTTGCGCTTATTTTTCCCATCAAGTTTCATCCCGATCCCTCTACTCTAAGTGTTTTCCAAGATTTAGGTTTCCCCCCTCCAACTCCCCCCAATGTCATCAGACCCAGTCAGGATTTAAAATAAGAGCTCTGAGACACAATATCATTCCAAACATCAAATTTCATTAAGATCCAATCACCCGCTCATAAGTTAAAAATACTTCATTTTTTCTATTTTTTCCGAATTAACCGGCCCCTACCCCCCCCCCCCCCCAGATGGTTAAATCGGGAAAACGACTATTTCTAATTTAATCTGGTCCGGTCTCTGATACGCTTGCCAAATTTCATCGTCCTAGCTTACCTGGAAGTGCCTAAAGTAGCAAAACCGGGACTTTAGGTTTTCCCCCTCCAACTCCCCCCAATGTCATCAGATCCGGTCGGGATTTAAAATAAGAGCTCTGAGACACAATATCATTCCAAACATCAAATTTCATTAAGATCCAATCACCCGCTGATAAGTTAAAAATACTTCATTTTTTCTATTTTTTGCGAATTAACCGGGCCCCCACTCCCCCCCCCCCCCCAGATGGTCAAATCGGGAAAACGACTATTTCTAATTTAATCTGGTCCGGTCCCTGATACGCTTGCCAAATTTCATCGTCCTAGCTTACCTGGAAGTGCCTAAAGTAGCAAAACCGGGACCGACAGACCGACAGAATTGGCGACTGCTATATGTCACTTGGTTAATACCAAGTGCCATAAAAACTAACAATTGCAAAACAAACATGATAAAGCACATAATATCATAAAAATAACAAACGCAATTACACAAAACGTAACGTACATGATAAGTAGGTGCAAAATACTTTAATAGATACTAATAGTAAATAATAAAAAAAGGAAAAAGAGAAATATAACAAAATGCAACACGATGCACAAAACAACAACAAAAATAATTATTATTAACAATACTTAAGGTCTATAAGACAGTATAACGTTCTTTTATATTGTCCTAAGAACTCTTTTCGTTAAATGAGAATATTAAAAGTAGTGATTTAAGTGAATTTAAAAGTCGCTGGAAACAAAAAATTTCTAATTATGATTTTCCTGTTTAATTTAATAGGATGCATAGTTGATAGATTAAATTGGTATTAAATCTTAAAATTTAGTGTTTTATTTTTATTGAGGCGTTAAGGAAGGAGTTGGGTGTTGAGTGCTAAGTTAGTGGTAGCAGGGTACATAATGTTGATGTCGTAATTTGTTTTCTAAACCCCTTCAGAGGTTAATTTTAATTATTATTTATTTATTTTTTGTAGATTTGATTGTTTCCACTCTCCTTCATATCAAACTGTGGCATTTGGAGGGGATGTCTTTATGTTAGATTTTTTGTCAATAGTAGATATTAAAACAAACAATTACTTTAAAAAAAAAAAATATTATCATTCTGCGCTGAAGATGATTCAATGGAGGTATTGAACAAAACATTTATACTGGATTTTCCTTCTTTTTTTCACCGGCTGTGATTATCCTCACTTTCAATTACGTTGTATTATCCTTCTTTTTTTCACTGGCTGTGATTCTCCTCACTTTCTATTTATTACGTTGTGTTATCTTGTCAATGCCAATGTAGTCTTAGAAGTTACGACATTATATCATGAAAAAAGAAATCGCCAATGCAACAGCACAAACACAAAAAAAAAAAAAAAAAAAAAAAAAAAAAAAAAAAAAAAAAAAAAAAAAAAAAAAAAAAAAAAAACACATGAAAGAGACAGAAGGAGAAAAGGAAAACTGTTTTCCTAAATTAGTGACTAATATAGACCAGCACTTGAATGAGGCCTTAACTCTACTCATCCATACAATCACATAGGTCAAACAGCATAGCCATACACAATCAACCATAAAGAATAATCCATGGACAGGCAATCTTTCTTGTTAAGAACTACCAGTCTCAGTAAAAGAGGCCTCATCTGACAATACTACCACCGCTCCATTAAGCTTAAAAATCTCAGTGTTACCAGTGTTCTCCTAGCATATACTAAAAACTGCCACAAATTTGTCAATCATATATATGGCTGTTTGTATTTACTGCCCATGTCAGGACTTTTCAACTACGGTAAGACCATTTAAAATCTTATGCAGTTTTAGCTTTACAAAGGCTATGCTTGAAACAACTCAGGGGGAGGGGGTCAGATTTATTATGAAATTTTTTCTCATATTAAGGGGAAATGCCTCATGAAGACCTGACTAGTGTGTATTTCTTATTTTTCATATGTCTCACGCAATTCATCTTTTTCCCTTTTTGATTATGACTTCTGACTATGACCTGACTTTGATTATGACTTTGATTTGATAGGTATGCATCTTTTCAAGTTCTACAAAGAAATTCAATGACTTTTCAGTCACAGTGTTCTGAAACAACTTTTGAAATTGCTGGATGAAATTACCCTTTTTTAATCTCGATTAACAATTAGAAAATGTTAGGAAATGGGTAGGAGAAGCAATAAAATTAATTAAGATTAGAAATGATCTTAAGTAACTGAATCTTAAAATGAGCATACCTAACACAGGAGCATCTTTATCAAGAAACTTCATTAATAGGCTCTGAAAAACGGGGGGACCGCCGTTTACTGACACCGCTGATTCTTTCTCATCTCCACTATCATTTTCAAAGTTTGATATTTCGTATTGTCGCTTTTCTAATAAGAGTGCAGCGGCTACGGCTCTATGCTCCCCATAGCGTTGATCACTAACTGCCCATTCGCAGAGAAGCTTCACCAATGGTTCATCCAGTTCAATTATCTCTTGAATGTTCTGTAACAAAGATGTGGATAAAAAACGAAAACTTATGCTTGGATTTCATAAGATTAAAAAAAAAACTTGTCCCCGCTAGACGTCCCCCTCCCTGCAGAATAAACACAAATAAGCTTGATTTTAGATTAACATTGTAAATTCAATTAAAGGTCTAAGGTAGTTTGGGTTCAACTGATAACTTTCTAAAAGGCATAGGCAGATAAGTATTTTATTTTATGCTCTTTTTAAAAGCTATTTATTCCTAAGTTCGCGGCGTCAGTTATTTTAAACATCTCATCTGCCACTAGTCTTGTACAAAGCTCCATCACGAGCTTTTAAATAACTGCTGAATCTTCCTTTGAAGGAGTCAACAGATAAACTTTTAGGGGGAAAATCCCAAGAAGATCGTTCCAAAAGGAAGAGCAACATCAAACGAAGCAATTCTTCAAGCAAATGTTTTCCTGGCATGGGAACCTTATGATAACTGAACCAAGCTATGTGCTTTCATACCTCTCTTTTTGGTTGGACACGGGGAGGGGGGGAGCTATAGTACACTTTCTTTTCGTTTTTTTAAGTATAAATTCCCCTATAGTGGCAAAAGTGAGTCTTAGACCTCTTGGATAATGACAACAAAAGTAAATCCTGTGGTTCAAACATTACCAAATTATAATCTTGTCATTCGAATTAGACTCCCAAACGAAAAATTTTTGTGTCACTTTTCCAATTAATTTTGCCTTTTCATAATATTGCTATTTGTTTTCGATCAGTTTTTTATTAGACTATAAAATTGAGTAAACGTTATCCTTAAACTTCTTTTTCACCAGAAATTCTTTAATTGGCAGGGGAAATATATATGTATCTATATATTAGCATAACAGCCCGCTTCGCCACTCTTTTGTCGCCTCCCTTTGCTCATTCAGATCATCAGTACTTGCACATATGGACTAATATTAACTAGCTTTATTCACTAATATCAGGTCTTCAGCCCAAGCAGACTTATTATTATGACGTTACATTATCTTCTTTTTTCAAGTTTCCAGAGTTTCCTTTTTCTTACACCTCATGTTCAAGTACAAAGATGGGGTAAATCTGATTGATATAATTTAAAAATGTTTTTAAATTCAAGCCTTTCTTTGAAATCACTCCCCAAACTCCATAAAAAAATCTCTCGGACGTGTAAGCGATTTAGTATATATATATTTTTTTTTTTTTTTTTTAATATGTATTAGGCTATACACACACGTCTGCATAAGAAGAGGTGCATAGCGATTATCCCCTTGGTTGCTTGATTTACATGACTGCGTCTTACCTCGTTCATATACCAGCCTTTTATGTCTTCGGTTTTCCTCTTTATCTTGTACCTACAAACATGTTCCCGTAAACAAACTATGCAAAACTGGGTTTCCAATTTCTTTTTTTAATGAAAGGCCTCAAACAATCAAGTGCTCAACAGCTATCCACTTTCTCTACTAAATATTTAATCCCCGTGGCTTTTTAAACTTCTAATTGCTCTGTATTAACTTCCCAATGACTTACCACCAGGGCTTGGGACCCACCCCCCGACCCATAAATTCCAAAATCTTAACATTCAAACATTCATTGAATTTCTGGGCAGTTTTTATTCAAATTAGCAAATGATTTTTTTACACACATACATATATATATATATATATATATATATATATATATATATATATATATATATATATATATATATATATATATATATATATATATATATATATATATACATATATATATATATATATATATATATATATATATATATATATATATATATACATATAATATACATATATAATATAATATAATAATATATAATATACATATATGTATATATACATATATGTATATATACATATATATATATATATATATATATATATATATATATATATATATATATATATATATATATATATATATATATATATATATATATATATATATATATATCCTCACCCACAAAAATAACGTGTACGTACCTTCTCCTAGATACTTTTTTGGACCTTAAAACTATTCTGAAAAAAAAAAATAAAAAAACACATGTCTCACAATTCTAATCTTATGCTATATGGGGCTGCAGGGCACGCTGGAATTGGAAGAGTTGTAGGTTCACTTTTCATCGGGTATTGACGCTTAAAAAGTGGGACTAAAAAATGAATTTAGGAGCGAATGAGCCCTGCCTCAACTGTATAGGACGAAATCAAATATTAAACCTGATATTAAATAAATAAAACATTTATACGATGATAATCAAGAAGATTATACTTATTAATATATTCGATAAATTAATAATTAGATTAAATATATAACTTAATTAAATTGTAAATTTAATATAAAATTTTATATGTTTGCCTCTATTTCTAAGCTGTATCTTTACAAGTCGTATTTAAGGTTGAAAAAATAATTCAAAAACTTACATCTGATGAAAATTCTTTCGGCGTAATCGACTGAAATATCTTTGAATATAAAGTATCCAAGGAATTGGATTGGTCAACTTTATCAAAATAGTAGCGATCAAGAGCGTCTAATGCTGGGAGTACACGAGCCATCAAAGCACCAGTTGTAGTTCCATCGCCCTTCTCTAGGGGCCACTTCTTCTCAGCCAGTGCACCTCTGATTCGAATTTCCTCTTCGATCTTACGCAACTTGGCTCTGTAAAAGGAAAAAGTCCTTGTAAACATTATTACGCTCCTAATCAGTAAACTTGTACTGCTAATATAGAATCAAAGACAAAATAGTTCGTACTTATTTTGAGTGTACAAATATAATGCTTTTCTTCCTTAAATTTTCAAATAAGTTGTCAACTGTTGCTACGCAAAATACATTGCTACCAATCAAACCGAGGGCAATCAAAAACCTTCTACTTCACAACTAAAGGACCAGACACTATACATACAAAAGTAGTGGGGGCTTTTCATTTTTAAAGGACCAGTACCCCCTTCGAGTCCCAGTTCGGACACTCTTTAAAACTCCTTAAAAACGCAGGTTCATGTTTACGTCATAGGGTTTGCTGGTAACATAAAAGAGAGTGTTTAAAAACCTCCAGGATCCGTTAGCCAAGATACAAACGTTATTTAATAGTTTCTTTGATTCCTAAAAAACCTTCATTGCACACAAGTGGGGGAACCTTCAAGACGCCGAACCCTAGCGAGCAATTCCATCAGGCACCCTAGCGTCTAATTCCAATGGGGGCCCTTAGAAACCAATTCTAGTGGAGCCCTAGCATCCAATTCCATTAGGGACCGTAGCATCCAATTTCGCTGGGCCCCCTTAGGGGTGATAACGTGCGCCAGAGAGTTGCCATTTACCGGCTATAGATTACCACGGAGGTAGCCGCATACAAAATCTTGGAATCAACGGAACTTGGAGCGGAATTGTTGGAATCGGGATTGTGGAATCAGAGGGCAGAAACGGGGAATCCGGATATAACGCAAGCGGAGCCGAATTTGGATTTGGATTTTTGATCAGAGCGGGCATAGTGGGAACTGAAAGTGGTAGGGCCAGGATGGAAGCCAGCAGAATCGGGGGTGGAACCGTTGAAACCAGCTCCAAAGCGGCGGAAGCGGAATTGGATATCACTTTATTCAAATAAAAAATATCTAAAATGTCTTGAGAATGATGTGGGGTGCCAGAGGGCGCCACCGTACAGCCAATTTCTACAAAACTACTGGAAATAAGGAGAAAGCTCGTTCAAGAAACGTTTTAAATTGAAGTGACATGAATTGCCTTGAACTATCACTTTCTAACAATCAATGCAAGTTTCCGCTGTTTAAATAAAACAGTGATCAATTTTATATTTGCAAGCTTATTTTTGTGGAAAAATTATTAGAGATACCTTGGAGATGATGACGGATACCACTTGGATGCCACGGGGGCAGCCATAAAGCCATTGTGGTGTGAAGAGTTGTGGGGGCACCAGGAAGGGGTTTGAAAACGAAAACACGAACCAATGGGGTTAAAGCATAATTTTTTATCAAAAAAATGTCTGACAATGCTTTAACTTCGCCAAGTAACAAGTAGCGAAATTAAAAGACCCTTGCGTTTAAGAAGTGGTTCTTAAAGAATTGGGACAAAATTCAAACTTTAGAGTAAAGAGCTATGTGTTGAGGAGGCAGTAACACCCCTCACATACGTAATAGTTTCTGATCGTTTTAAGTTTTAATGATGCTCCTTACTTTCAGTCGAAAAAACTTGTTAAATTAATTTAATTTTTGATCGTTTTTTAAATAATGCCCGGAAATCTGACTTCAGTTCCACGGAAAAATCCCCTTTCCCACGAATATATCCTCTAGACAATTCAGTCCCGGTTAAAACTTACCCTGGACATTTACCTTTAACATCTCCACGCGTAAAATTGGGTCGGTAAAGAGAAAGCAAGACATATAAAAATAATTTCGTATCGGAATTCTGATAAATTCAAAGTTCATCCCCTGGAAACTTCACACCCCATGGAAAATTCTCCCTTTCGAAAATCCCCAGTAGAAAATTTGTCCCACCCCCCAACGCAAAAAATGTTAGCATACTTCCGGATAACAAATACTATACGTAAACAATGGACGAATTTATAATTTAAATACTTTTCCCCAGGGGTAGCGGGGGGTCATGGTATCTCAAAAGTCATAGTCATTGGGTTTTCCAAGTTTCAACAATGCTGAACACAATGGCTATCTTAAAATTAGATCGGACGATTTTGGGAAAGAAGGGGTATGGGAGAGGGGCTAGTTACCCTCCCATCCTTTGGTCGCTTCAAAAGGCAATTAGAACTTTTAATTTTTGTTCGAATGAGCCCACTCCCGATATAATAGGACATATAGGTTGTTACAATTACCCCTGGAAAAACAAGAAACAAATAAACATGCACCCGTGATTTTTCTTCTGGCAGAAAATAAAAAATTCCACATTTTTTAAGATAGGAGCTTGAAACCTCTACAGCCGGGTTCTCTGATACGCTCAATCTGATGGTGTGATTTTCATTAAAATTCTTTGACTTTTATAGGGTGTTCACTTTTTTTGAATATGAAGCAAATTTTTTCAAGCTCGTAGCCCCTGATGAATAACAATAAAGTAAATGTAACTATTTAGCATAAGAATATTAAGTCAATTGTTTTGATATATCTATTGGCACCAAAAATTCGTGTTTTAGAGTTTCGGTTGCTATTGAGTAGCGTAGGTGTTACCACGTTACGACAAACTGGTTGATAACGAACTGTTTGATACTGGGAATTTTTTATGTTTTGATGGTATTTATTTTTATTTTTCGTTTTCTTCTGATTTTCTTTCTTACGATTAAGGATAACCCTGTTTTTACTTAGGCTCAGAAAAAGTTCCTGTTTTAGCTGTTAGTAGTTCAAAATTCCTCATATTTTCAGATCCATAATAATATTTTATTAGCGTAAAAACGCTTACCTTCAAGAAATGATAATTTACCTTTTCATTGCGATTGTGGCCGTTGCGTAGTAAGAAATTAACAGCTATTACGACCCAACTTAATAATGCAGGGAAAGGAGGAAAAAAACATGAAGAGAAAGGGGACGAATAAGGACTTTAAAAATTTCGCCTACATATTACAAGGAGTCCTCCGGATTGAGAGAAAATGATCTAATTAGTATAGCTTTAAAAAAACGTATCTATTAAAATGGAACGACACAGCTCAACGACAGTGAATAAGCGGCTTTAGTAATCGTGGGCGAGTTAAGCTCTTGGTTATTATTATAAAAGTAAATAAAATTTATACAAGGAAAGATGCAAGAGCCAATACTTTTCTGGGAGGGATCGAGTCCTTCATTGAAGGAAACTCTGATTGCATCCTATTTAAAGCTTACTCCTCCTCTCTGGTCAATTTTTAACAAAATTTAGAGGCCTATGGAAGAAGGGGGAGGAGGAGGAGGAACAACCCTGCCCCTGATGCCCCCAACAAAGTGATATGAATATATCCAACATTACACAAATTTCAGCAGTTTATAAAACCTTTTTATGAATGGTCTTAGAGCAATAGAGTGTATTCACGATAAAAGTTTTCTTGAGAAATACCAAAAAGCAAATTCTTTTCAATCAATTTTTCCAGATTTTTTCAACCCTCCTTTTAGCCTCTTTGATTAGCCAATCTTCCGGTAGCCTCTTTTAAAATAAATATATTTATACTGGATATTCAAGGTGGGGCTTCTGGGGCAATAAGACGAGAAAGTGAAGAAAGTGAAGAATATTTGATATTTTTTAGAACAATTTTCCACTGACTACTGTCCCTCTTCCCCCTAGCTTCTTTTTTCCCTATATGACCCCTCTTTTCCTTTATAAATTAGTTACTTTTGTAAACTTTAATTTTTCTAACTTTTACGCTATATTTTCTAAATTTATTGTAACTTATCTTTACTAAATATAATATTTTGTCGCAAGGGGATGGAATGAGTGAAGAAACCTAAATTTTTCACTTTGTCCCAAGTGCCTGATTAAATTAACAAAATTTGACTGTTCTGCAGTTTTGCCAACCCCTCCCCCCCCCCTCTTCCTCTTCAAATACAGTTTCAATGTATTTAACTGAGTAATTTGGGCAGAAATATTACCTGACTTTTGAATTTTCGACATCAGGTGCCATAGGGAGTTCCGATGGAGCAACTGGGAGATCATCTAATGGAGAGCCAATAAGATACAAAGGGGGTTTCCCTTCCCCAGGATTATTCCAAACCATAGCAGTTGAGCAGTCTAAAGTTACTGTCTAAAAATAGAAAACACAATTACGAACGACACGCGACATCTCCATATAACTCCTTTTATACGACTCACCTATCTGCATCACCGATCGATAATCCCCAAATGGGGTGGGAGCTTGTAATGAAAGATTTAAGGGAAATTGGAACTTCTTGGGGTGGTTTAAAGAAGTAGACTTCGAATAGATTGGCATGGAGGAAAAGTGTTCATAGCTCTGTTGCCCTCAGATGGCTTGTTCCTGCAAATAGTTGTTAATACTAGTAGTAGTAATTGTAGTTGCAGCCGCAGCTGCAACGTAGTAAAAAATTAACGAGGCCAAGAGTAACCCAAAAATAGCCTGAAACTCTAAAAATGCTTTTGGATGAAAACCCAAAGTACACCAATGGATTTTGATAATAAAGGAGGGAAAAATAATGTTTCAATCCTACTTTCTTGTGTTATAGGCTAAATAAAGAAGTGATTAGAAGGATAGGCCACGTTTTACGAACGAAGGATTGCAAAAGATTGTCTCTTTTGGCCATTTATCGAGGTCCAAAGAAAGAGTAGGTCACTCCAAAATAGGATAGATAGAGGCTATAAGGAAGGATTTGATGGATACTGAAACTTTATGGGAGAGAGTAAACAGTAAAGCTTCGAAGAGAATAGAGTGGATGAGGAGCGTCTACGGCTTTGTTATCCGCAGGCTTTTTTTAGCTCTCGTGGGTTTTAAACCATAACAACCAAGCAAATCTAGATTTGGCGGGGGCCCTGAAGGTTTTTTAAAGAATGAAAGAAACTATTAACTCATAATCTTAGAAATCCTGAAGTAAAGAAGCTCCTGAAGGATTTTTTAAAGAATCAGAGAAACTATTATATAATTAACATTTGCATAACTATAGAAACCCTATTCCGTAACATACACCTGTGTAAATAACACAGGTTAGTCTTTGCTTATAGCCTATAAAATAGAATTCGATTAAAACAACTGAAAAAAATAATCAAAGCTTCCTGATATTTATGAAGATACTTAATTACAAAATTACAGCGTTAACATATGCATAGTCAGGTACCACGAATAAGGGATCATCTGCCCTTATGCAGATTATTAGGGTTCATATGCCTTAATATAGGCATATGGTTTTTAGAAATCCAACGTAGAGATAATTTTTTCAATAACATGAAACTCTTGGTTGAAAATAAACATAGCCATTTATCAAGAGCAAGGAATAAGTTTCTTTTTCCTTTTATTAGAAATGAGAGATCAAGACTAAGTTTAAGATATCAACTTCCTGGGATTGCCAATAAGTATAAACTACTTGATTTAATAAGTAAGTCACCATCACTCTATACATATAAAAGAAGTTGAAAGAGATAGTTCTTTCTGCCTATAGTAGCGGGGACTGAATGTAAAATGATATATTTATAAATTAGTTTATAAGTTCCATCCGTGTCTCCATGAGTCGATTTTTTTTCCACTTCTTCTCTCTCTCTCCCTCTCCTTCTATGTACTCCGTGTGAGTTATTGAGGTTTAATTCCTTCTTCTTTTTCTCTCTCTATTGTTAAAGGAGACAAAAAACGAGTTGCCTCCCTGTCTCCTTTGTATAAGATTTATATAATCGTTTCTTGTTTAATAAAGTCAAGTCAGGTCTGTGTATACTAGGTTTCCGTAAGAAAGTACTTTATAAATATAAGAAAGGTTACCATCCCAACGCCAGCCTTGAACACCACTTTGTATACTAGATCTAAATATTACATGGCAAACCATACACAATTTTAATAACTGAAAGCGAGCATAAGATATCCTCTCTACCTATCCCTTAAGTGGTAATAAACATTCCGTCTCCTTATTGACATTCCCCTCCCAAAGGAGGTTCGCACTGCAATAGAATTTTTAACACATTATGGTTATATTACAATATCTCATTGATCAGATAAAGTTGCCAATTGTGGGTCATTTTCACCAACAATTGTCGGCCAAAAGCTAGTGGATGGCACGAAAGTAGTTGATGATAAGAAATAACTCACTAGAATAGATTATCGATCAAGGGTATTGTGAAAAAAATTGCTTAATAATACTAAATTCTCTTCATTCCTAATACAACTGACACAAATTATTTAATTTTTTAAAGTTGTAATAAACAACTATTACTCATAATTTTTATATTTTCCAATTGCTGTCAGTTGCCAGACAGTTTCTACCATCCTTATTCTTATAAACACATTTTTATATTTTTCTTGACTACCTTTTTCTTTTTTATTTCTAAGCATAAGTATAGTATATTTCTAAGTATATATGAGTCACTGAAAAAATTATCAGCGTCCCCCTCCCTTTAATATATATGATTCATTAAAAAGAATCAGCGTCTTTTCCCCCCTTTAATATATACGAGTCACAAAAAAAAATTATCAGTGTCTTTTCCCCACCTTTAATATATGAGTCTTTAGTATACAAGAATCACTAAAAAAATTATTAGTGTCTTTTCCCCACCTTTAATATATGAGTCTTTAGTATACAAGAATCACTAAAAAAATTATCAGTGTCTTTTCTCCACCTTTAATATATGAGTCTTTAGTATACAAGAATAACTAAAAAAAAATTATCAGTGTCTTTTCCCCACCTTTAATATATGAGTCTTTAGTATACAAGAATCACTAAAAAAATTATTAGTGTCTTTTCCCCACCTTTAATATATGAGTCTTTAGTATACAAGAATCACTAAAAAATTATCAGTGTCTTTTCTCCACCTTTAATATATGAGTCTTTAGTATACAAGAATAACTAAAAAAAAATTATCAGTGTCTTTTCCCCACCTTTAATATATGAGTCTTTAGTATACAAGAATCACTAAAAAAATTATTAGTGTCTTTTCCCCACCTTTAATATATGAGTCTTTAGTATACAAGAATCACTAAAAAATTATCAGTGTCTTTTCTCCACCTTTAATATATGAGTCTTTAGTATACAAGAATAACTAAAAAAAAATTATCAGTGTCTTTTCCCCACCTTTAATATATGAGTCTTTAGTATACAAGAATCACTAAAAAAATTATCAGTGTCTTTTCCCCACCTTTAATATATGAGTCTTTAGTATACAAGAATCACTAAAAAAATTATTAGTGTCTTTTCTCCACCTTTAATATATGAGTCTTTAGTATACAAGAATAACTAAAAAAAAATTATCAGTGTCTTTTCCCCACCTTTAATATATGAGTCTTTAGTATACAAGAATCACTAAAAAAATTATCAGTGTCTTTTCCCCACCTTTAATATATGAGTCTTTAGTATACAAGAATCACTAAAAAATTATCAGTGTCTTTTCTCCACCTTTAATATATGAGTCTTTAGTATACAAGAATCACTAAAAAATTATCAGTGTCTTTTCTCCACCTTTAATATATGAGTCTTTAGTATACAAGAATAACTAAAAAAAAATTATCAGTATCTTTTCCCCACCTTTAATATATGAGTCTTTAGTATACAAGAATCACTAAAAAATTATCAGTGTCTTTTCCCCACCTTTAATATATGAGTCTTTAGTATACAAGAATCACTAAAAAAATTATCAGTGTCTTTTCCCCACCTTTAATATATGAGTCTTTAGTATACAAGAATCAGTAAAAAAATTATCAGTGTCTTTTCCCTACCGAGCAGGGAAATGAAGACTACTACTGAACATGTACCCACTAAACATGGATATATACGCTAAGATTATGTAGTTGTAATTCAATTATGTAGCAAAAATTCAACTACGATATACAGTTTTTATTTCAAATAGAATTTGTAAACTGAAATACTGTTAACTGTTAGAAAGTCAACAATAAACTACCATGTGCATCTTAAAAAATAATATAGGTTGCCTTTCCTTTGCTGACTTTCAGTCTTTGATGACTGGTACTAAACGTGTACCAACTGAGGGTGGATATATCAAACACATCACACGTATTTATTAATGAATGAGTGATTTGAGAAATATTCAATTACAGTATTTAGTTTTTTCAAATAGAATTTGTAAACTGAAATGCTGTTAAATGTTAGAAAGTTAATAAGAAATTACATTGCGCAAATAAAAAAATAATAATGGTTGTCGAATACTGGTTTTACAAGAGAGTGATTGCTATAATTTCTATAACAATCATTCAATTCAAAATGACCAATGTTTATATCCATTAGTACGGCTAACTAGCAAAAACTAACCTGTATAATTGTAGAGATACCAAGCGTGACAATACGATGGTGAGGGCATATTTTAACTTCGTCTCCTAGCGCTTGAAATTGGGAAGCCAAGTCATCTACATTAAATTTCTGAATCGATACCCTAAAATTCCATTACTAAATTAGCAAAAATGAACAGTTTAGTAAATAGCAGCCAAATAAACAATGAATAATATAATAAAAGGGTAAAAACTAACTGTTTTAAGAGCAAACTCTTTTTATCTTTGTAATGCTTTCGTAAGCAATTTTTCAGTTGTACACCAAACATCTTTGAGGAGTATTTTAATAACAATAACATTGGTCATATGGGCATTCGCTCTGCAATGGATTTAAAGCGAAAGATAGAGAAAAAACACAGAATGGCAAAGAAAAGAAGAACGAGGACAATAAAAGATAGAAGGAAGAAAGTGAGTACAAGACAGTGTAGGAAAGAGGGAAACATGAGGAAAGAGACAGTAGAGAGATGGTTTTGCTAGTATATTGACTGAAAAAAAGCAAGGAAAGAGGCCTGTTCATATTTCAATCCTGGTTTTTAGGGATTCTAGATATTTGGCTAGTATAAACCTAGTGTTTTGTATATAAGGAAGAATATATTTGAGTAGGATTTTTCGATGGTTAGATCACTGGCTTGGTCTGTAAAAGATGAACGAATCGCTAAACACACAAATGAAACATCAAAAGAAAAGTACACTAGCTTGCTTCGAACAAACATATTTACTACTAAATACAAACTTATCCAGTAAATCCTACAAACATCAAAACAAAATGATTATTTCAATACGCAACGTGAAAAGGGGAAAACATATTCGGATGAGACTACTTTTCCCGATTCCACAGAATCTGCTCCTAAATTCGGATCTATTGTTCTATCATCTACTACCTTTAATTGAGTTGGCAGGAAAAAAAGGAAGATAAAAATGAAATGAAAAATAAAAGCTAAGACTTGTGAAAAGAACAATATGCACTTTTTCCTACTTTGTTAAAGATATAAACAGTTCGCACAGTTTCATAGTTATTACGTTCAGCTTGTTGTCTGTCAGGTCAGAACCATTCACACACGCAGTGGCGTAGTGGGCTAAAATTTTTGTACAAGTAGGCATCTGAATGTAATATTTTTATAGTACAAGGAGAAACATTAATTGCCACAATGTATTGAAAGCATTTAAAATGCATTTAGTGTTTAATATACTATAAGGAGGCTAAAGGTTTGATTCTAATTGAATAAATAAAATTGAAAAAATAAAATTCTTTTTATAATAAAAGATATTGAATAAGTAAAATTTTAATAGTGTAATATGTATTTCCATTTAAATGCTGTAATAACTGGAAAAGAGAACATTTGTAATACAATTCGCTTTCAGTGAAGCGCCAATGAAGCAGCAGGCTTTAGGTTTTTAAAGTTAGGAAAGGAGGCAGTAGCTAAGTTCTTGTTTGTAGTGGAACTTAATTTGTCGTGAACGGTCTTGGGAAGAAATAAGGTTAAACTAAACATTTGATATATAATGATATCAACTGCTGGAAAGCCCATCAGTTCAAAATATTATTTTACTGTAATTTCATATTTATTTTCAATGTTGTAATAAGTATGTAAGAAAGTGTTTGTAATAAAGCGCCATTTTCAGTAAAGCGCCAATGACGATGTAGGTCATAGACTGTTACAGTTAGGGAAGAAGGCAGTACCCATACTCTTTTTTGAACTGATTTTTGTTCGTTTCATTCTTGATTCGCTTGTTCAATTAAAGCTTTTGTCGTTTAAATGTTTATTTATTCACTTATATTAGTATATGTTGTATGTTAATTTGCTATGATTGTTTATTTAGTTTCTGTTCGTTTTAGGTTTCATTAAATAAAAAAAACTAATTTTTTTAGCTGAAAATAGGGAGCGACATTAAAACTTAAAACAAACAGAAATTACTCTGTATATGAAATGGGTTGTCCCCTCCGCAATCCCTCGCTCTTTACGCTAAAGCTTTTAATTGTTTTAAAAAGTAGAATTGTGGCAAAGAGTCAAACTTTAGCGTAAAGAGCGAGGGATTGCGGAGGGGACAACCCATTTCATATACAGAGTAATTTCTGTTCGTTTTAAGTTTTAATGTCGCTCCTTACTTTCAGCTAAAAAAATTAGTTTTTTTTATTTAATTTCTGAACGTTTTTGAATTAATGCATGTTTGGTTTTGGCTCTCCGCACATAAATTATTAAAATGAAATTTGTATATTAATTCTTTTTTTTGCTAAATGGCTTTCTCTTAGTTTTGATCAGACGATTTTGAGAAATAAGGGGTGGAGAAGGAGGCCTAGTTGCCCTCCAATTTTTCGGTTACTTAAAAAGGCAACTAGAACTTTTAATTTTTAACGAACGTTTTTATTAGTGAAAAATATACGTAACTTAAGAATTCACTTACGTAACAAACTTTCATAATCTTATATTTTTATTATGTATACGAGGGGGTTTGTACCCTCGTTAATACCTCGCTCTTTACACTAAATCGTAAGTTTTGTCCCAATTCTTTAAGACTGACCCCTGAATCAGAAAGGCCGTAGAATAAATAGTTGAAATTACTAAAAATACTTTAGCATAAAGAGCGAGGTATTTATCTCCTCCTAAATACCTCGCTCTTTATGCTAAAGTATTTTTAGAACCCCTCATATGCGTAATAATCTCTGTTCGTTTTAAGTTTCAATGCTAGTCCTTCCTTTCATTTGAAAAAAAACGTTTTCATGTTTATTTTTCATTGTTTTCTTATAGTAATGCTAGAAAATCCTACGCCCTTTTCATTGAATTTTTCTTCCCCCATGACCGATTCCTCCAAAGGAAAGATCCTCCAACATAGCCCCCACCCCTCAGTCCCACCCCCAAACAAAATAAAATCCCCCTGAAAACGTCTGTACACTTCCCAATAACCATTACTATATGTAAACACTGGGTCAAAGTTTGTAACTTGCAGCCCCTCCCCCAGGGATTGTGGGGGAGTAAGTCATCCCCAAGATATAGTTATTACGGTTTTCTACTATGCTGAACAAAATGGCTATCTCAAAATTTTGATCCGTTGACTTTTGGAAAAAAATGAGCGTGGGAGGGGGCCTAGATGCCCTCCAATTTTTTTGGTCACTTAAAAAGGGCACTAGAACTTTTCATTTCCGTTAGAATGAGTCCTCTTGCGACATTCTATGACCACTTGGTCGATACGATGACCCCTGGGGAAAAAAAAACAAACAAATAAACACGCACCCGTGATTTGTCTTCTGGCAAAAAATACGAAATTCCACATTTTTGTAGATAGGAGCTTGAAACTTCTACAGTAGGGTTCTCTGATACGCTGAATCTGATGGTGTCATTTTTGTTAAGATTCTACGACTTTTGGGGGGTGTTTCCCCCTATTTTCTTAAATAAGGCAAATTTTTCTCAGGCTCGTAACTTTTGACAGGTAAGACTAAACTTGATGAAACTTATATATATATAAAATCAGCATCAAAATGCGATTCTTTTGATGTAGCTATTGATATCAAAATTCAAACTTTTAGAGTTTTGGTTACTATTGAGCCGGGTCGCTCCTTACTTCAGTTCGTTACCACGAACTGTTTGATAGTAATATATTTGTGCTGGTTTTAAGCTCGATTTGCATATAAAAAATTTCTCGGCGGAATTTTCAGCCAGAATGGAATTGTCTCGGGGGAATGGGAAAAATTTTTTCAGCTAAGTCGTCTGCAAGCAAGGAGCGGATGGGTTGCCCCCTCCATATATGAAGGGTGTCCCCCTCCTTGCCTTCCTCTATCTAAAGTTTGACAGTTTGCCCCAATTTTTTTAGAGTTTTTACTGAAACATGGGGGCTTTTTAATTAGAATAGGACGCTTTTTTTAAAAGTGACAAAAGCTTTAGCGTAAAGAGTAAGGTAATGAGGAGGGGGCAACCCTTCATATGATTAATAAATCTTCCGAAATTGATTCTTTTTTTTCATGTACGGTGAGCCTAATTCAAACCTGTAGTAGTTGAAAGACGTCCAGAAAATAAATAAAAAAACAAGTTTTTTAATTGAAAGTAAGGAGCAACATTAAAACTTAAAAGGACCAGTTATTGCGTATATGAAAAGGGGTTGTCCCCTCCTCAACAACTCATTCTTGACGATAAAGTTTTTATTGTTTTATAAAGTAGAGTTGACACAAAGACTCAAACTTTAGTGTAAAGAGCGAAGCGTTGAGGAGGGAACAGCACCTTTCATATACAGAATAATTTCTGTTCGTTGTAAATTTTAGTGCCGTTGCTAACTTTCAGTTAAAAAACTTGTTTTTTTTTTTTTTCATTTCAAACAGAACAGAAAAGCTTATTGCCTACACATAGCATTGGGAAGTAAACGGAAATTTTTCCGGAGGCGAATTTTCTCTGAGGGAATTTTCAGTAGTGATATGTGGGGGGTGCCCCCTCTTATATACTTCGCTCTTTACGCTAAAGTACGGCTTTAAATCCCAATCCTTTACGAACAAAAAGCGAAACACAAAGCTAGTTAAATTACAATAAGAAAACTTTTTGAACATTCTAAATTACTTTAGCGTGAAGAGCAAGGTATTGTGGAAGGGGTGTCCTTCCCCTATAGTATTGATTTATGTTCGTTTAATTTTCAATTTTTGATCCTTACTTTCAGTTGAATAAACTTGTTTTTTTTTTTTTTTTCTTAATCACGAAAAGGCACATACGATTCTTAGGAGAAAACATTGAAATGTCGCTAATTTTGAGAAGCCAAAAATAGCCAGTAGTTTATTTTCATTTATCGTGAGGCTGAGCCCGTGTAATTTCAAATCTAGATTTTTATGGTAAGCATTTATGTCATCGAAGCTTGTTTTTATATTATTAAATGTTTGGGAAAAAATTTGGCGTAATACTCGTTTAATTACAATTTTTGTTATTGAACTTGGGCGGAGCGAAAACTTAATTAATTTGAGCAAAAAAAAAATGATCGGAGCTATCGAAATCATTGTAACAAATATAGAAAGTGGGTACATCGATATATCGTTTAATCAAATTATCGCCCAACACATCCAATCTAAAGCGAAACATCTCATCGTAAAACTTATTCTTAAGCCAAAGATGTCTCGATGCACAGATGGAATTCACGCCCTACGTATTAAAAATGGTGGTCCTGTGCTTTTAGGACATCTCACGCTAATGCTGCAGATGATTTTTTTTCCAAAGGCTTGATTCCGTCAAGATTCTGCGTGGGAGATATTTTTCCTATTCCAAAAAACGAAAAAACCTTCAACCAATACTCAGCTTTCAGGCCCATAACTGTCCCAACCAGTTTATGCAAGCTTTATGAACTACTGTTTATAAATAAAAAAGCTTGAAGGAAAATGTCATCTGCTTCGACATCAATTTGGATTTCAACATGACATTGGATGTGTTATACACCCTTGCACTTATTGCAAATACTTGGTGCTTCTTGTACAGTTAGTTCAGTCGCTTTGGCGAGTACACGATGTTCATCACGCCTTTGACACCTTGATCCGCCCCCTTATGCTTTTAAGGGTACTTAAAAGAGGAGTAAATTCGGCTATAATTAGATCTCAAAGGGATATGTGTGCTAAGCTACAAGTTCACCTTAAAGCCCCCTTAAGCAAAATGAAATGGCACGGCCACTGGATAGAACTATACCAGTTAGGAGAGGAGTCAGCCAAGGCGCAATTGTCTCACAATCGTATTTTAATAGTTATATTCTCGAAGCTCAGGACCAGTGCGAGATGTCTTGCGTTTTCTCTGGCCTCAACATCTACTTAGTCACTTATGCTGATGACATTTTTAAAATTAGCCGGAATTTAAGAAAAATTTCTGAAACTTTCCCAAAACTGCAAAGCAGAACATTTAGAATCTGGTCTTGAATTTAAAACAGCAAAGTCCAATGTTGTGCTTTTTAACTGGAAAGGCCCACTTCCTGGTGAAAATGTACTTGAGAATTTAAAGATCTGCCCGGCTGATCGAATCGTTTATCTAAGTATTACCATTGGAAACATTATTTCTCATACTCGTCATCTCCTAAAATAACTCATCAAACGCCGTATATCAGCTGCCTATGCTTCCATAGTCTCTGCTAAGCTTTGTTTCAATCGCCGTTTATCACCTCTTAAGCTTTCTTGAAAGGTGATCGATCAGCTCTGATTTCCTCTTCAAACAAGTACTTCGACAGATTCAGCACCATTTGCCGCTTTCCCTTTCTTTGGAACGTTTGGAAGCTTTTAACTCTACTTTCAGCATGCTTAGAGGCAGACCCATGCTCAAAAAGTCCTTCTCTACTACTGCTTTTTTCAGACGTTCTCCTGCTTCTTTCAGAAGAGAATAATCGATTTATTTCTTCTGTTTAGCCATCTCTTTTTTTCGTAAAATGTCTGACTCCAGCTCCGCTATTTGCTGCTTCATCTGGACCAGGTCCTCGACTGCCAATTTAGCATCTTTCTTTTCAGCTTTAAGCTTTTCTTTTTCCCATTCATCCTTTCTATGTCCCATAAGGTGAAGTTCATAGCTAGCTCTAGCAGATCTGGCAAAACACACAAGCTTCTTTGTGATCGGCACAAGCTCGGGTTTTTTCTCACAGTTGCTTCCATGGCAGAGCGAAACAGTTGCTTTGACTAATTGACCCAAGGCCTGATATTTCACATCACCACCTGATGTCTTTAGTTCTAGGATCTTTTACCAATAACTATCAATTTGGGTATCGTTCGTGGGGGGTGACACAGCATCCGACTATGATAATAATAACCATTCTCCCTGGGCTTTTTCTATGTTCGTCTGAAACGGAAGTTTTCTTGCGATGTACGGAACATCACCGCAACCTATCAGCTGATAGTCTGGCTCGGGAAGGCTGAAGCGACTAAGGCTCCGGAAAAAACTCGTTATTCACAGGGCACTTTGTCAACGAATACGGTACAGTAGCTTTGACGTGCTTTTTAACTCCTAGGAAAAGAAATTCCCTATGTTACTGAGTCGTTTTCTAATAGGCAAGAACTGCCAGGAATCGTTCATTACATAAGGGTTGCTTTGGATATATTTCTGCAGCACTGTCTACGCTTTCAAACCCCATAGCAAGGTGATGGTTGACATTATTTGCACATACTCACTGTCCAAGAAAAACTATGCATAACGACACATCAGAATTCAGCAAAAAAAATCAACGGCTCTTGTTTTTGGAACACCCCAGTGAATACAGTAAAGGTATTTGCAGAACTCACAACAAGCTATATTTCAGCTTTAATTGTTCGCTTTCTTAGCCAACTGACAACTTTCAGATACTTCTGATTTGAAATAAAAAAAAAAACTTTAAGTTCTTTTTCTATTGGACGAATTTCAGAAAATATTCAATCAGAGCGGATCATCTAAATCAAGCAGTTGGCAGCTTCTCCTAAGGCAAGCCACCTGGTGGGAACGTGCTTTACGAACTTCTGTCATGGAGACTTAACTTTTAGCTGACACTGGCTAAAACCGTCACAACGAGCTAACCATCCGCTGAAGAAATCGTAAACAGCAATTATTCTATCAGAACATTCTTTCCCGAGTTCCTGTAGTACTTTTTGGAGCATATTATGCACCGCATGGATGTTGCAGGTACCGATTTTTAAAAGACCTTTTGAATACCACTTTCTCTTTTCCAAGTAAAGAATTGACAAAACTTTCTTATTTACAGCTGGATCATCGCTCGAAAGCATCAACAGTCTCTCTAGTGGAAGTACTCCATTTTCTATACACTGTAAGAGCTTCTTGCTCAGATCCTCACTAGTAGCATGTTCTAGATTAAATTGTTCTAAGATGCCGAGCAATAACTGGTTTTTGTTCCTTCAACCAGCCCTGGACCCTTATTTAAAGCTTTTTTACCCCAGCATTATTTGTGGTCTCATCGTATTTCAGCACATCAGACATCTTGATTTTCCAACCAAAATTTCCCTAGAATAAAGATACACAGCTGACAGCTGACAGCTGTCAGCAACACAGCTGACAGATGACATTTTTTGGTATTTAACAAAAAGCCTTCCGGTACAGCACCCGGGAAACATAGTTCAAAGACATCGACAACACCTTAGCAAAGTAGAGGCCCTAGAATAGATTACATCCTAATGTAGGTGTAAAAAAAGACACATCATTGGAATCGTCATGGCTGAAAAGCCTGTAGATGAATCTTACAGTTCCCAGGCCTGAATAAAAAGGAAAATCCTTTTTTTTATGGGAAGTACTGATGCGTTCTGTTTTATTTCATGACAAAATTGAGAGGAATCATACTGTATTTCCATCTTTTTGAGGGTGATAATTAAAAAATAGAATAGAGCTCTCCATAGAAGAGAACAAAGTAAAAACAAAAATGTTCAAAACTGGACATTCAATGACTTGGCTACGCAAGAAACATCTAATGACAGAAGCTAAAATGAACAAAAATCAGTTAAAAGAACGCAGGCAGTTAAAAAAAAATTCAAAATGAAAAAAATTGGATATTACTCTCCATTTGCATCGGCAATCTACGATTTGCCTCTTCTCCAAACAAATAAGGATTCAAGACGTTTCAACTGTTCAATTAGCAATGAGACACAATCAGTTATATCATTTTGGCATGAGCAGAGTCTTGAGGATTTAAATCTTTAATGGGTAATTTCATTCCTGCCAAATAAACAATGAAATAATCCAGATAATTTAATTTCGGTTTCAGAATTCACAGTGAAACTTCTCACAAGAAGGCGATTAATAAATGCCACGAACTTTCAGGTATTTTTCAAAAAGAAACTTCTGAAGGTTGTTATGGGCTTGAAATTACTTTTACAATTTAATTCTTTAGTAAAAACAAGTACCAAGCACCACTAAAAAGCCATTAAACCAATAAAGACCGAAAAACCGGTCTTTAAAACTATAAAACTCGAATCCTAAATGTGGTCCCGTCCAAGACGAGATTAATTACTCTATACCAAGAATTTCCTTTAATTCTGAAATTGAGGACTAAAATCCTCCACTTTTTTATATTTTCAAGCTCTTTTGTGGAGTTACCATTGATTTTATTATTTCATTTGTGTCCCAATAAGCTGTTCTCGTTATTTTTTTTAAATTATTTTCTTTTCTTACTTTTAAGCTTAACACGGGTAATTGTAAATATTACTTAATCAGTTTCAAATGGCAATTAATTTATGTTTTAAAGGCGTGTTTTTTTTGTTTTGTTTTTTATTTACTATGAGCTATAGCTTACTCTTTAATAGGATTCAGCTACTACTATATCCATGATTAAAAATGCCTCTAAGAAAAAGGGCGGAGACTGACAAGATAAATCATATTCACCTACATATTGATATATATGGTGTATAGTCCTTATATATAAGTAATTATATAGTATAAATTCATATTACTTACTCTTTACCAGATTCTTGTTTCACTTCAGAGTTGGGACACGGTCTTCCAACGTCATCCAAAAGTTGATTAAATCTTCGTATTGCCGCATGTACTAGCTTCCGACTCAGAAGTTCGCAGTTTGTAAATTCTGGCAAATAGTCAAGAACCCAGGGGACTATAATTCGCATACAATAGTCATCATTTGAACGGCATTTGTCGAAAGTTTCTGTCACAGCGTTTAAAACATCATTTTGATCTAGCAAACCTTCCTGGAATTTCATTACTATATATTTTAATTAATTATTATAAAATATTAACAATATAATATTTCTTAGTTCTTTGTCGAAAGTTTCTGTTACAGCGTTTAAAACATCATTTTGATCTAGCAAACCTTCCTAGAATTTCATTACTATATATTTTAGTTAATCATTACAAAATATTAACAATATAATATTTCTTAGTCCTTTTTCTCAGATCTATTGACTAACTTATTAAATATTACCTACACATATTGAGGAAAATGACACAACCTTTAGGTAACATGGAAACGACTTGATTTTTTTGGACATGGAATTTTAAGACAGTAGAATATACAAAAACTGAGGTAAACGCACACACACCAGCAAGAGGTGGGGATTGGGGAAGAAGTTTTCCCAACTATGACTTTGGAGCGATCTCCTCTTGGCAAAAAGATGGACTAAAATACACATTTTGCATATCCAGCCTCAAACTCTCTGGCAAGATGGGTTCTCTAAAACCAAGATAAATGCAAAAATACCTGCATACAAGAAAATCAGAACGCTGTTCTTCAAGCAAGGCCGTATCTAATGGGGGGGTAACAAAAAATTAAGTACAAAGCGTTAAAAAGGTAACAAAAATTTATATAAACAAATTTTTGATGCGAGTTTAAATTTTTTTTTTTTTGCAACATCCTCCCCCCGACAAAAATACTGGATACGCCTGTCTTCGAGGTTCTCATACCGTATACTTTTCATACTGACCGTCACCAAGTAAAGGGACTAACCCAAGAGGAACGGTATGAATCTTAAAAATATATGTATGTATGTATGTATGTATGTATGTGTATATATATATATATATATATATATATATATATATATATATATATATATATATATATATATATATATATATATATATATATATATATATATATATATATATATATATATATATATATATATATATATATATATATTATACGAAAAGCAACAGAAAATGTGGGGAGATAATGGTAAATCTTCGAACGGTTTAAGGGAATTAACCATATAAAATTTCAAAAATAACTTAAAGTTAGGGTAAATTGGAAATTTAGGGTAAATGTGAAAATGGGATAAAATTATCATTTTCATATTTTAAGCCAATAGTGAAAAGTACTTTTAAGTACTAGGCCTAGATACATAGTATAATGATATGACCTAATACCCTAATTTATATACAATAAGAAGAAAATGAGAAGAACTATGTATACTTCAGACACTGACAAAATGGTCTCTAAAAAGCAGCACTCCACAAGTACTATTCTTGCTAATTTAAGGGTATCCATTGAACAAAGCCTATCCTTGTGAGAAAAAACAAAATAAAAGATTTAAGAAAAGATTTAAAGATTTAAGAAATTAAAGGGACAACTACAAGACGCAAATGGGGGGATGATGACAAAGATGCACCATTGTAAAAATGTAAATATATAATATCTCATAAGCACAAGAATTAGTCACAGAAATAATAAAAAAATAAATGGTTTGAAATTAGCCATATATTTTTACTAGAGGCAGGTGCATTTTAATTGGAGATATATCCTAATTTTACAGATCTACTAAATTTCTGTAAAATATGCTCTCTTTTTTAATATTAAATACACTAATAAAGAACAAAATAAGTTAGAGAAACTGTAAAAAGAAGATAGAAGAATAGCTAGCTGGATAATTTATCTACTTATTTTTTTTTAAGAAAAAGAAAAAGCAGAAAAGAGGTAGCCGTTTACTCAGTAAACTTACTGTTCCGTTCTTTTTTCCCTTGCTGTTTTTGCCGTTTTTCCGTGTTTTGATTGTTAGCATTGAAGCATAGAGAATTTTATTGGATTTGCGGTAAATACCATCAAGCGATTACCACTGTTATGTATTTTGAAGAAATGATTTGCCACCATGAACATTAATCCAACATTAAAACAGATATTCACCTGCCCTCAAATCGACATAGTTGATTTAGTAGACAAAATTTTTTAATTAAGAATCGTTGAACAAAGAGTAGGTTAAACATACCGACAAAATACTCTTTAGCGTGAGGCCATTAAATTTCCCATGACATGATGAATTTTGGCATAATAATAATAATAATTTATTCCTCACTCCTCTCAATACGAAATTTCCACCTAACTGACACCTAACTAACATAAAAATGTTATGGCAGGGCGGATCGACTGCGGCACGAGTACCATTTAAGGTCGTCCTACGTTGAAAGTCTCGAGATATGGTATGTTTATGTTTCGGCTATTGGGGAAGGCTTCCAGTGATTTCATCTTTTTGACCGGGAATGGCAGTTTGTTCCAGATCCTGATAACCCGGGGTATGAACGAATGATGGTAAGTATGAGATCTTGCAATCTTCATCTTCACAGGCTCCAATTGCAGACTGTGTGTTCTTGTGTTGCTTTGGGGAGTTATTTCAACAAGCTTGTCTTTTAAGTTCCCAAAATTCTAGTGAACTATCTTGAAGAGGGTTTTTAAGTCTAAGATCGTTCTTCTTGTCTCAAGTTTATGGAGTGTGAGCCTTCTTAGAGCTTCGTC
Organism: Artemia franciscana; assembly: GCF_032884065.1. Taxonomy (NCBI): domain Eukaryota; kingdom Metazoa; phylum Arthropoda; class Branchiopoda; order Anostraca; family Artemiidae; genus Artemia; species Artemia franciscana. The sequence continues at coordinate 9,095,750 of NC_088878.1, read as the reverse complement.
ATACGGAAGGTTTCTGAATCCTTGAAGTCCTTTTACAAGGCGTTTCTGGACTCGTTCTATTCTATTAATATCCTTTTTGAGATACGGCGACCAGATGACAATAGCGTATTCAAGCTGTGGCCTGACGTAGCTTGTGTATGCTGAGATCTTTGAGTGAATGTCAAGGTATCGTAGGGAGTGAGTGAGTAGCCAGAGAGTATTTGATATGCTTTTCTGGTTTGAGGTTCAAGCTCAGGATTACACCTATGTCCTTTTCGCAGGTAGATTTTGTCAGGTCGATACCTTTCATTTCACTTAAAGCAGTACTTCACTCAAAGCAGTACTTTACTTAACTTCACTTACTGAGTACTTCACTTAAAGCAGTTCTTTACTTAACTTCACTTACTGAGTACTTCACTTAAAGCAGTTCTTTACTTAACTTCACTTACTGAGTACTTCACTTAAAGCAGTTCTTTACTTAACTTCACTTACTGAGTACTTCACTTAAAGCAGTTCTTTACTTAACTTCACTTACTGAGTACTTCACTTAAAGCAGTTCTTTACTTAACTTCACTTACTGAGTACTTCACTTAAAGCAGTTCTTTACTTAACTTCACTTACTGAGTACTTCACTTAAAGCAGCCAGAAACGGAATTTTATTGGCGCTGGAGACCTCCAATTATTTATCAGATAAATTTCAATCTATCCGTTTCATAATTCCCCATTTCCTTTTATTTTCGCTCCCCTTTATGAGTGCCTCCATCGTCTTTTTACGCGATAAGCTGATTAAGTATGGTCTAAAAATACACATGGAATATTAGTCATCCTTTGAGTCCCGATAGACTTTTCTGGCAGTTGGGAAGAATTTAATAATGAGAGGGTGAAAGGCGTAGTCATAGATCCCTTTCAGGAAGTTATTTTTGTTCCTTTTAATTTTTAACTGTGCTCCTTACTTGCATCATAAAAATAATTTTTCTTTGTTATCCGGGCTTTAGCTAAATTTTGATTATCCAAAGGGTTCCTGGGGCTTCTATATACAGAAGCATGTGTTTGCGATAAACCAAATAAATAAAAAATCTCATTAGGTTATTTTAATTTTCTTCTTTTGAGTGCTTAGAATGCAACATGGTATATGTACTTGTGGTGTATAAGGACGGTCCCTAAACCTTAGTCCCCAGCATATCTATGGAGCTTATGATAAACCCTTGAAAATTGAAGGAATTTGATTGGCTGCAACGAATGGACCACACTTTTGGTGTTCTCGGGGTCTCAACCTGAAATAACCTTCTTGTATTATTGCATATTGGATTATTGGGTCCTATGTAGTGGCATAAACTATGTTGAAGAACTAAACGATTGGCATCGTTCTCTACGCCGAGCCCCTAGCAAGTGAACTATGTTGAAGCCTAACAAGTGAAGTAAATGTGGCAAGAAATTAAGCAAATATCTCACTAACAGGTGTATTCCTCAAATTTGGACACCTCAAAAACAATGGTAAATCCAGGATTTGGCAAGGGGTGGTTTGCTTATGGACTGATATTATACTCTGTAAGAGCTATCTTTTCTTCCTTGAATCATCCTTCTTTCATACTGTTATCTGCAATCACAGGAGTAGCTAGACCCCCACTGTTTCATGCGCTTAGTAAAGATGTGCTTTGCACGTACCGATACATACGCTGTCCTAAGTGGCATGAAACCTGGCATCGAAAGTTTTGTCAAGTTTTGACTCTGAACTTGAAGCGGATCCTTAATCAAAGAAAGTCAAGCTCTGAGAGTGAGGTGGGACCAGGAACAAGGGATCAGTTGCAATTAACTGCAGTCACTAAAATGAAAAGACGTGAGGTGAATAGAGAGCTCTAAAACATAGTTTAAAAATCACCTCTCTACTAAGCACAAAACTGCTGAACAGCTTAAACCAATCGTCACACTCTACAGCTTTGCTTTAGCTCAGCATGTTGAGCACAACATGGGAAACTACCCCACCTCCAGCAATTCGACAATATTCTGAACACAAAGGATTTTTTTTCATTCCACTCCATCCGTGGTTGTTTGCAGCCACCCTCATCAGACCCTTACTTCCCTTCTTTTGATGTTTCTCGAAACAACCAAACTATTCACGTTTGCGCTCTGGGTACTTCTAAAGTTTTATTTCCATGTTTAAAATTCAAGTTGTTTACTCAATAATTGTTTGAATTAGAGGTAATATAATCGTAAAGCATTATTGAAACTATTTGAGTATTTCTTCGCTGCGTATTCAGTATTTTCTGTATTGATAATTACTTCTTTTTCTTCCTCTATGGTACCAGTATAGGAAGATCATGACAAAATTTGGGCTGAATGGTGTTGCCTGTGAAGTTACTGTGCTAAGCAGAAAGCTTTCGAATATCAGCAATAATAAACAACCACAGTTCCACTGTCTTGAAAGTAAATATGTTTTGTGATATGTGTAATTTCTTTTTTTTTTCTCTATTTGTTTTACTCTTCTATTTACTTTTTCGTAATATTAAACACATTCAAATGTCATAGACATACTTCATGTTTTAGATAAGCTTTGATGTATTTAAAATTACTCGTCGATGTGATTAAAATATTTTAAATACAACTCTCTCTAATTTACGAACAGGTCGATTGTACTACCTATATTAGACACCAGTGAATAAAAAGAAATATATACAGCTGCAAGCCTGCCATTGCTACACGGCTGATCTGACTAAATTATTACTAAAAAATCTTACTAAATTAGACCTTACTCTTTCTTTATAAAAGAAGCAGATGATAAAATGGTTCGTTACTTAAGATTCATCTTAATTCAGATCATTTTTTTCATTCCACTCCATCCGTGCAGATACAGGGTAAAACAGGGTACATAACTGTTATTTCAGCAATTGTCACAGAAGCAAAATAGCTTCTATGGGGCAACGGAATGTAACAGAAATGTAAACAGAAATAAAGGAAATGTAAGATACAGCCTTCAGGTGCGATAGTGCTCATACATGGGATTCCTCAGTCATTTCTCGTTCACTGTCTTCCTTTTCATGTGTCTGGTATTTGTACCATACACCTCTTATGATTCCTGGATCAAAAGTATACCTATCAGACAAATCAGGTTAATTCCTATTGTTGCAAGTCCTAGGGAGCGCCTCGAATCTAAGACAGAGCAAATCCCAAGAAGATTAGAATTAATCGTACAAGGAATTTTTAACCGATGGAATGATTCATGGTGAAGTGATAATATGGACACATATCAAAACTTTTAAGATTATAAAAAAACCTAAGTACAAACAAAAAAGAAAAAAAAGAAGAAAGACTTACACGATACATAGAAAAGAGTAGATTCGAACAATAGCTCCAAAGCTTTAGTGCAAGCTTCTGCTCCTCACTGAGCGTCGTAGGACCATTTTGTTGAGCAGGGGCAATTGATGACGCCTGCGCATTAGCTAAAACTTGCTGTGCCAAGCCTATACAAAAACAAATGAAAAATAAATATTACATAGCCTTCTTATTGCTACACAACACATCAGATTTTGGACAATGACTTCTTTATACCTAGAATTCCCTATTAATTGACAGTAAGTTTATGTCAAACTAATGGCCTTCTTCAAGTTGATATAAGACCACTTTGAATACGATATTTATGTCTAAGGATAAGTTTCGGTATTTTATATATACTTGAAACTTGGGTCAAAATCGAAAGGTATTGACCACATCTGTGCTTTGCACTTGGAGTTTGGGGGAGAGGCATTAATCCAACACTTGGCACTTTTAATGCAGATGGTTTTACACAGCAAACCGTGCCCTCTCCTTTTTGCATTGTAGATATTATCCCAATTCCCAAAATAAGAAAACCAAACCCAGAAGGTTAGTAAGGTAAAGGAAAAGGATACGGCATTAGAGCTTATAGTCCCTACCGGCGGTGCTGATCTCCATTTCTTGGCCCTACAGCCAGGAAGCTTCCTTGCGACCTATTACGATTACGATGTCCTTTTGCAAAGTCTTCGAGCTTCTTTTTCAACCTGACTTTGGACCGAAATGTTACACTCTCCTTAAACAGTTCGGGTTCAAGAGGGGAGTAGGCTCTGCTGATGCCCTTACAATTGTAGCCAATGTACTAATTGATACCGAATCATCAGGAGAATGTCTAATTCTCGCTAGTCACGACATCAGAGGGGACTTCGATTTCCTCATCCATCCAGTTACACTCCTCAAAGCGACAAAACGAGGACTAAATTCTTCGGTGATTCACTGTCTTCGAGATGTGTATTCTCGATTATGTATTCACCTGAAACTACCCCCGAATAAAAACATGCTAATTCTGACTATTATTATTATCATCAATACAGTGGGGTCAGTCCATGTACTGCGCCACCTGAGTATAACCCTCTGGAATAGCCTCCCAGACAGCATTAGGGGCTTTCAGTCTTCATTCAAATCATAGGTAAAAAAAAAATAAGTTCTTTCTTAGAGAAGATCCAGGGTGAATGAGCAGGGTTCTTGTAATTATTATGCTTTGCTTTTTGATCAGATGACTTAATTAGTTAATTAAGCCACTGCAAAATGGCTGTTTGACCATCTAGTAGTTTCTATGCTTATTTTGTTGATCGACCATATTTCAAATTTTCGAAAATGAAGGAATCAATCAGTTTCCCAATAATTTACACCCATATTTTCACCTCAAAATATCTTAAAGCTTTGTTATTGGTTTTGAACACAAGAGAATTAAGTGAGCGACTCCTGAGCATTATTGCTGTGTAATTCTCACATATTGTGACTCCTGAGCATCCTGACTCCTGACTCCCGACTCCTGAGCATTATTGCTGTGTAATTCTCACATATTGTGAGAATTCTGTGTAATTCTGTGTGAATTCTGTGTAATACACATACTGTGTAATTCTCACATCTTATTGTGCTATCAATATACATATAACAGAATTTGTACTTGGAATTTGCTGAGCAAAAAACGAAAGAAAATAGCTGAGGGACCAAGTTCGAGAATTTTTTTGTTCAACTGTTGCATGTAATAGCCCTTCGTACGCAATAAAACATGCTAACTATCTGCTGTTTTGAAAATAAATGGAATGGTGTTTAACTTGAGGTGAGTTTTACAGGGTTGTCAACTGTTCAACGCACACATTAATAATTTGCATAATTCTGATCCCAAGGCCTCGATGTCATTAGGATAAAAAAGTAGTTTTATAACAAATATTCGGTTTGATTGGATATTTAACAGTTAATTATATACACTTTTCATCAAGGGAGATTTGGGACTTTTCTCAATGAGAAAACATAGTAAGATCCAACTAATTAAGTTTTGGCTGAAAATACTGCAATGTCCCTCCTCAAGACTCATCAGAGCAGCGTATGATGAATTACTTATCCTGGGACAAAAATCGTCATGGCCCTTCCATGTCAAAAAACTACTGGACAGCACAGGTCTATCGTATGCATGGAATGGAGGAGAGGGCCCAATCCCAGATCAAAAAGCCTTTCTGTCAGAGATACAAATAAGGCTGGAAGACCAAGAAATTCAGAAATGGTGGAATGACCTTAGTCAGTCGGAAAGCTTAAGTTCTTACTATAAGGTGAAAGAAAATTATGGTGAAGTTATATTTTAAATTAGGGATTCCAAAAGAATCCCTGAGGTCTTGGATGCAGGTGCGAGCAAACTGTCTCCCTCTTCACAGTACTTGGAAAAATAGGTGTCACCCGGAAATGCGGTATACTTGTCCAATTTGCGGTGTCAGGGGGTCAGGTGTCAGGGGCTAAATGAGCTAAGAGGGAGCTTTCTTGGGATGGATAGTCGTGAGCCCCTTCTTGGAACTTTGAAGTCGACGTCGAAAATTAATATAGTAGCAGTGGCAAATTTTGTCCGGAAGGGTCTTGTTATTCGAAAGTCGATTGTTACATAATTTAGTTTGTTTGTTGTTATATATGTATGTATACGGCCTGAAATATGGCTTTAAATACAGTCATTCATTCATTCATTCATATACCAGTTAACTGAAAATTATAGTTAAAAGTTAGTAATACACATATTTTTAAGAATACTATTTTACAACCTAATCCTAATTATTGGATTTTTTTACAGTTGTATAAAAGTAATTTGGTTTTTTGAATTAAATAGGCTGCTAATCAAGGGACCAGGCTAATATAGTCTAACAAGACAGTTTATGCTATCATACCTAGCTGAATTCAGAGAGGACAATCCCCCTCGCCACATAACTGAAAAATAGCATCCGAAAAATATACCTTTCTGCCAATTTCCAACCTCTTTCCAATAGAATACCAATACACCTTTCCCTTCCAATGGAATGGCCTGAGTCCTTCTATATCTACAGAGACACACAGAGCAGAATAGCTCAGCAGAATTTTTAAATTAGTAACACAATGAAATACTCACGAACTAATACTGTTAAGACATATTAAATTCGACAATTGCACAATTATAAGCAATTTCGTATTTCAATTACAATTTTGCACAAATTTAGTTAGTTGAAGTGCCTTTTTTTTATAGGAAAATATTTAATTCCGTTGTAATTTTTAGCAAAAAAAAACTGATTTGCAGAGACAGATCTGTGCAAAATTATCAACTGGCTAGACGATATGTTCATATTTCCCAGGACTTCAATTGTATTAGTTATTCGATTTTTTTTTATCATAAAACTTCATTTGTTATTTTATTGTTCTTTTGTTTGTTTGTTTTTTGTTATCTTGCTTTTTCAATTTAACAGAATTTACCAATAAATTCTAAAATGGGCCAGTTTTTTTTTTTCTTTCAGTACTTACCTGCCAAGCCAAGCTGCATCGTGGGACTTGGTGCAGTTGGCTGAACAGGGTGCTGAGTTTGAGGAGGCTGCATTGCATGCGTCTGCTTACCAGGATAATCCTGAAGTTTCACTAACTGATCCCTTAAAAATTTAATTGCTGCCGGTGTCCATTCTTGAGCAGGATCGGTCACTTGACGTTTTTTATTTTTGGCTTCTGAAACAGCACCTGTATATGCAGCGGTCATTTTTATAAACCACATGGCTCTAACCATTGGTATCTGGAACTCACACAGCGTCGTGAAAATCTCTTCTTTTTTGTTAAAAATAGGAACCTAAAATTAAAAGAAGTTCTAGATAGTTACTGCATTTATAGTTAATATTATTTACAACAATTTTATGGTAATTTTTTCAGTTAACAGCAAGATTTATAGTTACAGCAAAGTTTTCCCTCCCCCCATTGACCTGATCTTTAGCCCTCCTAAGCTTGTTATCCATTTTTTGTTTCCATTTACTTGAAGTCCATATTCATCTTCCATAAATTTTTTATTTGGATTCTTTATTTAATGTTTTATTCTGTTTTCGACATCCAGTTAGGTCATGAATATTTATTAAAATTTATTTATTTCTTTATGTTTATTTAGCTAATTCATTTTTAGGGGGAGGGGGAGGGAGGGTAAGGATAGTTGGTAGCGACTGTGTATGTAGGTTTTCGTAAAGGGAGATTCTACCCATACAAGTTTACACATTTTGGGTTTGTTTTTAATCTGTTTATTTCTTTTCATAACACCATTTTTCTTCACAAAAACAAAGGGGAAAAAGACATCCATAAAGAAAATACTCTGTCTATTCGAAAACACACAGAAAAAAGGCAATTGACCTAAGATTAGCCATTGATTAGGTGGGCAGATATTAGATGGTCAGATTTCTTTCTTATAACCAGACAAACTGATCACAAAATAACTTCTTAGACAACACTGCCTTACTATTTACAGAATTAATTAAATGAAATTATAGTGAGAAAAACGGGTAAAATATAACGTAGAAAATATAGATAACTTCGAAGACCACACTGCCTTTCCATGACGAAAGTAAAACAGTTCAAAATAGGGATGATACCTTTTTATTGACACTGTATATGTGTTCGAAATATCCAGTTAAATAATTTTATATTTCACTGTCAATAAAAAGGTATCATCCCTATTTTGAACTGTTTTACTTTTAACGTAGAAAATAATGGAGTAGAACAAAAAAAACTTTAAATAATAAAGATCTGAATATCCCAACTCCATGACCTAGAGTTTTTATCGGGTACAAAGCGGGAAGAACAAAGGAGTGAAACAAAACAGAAAAAAAACTTTAAATAATAAAGATCTGACTATTTCGACTCCACGTGTGACAGCCTTTATCGAAGCGAAAACAAAGCGAGTAAAGTTTAATTAAACACAACATATAAAGAAAAAGAAGAAAAAAGCAAAATAAAAATGAAAAAAAAAAAACTCACATCTTAATAATTTCCAAATATTATTGCAAACACTGCAAGTAGCCTGAATAAGCAACAGACAAATGACAAACAGATTGTCCCAAAAGACAATCTTTTGTGATACAAAAGATTGTCTCTCGTATAATTTTAACTTGGTGGTGAGATCTAGCAAGAAATGAAATACAATATTTAAGAGGAAAAATTTACGTAGACCCTAGTTATGACAAGGCTAAGATCTATTGAACCGTATATCTGTTGCAATATAATATCAACAATAATAATTTTATTTTTGCCCGCTCAGACATACAAAAAGAGCTAAGAGCACATATGGCACTTGTGACAAGAGATCGGATCCGATCCGGTTATGTCAATTACGCATCTAGAACTGCTGCTTACTCTCGAACTCACCAAAGCATTAGAAATCCCCCCAGCTCCCCCAATGAGATCGGATCAGGTCCGGTTGTGTCATTCACGTATCTAGAACTTGTTTTTATTCTTCCCATCAAGTTTCATCCCGATCTCTCAACTCTAAGCGTTCTCCAAGATTTCCGTTTTCCCCTCCAGCCCCAATGTCCCCGGATCAGATCCAAAATGAAAATAGAGCATCTGATACATGACATCTTTCTAAATATCAAGTTCCATTAAGATCTGATCATCCATTGGTGAGATAAACATACCTCAACTTTTTACGGTTTCCTCTCCCTCCAGCCCCCCTCCCCCAGATGGTTGAATCGGGGAAACAACTATTATCAAGTCAGTTTGTGCAGGTGCTTGACATGCCTACCATTTTTCATCGTCCTAGCACGTTTAAAAGCACTGAACTCGTCAAAATACTGAACCCCATCACACTCCCAAAAAGAGATCGAATCAGGTTCGTTTATGTCAATCACGTATCTAGGACATGTGCTTACTCTTCCCACCAAGTTTCATTCCGATCTCTCCACTGTAAGCGTCTTCCAAGATTTCCGGTTTCCCTCTCCAACTCTCCCCAATGTCACCAGATCCGGTCGGAACGGGATTTAAAATAAGAACTCTGGGACAGAAAGTCCTTTTAAATATCAAATTTCATTAAAATCCGATCACTCGTTCGTAAGTTAAAAATACCTCATTTTTTCTGATTTTTCAGAACTAACCGTCCTTCCACTCCCCCCCTCCCCGGATGGTTGAATCTGGGAAGCGAATATTTCTAATTTAATCTAGTCCAGTTCCTGATACACCTGTAAAATTTCAGCGATTGCTATATTGATCGCGTATCTAGCTTTGGATGAGCTTCATGTAAAAATTGGGGTGGTCCAGGATTCAAACCTGAGACCTCTCCACCCTAAGCGAGAATCATACCATTAGACCAACAAGCCACAATTAAGAACAACAACAATTTATTTTATGGGCATATAAAATTCTTCTCGTCTATCTCGTTCGCTTGCCAACCCCTCCCCCCAGATGGTTGAATCGGAGAAGCGACTATTTCGAACTTAATCTGGTCTGGTCCCTGATACGCCTGCCAACTCTCGTCGTCCTAGTTTATCTGGAAGTGCCCGAACTAGCAAAACTAGGACCGACAGACAGACAGACCGACGGACAGAAATTGCGATCGCTATATGTCACTTGGTAAACACCAAGAGCTATAAAAAAAGAGAAAAGCGGACAAAAAGCAGACAAGTAATACAAAAGACAAAAAGGAAAAACAAGAACACTCAGCACCAAAGAACAAAATTAAGCATTAACTTATAAAACCCTTCATAACCTTAAAAACTCTGTAGTCATTTCTGTGTTTCTTATTCATTCTGTTTCCATTGACTGCAGTGATATTTGGAAATTATTAAAATGTAATTTTTTTTCTGTATATGTTGTGTTTAATTTTACTTTACTCATTTTTCTCTGTTGATAAAAGCTCCCAGACGTAGTCAAAACATTAGGAGCCTGGTTATTTAAGGTTTACTGGGTTTTTTTTTCTATTTTATTCCACTGCTTAGTTTAAATATTATACCCGTTTTAACGAAATCATTGTACTCTTTTTATCCTACTTTGATTTATAATTAATTCATTAATGGTAATTTTATTTACCATCCGCTATGACCGCCCAAAAATCATGAATTAGTTTTAGAAAAGTTCGGAGCTAGGTAGTAACATGCAAACCCTTTATTCGAAGATGTCCTTGATGTCCCCAGTTTTTCAACCAACAAAGATGGCGTTTTTGCTTTTACTGTCATAACCGTATCACCTGAAAAAATTACTGCTAAGCTATTTTCTGGGAGTAAACACCACGGAAGGTCATTTATATAAATCAAAATAGTAATGGCCCAAATACTGACCCCTGGGGGACTCCAATACCACAAATAACAATATAGCTTGACAAGTGCCCATTTATTTCTACTTGAATTTTTCGACCGTGCAGGTTAGATTTTATTAGATCTAGGCCTTTACCTCTAATACATGTTATTAATTTTCTACATACAAATTTCATGGTTTAGCGTATCAAATGCCTTTTTTATATCACAGAAAAGAGCAGACACATGATTATCACCGTTTAGTGAATCAATAATCTCTAAAATTAGTGAAGCAATAGCTTGTTCAGTGGAATGACCCGACCTGAATCCAAACTGATTTTTAGGAAATAAATTCCTTTTATCAAAATAAGAAACAATTCTTTTTTGAATAATTTTTTCTATAACCTTAGATATTGGAGACAGAATAGCCATTGAGCGATAGTTGCCTATATCTGTCTTATCACCTTCCTTATAAATTGGAATAACTCGTGCAGATTCCCATACTTCTGGAAAGACCCCTAACGATATAGATTCGCTTAAAATACGAAGCAATGGGAGACGAATTACACAAGCAAATTCTTTCTGAATATTTGTGGAGAGCCCATCTAAACATAGGGAATTACCACTCTTTAGAATCGTAATTGCTTTCTGGAATTCATCGAAAGTAACAGGGGCCAGGAACATAGTAGAATTCTCGGATGGCAGGAGATAATCTTTATGTGAATAAGGAAGAGTTTCAAGGGATTCCAGTTCAAGAGTAGTACTAATATGAGAAAAATAATTACAAAAATAATCTGCAACAACATCCTTCCACTTCAATTCAACACCATTTTTATTTATGATCACTTCAGGGTGTGGTGTCTTAGTATTGCTTCCAATTTATTTCTTGATTAATTTCCATGTAGTCCGAGGTGAGTCAGATTTTTTAAATGAATTTTCATGATAAATTTGTTCTATGAATTTTAACCGGCCAATTTGTATAATTTTCGTTTCACTGAACATTCTGAGCTGAGTGATATTGGATATTCCGAGCTGAAGATCCATGTAGCCTCATATGGATTAGGTGCAAAAATATTATCAATCAAAGAAAAAGAAGAATTTGTAATTCATGTCGAAATAAAACATACTGGGTTCATACCATGAGAAACGTTACACTCTAAAAACTGAAGGAAATGTCGGTCAATTCCTTGGTGGCTTGATGGGAGGCATCCCATTAGGTCAATATTAAAGATCCCAAGGATAAAAATGGACTTCGAAGATTTGATATCACACTTGACATATTTTGGAATTTGTCAATAAGGTCTGCCTTGCTCGATGAAGGAGGACGAAAAATTAAAGCAATTAAAAATTTATCATTATTTGGTAAAAAAAACACTCAACAATGCAGCTTTCAAAAATCATTCCAGCATTCAGATATAGAAATTCTTCTTTCATCCGTGCCGGGATATAATTTTTAACTAGTACAGCTAAACCAACTTGCTTTTTTTTAGTTATGCTTGCACGAAAAAATTGGAAATCGCTAATATCAATTTCATTTGCCAAATTTTCATCTAAAAATGTTTCACAAACTCGAAGAATATTCGTACCCAATTCAAATAAAAAAAAAAAACTTCAGCAGCACTTTGCCTGCTCCTCCATCCACGACTCCATCCTCCATCCATCCTAAAAGATATTCTCTTTAAATTTAGTGTGCTTTTCTCCCCCTCATATTTTGGTTTTAAACCTAAATCCTTACTTTCCATGAAAGTCAAACTTCCCAGTGAGGTAAAAAATAAAACTTTAAAAACTCTAAGGCAATCTTATTTCTACATTAAAAAGAGTGAGCGGTGAGGTTTCGGGAAAAGTACATATTTTTCCAGTGCTTCTACAATCCGTCTACCGTAGACACTATTCACAGTATATGCCCGTTATTATAGCGCACTTCCTATTAACAACACCATGTAATAATAAGATTTTACCTTTTTAGCTAGCGATTGCAGAGACCGTCCACTTGAGAGATCCTTGAACCATGTTTCAACAAATTGCTTGGATCGAGGTTGTGGGGTGACTAGTGTAAAATTCTCCTTGGGGCTTATCTGCTGTTTCTTTCTTCCTGTATCGGCTAACGTATTTAGCTCTTGCTTTTTGGCAAGTAGAGCATTAAAAGCGGAGGTAATCTAGAAAATAAGATATTTTATTCAAGATAAGGTAAAAAAAAAAGTAAATTACGTGAATCCCAGCTTGGAATCTATCCTACCATAATGAACTGTTTTTGCTTTGACCTATTTTCATCTTATTTCTCTCTTTTTTGCACTTGCATTGCAACTTCTGTACATAAATAGTGATTGGGGGAAATTTCCTCTCCCCCCCCAGAAGTTCAGCAGGATCCTGTTCAGTAAACGTGTCAAATATACTTGAGCTTTCTTAGGACATATCACAGACTATTGCTCAGAAAACCTTATCGAGTTTGGTCAGAAAATTTACAGAAGAATGTGTGGTAAAACTTGAAAACTCTGGCGAAATCCAAGAAAACTCCAGAACCCTTATTTAGTCCCTTAGCTCAGTTATACAAAATATTTTTTAATCTCTAATTGCTACAACATTGAACTTGTGAAGTGGATTGTAAACAACGAACTAAAAAAAAGGCCAAAAACAGACAATAAAGAACTCATCTTGCCTCCAAGGTCAGCCCAGAAATAAAAAGGGAAATTTCACAATATTAACATATTTTTCAACACTTAGTAACAAAATTTGAGAAATTTCATGGAAACACAGTTTTTCCCTTACCTTCATCAATTATTTTAAGCTTTTTAATTCCAAAAAATATGAAAAGAACCTAGCATTTGGCAGCGACGTATATCAAAACCCGGGTTCAAAATAAAAATTACCATTGCCAAAGCCAGTCAACAGTTGAAGAATGGCTGCACAAACACAGAGTTTCAATAAACAACTCTCGAGTTTAAACCTAAAAATCATGATTTTGGTTCTACTCTAGTCCTCCACACTTTTGAAAGCCAGATCATATAGTTCTTTTTCCTGAGGTAAACACAGTGTCTATACAACACTTCTTCTCAGCAAACGTCTCTTCTCAATATATGGCAAGAGCTACGAGCTCATATGGCACTTGTGACGAGGTCGGAAGAGCCAAGAGCTCATATGGTATCAGCTCTGGCAAAATTACAAGAATTAATAGATTGCTTTAAAAGGAAAATCAGAGGCTTAATGCCGGTCGGGATTTAAAATAAGAGCTCTGAGTCACGAGTTCCTTCTAAATATCAAAATTCATTAAGATCCGATCACCCACTCGTAAGTCAAAAATACCTTAATTTTTTTAATTTTTCCTCTCCCTTCAGCCCCCCAGAAGGTCAAATCGGGGAAAACGACTTTATCATGTCAATCTGTGCAGCTCCCTGATACGCCTACCACTTTTCAGCGTCCTAGCACGTCCAGAAGCACTGAACTCGCCAAAGCACAGTCTAAATATCAAAATTCATTAAGATCCGATTGCCCACTCATAAATTAAAAATACCTTAATTTTTCTAATTTTTCCTCTCCCTTCAGCGCCCCAGATGGTCAAATCGGGGAAAACGACTTTATCGTGTCAATCTGTGCAGCTCCCTGACACGCCTACCACTTTTCAGCGTCCTAGCACGTCCAGAAGCACTGAACTCGCCAAAGCACTGAACCCCACGCCTTAATTCCCCCAAAGAGAGCGGATCCAGTCCAGTTACGTCAATCACGTATAAGCGTTTTCCAAGATTTCCGGTTTCCCCCTCCAACTCCCTCCAATGTCAACAGATCTGGTCGCGATTTGAAATAAGGGCTGTGAGACATGAGTTCCTTCTAATTATCAAATTTCATTAAGATCCAGTCACCCGTTCTTAAGTTAAAATACCTCAATTTTTCAAATTTTTCCATATTAACAACCCTCAGCTCCCCTAAATAGAACGGATCCGTTCCAATTATGTCAATCACGTATCTATAACTCCCCCCAATGTCACCAGATCCGGTCGGGATTTAGAAAAAAGATCTCTGAGACACGATATCCTTCCAAACAGCAAATTCCATTAAGATCCGATCACTCCTTCGTAAGTTAAAAACACCTCACTTTTTCTAATTTTTCAAAATTAACCCTCCTCTCCTCAGCTCCCCCAAAGAGAGCAGATCCGTTCCGGTTATGTAAATCACGTTTCTGGGACTAGTGATTTTTTAGTAATTTTCATCCCGATCCTTCCACTCTAAGCGTTTTCCAAAATTTTAGGTCCCCCCCCCAACTGCCCGAAATGTCATCGGACACTGTCAGGATTTAAAATTTGAACTCTGAGACACGATATCCTTCCAAGCATAAAATTTCATTAAGATCCTATCACCCGATCGTAAGTTAAAAATACCTCATTTTTTCTAATTTTTCCGATTTAACCGCCCCCCACTCCCCTCCAGAAGGTCAAATCGGGGAAACGACAATTTCTAACTTAATCTGGTCTGATTCCTGATACGACTGCCAAATTTCATTTTGCTAGCTTACCTGAAAGTGCCTAAAGTAGCAAAACCGGGACAGACAGACCGACAGAATTTGTGATCGCCATATGTCACTTGGTAGATACCAAGTGCCATAAAAAGGATGAAATTATCGTTATAATGCTTAAAAAGTTCAAAAGACTAGTTTTTATATAGGACTATATATTCTTTGACCAATAAACAGGGGTTGGCATTGTTCTTGCAGGAATTATCCCATTTGTACCGTTATTCACTGCCTAAAAATGACCTTTGTTAATTTGCTTTTTAGTTTTCTTTATTTTTCTTTCGTCTTAGATTTTCTGTACATCATGTGGCCTTAGTTATGTCTTATAGCCTACTTAATTGATTTATAACATGGCAAATATTTAAAAATGACAATTTCAACTTTTACCTACGAAAATTACAAATAAGCTTAGCAATATATTCGGCAGCGATTTGGCTTTAAACTTAAACTAAGAATATTAATGGCTGTATCAGCAACAAGGTAGTTAGTTACTGCTTATGACTGATCACCACAAAGGTTCCATAGCCTCAAATAGGGAGGGGGATACAAATTATAATTATACACTGACTCATAATAGTAGAAACATGAGTTAAAAAAGATAAACGGGGATAAATATATTAAGCACATAAATATGATCCTGACTGTAAACCTATCAGCAAACATAAATAAATGTAAAACCAATATTGCAACTTTGAACACCACGTGACAATGTGAAAGCACAAAAAAGATAAAGCACAAGCACAAAAAAGAAAATTGTGCCTAAAAAACTTAATATCTGTACGGGTGTTCCCTTCTATACATAACAGACTTTACTCTTTTTTTTAATTGGGTTCTTCTGGAGAATTAGCAAATCAAAAAAAAAGGAAACAACAATAACCAACTGCTCTCTGGTAATTTTTTTGTAAACGCCAACACACTTCAACAACACAATTCACAGAAATATTTAAGCCGAAACTTGATACTAAGGTTGTAATTTGTACTACTATAGTTGTTTCAATATTGGAAGTACAAAATTAATATTGAAATTGACCAATAAAATATAAATAAAAGATGTGTTGTACTAAACATAAAAGTTCCCAATACATATGTTTTACCATACCACACAGATGTATCAAACAGTTCGTGGTAACGAACTGTAGTAAGGAGCGACCCGGCTCAATAGTAAACGAAACTCTAAAAATCGGAATTTTGATGCTAAAAGATACATCAAAAGAATCAGATTTTCATGCTGATTTTAAATATATAAGTTTCATCAAATTTGTCATCAAAAGTTACGAGCCTGAAGAAAATCACACCATCGCATTCGGCGTATCAGAGAACCCTATTGCAAATTTTCAAGCTCCTATCTACAAAAATGTGGAATTTCGTATTTTTTGCCAGAAGACGAATCACGGGTGCGTGTTTATTTGTTTGTTTGTTTTTTTGTTTGTTTTTTGTTTTTTTTTTCCAAGGGTCATCGTATCAACCAAGTGGTTCTAGAATGTCGCAAGAGGGCTCATTCTAACGGAAATGAAAAGTTCTAGTGCCCTTTTTAAGTGACCAAAAAAATTGGAGGGTACCTAGGCCCCCTCCCACGCTCATGTTTTCTCTAAAGTCAACAGGATCAAAATTTTGAGATAGCCATTTTGTCCCGCATAGTCAAAAACCATAATAACTATGTCTTTGGGAATGATTTACTCCCCCACAGTCCCTGGGGGAGGGGCTGCAAGTTACAAACTTCGACCAGTGTTTACATATAATATTGGTTATTGGGAAGTGTACAGTCGTTTTCAGGGGATTTTTTTTTGGTTTTAGGGGTGTGGTTGAGGGGAGGGGGCTATGTGGGAGGATCTTTCTTTAGAGAAATATGTCATGGAGGAACAGAAATTCAATGAATAATTGCGCAGGATTTTCTAAAATTACTATAAAAAAAACAATGAAAAAATAAACATGGAAAAGTTTTTTCAATTGAAAGTAAAGAGTAGCATTGAAACTTAAAACGAACAGAGATTATTACGCATATGAGGGGTTCTAAAAATACTTTAGCATAAAGAGCGAGGTACTTAGGAGGAGACAAATACCTCGCTCTTTATGCTATAGTATTTTTAGTAATTTCAACTATTTATTCTACGGCCTTTCTGATTCAGGGGTTATTCTTAAAGAATTGGGAGAAAACTAACGATTTAGTGTAAAGAACGAGGTATTAACGAGGGTACAAACCCCCTCATATACATGATAAAAATTAAAGAATATAAAAGTTTGTTACGTAAGTTACTTCTTAAGTTACGTATATTTTTTACTAATAAAAATATTCGTTAAAAATTAAAATTTATGGTTGCCTTTTTATGTAACCGAAAAATTGCATGGCAACTAGGCCTCCTTCCCCATCCCTTATTTCTCAAAATCGTGATCAAAACTAAGAGAAAGCCATTTAGCCAAAAAAGGAATTAATATGCAAATTTCATTTTAATAATTTATGTGTGGAGAGCCAAAATCAAACATGCATTAATTCAAAAACGTTCAGAAATTACATAAAAAAAAACTAGTTTTTTTAACTGAAAGTAAGGAGCGACATTAAAACTTAAAACGAACAGAAATTACTCCGTATATGAAATGGGTTGTCCCCTCCGCAATCCTCGCTCTTTACGCTAAAGTTTGACTCTGCCACAATTCTGCTTTTTAAAACAATTAAAAGCTTTAGCGTAAAGAGCGAGGGATTGCGGAGGGGACAACCCATTTCATATACGGAGTAATTTCTGTTCGTTTTAAGTTTTAATGTCGCTCCTTACTTTCAGTTTAAAAAAAACTAGTTTTTTTAAGTAATTACATATAGTAATGGTTACTGGGAAGTGTACAGACGTTTTCAGGGGGATTTTTTTGGTTTGTGGGGGAGAATTTAGGGGGGAGGGGGTTACGTGGGAGGATATTTCCATGGAGACTTCTCATGGGGGAAGAGAATTTAAATGAAGGGGGGCAGAATTTTCTAGCTTTATTTGAAAAAACAAAGAAAAAATAAATATGAAAAAAATTTTCTACTGAAAGTAAGGAGCAGCATTAAAACTTAAACGAACAAAAATTATTACGCATATGAGAGGTTTACCTCCTCGTTATACCTCAACCCTTACGCTAAAGTATAATTAGTAATTTCAACTATTTATTCTACGGCCTTTGTGATTCAGAGGTCATTCTTAAGGAACTGGAACAAAATCTAAGCTTTAGTGTAAAGAGCGAGGTATCGACGAGGGTTGAACCCCCTCATATACGCAATAAAACATACGAATATAGAAGTTCGTTAGGTAAGTTAATTCGTAAGTTACGTATATTTTTGCCAATGAAAACGTTTGTAAAAAATTAAAAGTTCCAGTTGCTTTTTTAAGTAATCAAAAACTTGGAGGGCAGCTAGGCCTCCTCCCTCGCTTCTTTTTTCTCAAAATCTTCCGATTAATTGCAATCAATTAATATGCAAATTTAGTTTTAATTGATTATGTGCGGAGAGCTAAGATCAAAACATGTATTAATTCCAAAACGTCCAGAAATTAAATTTAAAAAAAAAACAGTTTTTTAACGGAAAGTAAGGAGCCACATTAAAACTTAAAACGAATAGAAATTACAACGTATATGAAAGGGGCTTTTCCTCCTCATCGCCCCGCTCTTTACGCTAAAGTTTCTTACTGTTTTAAAACGTAGCCTTAAGAGAAAGGGTCAAACATTAGCGTAAAGAGCGAGGCGTTGAGGAGGAAAAGCCCCTTTCATATAAGAAGTATTTTCTCCGGCGCAGGATTTTCTAGCTTTATTTGAAAAAACAATGAAAAAATAAATATGAAAAAATTTTTCTACTGAAAGTAAGGAGCAGCATTAAAACTTAAAACGAACAAAAATTATTACGCATATGAGGGGTTTACCTCCTCGTTATGCCTCACTTTTTACGCTAAAGTATTTTTAGTAATTTCAACTATTTATTCTGAGGCCTTTGTGATTCAGAGGTCATTCTTAAGGAATTGGGACAAAATCTAAGCTTTAGTGTAAAGAGCGAGGTATCGACGAGGGTTGAACCCCCTCATATACGCAATAAAACAAACGAATATAGAAGTTCGTTACGTAAGTTAATTCGTAAGTTACGTATATTTTTTACCAATGAAAACTTTTGTAAAAAAATTAAAAGTTCTAGTTGATTTTTTAAGTAATCAAAAACTTGGAGGGCAGCTAGGCCTCCTCCCTCGCTTCTTTCTTCTCAAAATCTTCCGATTAATTGCAATTAATTAATATGCAAATTTCGTTTTTATTATTTATGTGCGCCAAGATCAAAACATGCATTAAATCAAAAACGTCCAGAAATTAAATAAAAAAAAACAAGTTTTTAAAAGGAAAATAAGGAGCGACATTAAAACTTAAAACGAACAGAAATTACTCCGTATATGAAAGGGGCTTTTCCTCCTCAACGCCCCGCTCTTTACGCTAAAGTTTCTTACTGTTCTAAAAAGTAGAGTCAAGAGAAAGGGTCAAACTTTAGCGTAAAGAGCGGGGCGTTGAGGAGGAAAAGCCCCTTTCATATACGGAGTAATCTCTGTTCGTTTTAAGTTTTAATATCGCTCCTTACTTTCCTTTTAAAAACTTGTTTTTTTATTTAATTGCTTTTAGCGACCAAAGCTCAGAGCAGTGCTCTCCATTGGTGGTATCATTAAATTGTAACTACCTTTTGAAGGTTCCCATATTGGACCACATACTCCTGTCAAAAGACCTTGGAGGAGTCTGAAATGAATGTACAAAACGGTTTCTTACGACGAAGGTTACCTATTGAGGTTATTAAGCCTTTCCCCCTATAACCCTTTTCTATCCTATCATTCCCTAAACAGAACCATGTCTACTCTCCATTTCAAAACGTTGGCATGTTCTGGAGCTAGAAAATTAGGGTTTCAAAATTATTGGATGAGATCCAAAAGTGCTTTACGAGTCCACACCTCCTACAAATCTGCGCACAGGACAGGCTGCCCCCCCCCCCTAGGTCATTCCACGAATTGGGGGCTGCGATTTCCTTAAATGGGGATTCACTTATGCTGATTTTATGGGTGTATCTTTTTTTTATCCAACACCATGATTTGAAAAACCATGGCGATGATTCTAGCCCACTTGGAGGGTTCGGGAAACCATACTAATCACAATTACCTTAATGGGAACATTACCAGAACAATACGACGAGGATTCTTCAACCCAGAACAATTCTAATAATTTCTATGTCAGACACTGGTTCCAAAAAAAAGATAGCTTAAAACAAGGTGACCCAAGACATGACCTGACGCGGGATAGCGACAGATAATATGAAGGATAAGACGGATAAGTAAATGCTTCTTTAACATTTAGTTCACCCTCAAATATTCGCCATCAACAACCAGACATGAAATGACTGAAGTAAACAGAGAGGAAGACCTAAGGAGAGAGTTTATTACCTGCCAAATTTCACGAATATCTTTACTGCAATCTGAAAGACCATTAAAGTAATACTGGGACTTGGCCTTTTGACATCATAGATATGCCTGTAGATTTTAAATCGCAGAAAACGAAGAGCCTACATTGATGAGCAAGGAGACTTATGAGCCGTTCAGAGATAATTTTTTCTCCCCAAACTTTTAAAAATACCAGAGGGCATCTACAGATTTATGGGAGATGCCCTCTTAGAACTGTGGTTAAATGGCGAAGCTGGGAAAATACCAAAAACAACCTCTTTAGTAGATTCGTAAAAGGTATCAAATAAATGACAAAAATCAGAATCAATCTCAAAATTACCCCGAGAATGTTTTGACAATCTTGACCAAAGAGGAGTTAATGCAGCCTCAACAAACCTAAAGAACATGTTACTGCACCCATGAATCCTTTTAATAGTCATATTATTGAAATAGTAGCTAGAGTAAACAGAGAAATGATTACAAATGTCACTTATTAAAACATAAAGTTGGATTAAAGTAGTCGTGCAGAAGACTGTCAATCAAAGACGCTGTCCTCCGTTATATGAAATTAATCTTTAAAACTTTTTCTACAAAAGAAGTTTTCCAAAGAAAAGTACAGAACTACATTAAACCATAGACAAGAAGAAATGAAATCAAACAATAATTCAAGCATAACATGAAAATAAATCACAACAAATAAATAAATGAAACCCAAAAAGAATAGAAATAGCAATAGCCACTTCAAACTTAAAACAAATAGAAATTACCACTGACAGGAATATGGCTAACGTCCTCTATGCCTTATAAGCGTCATATATATATATATATATATATATATATATATATATATATATATATATATATATATATATATATATATATATCCTTTTCTATAGAAGTAAATTTTTTATTGTTTTCTAGTCAAAGGGAATTCACTTACCTTTGATGTTGAGATAGTGAGGTTTTTGGCTGTCCCATACTCATTATCTATCTGGGGAGCATTTGAGAAGCCTTGTTTCACATTTGTTGCATTCAGCTCATCCTGAAAAGAAGACAAAGATCAAATAAATGAACAAAAAAGATCGTAGGAAAGAGTTGGACAAATAATCCAAAGAAGTATTTTTAGATTCAAATATCCAGTATCCAGTAAATTCAATATACTTCATCTGAAAGTTCCTTAGAGAAAAAATTCCCTTTATTATTCTCCTTATAAGATGCAATGGCTAAGACACACAAAAAAGGCAAAGGCAATATAGCAACGCAATCATTTTAATCAATTAAACTGTTTTCAAACGCATCCAAGGTAGCATATTTTGACCTAGCACATTGTTTAAAGCATTAAGTTCTTCCATGACGTAATGCCTCAGCCTCCATCCCCAATCGAGTTTCAACTGTCTGGACTTGTGAATGGATTTATAACTGCGAACTACAAAGACAGGAGTTGTCAATTTGGAAAAATTGGACCCAAAAAACACTTCCTACAAATTACACCAACCCCTTCCACTCTTCTCACAAAAATGTTTTTATAAATTCCATATATTTTAGCACAGAAAATTAGGGTTAAATGGAACTTGTTTTTACATTATTTGGCAAATGAGTGGCTATTTTACCGGCAGATTTAAGATATGTATGTATGTATGCATCAATTTATTGCCCATCATAAACTTAAAATACAACACTAATGGACTATAAAGAAAGAAAAGGGAAATAAACAAATAAATTTTGACAAATACAAACACAACCAAAACAAAGAAGAATTAACCGGAAAAAAATAAAAGTAAAACAAAATACAAATAAGACAGTTATATGCAAGACCAGACGTATTATCCAAGAAGGACAATTTCAGAGGTGTCTCCACCAATAATCTGCCTCCGATATCTCGGAGGCAATATTTGCCGTAGCAAATATTTTGCATACTTGTAGAAATACTTTCGTTTATCCCAAATATCTGAAGCAGTAAGAAGAGACCAAAATGGTGCAAGGGCGAGTAGATGCGGAACAGCAAACGCGCATTATAAACGCTAGCTAAGATACGAGGTTAAATTTAAACTTTAACGCAACTAGTAAAATGTAAGTCTTCCTAGATTTTCTGGCAAAAAAATTTTCAAAAGTTAACGCATGGAGCGAAGATTTGACCCAACCGGTACACCAAGATACGTCAGTGTATCTTGTGCTTTAATAACAGGTTCACCTAAATGAAAATTTGTCGGACGATCTGAACGGTGATTGAACACCAAGAACTCAGTCTTACTCTCATTGAATCGAAGACCGATACGTTTATGCTCACAAGTTACAACTGTCAGTAGATGATACGGTTGATTTTCAACTACTTCCATGCTTCTCGAAAGTGCCGTCTTCCTTTTCAACATATTTTTTATACCATGGAGTTCCCGTGGTTTTACGGCAGAAACACCTGATGTTGCGAGGGACGCGTTCGGTGATTGATAACAATGTTTCTGAGTTGGAGGATTCTTCAGGAATGGCAAGAGAGGCGGTTGCTCCAACTCCCCGGAAACTTTGCAGCTTCTTAGACGGACTATTGAATAATATTAATTCAAGCTTTTTTGTTGCCGTAAATAGGTGCAACCCAGTTGACGAATGGACTGCCGTTATGGGAAATATATTTCATAGCAGCTCGGTTGAATTGACGATCTGAAAGTTTAATCAACTTGGACACTTGGTTGATCTTGCAAACTGAGAGTTTTTTTTTCAAAATTTACAAGGAAATGCAGTTCTTGACCAGTAGAAAACATGGTTAGATTGTGTTCCTAGTGTAAATATAGATCCTGAGCATTCCTCTCTTAGTGTACTAAAAAGGCTTTACTTGTCTGTTGTGCAGCCACCACTGTATGATGGCATTCCCAAGTTTCTTCACCTCTTATTGTGCTGTGCGTGCAAGACGTCATGCGAATCTGTTGTCGACAGTATGGGCAGTATTGTGAACAGATATGCTCGCGGCCGTAGTGCTAGTTTTGCCACTCTTCATAGTGAGTTAGTTATCCAGTGGCAGGGCCCCCATATTAATGAAACATGTAAGCCATTCATTGAAGCTGCCTTGGATGCTCACTTCGGTTCACAAAAGAAGTGGCATTTCTTCTACGGAACTGTTTTGGCTCCAACAAGCCCCGTGTTCCACTTGTTTTGTGAATACCATTTTTGTTTTGTGAATCTCACTATAACTATTATACAATCCTGATCTTTAATGATTCAAGACAAAGATATTGGCAAATCCTGAAGATTGGTTTCGAATTTAATTCGTACAGAGCATACATTCAGAGAAGTAATACAGTATCCCGCTTTGTGAGTGAGTTCTCATGCTGCTGCTTTTTAGAACTTGTTCAAACTAAAAGATCATTGAGTTTCAATGTTGCTAGTGAAAAATTACTTTTAAGTCATTGTTATCCTTTATCCTTGTGGAGAATATTTTACTTACTCCACTTTTATTCATCTGAAAGTGGATAATTGTCGAAATCTCGCAAAAATAGCCAATTTCCCTCAAAACTATTTATCCGTCAATTGAAAGAATCTTAAAAGGACTGGTAGCTATCAAGGTATACATTTTGTTAAAATAGGTAATAGGAAAGCTGGAACTTGATAAATTAGTAGTCTAAAACAGCCGCACTGCAATGTAGCAGCAATTCTCTATTTATTTTGGAGATTACATTAGGCCAAAACTAATATCACGCCTTCATAATGCATGTGACTGCCAGGCTGCCAGTATTGTTCTTCCAGAAAATCAAATGATGCTTTTCATAGTTGCAGTGCACTGATCAATGAGTATCAAGCATGCAATTGGATATACAATATTTTCACAATACCAAAAGCATTAGAATGTACAATTGCATCCATAAATTAATAGCGGTAAGCTATATACAGTATACTTCAGACTCTGAATACTATGCTCGACTAGCAATTTTAGAGTAAATATGATACAGTGCTTTTAATAAAATGGCACACGTAATGTTACGGAGCTTAATATTTATGGCTAGTGTATGGCTTGCCACTGAATTAGATTACATTGTTAATTGTGATTCAAAAACTATTGGTATTTCTAACTGGAAGCTATACTAAGTTACATTTGTTACTTTTCAGCAAATTTTACGTATAAAAATACTTTTTCTAAAGCAAAGCTTTGAAAATGCAAGAGTGTCGGCAGCTTTTGGAATTCTGCTACTGGCAGCTTTGAAACTTTTTGCACACCTGCCTTAGGAAAGGACATAGATTATAAACGTTCAAGGAAAGTTTAAGTTACTTCAAAACTGAATAAAAAGGCGCTATGTATGGAACTGGAGCTGCATATGCTGGTTGATAATTAGAGGTCTAAGCAATATCTAAGAAACAACTAAGGGCATAAAGTTAAAATTTCAGGATTACTGTTATTGATACTTCAGTTCTTACAAATGAATTTTATCAAAAGACTACAATCAAGACTGCATCAAGGTGGTCAGAATAGCATGGATACAATGTTTTAGGAACAATGGTAAGTTTTAATTTTCCTGAAAAACATGAGGTGTAAAACTATACTAATCATCACAACATGTTTCAAGACTTTCAAAAGGGGCATATTACCAAAAATTATTCACAAATTTTATCCAACATAGAAATAGTAAGCCAGGTTTAGGATCCTCATAAAAGAAAAAGCCAAAAATAATTAAAATAGTCTTTTCTTTTCCAAAAAAAAACACTATGTCAACAAAGTAAATAGAAATTAATAAAAAAATTCTACAAAATATTTTTTTTATTGGGAAAAATTATGTTCTGGTCTTCTGAAAACATGGGGGAAGAAGGGTGTCAGTCCTACTCATATTAGTTTCTGCTCGTTTTGATTTTGATTTGGAAATTTACAGTAATATATGTTGGTTTTGAGCTTCATTTATTTATTAATGGCCATTTGTTATAGATTGCGCTTAAAAAATTATTTGACTCTTTCTGCTCATTTCCAGTCTGATAAAGATCTTTATTTCTCTTCAAAATCTTTAGTAAAAACTTTGTTTAATTAGTTCAAAGAAACATATCACACATTCCAAAAGTAAAAATTACATTGTGGCAGATAAATTGTCAGAAAAGCGAACCAGATATCAGGAAAGAACATAAAATAAGGAATTTAATGTTGCAAGTTTTGTATTATTAGTCTTATGTTATATATTATGTTTCCAGTAGGAGTGAACAACTAATAAACTGATACTTTTGTATATAGCCTTGGGGTCTATGTCAGGGGGTGTCTTTAGGATGACCTAAAGCTTAAGTAGAATACATCCACAAAAAAATATACCCAATATGGGTAGGTTGTCTGGTTTCAAATCGCAGCAGAGGTTTTAGTTGAATACTAGACATGTCAAGTAATTGCAAACATGATCATTCCAAGCAGTGACGTTATTCGTCAAAATCCCGGGGGGTGTGAAGTTGGAGCCAATTTTCCTGAATCAAGTGAAAATGACTATAAAAACTAAAAAATTAAGCCATTTAGTACCAAAAAGGTAATTTTTGGTTATCAACTCCTCTTGTAACATGTTTTTATACAAGGGCCTCAAGTTTTCTAGACTCTGGAATGGATCAAAGTCAAATGGGTTGCATTCAATATATGCACTTCTCCATGGAGTTAATTCACTGACTGTTATAAGGGGTGGCGGAGGGGTATGTCAATGTCTGAGGATTTTCACAAACATGACTCTTCACAAACAGCTGAAAATGCTATTACCCTAATAAAATTAATATTTTACCTATTTTGCATAATTTACGTTTCTTACCAGTATTTTACATATTTTAAAGACATATTTTAATAAGGGCTTGGGCTTGCAAGGCTTGCAATTTTCACAGCACAAAAGGGCAAAGAGGCTAGCAGTAACAGGTTTGGATATGACTTTGTTTTATGTATAGCTGTATTACCAGCTGTATAGCATGTACTATACAGCTATACTGTATAGTATGTGTATAGCTGTATAGCATGTAGTTCAAAAGACCGTCAGTCTGACTTCATTCTCTTGTTATCAGAACAGTAAGGTGAATTGTAGTCCAAGTAATTATTATCTTGAAATGGGGATATTATTATTAAGCTGTAATTATTAAGTAATTATTATTATTATTATTATTATTATTAAGTAATTATTAATTATTAATTATTATTAAGTACAATAGCTGTCTTAATAGTAATTATTAAGTAATATTAAGTAATTATTATTATTAAGTAATTATTATTATATTATTATTATTATTAAGTAATTATTATTATATTATTATTATTAAGTAATTATTAAGCTGTTAAATACAGAAAAGGCTACAAGCAGGATTGACATACAACAAACAAGAAAAAAATTAAATAGTTAAAAAAGTTTAAAAAAATTAAATTAAAAATTAAATAATTAATATTATATAGCTGAGAAAAACAAAGGCAATGTCAGCCAGTGGACAGAGTAGAAGCAAAAATGACAGAAGCAGATATTTCGCCTAGGACTTCCACCCAGCCGTCTTCTATGCCCAAAATAAAGAAGGAAAAAAAACTTTTGAAGTTAGTCTTAACAGAGAAGAAGGAAGACTGAATAAAACAAACCAAGCCATATTAAATGAAAGACTATTAGATTGGACAAGAAATATCTGCTTAGAGATTGACTCAGCTTGTCTACTGACCTAATTTTGCTTAAAATACAGTCAGATGATTTAATAAAAACTGACGAAGAAATGTTATTTGAATCTTTTAATTTTTAATTATTGTAAATCGGGTTTATAGGAATATCCACAGTATCTCTTTTTAAAGCAAGGTCTCTATTTATATATTTTTTAATTTCAATTGCTTTCCTAAAAGAATGTCATTTGCTTTAAAGAAAGCCATTTGCCTTAGATATTAAAGGTGCCTCATCACAAAAGAACTAAATGACCCTGATTTTCAAATACGTTGTGGGCCAAAGCAGTTTTTATTTTAATTTTCACATCCCAGAGAAATCTTGTGCTCATAACGTCGTTCCTTAAGAGCCAACAATTACCTCTCCTCCAGAAAATGTCACCTGTAGAGAATTCCCCCCTCCTTGCAAATCCTCCCATTTTTCCCCTGTGTATTCCCTGATCTTCATTAGAAGAAAAATTGAAATTTCTACTTTCCTGTTTAAGTCAGAGGCAATTGTATATCATTGCCATTACTAAAAACCCATTAGGGTTCCAAATATAAATATTTGTTCAGTTGATTTTTTTTCCTAGGGTTTTTCATGTGGAAGGGGTACTCAAATAAATTTTGGAGGAGGCTCAGTCAATTGGGATAAGTAATCCCAGTGTCCTTTTCTAAGATTTAGCCTACTTTTCAGCTAATTACTACTAAATGTGTTGTCACTGACAGTAGTGTCTTTATGAAATTCGTATTTTTTAACTGATCTTGTGTTTCAACAGTTGTTCTGAAACAGTCTTGAGATAAATACACAATTAGCTCTAAGGAAGAGACAAGGGAAAGGCGGAGGTAGAAATTGATATATTTCAATAGTAAATGTTCCTAAAAGTTAACTACTGGGGTTCAGTCACCAAACAAGATACTTCAGTATTTTGTAAACTATTCTTCTGAAATTCATTTGTGTAGCCCCTCGTCAATGTGTTTCACATTGAAGAGATCCTCTTCATATGTCTGGCCTCTTCAAGATTTTTTGAACTATAGAACCAATAATGATCTTTTCTCTGAAAGTAGAATTAAGCTGTAAGGTATAAATAGCTGTCTGTTTGACCATCTCAAAAGCCTGCACAAGTTAGTTTAAGCAGAAATTCCGTCCCTGGTCTTCCAGAAGGAAATCCTACTGCATGGCCGCATTTTGGCAAAGAGGTGGAAACAGCACCATTACTGAGTGGTAGGCAAACATATAGAGGGTGCCAGCAAACTGGGGACTTGGTGGTCAAATAAATCCCTAAGAAACATTCATGGTTATGCCAAACATTAGCATTCAAAATAATACTACAGCAATTCTGGAAGGCAATGCATTCCTATTAGGTGATGGGAGTGAAAAGACAACAAGCCTTACCAGATAGTAAAACCCTCCTAAAGATCAGATTGAGGAACATTCAATCAATAAAAGCAGATGCAAAAAAGATACTAGTTGCAAATGAAATATAGAAGTGTAAAATAGACAATATCTGCTTATCTAAAACATGGATTTCTGATTGTGGTAAATTGATTATTAGCCCATCAAATGAGCCATACCACCTGTATTATTCAGGAGTAGATGACAACTCTTGTCATCTACTACCAGAGTTGGTTCTGGTCTGACTTACTAGACCAAACTTTGGATGACAAAGACAAATCTTACAGTCATCTCTGTATATGCACCAACCTTGAATATGACGGATGAGACAAAGTCTATATTTTATGGCTGCACAAGCCATCCATGGCTGCATATGGCTGCACAAACCATGAGGCTTTATGGCAATTTTTTTCTTTTTTTTGTGATTGTGTTTTTTTAAATAAATTCTCCCAATTATATAAAAATCCTTCTGCTTCTTTTCAAATAGTGACAAGTCAGAATATAAGAACTACCATAGAATTGCTCTCACTTATATTGCAGCAAGGTTTATTTGCCATTATTCTCCTCAATAGATTTAAACAGACCCAAGAAGAGAGAATGAGTAAAGAACAAACTGACTGTTGAACTAGGGGTTCATGTAATGAGCAAATTTTTATGGTTTGTTGCTGATCCTTATTGTCATCAATTTCATGTCAGTGTTTGATTCAGTTGACCAAGACATTCTCTAGCATACTCTAAGAGGATGGAATGTCCTTGCATTTTGTACAACTTTTGAAAGCATACTATAAGGGCATAGAAAGGAGGGTATGGGCTTATGGTAAAGAGTCTGAACATTTTGTTGTAGATTTGGGAGTAAAACAATGCGATGTCCTATTTCTTATTCTTTTCAATTATATAGTTGCCTTGATTAAGGAGAGAGTTTTCCGCACAAACTAAGGAGAATTCCTGGAAAAGTTGTTCAGGTCACTGACTTAGACTATGCCAATGATTTTGCTGTTGCTGAGGATGATCTACTGAAAGCCCAAATGATGATGGAAAAAGTTGCATACTATTCTACAATGTATGGATTAAGAATTAACCAAACAAAGTCCAAAGTGATGAGTGTTTATTCCCAGATTCTCCATTCTATATCCCTAGATGGCAACAGCATTGAGCTAGTAAAAGAATGTATACACCGTGTAGATTCAGCAGAGGAATCCAATTAAGAAATTGAAAGGTGTGTTTGCCTAGCCTCTGCCAGTTTTTCTCAATGCAACAAATGACTTTTGAAGTGCTGAAGCATAGGACTTACTACAAAAAATTAGAGTCTACAAGGCAATTGTCAGAACTACTCCCCTGTATGGGTGCAAAACATGGGTTGTCAAAGCTCAAAGTTGTAGTAAGCTGGATGTCTTTGATCATGACTGTCTTTATCATATTTTATACATCTAGCACCAAGAACCAGTATCCAACAAGGAGATCCATAAGTAAGCTACTGTAAACAGCAGAAAACAGTCTAAGAAATTTCAAAATACAACAGCTTGTGCAACTGGAGCATTGTCTATGCTGCAAAGACTATTGATGCTTCTAAAACTTTGCTATAAAAGCAAAGCTGATTAAAAATTGGAATCGTCAACCTACAGGCCAGAAGAAATACTGGTGGTCAGTGATGGAAAACAACATAGACCTACTTGGAAGCTTCTGTATCTTCGACTGGACCTGGGACAGTGACTGACTGTGCCATGTCAAAGCTGTATAGCCATGGCTGATGGAAAAATACTATTGGAGAGATTATGAATGTCTGACAAGGCAGAACAATGTCTAATCAAAAGTAAAAAGTAAGTATAAAAGCATCTGTATGGCTTTTTACTGTTTCTTCTGATGGTGCAGTATATATCCTCTGTATGATATTTTCATACATCATGTGCACAGGGGCAAAGTTTGGGTTTGAAGAAGGAGGGTATAAAGAATGTGCCTAAAAATGTCCACCATGCCAATAAATACTGACACAAATTAGATTAGAAGTAAAAACTTTGGCTAAATTCTAAGGTGTCAGATCTGTATGCCAACACCCTGAACTCTTAAGGGAGACCTCCCCATTAGCTACACCCCAACACATAATGATTAGAAGACAAAGTATCATCTGTATAACTTTATTTATGTTGCTTTAAAATAGAATAAAATATTAAAAATTCATCTCTAGCCTATTTTTTTTATTTTTAATTTCGTTTCAAAATAACCAATGTTCAACTAGTGTTCGTCCTTTACTAGGTTGTATCTACCACAGCAGCCCCAATGATGCTTAGAAGTTATCTGTATGAATTTACTCATGCTGTTCTATAATTGTATGATATGACATACAACAAATAATTGGCATGACTTTTATCTAGCTGTGTCATAAGAGTATGAAGGGTAAAATTCTAGACAAGCTACTTTTACTTGTTTTGGAAAATGAAATTTTTAGGGTTGGATCTACCTTAAATTACCTTAAATCGCATTGTCCAGCGAAATAAGGATTAAATCCTGTAGAATCGCTGGTTAGTGATGACGATGGTTGGATGTCTCAACAGCATCCCACTCAGTTCGCCATGGCTTTGATGACCATTCTCCATCAACGGCTCTTTTAAAGGCAGCAGTGCTGGGGGTAGTGACCGCTTTTTCGGTGAGAGAATTCCACAAACTCACTATTCTGTAAGTGAAGAAGTTATTGCGAAGTCTAGTGGCAGCTTTCTTCTGATACAGTTTCCTACTATGCCCCCTAGTTCTGGCAGACTGGTCAAGTTGAAATAGCTTATTTAATGGAGAGCTGTAATTCACGAGCTTATGCGTCATGATAATATCACCCCTTTTACATCTGTAGACAAGAGTGGGGAGTTTCAGCCTCTTCAGACGGGATGAGTAGTTTAAATATTTGCATCCCTCAATTGATTTCGTAGCCCGTCTCTGAACTGTTTCTAACTTCTGCTGGTCACCTTTGTTGAGGGGGCTAGCAACACACATGCCAAACTCCAAATTAGGCCTGACCAATGCCTTATATAATTTAGTCATCACCATAGGTGACCTGCTAGTGATTGTTCTTTTTATAATGCCCAGGGTTTGGAGTGCTTTGGCTACAGCTGTCTGTGTGTGTATAGTGAATTTTAATTCTTTATCGACTATGACCCCCAAGTCTCTCTCCGCTTCAGACGAGATAATAGTCTGTCTTGATCCATCCATCCCTAACATATGATAAGGGCATTTCTCATTTTTCTTTCCAAAGTGGATTGTTCGACATTTATTTACATTGAATTCAAGCCTCCACAAAGTTGCCCAATGGGAAAGTACCCATAGGTCATTCTGCATAGAGGCTCTCTTATCGGGTGAATCGACAGTTCCAATGAGTTTGGAGTCATCAGCATAAACACTTATTTTATTTTTGACTGTGGTTGGTGCATCATTAATATAAATTTTGATTAAAGTTGGTCCCAAGATGGTTTCCTGGGGTACTCCACTTAATACTTCCACCTCTTCTGAAAAGAATACCTGTCCATTTTTTCCAAGTATTTTCACCCTTTGCTTTCTCCCAGAAAGAAACTGGAACACCCACTCTATGATTTCATTATGTATTCCAATTGCAAATAACTTGGTCCTTAGTCGAAGGTGACATACTTTATCAAAGGCTTTCGCAAAATCCAATAGAACTAAGTCGACAGGGATTGCTTGATCTAGATGTTCAGTAACATAATCATATGCATCAATCAAACTAGTTTCAACCCAGCGTCCATGTCTAAAGCCATGCCTATCATTGAGCAGCTCATTGGTGGTCAGGTGTTCGACAATATGAGTATTCACGATTCCTTCTAAGATTTTACCAGCTACGGATGTAAGACTGATGGGTCGATAATTGGAAACGTTGTTGCGGCTACCTCCTTTGTGTACAGGTGTAACGTTTGTATCCGCCAGTCTTGAGGAATCTGCTTAGTATCAAGAGACTTCTGAAGCATGTTCGTAAGGGGAAGGGCTATTTCCGCATGAGCTTCTTTCAATACTCGTGGGTGAACTTCATCAGGGCCAACTGATTTGTTAGGATTAAGCAGCTTCAGCTGCCTCTCCACATCAGAGGCAACCATAGTTATCTTTTGCATAGGTTCCCCAATATAATATTCTGGTGCTTCTGGTAAGGGGGCATTGTCTGGAGACGTGAACACTGACTTAAATTGTCTACTCAATTCAGCTGCTATATTATTTGGGGTACTAATTATATTGCCATTCACAAGTAGTTCTGTAACTGAGTGTCTCCCTGGATTCCCAGCTGAAGCATACTTCCAAAATCTCCTAGGATTAGATTTTGAATCCAATGCCAATCCCTCTTCATATTCTGTCGTAAGCTTTCTCGTGAGATACCTAACTTTATTCCGGGTTTGTTTAAATTTCTGATTGTTTTCAAGGGAGGGGCTACTTTTATATTTGCTCCAATACTTCTTCTTTTTCCGTACAGCTTGCTTGACATCACAAGTGATAAATGGTAGGGTTTTGGGTCTTCTTTTCCAGGAAATTACTGTATGTTTTTCTGTTGCTTTAATTTAAACCCTTTTCATTTCAAGCCAAGTCTCCTCCATATTCTTATCATCAATGAATGACCAATCCTGGTTTGCTAACTCATATCTGACCTGGTTGTAATTTGTGTACACATGCTTAATCCAATTATCCTTCTGTGGGTACAACCTAAGCCTACAAGTAATTGCAACATGGTCACTCACTGCAAATGGTGGTTCTGAGTCGACACTAATGAGCATCTCATGGTCATTAATAAACAAAAGGTCTATTAGGGTTGGGTTCTGCCCACTTCTATACCTGGTCGGAAAATCAATTGCTTGGTATTGCAAATGTTCATGAAGGCAGTCCAGAAGTGGGCAATTTGAGTGTTCAACCCCTTCTGCAACAACAAACCCATCAATCCAGTATAATTCCGGTAAATTAAAATCTACCACAATAAGAACATTCTTATAATATTGCTTCATGACATTATTAATAGAACATGCAATTGCTAGAAGGGAACTTGTCTGACAAGGGGAGCTGGGACTTCTATAAAAACAGCCTATGACTACAGGGAGACTTCACTGCAGAATCATTATCCATATTTGTTCAACCCAAGGTTTGTAATCTGAATTTACTGTAAGACCTCTTACCTGGAGCAGAGATCTGATGCACACTGCTATCCCTCTACCATTTGGCTTTGACAGATTGGTGAGTAGCTCAAATCCATGCACTTGAATTTGTGTATCAGAAAGAGCAAATGCAGTATGTTTAGGTTTCACCTCAGTGAAGGCAAAAACACTTACTTCATGCCTCGTTGACATCACCAACTTAATTTCATTCATCTTTGCGGTAATACAGTCTACATTGCTATATAGTACCATTAGTCCTTCAATAACAGTATTGTCGTCATTAGCTTTGCTTGATCCAGAATCACATGATTCAAAAGAAATGGTATCCAATATGAGTTCATAGTTTCTGGTATCCAATCTAGCACTAACATACGATTCAGTTTCTGTATATTTGGGAGAGCCAACTTCACTAGTACTATCACAAATGGAAATACTACTTATAGAACTATTTACAAGTCTTAAAGGGGTACCAGATATATCTACAATTCCATGACATTCTCCTGCAACGGTGACTGACGCGTCACAAGAGTCTGGCAGTTTTTGACACAATCTTATTTCCTCTGATTACTATGTCCACTTCCCCATTCAATCTTCTCTCTTTGGTTTACAAACCAAAGTATTTCCTGAAAAGGTATTTTAAGTACCTATCTCTACTCCTTCTTTATGTAGGGGGCAATGACCTTTGATAAACTTTAAAAAAAAACCTGGTTTATATGATTGAAACCTTGGAAAACAGATAGGGTAAAGGCACCAATGATTCAACAGTGCAATTTTGGAACCACTGTTGAAATTATCCTTCAACACAGGATGGCTCTGCTTAGTAGTGACTTGGAACACCATCTCTTGAAGCCTTCATTACATTTTGACCATGCAAAATATGGACAATATATCCAATACACCCAGATAAAAAAAGAATATTACATTCAATCAGTTTCCTGTTTTCAACACAAAATGAGCTCCCATTTTTTAGCTATGTAATCTTTAAACTGTCATTACTTGATTATTTTCTGGTAAAAAAGGCTGGAATCACCACCAATGCATTAAGATCTGATCTTCTCTAAATGTAGCTGTATTGGCTTTTTCTTTATAAAATTAAGTTAAAATGGCAGCTAATATTATACTGACATGTTCCAAGTGTCAAAAATTCTTGCCTGATGTAATGGAATACCAGACTGACTTAATTATTATTTAAGAATTAACGACGCTTCTTGACTACTAAGGTCCCTGCGTCGGCCCTGCTGTGCATTCCTGCAGCGTGATTCGATCTCTGGGTCCCGTATTACCCAGCTAAGGTCAAATCCACTGCGCCACCACAGGACCCAGACTGACTTAAAAATGTTCCTTCAGCCAAATTCAAATGTAGCCTAGATATTGGCTTCTATTATGAGATTTATTTCTTTTGTGAATATTTTCAGACAGCAACAGGCCCTGTGAAAATATAGGTGACTTTGTTGAAACTTCACTGAACATGTAAAACAGGTGAGAAACAATTGGTGTTGAAATTAAAGGGTCCTCTGACAAAACATAGCTGTCAAATTTATGGGTACTTTCTCAACAACAAGAAATTGTATTGATTATTACTTGTAATAATATTTCACATGAAAAAAAAAAAAATTTTTTATTGTAGTTTTACTGATTTGATGCTAGATTTTTCCATCATCTGAGGAAGTCCTGCTTGGCCTCATGCTATGTTCATATTTTGAAGCATTTGACTTGGTTAGACACAACACCCTAATTCATTCATCACTGAAT
The DNA here is from genome assembly GCF_032884065.1 of Artemia franciscana. Lineage (NCBI taxonomy): Eukaryota > Metazoa > Arthropoda > Branchiopoda > Anostraca > Artemiidae > Artemia > Artemia franciscana. The sequence goes on along the minus strand of NC_088878.1, from coordinate 9,060,470 downwards.
ATACATGTTTTCTTTCAAATAGATCCCAATCTGTAAAATACAAAATATTCTATTTGAACCCCTCACTAATTAGTATGGAATTCCTCTTCCATCCAAAAAGCTAATGGAACATGTTAAGTTTCTCAGTGTTACAAACTTCTAATAATCTTAAGTAGGACATGCGTGTATCCAGAATCCTGAACTTTCCAGAGAAAGGATAGTCAAAACTAAAAATTTTTAAAGTGGATTAGACAGGTAGGTTAACTTTGAAATAGACAAATGTTGACAAAACTTTAACTGCAAACAACAAAGAAATCTTTGCTGGACCATTAAAGCTAAGAAAAAGTAGGCCATTCCAGATAACATTTATAAAGAGGCCTATATCACATTATTATATCAAACATTTCCACTATCTGAATAGTATTTTATGCATTTACATATTTAAAAAAGTTGAAGAAAAACAAAGAAATAAAGTAAAAAGAATAGACATGTCAAATCTACCCACAAGTATTCCTCCAGTATTTTGAAATTAGGTTCTGACTTACATTGAAAACAGGTAACTTTTTTGTTCTGTTGAATTTGTAGTTGATCACACCCAATTTAAAATAATTAGAGTTTTGTCCCCTTTCTTGATAAAACTTCAAACTTCTAATCAAACAGTTAGATTTGTAGATATTTATTCTATAGACCAAAACCCTTTTGAAACCAAAATTCTTTAAATTAAGCCTTCTGGAGCAGAAGTGTTTTTTTACATAACTGTCAAATCATCAGTACCTTTACCCTATTCTGCTTAAATGAAGCAAAAACAAGTGTTTTCAGCTTCATCATTTTGCTCAAACCCAATTTATAAAGGGTAAATTAGATCTTCTTTCTTGAAAAGAGGTTAGGTTAGGAAAATGATACTTTGAGGGATTGATCAACAGACTTGGGAGGGTATGTCCTGTCCCGGGAGGGTATTTTGAAGCACCTCTCTCTCCTCCTTCTCTCTCTAGAAGCAAAATCGTGTGCTTAAACAAAGTAGAAGAAAACAGTTTTGAACTTTACAACTTTGTTACATCCCAATTCACAAGGTTTCAAATATCTGCAAATTTATCTTGTAAATTAAAAAATGAACATCTTTATGACTTTAAATGCTACTTAAATAACAAATATTGCATTTTCAAAAGCTTGAGAATCCAAGCTTTGTGGCCTAGGATTCATTACTGAAAGTTAAATTTTCCTAGTCTACCACTTTCCAAGTGAAGAGTGGCTTGTCTAGAATTTTACCATTTAAAAGCATACCTGATGACTTTATCATTCTAAGTAGGCTAATAAGAGAAGGGTTTACAATACTAAACTATAATAGTCATTAATTCTGTATATACTAAAGATTAAATATTGTCATTTGCTACAATATAGAGAGAATTATAAAGTCAAACAGAAGACAATATCATACTTTCTACCATTATTGAGAATAATAAACTGAGTAAAATTCCAGTTTAGCTACTATTTGATAATCTTGGAAAGGGGTTATTTTAGGAAAATTAAACATTCAATAATGAATCCAGGGCAAAAACATACCCTGAGAAGGTAATGCCAAGCTTCTATGTTAGTCCTCTTCTTATCTCTAGGCCTATGCCTTAGAAATTGCCTACCTGACAGTTTACCAATTGAAATTTTGACAAAACAGCATTTTCCCTTAATTTTCAGTTATCAATTTCTTTTTTCTGGTTTTAGTTCTGGAAATGCAATTCCTGTTATTTAAGTAGATTTTTAGCCATATCAATGGGTTTTTTTTCTAAATTTTGGAAATATATTTCACTTTGATGATTCTTAGTGCTTTTAGTGACATATAACTGTATCAGCTAGCTGGCTGTAAGTTGGCTGGCTCTAGATGGCTGTAAGTTGGTTCATCAAAGTCCTGTTCCTCTGAGTAAATTGCTATCTGGGTTTTGCAATTTAAACCAAGGGTAAGGGTCTCTCTTACTCTAGTCTATAAGTCACATGTTTGAAAATGTTCTCTCCAAAATTGATCCAGGCCATTTTTGAAACTATTTAAGGTTTCCAATTTCATAACCATTTCTGGGAGTGAGTACAAGTCATTTGTAGATCTTTGAAATCTCACAAATTAGGATTGACCAAAGTGAAACTGAAATCAGTTTTTCTGTAGGCCACTTTCATGACACAAAGATTTATAAGGATCAAAGGTCATTACTCCATACAGGGAGAAGGAGAAGAGGATGGTGTTTTGAAATACATTCCCAGGACAAACTTTAGTCTGTAGACCTGTCCCTGAAAGTTACATTCTCACAACATAGCCCCTTCCCAAGATAGCAAAAAGCAGTAAAATTCTACTTAATTGACTTCTTGCTATCTTGGAAAGGGTTTAGGTTAGGAAAATGAAACTTTTAGGGATGGGTCTATAGGCTAAAGTATGTCCCAGGAAGGTATTTTGAAGTACCCATCTCCACTCCTTCTCCCTCTAGAGAGTCCTGAAATTTGCCTGCATGACAGGTCTATACCTATTGAAATTTTGACAAAACAACATTTTACCTTAATTTTCAGTTACTAGTTGCTTTTTCTCTGCCTTTAGTTCTGAAAATGCAATTCCTGTTATTTGAGCAGAATTTTGAGCCATATTAATGGTTTTTTTTTCAAAATTTAGGAAATGTATTTGCATATCTTAAATACCTTATAAAATGGATTTGAGCAAAGTTATGAAGCTGAAAACAATTTTGTTGTATTTTAATTAAGCAGAAGATATATTTTGCAAGGTTTCATTTTTATAACACACATATTTTTAAAGGTCATCAAAGGTCAGGGCCCTCTACAGGGAGAAGGAGTGGAGGTAGTTGCTTCAAAATATGTTCCCAGGACATACTTTAGTCTTTAGAGTCATCCCTGAAAGTTTCATTCTCCTAACCTAAACCCTTTCTGAGATAGCAAGAAGTCAATTAACTAGAATTTTACCCAAAAAGCAGCTAAGCTAGAATTGTACCTAGAGCACATGAAATAGTCATACAAATATTTTTTTAGGTCAAACACTAGCCTACTATGGAGCAGACATGAATAAAGTCACAGCAAGGACATTTTATAGCCTATATCATTTTATGGTAAATTCTAGTTGATTGACTTTTGGCTATCTCGGAAAGGGGTTAGGTTAGGAAAGTAAAACTTTCAGGGATGAGTCTAAAGGCTAAAGTATGCCCCAGGAAGGTATTTTGAGGTCTTAATACATATTTTATAAAGCAAAGTATTTATTTTCATAACTACCTCTTTTTGCTTGGGATCTTGAGGATACACATCTGGAGGTCCAAGTTTAGACTTCTTCAATGGTTTTTTGTCCATCACAGGGATACTTTGTTCTTTTAAGAGAACAATTATCCAAATCGTGGATTAGATGAATGTAACACTGCGTTCGATTACTTGTCCGATTACTTATCCACTTATCCCAGGTCAGTGTTTCCACTTTTTTCCTGAAAATTAGTAACGACTCAAAAAATCGGGAGATTATCGGGAGGTTTTTTTTAATCCGGGGAACAAATTAGGAGGTCTTGTTTTGTCTCACGTACCAGCAGCTGTTTGTGAGACAAAACAGCTGTTTTGTCTCACATACCAGTTGTATTGGTGGTAAAAATGTCAGTAAAAGAGAGATAGAACAAAGTAGAATCGAAAATACGTTTTAGTCTCCGGTTTTCACCTCACGGAACTTCTGGAATCTGGGCCTTCAGGTTATTCTTTGATGTTTTCTTTTTCTGGCATCTGGAATATGAACCAGTCCGAAAGTATATCAAAATAATCCAGAAAAAAGGGGCTTTTGAATCTGTAGATTTTCAGAATTTTTAAGTATAGCATAAGAAATTTAAAACAAATCTCGGAAAATCTGGGAACCCAGATTCCGGAAGGTGAAGATTCTTTATTACTCCAAAATCAGCTATCGATTTAATATGACGAGATGAAGAAAAAGTCAACAAAAAAGAGGAAGATTATTAAGGTTTACAGTATTCTAAAACACACTTTCGACTAGACTTCTTAACAAAACTGTTTGTAATCAATCAACAAAGAAAGGACCTGGAAAATCGTTTAAAGAGAGTTATTTTGCTTTTTTATTTTCGTCGTTGGGCTGTCTTATCATCTGATGTACTTTAAAAATTTTTTTACAGGAACAAAGAACAATGTTACTTTCATACAAAACTTATGTAAACTAAATGGTTTTATGGAAAGTCCTCTTAAACTACTTGTTCACATAATCACAATTAGAATTATGAATACGAGTCACAGAACTCAGGCGGAATTTTTCACTATATTACATCGCAGCTAAAACTACTTGATCACATAATTTGAACTAGAATTATGAATACGAATCAAAGTCAGAAGTTTCACTAAATCACACTGCAGCTAATCTTGATCGTCAACGATATTGTTTGCTCTTTTTGGGGCCAGACAAGCTCGCGCTAAAGAAGCCGATTTCAAGATAGCGGTACTAGCTTCAGCATCTAATACGGAAGCAACTACGCTTTTCATCAACCGCCTTATGCTCCCATCTACAACCAAAGTTTGAGGTGTCATCTTAAGCCTACTCATGCCAAGTTTAGTCCGAAGCGTCGAACTAATCGTAACTGTTGACAGGCAGTTGTGTTTGTCTGTTTTGACGTCCTTCAAAGTACTAAAGAGTCTCTCCACTATTACGCTCGAAAACAGTAGAGCGTACAAGTACTCAACGACAAGCTTCAGGTTACCAAACTTTGATTTGCCGTTAGAGTATTTCTGGGCAAATATAAGCTCCCAGTAGTCAATTACTGAGAGTGAACTGGTATATTCGCCATTTGGCAGTCTTACAGAGCACCTCTCTCTCCACTCTCTGTTTATCAGACGTTTGGACCAGGAGAATAAGCTATATTTTGCCAAAAATGGTGCCAGGCTAGGCAGATTCAGATCTTAAGCCTGAAGAGGGTCAAGTAGCTCGGAGAAGGTGAAAATGTCGAAGTCGAAAGAGAACTGGTTTTTAATTTAGACCATCACTTCCTTGTAAAATTCTCTCGCGGTAGAATAAACCTTGTCAACTTCGTCGGGATTGTCATTTCGTCAATCACTAGACACATGAAGGTCAGCCATTGCTGCTTCGGCATCTAAGCCGAGGTACACCTTTCGCAGATCTACGCAACGGCTTCGTCTTCAAAATCAATTTTCATTATGTCGGTACAGCTCCTTACTGCCCGAGCATTCATAAAGTTTTTCTACAGAGTTTCCACCAATTGAATGACTTCGATTTTCAGTCGGTGGAAAATAGGTGCCAGGGACTGGAAAAGGGTATTGAAGTTATTCAGAACTCACAGCGCGTAGTCCACGAACATCATGACGATCCTCATAAATGGATTTTTAGGGCACTCAGAACTAACTCACTGCCGTGAGTCAGATCTTCAAAATGGGCACTGGTACAATACAGGGTTATGGCATTCTACTGCTTTAGAATTCGGTGGACACAGCTCTGTAGCGAAAGCCATCTTGTTTGACCTGGTGCCAATACCTTGTGGACCACAGTCTCTGAAAACATTTGAAATTCTTTCAGGGCGGCTCTACGCTTGGCACTCATATTGAAATGATTGTATACATTACGACACAGGTCTTCTAGAGTCTTTGTCAGTTTCTTGCAGGCGTATGAGGCGCACAAATGAATGGAATGACAACTGCACTTCACTATTAATACCCAAGGGTAGCTTCTTTGAATCAAAGTTGCGCCTGAGTTGTTACAACCCATCATGGCGTTCGTGGTATCACTACAGAACCTGACCCAATTCCGTAAAGGCACTTCACTTACTCTTAAAAGCTCCAAAGTTTCCTCAAGTTAGGTGAGAATGGAAACGGCTGACCCGTTTATGCACTTCACAAAATCAATGACATCGATATCCGTTTCCATTTCGTTGCTACCGAAAGGAAGCACATACAGCGAGCTGTTTAATGGTTCCCACATCCGTCGTTTCGTCGATGACCAAAGAGAAAGGTCTGACCTTCATTTCTTCGACAACCTTTCCCTTGTAGTAAGGACCGAGTCCCTGACAAACAACATTCACAACTTTTTGTTTCCCAAGACGCACTTTATCAAGAATTGATTTTGGTGGCATCGCTTTCAGTAAGGGAATCAACTGGTCCGAGAGGGAAAATGGCAGGTTGTTGCTGACCAGGCATGAAGCAATTTTAGCTTCGGTCTCAAGCACAGACGGAAAGTTGTCATGAACCATGCACACTGAAATAGCAGGAGACATAGCTTTTGGGGTCACTGTGTTTTTAACATGCACAAAAGTACGGGCATGGGCATCGAGATCTGTTTTACCCTTTTTGTAGGAAAGCTCAGCGTTGCACCACAAACAGATAGCACCTTCGGATTCTTGCTTCTTCGAAAGGTAAAGGTAAAGGATACGGCATTAGACTTTACAGGCCATACCGGCGGTGCTGATCTCCGTTTCTTGGCCCTTCAGCCAGGAAGTGCAATGGGGGGCTTCTTCGAAAGCCAGTCTTTAAATGTATCTTCCATCTTCCAGGATTTCACATACTTTTGCTCGTAACGTTTCCATTGTTCTTTTTCTTTAAGGCCTTGGTTCAACAATCACCAATTCCTCATCTTAGCCACTACTGCTAGGAACGATTTCGATTTTCTTTTCAATTTTTCTTCTTCTTATATCCTGAGCTTCATTGGAGTTAGAATAATCTGCGTCCAACATTTCTCATGAGCCTGGAAAGTTACTGGACCTACAATAAAATAGAATAGAGAATATTTATAGAGAATACTAATAAAATAGAGAATATTAAGAAATGCTTCGCGGGCGGAATTTTCAAAAAATTCATGATTAGACCTTCTTTTTGAGATCCAAAATAAAAGTATGAACTATCGATGAAATCATAGATAAGTCCTTTTGTGTGCGACCAGTGCTTCACTCAACCTCTTCCGAGTTCCTGGCAATTATATCGAAAAAAATACCGATTTCCAGTTATTATACCGAAAAAGTTTAGACCAACAACATGTTCTGGATTACACCGAATTGTTTTGGTATGGAAAGACTACCGAACAATGTTCGTATTCGATGTAGTTTTATCGAAACTAGAAGAAAAGGCGGGATTCGTGGTAATTACCGAATCCTGATAAGAAATACTGAATAAATTACAGCAACCCAACCATGATACCGAATTATTTTGGACCGATCACTTATTTGGGTTTCTGTGTAACTACCGAATCTCCATAAATATACAGAATGCTTTACAAAATAATCAATAATTTCACTAAATTCTCTCGCTAAATTTCAAATCTCGATCATTCTACTGAATAGATTTGTTTCCATAGCCTACTTAAGATTTTGTATAACTGCCAAATCCCTGCAAATATACCGGAAAGTTCTGCTATCAAAAAGATCCCAAACAATTTCAGTAAATTTTGGACCTCCGGCCCAAAATTTTACCGAATCTTAAAAAGGTTGGGGGGCCGCACCCCACAACCCCCCTTCCAACGGCCCTAGTCCCTAGGAAGTGGATCCCTCTCTTCTGGTGGCTCTCCTTGACTCGTCAAGGAGTCCCCAAGAAACAGCAAAATAGGGCAATAAGTTAGGGGACGACTTTTACGGATCGATTGCTTTTGAGCAAAACTATCATTCTCAATCTCGATTACTACCTGAAAGTACAGTTAAAACAAAAGATACTCCCCCCTCCCCCAACCGATAATGGGATCCTGGAATGAAAATGACAGCATTTTTCCGGGTTCTTTTTTTCGCATGCCAAGTATTGTTGTCTAGCACCTAGCTGTAAGTGCCCGAACTATCAAAATTCGGACGGCAAAATTTGGACAGCAAATTTGGTTTCAAAATTTGGATTATATACGTTGCGATGGCATGCTATGGTACTTGAGCAAGCCAAGAATAGATAAGCGTAATTAACATATAAAAATTAATACTGGTCGGCACAGCGTGCTTGGACATACTAAAAAAACTTCAAGGGTATATGACGGTCTTTTCTATTACTTTGTGGTTGTAAAAGGGCACAGTGGCAACAATGAAAAGTATTTCCGCCAAAAACAAAGGGTGGCTCCTATATTGATTACAATCGATGAATCTATATTGTGAAGCCGATTTCACCGACACCCGAAACCGTTATTTTGATATAGGTTAGGCTATTAGCCTGACGATTACCGGATATCCATAAGACCCGTAAGAATAGTATATTCGAATTTGTACAATAGAATCCTTGAACTGGCAACAGGTTGAGAATTGGTTTCAAGTTAAGACATGTATTTTGGTAAAGAAACAGATCATAGCCCGATAAATCGGGAGGAGTGGAAGCACTGTCCCAGGTTTAACCCATAAAAGATAACAACAAATATTTATCCGGCCACGTGACACTTAAAAACGCAATGGATAACTAAGGTTGCCACTAGACGAAAAATTTCGTAACGTCCAGACTCTTACAAACGTAACTTTTTCATAACTTTTGACAAGAAGTACTCTTTTCAAGGCAGGGTTCCTTCAATTCGATATTAAAAGCAGCGCTTAGAGGAAGGGGGAGGGGCAGTTGTTGCCTTTATGTTTTGAAAATATCTTTTTATATAATCTAATAAAAAAAACTTCAAATTTTAATAAGTACCTTTTTTGAGTTTTAAAAATTTGATCAATTTTTTTTAAATTAATTTAAAAAATGAAAACTCCCTCCTCCTTCCTAGATTTTAATGAATTGAACCTTTTTAAGTTTTGAAGAATAAACAGCCGTGCATTTAAAAAAATTGAGTTGATTCAGATGCTATCTGGCTTTTTCTCTCGAGCAATTTTGAATGACACTTTGTTCTCACGCAAGAAAAATAAAAAAAGCCATTAAATGGATCTTCATTTACCTTTCTCAAACACCCCCCCCCTGAGAATGTGGAGGAATAAAATAAATCAGGTTCTATAATGCACAGGTAACATTTGCTAAAGTTTTTCCAAGATTTGTCTTCGTTTGTTTCTAATATGTCATTTATTTCGCTGTAATTTAACATAATTTAAAGAAAAAGACAAGTAAAAATTACATTTTATTGAGCAGAATATAGATAAACAGCTCAACTAATTCACTTTGGACTGAATTTAAAACTTGTTTTTATCCAGATATAAGACAACACATATTAGATACTCTTAAAGCGAAGCAAAAACAAGCAATTTGGGGACAAAGGTAACTTGGAAGTTTACTCTTTCTTCTTTCTTGCTTTCCTTACAAGGGTATCCGGAATGTCCCAAGAGCTTGAGCCAAAAATCGCCCATTTGACATGCAAAAGATCAGAAAGAGTTTTCAGATTGAGTCTATTGCAGAGTTTTTTAAATCTTTTTAAAAAATTTTAAAATTCTTTGAAATTTTTAGATCAGAAAACTGACACTCTGTTCCAGCAATGGAATTCCAGTATTCTCCATCTTTTAACTTGTCAAAATAATTTCAAAAATTAACTACAGACAGATTAAAATCTAAATCTGACTCACATATGTCGTCCCTATGAGGGAAAGCATTCTGTAAACATCTTAAACAGAGGAACGATTGACTTTTACCGCCCGGACTTTGCAACACTTGCAGATAGACTTTAAACTAAATCTAAAAAACGGTCTTTTGAGGTGATTCACAATTGTATCTCGACCTGCAGCTTGGCATAAAATACTAAACAGCTTTTTTCTACTCTTGCACATAGCGCTCCTTGACTGCACCGTTTCTGGTGCTTTCAAGCTCGAATAGTTGAAATTCTGCACAAAAATGTATATTTTGTATATTCCTAAAGTTATGAGGATCTGAAAAATCAATTGTAAGTGGAACCTGACCAAACCAAAATACCAACTAAATATTTATCAGAATATGACTACAAAGAAGTTTCAACTGAACCGAAGCAAATTGTCTCCGTGTACAAACAATGGTACGAACGAGGCAACCTTGACGGCACTCCGTTTCCATGCTTAGAAGCTGTTTCCAATTTTTACACTAGATTCGATTACCTTAGAATGGCTTGAAATCAAATATGTGTTAGCTATTGTCTTGTTACCAACATGCTACGCCATCTATTATTGAACAAGATTTTATCAAACACATGATGATTTCGCGAACAAAATGATGAGTAGTGTCACCATCAGATGTTACAACCATTATGGTTGCAGGGGTAGTCGCACTCTAGTAAAGGACGAAACACAGCCCGTAATAACTGAAATATTAAATAAAATGCAATTTTTGACGAAAACGACATGACCACAGTAACTAAAATTTTATCCTTAAGGACTTTTTTTCATTTATTTAATTTCTTTCATTAGTTTATTTAATTTTCATTTCTATGGTCCAGAGCTTAGGGTGCTTTAATACGCTTATGCTCAAATTCGACTAGTTACACTTAAAAACCATCTATCCTTTTGACTACATCGTTAGTAACGAGATAGAAATATAGAATTAATCAAGTAAAAAGAATAATGTGAAACGTTGTATGCTAATAAAGTTAAACTGAGCAAACAGTTATCTCATAAAATATCACTGTTTCGAGTCTGTTTTTTTTTCTTAGCTGATTAAAATTTCAGCTTTTGTGTCCATGTGAAGCAAATTTAATGAAGTCAATTTAATAAAAAGAAAATAACTTGGATTTTTACCAGGTAGTATATATGAATACCACTGGCCATAATTGGGGGAGGGGGATTTTTTACAAGATATTTTTCGGAATTCCCCTCTCATATTCAGAAAATTCTATTCGTGATATTATCATTAAAAAGGGGTTGTTTTTGTAGTATTTTTGTTAAAGCAATTGAAAAGACAACGAAATTCCCTCCTGGCCTCTGAAAGACACTCTTTTGCTCCCCCTCCCTTCTCCCAGGGGCGTGTTCAGAATGTTATTGTGAAAGGGGGGGTAGTTAAAAAAAACATCGGAAATTTGATGAAACGCATTGCGTTACAGTTTAACGAGTCAAACAAAAATATCGGGGTACGGAACCCACTGATCCGGCCTTTTCCCCCTAATATTCATGAATTGACCCTCTTGATGAATACGAGTGGTATCAACTGGTGGAATGACATTTTTCATAGCAAATGACCGTATTTTCTTGGGTATTTTTGTAAAACAAATTGAAAAACAAGAAAATTATCCTTTCTGATTTAAAAAATACTTTGGAGATTCCATCTCATGCGCAAATTTGGACAGTCACTCCTCACTAGTGAAAACACAGTTCGTTGTTGCCTCCTCTCATTGACCCAAAGTCAATACTCGACACACTAACAAGTTCGAGCCACAGAGATGCAGAACGAATCGATTTAGACATACTTTTATTCCGTTTTATACATGCTTACTTTGAACAATAATTAAATAATACAATTACAGTTCAACTTCATGTACGGTTCATATAGCCATCCACCACTCCTAAAAAAAAGAAAAGTAATGAAAGTAAAACTCAAATAAAATTTAAATTTCCGACAAATTAAATCGAATTACGTAACACCGAATTGAGGCTTAAATTAGCTAGTTTAAACATTATCCTTTAGAATCAATTTAAACTGTAACTTCTTACAGTACATCATGTTTCACTGCATATTTAATCTTTACTGAAGCTAATGTGATCGAGGTCAATTTTACGAGACTATGTTAGGTACTTTTTGTAACCTTTGCCTGTTTTAGCACAGAGGGGATCTAAAAAGTTTTTAAAAATTTTGTGAATGAAAAGGATGGGTTTACCGTGTTGGCCTGTGTTAATCCTAAAGGTGAGTATCCCCCCCACTGGTTGTATACATGGGTACTAGGATGAACGAAAATTTCCTCGAAACGGTTCCACTAGGTGTAAAGGCTTTCCGTGGCGAATAAGGATGGATGATGCAGGATGTATTTTTCAAATGGATGCAAGAAATATCGGGATTTAAAATAAGAGCTCTGAGTCACAATGTCCTTCTAAATATCAAAATTCATTAAGAATCGATCACCCACTCGTAAGTTATAAATACCTAATTTTTTCTAATTTTTCCTCTCCCTTCAGCCCCCCAGGTGGTCGAGTCAGGGAAAACGACTTTATCTAGTCAATTAGTGCAGCTCCCTGACACAACTACCAATTTTCATCGTCCTAGCACGTCCAGAAGCACCAAACTTGCCAAAATACTGAACCCCACCCTTTTTTTAACTCTTTTTTACTGAACCCAAAAATTGTCCACAATAATTATTCCTGGGGAAATTTGCAGTTAGAATAGAATTGTTTGAGGGAAATTTCCCCAACGAGGGATGGGTATTTTACAAGGGAATGACTTTCCATGCAGGGAATGAATTTTCAACAGAGGGGAGCTAGATATTCCGGCATTATTTAACAACGATCAGAAATTAAACTTAAAAAAAAAGCTTTAAGAGAGGTCCCTCTCTTCTATACCTTGAGTTTTATTAAAAGAGTAATAAATGATTAAATCAATTAAAAATGTAATCACTTACCTAGAATACAAGAAAAAAAATTCTTGAACTCCTTCACAAAAAAGCCACATAACAAAAATGCTGAACAACCACAGCTACTTTCAATGCAGCGTAGGCGGCTGCCTCTGAAAAACAAAACGAAAAGTTTAAATTATGTACGAAGAATGGCCGACTCAAGGAATATAGATAACAGGTAATCAATTAAAATACCAATAAGAGCATCAATTGTCACCAGACCAAAGAAATTCGTCAGAAGTGGTAGACCTTTGCATAGGGGAGGAGTGTAGAATGACAAAAAGAGTATGTTTTAATGGCCTAAATGTTTCTATGGGGGAATATTAGAGGATCGGGAAAGGGCTCATTAGAACAAAAAGTATAAGTGCATTTTTAACTGTCGGGGCATGTGTATTAGACATTCTAAAAAGGGTGTTAAAAAACTCACATCTGGCAAAATCAATTTTGGAAGTAGCAAAGTTGTTTTTTTAATTGATATGTACAAAAGAGCATTACTTGAATGTCGCCTGGGAAAAACTTTTTTTTTAAGGGGGATGTCATTGTAAGATTCCAGGTCCCAAAACAATCTTCTGCCATATTACTCCCTTAACTAGAGGGATTCGCAAGGGTGAATTACAATATTCACACCAATCATTTTATACAAAAGGTAAAAATTACCTTTTTTTACAAAGGAAACCTTTACAAAGTTAACCTTTACAAAGAAAGAAAGGACAAAAAAGATACTGAGTCTTACCGCACTGCCTACGATTTTCTCTTTTTTTTTCTATTTTTTTTACTATTTTGAAGTTTTTCATTACGAAGATTTTTTTTTTTTACAAAAGTTGGCGAATCTATAATTCATCTACGAAAGATTGCTTGCTAAACCTTTCGGTAGGGTATGGGTTTACAAGCTCTTTTCAAAAATTACTTAGCACTGATTTCCCCTTAAAATGAGTATGAATTTTTGTTCGAAAATATTTAGAAACTTGTCACCCAGGGCTAGTTGTTTCATTCTATGACGATGGCTGTTACTTTCTCCAAGCTCTTTGTACAGCTTTTCATCGTTCATTTGGCTGCGTAGATTTATGTCCCACCATACGAATTTGAATTCCAAACACGCACCGTTTATACTCACACCTTGTCTGTTCTTGTGGATGTACTTATAATATTGGATGTACTCTAATATTGTGAATTGGCTACTCACGAATACGCATCCAACGCATCCAAATTCTTTTATCCCATGTAATGTCTGTGTTTTCTAATGTAAATGCTCCTACACTTAAAAAGTTACTTACACTTCTAAGTTGTGATCGAATGAGCCCTACCCAGTCTTTAAAGAGCCTTGGCTCGATACGATCATCCCTGGGAAAAGATTATGTCATTGACACGGACTCCTTTTGTTATAATACACCCCCCTCCCCAAGTTTTTTTTCATATAATTTGAAAAAAATTAGTCCAATTAAAATTTTTTAGGTATATGCTATAATAAAGACCTATTTACTCTAAGGGGTCTACATTTTCTTATGTCCCCTGGGAGTGAAATTAAAGATCTACAGCAAAACTCACTGAGTAATCTTCTATTGCCTGTCGCTGTCTTTCAGTCTCAATCGTCAGTCCTTAGTGCAAGTAGTTATACTGCTTTGCCGTCGGATAATTATTTATTAATATGAATATATATATATATATATATATATATATATATATATATATATATATATATATATATATATATATATATATATATATATATATATATATATATATATATATATATATATATATATATATATATATATATATATATATATACTAACTGTTGGGGTTTCGCTTCGCGCCACCCCAACACCTAGTTGGTGGGGTACTTCGCACCCCCCCAAGCCCCCCCCGCGCGCGTAAGTCGTTACGTGCCATATTAGTTACGCGCCATTGTAGTTGTGTCCCTGTGTCCCACCTGTGAATATAGATAGATTTATATATGTGTTTCAAACTACGTAAAAATTGCGAATATACAACATTCTTGGCTTTCCCATTGTCTGTGTATATACAAAGCCGTATGTACTAATAATGACGTCATATGCAAACGCTCTTTTTACAAACCAATAAACATGCATACACACAACTCGTTTTTATATAGATAGATAGATAGATAGATGCAATACAAATTAACTGCGTAAAACATGCGAATATACAACATTCTTCGCTGTCCAATTGTCGCTGCATATAAATAGATTGTCAGGTTTACCGACCCTCGAACATGCAACGTACAATTGTCCATGGGAAAAACAATCAGTATTAAGATCTATACCACATTTTTCTAATGATTGACCTTGAGCTTTGTTAATGGTGATTGCAAATGCTAATCGAATTGGGAATTGCAATCTTTTAAATTGAAAAGGCAGATCCGTTGGAATCATGGGAATGCGAGGAATAAGAACAGCCTCACCCTCAAAAGGCCCTGTCAAGATTGTGGCCTCTATTAGGTTTTCCATTGTTTTTTTTACGGCAAGTCGAGTGCCATTGTAAAGCTTTGGTGGGTTTATATTTCTTAAAAGTATTATTGGTACGCCTATTTTTAGTTGTAGCACGTGTGGTGGAAACCCTGAAAGATCTATGGAATTTAAAAATTCAGATGGATAATTAACCGCTTCATTTGGTTCCAAAACAGTGTCGACTGACTTGTAAAGGACTGCCTGGTCTCGAATCTTGGTCATAACAATATTGTTGATTTCGTGGACGTCTATATTTTTGGGTGCGAGAATCGCTCTTTCACTTAGCCATTTATTATTTTTATAATTTTTTAGAATATTCGGAAATACTTTTTCAATCAATTCATTTTTGGACGTCACTAAATTACAGAAATCAGCAGGTAGTTGTATACGTCCTGAAATTGAGTCTACTGGGAGCTTTCCGTTTCCAATTGCCAGCAATTGATCTGAAAAATGTTTGACCAGAGTCATCGTTTTGCAATCGGACACGCATATTTGTAGTTAATTTTAATATTTTTACGTGTGCCCATAAATTAGAATTTTTCAGGCAAGCATTCATTTCGTCTGCAGGAGTTGATCTAGGTATAATAGGTAATGTTTGCCTGAAATCTCCCGCAAGCAATATTAATGTGCTGCCAAAGGGTTTCGACTTCCCTCTCAAATCTTTCAAGCATTGATCCAGAGCCTCGAGCGATTTTTTGTGTGCCATTGTGCACTCATCCCAAATAATAAGTTTGCATTGCTGCAATACTTTACCCATCCCAGATGATTTGGAAATATTGCACGTGGGAGTTTCTGTAGAATGCAAATTCAGAGGCAATTTCAAAGCGGAATGAGCAGTTCTTCCACCAGGCAGCAATGTTGCGGCTATTCCGGACGACGCAATTGCCAACGCTATATCATTTTTTGATCGAATTGATGCCAGAATCAGTTTTATCACAAATGTTTTACCAGTACCTCCTGGCGCATCCAAAAAGAAAATTTCTCCAACGTTGTTATCGACACAATGCATTATCGTATCATAAATGTCTTTTTGTTCCGACGTTAACTTGGAAATGTTATTTTGTACATACGACAATAGATCACTCGTACTGTAACTTTGTTCACGATCCAATTCTACACATGTCGAAACAGCAGCGATACGGTTAGGTGAAGGCATTCCCAAATCCTGAAGAGGTTTGTTTGCCATACGTACGCACAAATCTTCTATAATAACTAAAGTGTAGTTATAAATTTCTGATGTAAAATCAAAAGTCATATCTGACGTCTCTAACTGTTTTCGATGGAGTATATCTTCGGACATTTTTGACTTATATTTTTCCCATAACTCTGTAGGAGCTGATGGAGAGCAAGTTGTTAAAATGATGCCAAACAATGCACGAATTTGACTTGGGGTTGACGTTTCGCACGCGTCATTGATGCAGTTATCCCAGTGTTGGTCATTCTCCAATAAATTCAGAGCTTGGCATGCACTACGGTAAGTGTCATGTATAGTACCGTTTACAGTTCTCAAATACTCAAAGGATGTCGGACCGGGTACATTCACCGAAAGCAGGCGTAGAAAGAAGCATTCATGTTGATTGGGGTGAACGGTGTAGAGTCTTCCTATCGTGGTATCTTTGAAGATGGTAGGTTGGCCGTCGACTGACTTACCCTGTTTTCGACGTTCAAATACTTTATTTTTAGTATTCCACGTGTAATACGAAGGCACTTCAGTATACAGCAGTTTTTTTGCAAAAGAATCATTTTTGCAAAGCGAAAAAAAAGCTGTTAATGTTGTATCCGGTGGATTCAGGACTCTTTGTTGCACGTTGGTTTCCGTGAAATAAACACGTTGACCATTCTGTAAATGTACCGCTAAGTGAACAACAGCTGGACTACGTTCATGTATCGGAAATGAAAGAATTCGCCAAACAGCTTCATTACTGCTTATGTATCTTCCAGCCTGATATAGTACGATTTCGTCGAAATCTTTGATTTCGGGCTGCAAGCCAAAAACTGCCATGTCACTGCCTTTGTTGACGTATTTACATATGTATTTGATTGCCTTTACGGAGTTACAGTATTCAACGTTTATGTGTGCATTAAATGTTTTTGATAATAATGGGGAATATGGAACAACCCATTGGTTATCTACTTCGATGGTGGTACCGTTACGCTTCTTTATTATTGCTGTTTTACCGCCATCTTCAGTAGATCTTCTTCTATATTGTGGGTAACCATCATTGCCAGTAATTGTGTTTGATACTAAAAGTCGAGGATATTGCTTTGTGCACCTTCCTTTGGCCATGCATGGTGAATTTTCGTTCAGTGCACCGCAAGGTCCATGTATCATATTTTTTACAATAATATCATGTAACCCCTTATCGACATTTTTATCAGGTATTTCAGCGGAAATCACATCATCAATTTCGTTCGAAGCAATTTTTTTATGTAGCCAGATTAGTATATGTGCGTGTGGCAAACCTCGTTTTTGCCATTCCACTGAGTACATCCAGCATCGCACTGACCCAAACACTTCAAGTTTTACTATGTAGTTTATCAGTGATTTTAACTTTTGCCGGAAGACACGGGCCGTAATGTCATGCCTATGAACCGCCGATTGTCCTTGAAGTAAAAGCTGCAGTATCTCGTCCCAAGATTGATTACATGTAAATGTAATAAATAAATCTGGACGACCATAGAGACGAACATACGCAATAGCATCTTGAGCATATTCATGCATATGACGGGGACTGCCAGCATATGACGAAGGTAAAATTGTTAATCTTCCAACGTTTGTGGTATTACCGTCATTTATAACTGCATCTCGCAAATGGCGGATATATAGCAAACGTTCTGATTCAATTTTAGCATACATATCAACGACAAATTGGTGAAACAATTCACGGCATTTTAAAATATAATTTTCTTCATCCTGCCGAATCATTAGTCTATAGGAATAATAATGCATTGCACTGCATTTCTTATTCATTTCTTTGTTAGTGGCTGGATTCATCAATTTAATATTAAAGTGATAGCCGTCGGCTCCATCCCAAAAAATGATAGGATATTGTAGGGCATCGTAGCATCGATGAGTTTCAGCAATTCTTAACAACTGAGCGTTTCGCTTATGAAGAATAATATCTCGAGGTAAAAACTGATCACCGACCATAACGATTGCCACTTCGTCGATAGTTGGAGCATTGTATCTACGCACATGTTGGCCAGGAGGCGTTTTGTCAGCGGAAATAATAATTTTATGCGTATCAGTAGGCATCAAATCGATGGCTGTTTTGAACAGACGCACTAAATTATTATTTTCGTGGAAAAGATGTTGCAATTGGGAAACGATTGTCCTTTCAACGTTGGGAGAAATTTCGCAACGTGCATTCAATTCAGAATTTCTATCACCGATGAAGTACAATTGTAAAAATTTATGATTCTCGCCTGAGAATGGTAGAAGGGACCCTGCTCTATGATAAATTTGCCCTTTTACTTTGAAAGTAGACATAAATTGATCTGGATTTTCGATTTGGGCTCCAAACGACGTCATTTGGAAACATGAGTTGTATTTTCTGATTTGTGACAAAAAACGCTTAGATTCTGACGTAGTTCCAGTAAGGAAAGTCTTCAATGGCTCTGGTGGTGCAGCCGATAGAGGAAGTTTAACTTTTCCTGAGGCGCAACACATTCCCATTGTTTCACCATTGAATTTCAAGGCCTTGCAATAGGGACAAATTTTAGACATTGTCCCGATTTGAACACATCTACTCAAGCTATAATCATCGACTGGGTTGTACCTGAATGCCAGGCGATAACTTTCAGGTTGCTCTGATTCCTCGGCACGCTTTCTTTTCTTACTTTCTCTATCAGCAGCAAGCCTGATTTCTTGCTGTTCTTGTGATTCCTCGGCACGCTTTCTTTTCTTACTTTCTCTATCAGCAGCAAGCCTGATTTCTTGCTGTTCTTGTAATTCCTCGGCACGCCTTCTTTTTTCACTTTCTCTTTTAGCAGCAAGTCTGCTTCCGCGTTGCTCTGGTAGTTCCTCGGCACGCTTTCTGTTCTTTCTTTCTCAATCAGCCTCAAGCCTGTTTCCTTGCTGTTCTTTTGATTCCTCGGCACGCTTTCTTTTCTGACTTTCTCTATCAGCAGCAAGTTTTTTGGCATAGACTCTTTGAGCATCTTCATCGGCTTTTGCCATTGTAAGTTCATCAGTCATTTTAAACTTAAACATTAATAGATTTCTACGTGAACATATGTCTTAAATATTTTGAATGACGTCACCGTCGTAGCAAAAATGACGACAACTAACTTGATGACGTCAGTCAACACAGAAACATGACGTCACCTGACAGACAGACAGACACACAGACAGACAACTTATTTTTATATATATAGATATATATATATATATATATATATATATATATATATATATATATATATATATATATATATATATATATATATATATATATATATATATATTATATTATATATATATATGTATGTATTTATATATATATATATATATATATATATATATATATATATATATATATATATATATATATATATATATATATATATATTTATATACATATATATATATATATATATATATATATATATATATATATATATATATATATATATATATATATATATACATATATATATATTATATAAATATGTATATCTTCTATATATATAAAAATAAGTTGTCTGTCTGTGGATCAGGTGACGTCATGTTTATGTGACGACTGACGTCATGAAGTTAGTTGCCGTCATTTTTGCTATGACGGTGACGTCATTAAAGATATTTAAGACATATATGTTCACGTAGAAATCACGTAGAAAAAAACGCAAAACCGCGCAGTTAGATGAAGATCCACCTGGACAGCGAGAGTCAAAACATATCAAAACTGAAAATGATAGCGATAATGATTGGGTTTGGGATTTTGACTTGGATAAGGTCATCAATGCCTACCAGATTTTAGTTTAAAAAAAAAAGGTTCGGTGATATGTATTTCATAGTGAAGCTGAAAAATAAAGAAGAAAAAGAAAACTGAAAAAAGAAAAAATGTAAAAAACTAAAAA
The DNA here is from genome assembly GCF_032884065.1 of Artemia franciscana. NCBI lineage: Eukaryota > Metazoa > Arthropoda > Branchiopoda > Anostraca > Artemiidae > Artemia > Artemia franciscana. The sequence goes on along the minus strand of NC_088878.1, from coordinate 9,040,541 downwards.
ATACTAAAAAGAAAAAACACTCAAAGAGAAATTACAGACCGGGACACAAATGACGACCAGGACAGAGGGAATATAAATAACGACCGGGACACTCAAAGAGAAATTACAGACTGGGATACCGGGACACAAATGACGACCGGGACACAGGGAATATAAATGACGAGCAGGACACAGGTATTTAAGAATATCGTTCAAAGACAAATTTTTAATTGTAAGAAGACCGTTGAAAGAGAAATTTCTAATTGTAAAATGACTGAAGAACCTACAATGGAAACGGTACCACCATCGAAGTAGATAACCAGTGGGTTTACGGCCAACCTACCATCTTCAAATTTACCACGATAGGAAGACTCTACACCGTTCACCCCAATCAACATGAATGCTTTTTTCTACGCCTGCTTTTGGTGAATGTACCCGGTCCGACATCCTTTGAGTATTTGAGAACTGTAAACGGTACTATACATGAGACTTACCGTAGTGCATGCCAAGCTCTGAATTTATTGGAGAATGACCAACACTGGGATAACTGCATCAATGACGCGTGCGAAACGTCAACCCCAAGTCAAATTCGTGCACTTGCTCTCCATCAGCTCCTACAAAGTTATGGGGAAAATATAAGTAAAAAATGTCCGAAGATATACTCCATCGAAAACAGTTAGAGACGTCAGATATGACTTTTGACTTTACATCAGAAATTTATAACTACACTTTAGTTATTATAGAAGATTTGTGCGTACGTATGGCAAACAAACCTCTTCAGTATTTGGGAATGCCTTCACCTAACCGTATCGCTGCTGTTTCGACATGTGTAGAATTGGATCGTGAACAAAGTTACAGTACGAGTGATCTATTGTCGTATGTACAAAATAACATTTCCAAGTTAACGTGGGAACAAAAAGACATTTATGATACGATAGACTCAATTTCAGGACGTCTACAACTACCTGCTGATTTCTGCAATTTAGTGACGTCCAAAAATGAATTGATTGAAAAAGTATTTCCGAATATTCTAAAAAATTGTAAAAATAATAAATGGCTAAGTGAAAGAGCGATTCTCGCACCCAAAAATATAGACGTCCACGAAATCAACAATATTGTTTTGACCAAGATTCGATACCAGGCAGTCCTTTGCAAGTCAGTCGACACAGTTTTGGAACCAAATGAAGCGGTTAATTATCCATCTGAATTTTTAAATTCCATAGATCTTTCAGGGTTTCCACCACACGTGCTACAACTAAAAATAGGCGTACCAATAATACTTTTAAGAAATATCAACCCACCAAAGCTTTGCAATGGCATGCGACTTGCCGTAAAAAAAACAATGGAAAACCTAATAGAGGCCACAATCTTAACAGGGCCTTTTGAGGGTGAGGCTGTTCTTATTCCTCGCATTCCCATGATTCCAACGGATCTGCCTTTTCAATTTAAAAGTTTGCAATTCCCAATTCGATTAGCATTTGCAATCACCATTAACAAAGCTCAAGGTCAATCATTAGAAAAATGTGGTATAGATCTTAATACTGATTGTTTTTCCCATAGACAATTGTACGTTGCATGTTCGAGGGTCGGTAAACCTGACAATCTATTTATATGCAGCGACAATTGGGCAGCGAAGAATGTTGTATATTCGCAAGTTTTACGCAGTTAATTTGTATTGTATCTATCTATCTATCTATCAATATAAAAACGAGTTGTGTGTATGCATGTTTGTTTGTTTGTAAAAAGCGCGTTGGCATATGACGTCATTATTAGTGCATACGGCTTTGTATATGCACAGACAATGGGAAAGCCAAGAATGTTGTATATTCGCAATTTTTACGTAGTTTAACTCCTGCAGACGAAATGAATGCTTGCCTGAAAAATTCTAATTTATGGGCAAACGTAAAAATATTAAAATTAACTACAAATATGCGTGTCCGATTGCAAAACGATGACTCTGGTCAAACATTTTCAGATCAATTGCTGGCAATTGGAAACGGAAAGCTCCCAGTAGACTCAATTTCGGGACGTATACAACTACCTGCTGAATTCTGTAATTTAGTGACGTCCAAAAATGAATTGATCGAAAAAGAATTTCCGAATATTGAGCCAAAAATTGAGCCAAAAATGTTGTATATTCGCAATTTTTACGTAGTTTGAAACACATATATAAATCTATCTATATTCACAGGTGGGACACAGGGACACAACTACAATGGCGCGTAACTAATATGGCGCGTAACGACTTACGCGCGCGGGGGGGCTTGGGGGGGGGGGGGGCGAAGCGCCCCACCAACTAGGTGTTAGGGTGGCGCGAAGCGCCACCCCAACAGCTAGTATATATATATATATATATATATATATATATATATATATATATATATATATATATATATATATATATATATATATATATATATATATATATATTATTTATATATATAATGAAAAAAGAAATCACCAATGCGACAGCACAAACACATATATAAGAAAAAAAAAGGAAGACAGAAGGAGAAAAGGAAGACTGTTTTCCTACATTAGTAATTAATATAGATCAGTACTTGAATGAGGCTTTAACCCCACTCATCCATAAAATCACATAAAATATACACACACATATATATATATATATATATATATATATATATATATATATATATATATATATATATATATATATATATATATATATATATATATATATATATATATATATATATATATATATATATATATATATATATATATATACATATATATATATATATATATATATATATATATTATATACATATATATTTTTACAACAGTTGAGATTCGAAGATCACTTTTGTTTCATTCGCAATAATTTAAAGAATTGTTTAGATAAAGATCAAAAATTATATTTATATACATATATTTATATATATATATCTATATATATAAAAATAAGTTGTTTGTTTGTCTGTCGACTGACGTCATGTTTGTTTGTCGACTGACGTCATTATAAGGATTGAGCTGTATGTTGTCATGAAGTTGTTTGTCGTCTGACGTCATGTTTGTCGACTAACGAAACTACAGACCGGGACACCGGGACACAAATGACGTGTTATGTCTGTTATAACGTAATAGAGGCAACAATCTTGACAGGGCCTTTTGAGGGTGAGGCTTTCTGATTCCACGCATTCTCATGATTCCAATGGATCTGCCTTTTCAACCTAAAAGATTGCAATTCCCAATTTGATTAGCATATTTAGTTTTCAGTCCAGAACCACTAAAGCTATTATGTAAATATCAAAAATATTTATGTTGTCTGAGCAATAACTTTTAGTTTTTATTTCAAAATAGAAAATTACCTGAAAAAAGAAAAAATGTAAAAAACTAAAAAATACTAAAAAGAAAAAACACTCAAAGAGAAATTACAGACCGGGACACAAATGACGACCGGGACAGAGGGAATATAAATAACGACCGGGACACTCAAGGAGAAATTACAGACTGGGATACCGGGACACAAATGACGACCGGGACACAGGCAATATAAATGACGACCAGGACAACAATGGCAACACCCGAGGAAGCTGCTCAAAACGAATGTATTCACGCCGAAGTAGCTGAGTTGGTAAAGCGTTATGTTTCAGGTTCTAGGTCCGAGAGGCTCCAGGTTTGAACCTTGGCTTTAGCATTAATACAAAAGAAGAAAAAAAACTAAAAAAGGTAAAAACTACAAAAAAACTAAAAAGAAAATATATACATATATTTATATATATCATCTTTTCCACAAAAATAATAATTTAGTGCTTCTGCTTAAAAACAGCATTCGAATTGATGCCTCCTGATACGCAACTATCAACAAAGTGGCAATCGTTGTGGTCGGTGATCAGTTCTTACCTCGAGATAATATTCTTTCTAGGCGAAACAATCAGTTGAAAAGAATTGCTTGAACTCATCGATGCTACGATGCCCTACAATATCCTGACGAATATAAATGACGCCCGGGACACTCAAATAGAAATCACAGACTGGGACACCGGGACACAAATGACGACGGGGACACAGGGAATATAAATGACGACCCGGACACAGGGACACAACTACAACGGGGACGCCGGGGGGCACAGGGGGATATATAAATGACGACGGCAACAAAGGAAATGGTCGATTAGCAATCACCATCAACAAAGCTCAAGGGCAATCAATAGAATCATGAGGTATAGATCTGAATACGGATTGTTTTCCCATGGACCATTATGCGTTGCATGTTCAAGAGTCGGTAAACCTGACAATCTATTTATATGCACAGACGATGGGACAGCATAGAATGTTGTATATTCGCAAGTTTTACGTAGTTAAAAACATATATATATATATATATATATATATATATATATATATATATATATATATATATATATATATATATATATATATATATATATATATATATATATATATATATATATATATATATATATATATCTATATTCACAGGTGGGACATAGGGTCACAACTACAATGGCGCGTAACTAATATGGCGCGTAACGACTTACGCGCGCGGGGGGGCTTGGGGGGGCGCGAAGCGCCCCCACCAACTAGGTGTTGGGGTGGCGCGAAGCGCCACCCCAACAGCTAGTATATATATATATATATATATATATATATATATATATATATATATATATATATATATATATATATATATATATATATATATATATATATATATATATATATATATATATATATATATATACAAATATATTCAGATGTTAATTCTAACCGTTTGAACATTAAGTATGATAGCAATAATAATTTTGCTCTTCCTACGCGGAATTATTTCTTGAGATGCTGTGGAAATTCGAAGCAAATCAAATCACACTTGTCACTTCTATGGGAAGGTTTTTAAGGACAAATATTCAGTAACTGTTCATGTGAGTGTACATAGCGGGGAAAAGCTGTTTCCCTGTTCTTTGTGCAGTAAACCTTTCTGACAAAAAGCGCATCTCGAAAAGCACTTTCTAAGGAACAAAAATCCTAATTGAAGAAAGAGGAAATGGGTATTAAAACTGCTGGAAATAGACAAGACTATAAAGAAAAAGATATAATGAGAGTGTATCTTTCATATCTTTTCTGAAAAGGTCTGTGATTAATGAAAAAGACCAGTGAAGAATGAGTCAATTTACAAATTATAACTTTACGCTAACTTTAGCGTCAAGAGCCAGGCGCTGAGGAGGGGACAGCCCCTTTCATTTACGTAGTAATTTCTGTTCGTTTTAAGTTTTAATATCGCTCCTTACTTTCAGTTAAAACAACTTGTTTTTTTTTATTATTTAATGAAAAATGGAAAAAAATGACTTGAAGCGTAATATAAAATAATACATTGAGAGCGTTGGGGTTCCGGAAATTTTTTTTTTTTTTTAGCGAGGAGGGAATTTTCCAAGGGTTATTCTCCAGATGCTTGGATAGCGGATATTTTACGCGAGGACAGTTTTACTTTGAGGAATTTTCTCTGGGGAGGAAATTTTTCATACAGGAAAAGTTGATTTTTCAGGATTATTTGAGTTACGATAAGAGATTAAACAAAATAAAAAAAAAGATTTTCAACTGAAAGGAGCAATCCTAAAACTTAAAACGAACAGAAATTATGCTGTGCTTTATTGGGGAAGAGGACCCCTTCTCCTTAGGGCAAATCTCTTTATGCTTAGGTTTTTGTTCCGTATTATCTCAAAGGTTAGATTTAATTTCTGAGTAAAACGATGGTTATAGTTTGAAATAGCATAAAAAAGGTCTTAACTCAAAATAGTCAAAACAAACTAAAAACATTTAAACTATTCAAAATATTTATCAAACTTACTGAGAGATCTGCCTCTGTGTGCCATCCTTCTTCTATAATACTGGTTTGCAAACTTGATTGAGAAAATGGCAGCTAAGATGAAGAGTGTTCTATATTTAATCTCATCTTTTTTCAAAAATCCTACGAGCTTCGGAATTAAAGTAATTCTTCCTTTGTGTTCCAAGAAATACACAAGTAAATTCGAAAAAATTGTTAACGTCAGACTTCCTGTGAACAGATTTTGTTTTCCATGCTGATTTTTTATTTGATCCGGTACAGCGATCATGATATCCAGCAACTCACATGTCACAAAGCACATGAATAATACCCCATCATGGCGATCTAAGCAAAAATTTATAGTGAACTCAATGCTTTATAGGACAGTTTTTTTCATATGCATGTGTACACAAGTAATTCGGAATTAAAAAATACCCTACGAGCTTCGGAATAAAAGTCATTCTTTCTTTGTGATTAAATAAAAAAAAAACAAGTTTTTTAAATGAAAGTAAGGAGCGACATTAAAACTTAAAACGAACAGAAATTACTCCGCATATGAAAGGGGCTTTTCCTTCTCAACGCCCCGCTCTTTACGCTAAAGTTTGACTTTTTCTCTTAACTCTACATTTTAAAACAGTAAAAAACTTTAGCGTAAAGAGCGGGGCGTTGAGAAGGAAAAACCCTTTCATATACGGAGTAATTTCTGATCGTTTTAAGTTTTAATGTCGCTCCTTACTTTTATTTAAAAAAATTGTTTTTTTTATTTAATTTCTTAACGTTTTTGAATCAATGCATGTTTTGATTTTGGCTCTCCGCAGAGGAATAATTAAAACGAAATTTGTATATTTATTTTTTTTGGCTAAATGGCTTTCTCATAATTTTGATCGCATGATTTTGAGAAAAAAAGAGCGGGAGAGGAAGCCTAGTTGCCCTCCGATTTTCGGTTAATTAAAAAGGCAACTAGAACTTTTATTTTTTACGAATCTTTTTATAAGTAAAAGATATACGTAACTTATAAATTAGCTTACGTAAAGAACTTTTGTATTCTCATGTTTTTATTACATATATGAGGGGGTTCGCCCCCTCGTCAGTACCTCGCTCTTTACACTAAAGCTTAAATTTTGTCCCAATTCATTAAGAATGAACCCTGAATCACAAAAGCCGCAGAATAAATAGTTGAAATTACTAAAAATACTTTAGCGTAAAGAGCGAGGTATTAGGAGGAGGTGAGCTCCTCATATGGGTAATAATTTCTGTTCGTTTTAAGTTTTAATGCTGCTGCTTATTTCCAGCTGAAAAAAACTTTTTCATATTTATTTTTGCATTTTTTTTTTTTAAGTAATGCTAGTAAATACTGCGCACCCTTCATGGAAATTTTCTTCCCCCATGACAAATTCCTCGGTGGAAAGTTCCCCCAGCATAACCCCCTCTTCTCAACCCCTGCCTCGAACCAAAACATCCTCCTGAAAACGCCTGTACACTTCCCAATAACCATTACTATATGTAAGCACTGGTCGAAGTTTTGAACTTGTAACCCCTCCCACGGGGACTGTGGGGGAGTAAGTCGTCCCCAAAGACATAGTAATAAGGTTTTTCGACTACGCTGAATAAAATGGCTCTCTCAGAATTTTGATTCGTTGACTTTGGTAAAATAATTAGCGTAGGAGGGGGCCTAGGTGCCCTCCAATTTTTTGGTCACTTAAAAAGGGCACTAGAACTTTTCATTTCCGTTAGAATGAGCCCTCCAACAACATTCTAGGACAACTGGGTCGATACGATCACCCCTGGGAAAAAAAAACAACAAACAAACAAATAAACACGCATCCGTGATCTGCCTTCTGGCAAAAAATATAAAATTCCACATTTTTGTAGATAGGAGCTTGAAACGGAGCTTGAAGCTGAATCTGATGGTGTGATTTTCGTTAAGGTTCTATGACTTTTAGGGGGTGTTTCCCCCTATTTTCTAAAATAACGCAAATTTTCTCAGGCTCGTGACTTTTGATGGGTAAGACTAAACTTGATGAAACTTATATATTTAAAATCAGCATTAAAATGCGATTCTTTTGATGTAGCTATTGGTACAAAAATTCCATTTTTTAGAGTTTTGGTTACTATTGAGCCGGGTCGCTCTTTACTACAGGTCGTTACCACGAACTGTTTGATCCATGAAATACATAACTAAATTCAAAAAAATCGCTAACTTCGGAATTCCTCTTAACAAATTCCGTCCATCTGTCGATCACACCTAAAAAAAAAGAATTGTTATGAAAGTAAAACTCAAATAAAATTAAAATTTCCGACAAATTAAATCGAGTTATGTAACACCAAATTGAGGCGTAAATTAGCTAGTTTAACACTAGCTAGTTTAACTAGTTTAGCTAAACATTATCCTTTAGAAGAAATTTAAACTGTAATTTCTTACAGTACATCCTTTTTCACACATATTTAATCTTTAAATATAATGTGATCGAGGCCAATTTTCACCCTTTTTGTTAAGTTTCACGAAGACACTGCAATTCCTAGATCCCTCTAACTTTGTCTGCCAAAGCATAATTATACCTATTAGGTACCATAATTACCATGTTGAACAGGCGAAGAACTGCAATGACAGCTTCCACAATGGATCAATCACTGCTGTGAAGTTAGGTTAAGAAGATTAGGTTAAGAAGGAAGGTTAGGTAAGAAGCTCTCTGATTTAGCGTCATGAAGGTTTCGTTTAAAGAAGTCGCTTACTGACTTTTTTCGGGTGCAGTACGTTTTCATCATGGTAAAACTGCTGGTCTACTGGACATAAGTATGCTTTGCGGCAGATTGATTAAGATTATACGTCTTGCAGATAGCTTGAAAAAAAAGGTTCGATCTGGAAGATACTTTGAAATTTTAACCAGCATTCACCTTTTTAGCAGTACTGGTCGAAGCAAGAATACTTCACTAGAAACGCCTCTTCTTGTAGGTACTAAATTCTGACTATCACTGTTAAGGTCTGAAATATTTAATCCCACGGCATTACCACTATCATCACTGCAGTCAGTGTACCCAGTTTCGTTGAAGGGCTATTTAGTTACCAAGAATAACCAAAAGGTCGAAATCTAATCAGACTTCTTTAGTTACTTTAATAATAAGAATGCTTTAATGTTGGATTAATTATCCCACATGCAATTTTTTTTTAACATGTAAATACAGTGTTATTCGCTATACGGCAGGTATCACAAAACCAATAAAAGTTGTTAAAATCCGCTACAACGCTACTTGCAATCAATACTCGGACAATGAAAACAAAAGAAGAAAAGATTAAAACAAAAAACGGAGATTGCAAACCGATTAAAAAAAAGAAAAAGGAAACTGAAACATAAATCGCCAGGACTTGCATTTCGGCTGGCGGAGGAAATTTCCAACTTATAGTATTATAGGGCACGAATGTCCCAGGGCACTCAGGCAAAGAGGGTAATGAAATGACAAATTAAGCAGCCAAGGCTGGGTCATGGTTGAGATACTATGGTCCAGAACCTTTCATCCCCATTTCTCATGGCTCCCTTGTCTTGTAATTTGTCTTGCTATGTATCTCTTGCCACCTCCAATACCCAAACACGTTTATTTGGAAGTTAATGTCCGAAATTTTGTATCGGTAACGCCGGGTCACTATTTGTCAAGTTCTGATAAACTGGTTAGATTCCAATTGGTCAGTTCTGACGAATTGGTCAAAATTCCAGTTGGTTGTTGGTTACTATGTCGTTTACTATGGGTCGTGGTTTCTTTTTTTACGAGGTTGCATTTACTGCTGTAACCACGATCTAGTCAACTAGTTTATGCTTTCTGGAAGAGTGTTTTGCATTTAAAGACTGTAATGCATCTCGCATTAGTTGATCATTTTTGCTGGTCTTGCTACCTTTAGGTTGTCCCTTTTTTGATACTCCCGCTCAAGTTCTGCTGCTGAGAGGAAGAGCTCTATCCTTTCGCATGCGAAAACAAGACTGTGGATCTTGTTGAAGACTATGGCAGCTACTGCATTGATGATGGCCAAACAGTTCCTGGTTAGGGCGATTTCTGGACTGTTTGAAGTGATCTGCTGGATAAGAATACCAAGTGGAAAAATGCACATTGAAATAAAGAAGATCATCGTCGTCCTAAACCTGACAGCAATGCAAAGGGTTGGCTCTTAGTTTTTTACTCGCTCCAATGATAGTGCCTCTTTTTCTTTCTTTACGACGTGAACAGTTTTTATTTCTTTAAATAAAGAAAAAGATGATGGTGAATTATTACTGACTGATTTAAAATAAACAAGTGGCTTAGGGAAGATACCAACCCAAAACGGAGGAATGAGCTTCCAGAACGTTTAAAATCAAACTACTTTTTGACCAGAAGTGGGGTTCATAGATGTAACTTAAAGAAAGAAGGAATTCGAATAGGGTTTCTCTTAAAAGACGGGAAAATTTTCCCGTATTAAAAAAAATTTTGAGTTTTTTTTTAATTCAATTTACTAGGTTGATAAGGTTTTCAATCCTGGGAAGAGAAAGATCATTGGTTCTTGTAGAAGAATAAGATAGCATGCAAAAGCAGCATTAGATTAATACAATTATAGAATTAATCGAGATAAGCCAAGAAACTACAACAGGCCTAAAATTACCGAGTTAGTAGATTTTATTGCTTTGGTCCAAAGCCATAATTACCAAGGGATATGTTAATTTTCTCAAAGGATTGAATATAGGATTTCAATAAGAACGTCGCTTCACGGCCGAAAAAAACTCCCTCTGACTTTTTTTTTGGTAAACTAGAAATTTAAATTGAAAATTGGCAAGGTAATAAAAGACCATAAATCGCCAGTATTTCCGAAATTGCCCCACTTCTTCTCAATATATCGAATAAATAACCGTTTAATAGTGTAGAAATTTATCTATAATCTTTACGCATTTATAAAACAAAACTAATCCGCAGTTTGTCTCCTTCTTGTAACTGCATACCCTCTAACTGTCCTTGTTTGAGAGAGAGAGAGAGAGAGAGAGAGAGAGAGAGAGAGAGAGAGAGAGAGAGAGAGTGAGAGAGAGAGAGAGAGAGAGAGAGAGAGAGAGAGAGAGAGAGAGAGAGAGAGAGAGACGTTTATTAATATTAAATAGAAGACAATACAAAATACAATTCAAAATCGACTTACAATATACATAATTCCCCTCGAAAGGCTCCATGGCCAGGGATACAAGGGGGATAAGAAAAAAAATTACAATATAGGCAATCACATATAGCAGTTCACAGGCAATACATTTATGGGGGATACAATATAAGCAACAACTAGAAGGGAAAAAAACATAGAGAACATACCTAAGGCCTGGGAGCAAAGTGCAGAGAGGAAAACCACACACCACTAACAAAACACAGGGGCCATCAACTCCTCAGAGGAAAAAAAATAATCTATTTGATTCTTTATTTATTTAAATGATCCTTAAGAATCCTTTTAAAAGTCGCAAACGAGTGGCATTTCTACACTGAAGAAGGTAGTGAATTCCAGACCTTTTGACAAGCAATGTGAGGATTGAAATCTGATCGAATAGTAGGGGTAGGCGGAATGTAGATATTATTTGAAGAATGAAGGCTATATGGAGCTGAATCAGAAATAAACATAAGAGTTTTCCGAAGAGAATTTGGAAGATTGCCGTGAAGTTGATCAAAGACAGAAGAAACACAAGAAATAATGTAAATAGACCGTAGACTTAAGAGAGGTGATGGTGAAGAACGGTTGGTGTCCATAACCAGACGCCTTGCTTTATCATACATGACGGAAAGTGACCGCAGCGTAGACGGAAAAGTAGACATCCATACAATGGGGCAATAAGAAACATATGACTCGACAAGACAGAAAAAAAAGTTTCAGAATAGATCCAGGAAATGTGTATCAAAGTTTTAGAATGATACCCAAACTCCGTGAGACCTTAACCCTAATCATGGCTAAATGGTTTCTGAATGAAAGGTTCTCATCAAGCAGGATACTAAGAAACCGGACCACCCGATTCTCTGGTCTACACAAGGAGCCTTGTGACACCTGAAGGTGTGTAAGCTGAGGGAAAGCTATACCAATTCAAGAAAAAATAAGAAAATGTGATTTACCAACATTCAAGACCAAGTAATTGGCATTAAACCATGACATAACTCTCTCCAATAATGCCACAAGGTTAGACTTAATATCACATTCCGTCTTCCCAAGGGTCCCAAGAGTGGTATCATCAGCAAAAGCAACAAGAAAATATTCATTAGAAGTATTGGAACACGACTGAGTATCAGGCTGACACAGCTTGCAACATGCCAGAGGCCTGGTGTTTTTTACAGCCAAAATCAGATCATTAACATAAATCAAAAATAAAATGGGACCAAGAACAGATCCCTGCGGAACGCCATAATATACTTCGGAAGGGCTCCGGAAATCAATTGAAATAAGCCTACCAGAAAGATATGAATCAACCAAGAATAAGCGTTTGATCTTATACCAATATGCAATAGTTTTCAAAGAAGAATCCGATGAGTCAAGGAATCAAAAGCTTTACGAACATCCAAAAATAAAGCTGCTGGGATACGACCAGAATCTTTTGCCAAATGAATGAAATTCGATAAAGCTGCGCAAGCATGCTCCGTAGAGTGACTCGCTCGGAATCCAAACTGGAAATCATGCAAAAAATCCTTTGCATGCAATCCTTGCTGAAAAGCTCATTAAAAATAATAAAAGTTAATTTAGTTTTTACTTAATGAATTTAAGAAATAAATGAACTTAAATAGATTAAACTTTTTAATATTATCCAAACAGGGAACAGTAAACAATAAAAGCAAAGGAATTAGTTAAATGTACAATTTCTAAGAAAGTAATTTAGAAAAACAGTATAAATTCAATACAATTTTTTTTCACATATGTGTGATTGTGACCTGAAGTAATTTTCCTGTGAATCATTGTCCTTCTAGAAAAAGAAAGAACAGTCAATAATCTTAACAATCATCATTGAGTATTATATTTATGGGCCAGCTTTTCACACAATTTAGTGAGGAAAAAATGTTCGCATCACTTGATGCCTTTTGCATGCTACTATCCACTATAGGGACTAGCTCTATTTTGAGTCATTGATTGGGACTAAAACAACTCATTATTCGTTTTCAGGGTAAATTTGTAGCCTTTTGTAGTTCGCAGCATAAATTTTATTTTCTTTTAAAAACCGAATGGGATTGGAGGTTAACCAGCCACCTCTGATGCATATATTAACTTTTTTTTGCAATTGTGCGTGGAAACTAAACTTTATAAGTTCTTTATGTATGAATCTCTACAGTAGAAAACTCCTTTCCTTACAAAGTTTAAGCGGTTGGTAACCCAACCCTTGCCTATGATAATATTTTCTCATGTAAAGATCTAATTGACTTTTTTCTTCATTTCTGTTTGTTACAAATTTCATTGTTTCTCTCATAGTAACCTCTGCTATTCTTAGTTTGAGTTACTTTTAATTTTTTATTTATTTATTTACCCATAATGGGCTAGTTAATCTACGTCTGAAGGTTTATTCGCTATACGTCTATATTTCTCTATGTTTTAAGTTTTGTATTGCTCCTTACCTTTTTTTGAACTCTATTTTATTAATTATATAATAAATATATAATAGAACTCTTTATTAATACTCTCGAAGAAAGTTGACAGTTTCATAAGCTTAAATTCTCTTTTCGATCGTCTTTACTCGCCTTAAAAAAAGGGATTATAACTTTCAACTTTAAATCGAATAAGCCCCTGTTAAGCACACTCTTATAACAAAAACAAATGTATCTGAGATTATTTCAACCCCCCTTCCCTCCTCCAGTCCACTTCCAGTGCAATAGATAAACTTTTGTTAATCATAAATATTTTTGACTGATCACCTTTGATATAGTCCAGTTTTGCAATTATCACAATAAATAAACTATAAAAATAAAAACCTACAGTCATTCTGACATGAAAATAACCTGCGTGCAAGGGCTTAACACTCAAAACCGTTTGAGTCCATTCTTTAATGCGATGTTATCGATACCAAAGTGAAGATTCTCTACACTTATTACCTGAATCTTCTTTATGAAATTTCCAAAATTGGCATCAACTTTTCTTGAGATGAAATTCCAAAGGCGACTGAAAATTCGACTGTCTTTAAACTTTTTTCAATTGTCTTTCCCATGCCTACATAATACTAAATTTTTATTATTATTGCATATCACATAAGCTTATTTTTAGATTTAATATGGATGACAGCTAACTTCTTATAAACTTTATATTAATTTACTCCTCAAAATATTATTTTACTACTACAACTAGGCAAAACACAGTTACCATTTCTGAATCAGCAAAAATTGAAATTTTTTCACAAAATGCCTTTTTTATACATTTTCAGAATCCGGGCCATTATGGGCCAGATTTGTTCTCTATTAAGTAACACCTGTTGTTTCAACCATAAAAACCATAAAAACCATAAAAACCATAAAAAACCATAGAAAAACCATTTTCAACAGAAGGAAAACTTCTGCCAGAAACTATAAAACTTTTTAGAATTCGAGTTTCAATTGGCCCATTTCCCTTGCAATGTCAGTTTCAATGTCAGTTTCAATTAAAGATTGAATACCATATTTATATATATATATATATATATATATATATATATATATATATATATATATATATATATATATATATATATATATATATATATTTATATATATATGAAGAGAGGCATTAGGAAATGCGCGTTATATAGCACAAAACTGCTCGGATGAAATATTACTCTACGATGAATAACACAATCACGTCAGGCTGCAAGTTCAAAAATAAATAGCTGTACTAAGCTTTTACTACTCCCACAATACCTTCAAAAAGTGCCTGACACCCCGTGGCAGGGGGTACTATGGATAGCTTCATAAGCTTTGTGCAATTAAGCGATTTGCTACTAAGAGATGAGTAACTGGCACTGACAGCCCACGTGTTGCTGGAGCGCGCAACGCCACAGCAACGCGTGGCAGTGGTCAGCTAGCATATATATATATATATATATATATATATATATATATATATATATATATATATATATATATATATATATTTGCTCGTCATCCAATGAGCTGAAGGGGATTGTTAGTGACGGAACTCCTGATATTATTTGTGGAAGCTTTACAAGGCTTCGTCATCTGTAGCTCATAACGGACGATTCAAGGCCTATAGGAGTATATTTGATTTTCTGCGTCGGAAGGCTAATTCTCAGTATTATCGTAGGAAATTTTCTGAATGTGGAAAGGATGTTAGGTAGACATGGTATTTAGTTAATTCAGTTCTTAAGCCTACTTCCCCTCTGCCTTCAGTTCCATTAATGCTGATAATCAATGGTAAAACCATCCAAGGAGAAGAAGACGTTCAGCTAGAGCTTACCTCTTATTTTGCTAATATAGGGAAAACAACTTCTTCCTCTGCAAGCTCAGCAACTTCTCGTTACAATTTCAGAGCCTATCTCGGACCATCATGTTTAAAGTCAATGGTTTTTGAGCTCTGTTTCCGAATGTCTGGCTCCAAGACCAGGCTATGATCCTGATAGACGGATGGATCTGTCAATTTATTATTAAAGTGATAGCCGTCGGCTCCATCCCAAAAAATGATAAGATATTGTAGGGCATCATAGCATCGATGAGTTTCAGCAATTCCTACCAACTGAGCGTTTCGCTTATGAAGAATAATATCTCGAGGTAAAAACTGATCACCGACCATAACGATTGCCATTTCGTCGATAGTTGGAGCATTGTATCTACGCACATGTTCGCCAATAGGCGTTTTGTGAACGGAAATAAAAATTTTATGTGTATTAGTAGGCATCACATCGATTGCTATTTTGAACAGGCGCACTAAATCATTAATTTGGTGGAAAATATGTTGCGATAGACCTTTCAACGTCGGGAGAAACTTTGCAACGTGCATTCAATTCAGAATTGCTATCACTGATGAAGTACAGTTATAAAAATTTATGATTCTCACCTGAGAATGGTGGAAGGGACTCTGCTCTATGATAAATTTACCCTTTTACTTTGAAAGTAAGCGTAAAATTTGGGCACCAAACGACGTCATTTGGAAACATGAGTTAATTTTCTGATGTTTGATAAAAAAAAACACTGAGATTCTGACGTAGTTCCCATAAGCAAGGTCTTCAATGGCTCTGGTGGTGCAGCCAGTTGAGCAAATTTAACTTTCCCTGAGGCGCAACACATTCCCATTGTTTCACCATTAAGTTTAAAGACCTTGTAAAAGGGACAAATTTTAGACATAGTTCCAATTTGAACACATCTACTCAAGCTATAATCATCGACTGGGCTGTACCTTAATGTCAGGCGATAATTTCCAGGTTGCTCTTGTGATTCCTCGGCAGGCTTTCTTTTGGCATTATCTCTTTGAGCCTCGAGCCTGTTTTCACGTTGTTCTTGTGATTCCTCGGCACGATTTTTTTGGTAATTTCTCTTTGAGCCGTGAGCCTCTTTTCACGTTGTTCTTGTGATTCCTCGGCACGATTTTTTTTGGTAATTTCTCTTTGAGACGCAAGCCTGTTTTCACACTGTTCTTGTGATTCCTCGGCACGGTTTCTTTTCTTACTTTCTCTATTAGCCGCAAGCCTTTTGGCGTTAACTCTGACCAGCTTCCTCGGCTGTTTCTTCTGCTATTGCAGGATATACTGAAATTTCTTTTTGAATTGCCCACTCATATACTTATAATGACGTCATATACAAAGCCTTATAATAATTATAATGACGTCATATGCGTACAAACATACAACTTATTTATATATATATATATATATATATATATATAATATATATATATATATATATATATATATATATATATATATATATATATATCAGGATAAATAATATCAGGAGTTCCGTCCCTAATGATCAAAGTCCCTAAATGTCAAGGTGAAGCATAGAGAAAATATTGTCTCGTTTAGAGGAGGCAAAACCGTTCAATTGCGAAAAATACCTACTTTTATTAGCCGAATTAGAATCATTATTCTTCTGATTTCTACTTCCAATTGAATTATTAATTATACTTTCAATATCTAAAGGATTATTCAGTATTTCAACTAAATGTTCCCCTAAAGAGTTGATACCAACCTAGTCACCAAAAGGAATTGTCAATTTACTTATGGTGGATAAGTGTAGAAGGAACTAAACTGTAAGCCTCTTATACTAATTATGAGCAATTAAGCCTGCAAAATTTGATGGCACGAGCCGATCACAGACATAATGGTAGATGCAGCTATTAAAGAACGAACCATAGCCCACTAAAAAAAAACTAAAAAACATAACTCTCATCTTGATTTGCTTAATGGTAAAATGTTATTTCGAAAACAAATTTAAGGGAATTTCGAAAAATAGCCAAAAACCTCTCAAAAAAGGCGTCAGATTGATACAAAAATTACACCATTTGAATCAACATGGCTGAAAACTCTATACGGGATCCTCAACCCCCACCTGGTCCAGGCTTCACTCCTTTACCTTCTCTTGTTAAGTTCCTTTAAATCCTGTTTTAACACTGATAAAAATGAGCTATTGATCTCCTTCTTTAGCATTGCACTAAAACGGGTATTTAAATAAATTTATACTAAGTAATAAGGAAATTTTTTTTAGAAAGTATTAAGAGAATTTTGCTTTCCGGCTAACATATATACAAAATTTAACGTCGCTTGGCTGCTTTTGCTTGGTCCCAGGTGCGTTCCAGAACTCAGAACTTCAAATCTCCTGGCTTGAACAACAAGGAAAATCATTTTTTGCCTAGGTAGCAGAAATGTGGCTTCTTTTTCTTCTCCATGGCTAGTAGGGCACTGGAACAATATAGACAGCTATTTAAGTGATCGTTTTAAAGGAAGTTGCTGAATTTTGCAAATACCAAAGTATAATATTAAAAATAAAATTCATTTTTTGACAATTTTATGATATAGCCAATACAAATGGTTAATTATAATTAGTTATAGTTGGTTCTTGGAATCGACTCTTTGATAAGGAAAGGTTGTCAATCAAGTGGGAGACACCCCAGCAACAATATGGTGTGGGCAACCCAGCAACAGGATGTAATTCTGCCAAAATTAATACAGATGCATTAAAATAACACTATTTGGGACTTCAATTATTATAAGGTTCTTGGCTTTTACCCATCGGAAAGGTTTTAAGATCTCCCGCGAGTGAAGGGAGATTATACATTAATTACACCAGCCCCACCCCCCTCCCAAGAAAAAAATTCTTGTGTATTTAGTTGATGTTTCATTTCAAAAATTTGGGCACAAAAATGCACTTTTTGAGGCTTCAGACACACTCATAATTGTATGATGATTTTATTTTTTTCTATAACAGTCATGAAATTCCAAGTTTAGATTTTCGATACACCTGGAATTTGTAAATTCTTTTTCATATGGTTTTATTCACATAAAGTTTATAAAATCCAGTATTAGGAAGCATGTTTGATAACAAGAGAGACTTATTATGACTAAAAAAAAGTCTTTCATCACCTCTATCCACAACACAAACGATATACAAAATTTACAAACTGGACAGGGCACTAAGGGCTGGGTAGACGAGGTCATAGTAGCTAAAATTCTGGTACTTCAGAGTACAAACGGAACAAAGGGAACGGCACCTACCTAGCAAGAATTTTCAAAAGCCGACATCATGGATGTCATTCAGTTTACCCGTTCTTTAGTGGCGCAGTGGGTTTGATCTCCGCTTGGTAATATCTTAGTAGCCAAGAAGCATCATTCATCCAATACAATACAAATAAGTGAATCATGCTTTAACCAACATTGCAACCTTTCCGTCAAAGAGAGAATAAAGAAAACCTAGACCTAATAATGTAGTAATTTAACTGCGAAAGAGTAAAAGCGGTTTTTCATCGAAATGGTAATTATTGTGAAAAAATATCAGACTTTATTCGTCAAATTGGTAATAAAAAGTACACAAATTCCTTCTACATCAGCACCGATAGACAATACCGGCAGATCCTACCGGCGGACACTACGCTGGAGCAATAGGATACTTTAAAGGATGACTCTTCCTCGTCCACTATGAGCTTTTTTAGTTTGCACAGTCAAACTATTTTGAATTGATTGTGATCTCATCACAACTGTCAAAGCTTGGTTAAGACATCTGGAACTGAAAGCCGACAGCTAATTTCATGCATAACTTAGAAAAAAAATTCTTCATGTTTAGTGCTGGAGATAAAAGATATTCAGTTTTAGAAAAATTTACAAAATTAGGAGGTGTGAATTCTTTTTCGATTAAATGGATCGCAATTTTCTTTTAAACTTCACGAAAGGCAGTCCCTAAAAGTGTTCTAGCGCAGCTGCAAAATACTAAAAATCAGCTAAACAAAATATCATTTGGCCGCTTTGTGAGTACCCTTTGGTGCTATCCGCTTTGACTAACAGGCTTGCTGACAAAAGGGACATAAAATTTCGCTGTCTTTTCAGCCAAAAACAATTTCTCGACAGCTGTGATGGTTCGCCAACGCTGAGGCTTACAAAATGAAATTAAGGCACCATGTGCCCTTAAAAGACTGCAAGGATTTTTCAAGCTAGTACTGATTTCGACTGCCTCAGTCCAACCGGCAAATATCAAAATGACACCACATAATTCAGCTTTTTATAACTTTTAGTTTCGTTTTAACCAAAATTAAAAAAAAAGAGGAGTCCCTCCAAATAGCTGCAGAAGATTGTTTTCACCCTTTTGTATAGATACAAAAACCTCTGCTTGAAAACACTTCGTTAACTTGTCTGTTTACTTTGCATTACTAAATGAGCAAACTAATAGGAATGCAGTTTGCATGCGTCACCTTTTATAGTAAAAGACCATATGGGGTAGAGGTAGATGTGGAAGGTAACAATATATTATGATTCGTTTAAAGCAATTGGACACCTCTGAGCCTCTGTCAAGATGAGATTTTTATAGATCTATTTGAATTATTTACATTACGTACTATTCGGACGTGATAATATTATCCGCAACCATCGAATTTTTTCTACATGCAAATGAAGGTTAAGAGGAGACAGGGTTCCGTTGGAGTGAAGAGACAAATTTGAACACGGCATATAAATAATCACATAGATTGTACTTGAATTATCTATTGACAGGGCTCCATAGCACGGAGAATATCAAGTCCACTTTACATGTCATATCAATCTCGGTTGGGCAGATTCATGATTTTTTTAATTTTACTTTTAAGGTAGAGAATGATATGGAGTGACAAGAGAAGGACAAGAGGCGTCGGAGGAGTTTGTTGGTGGCGGAGTCATATCAGCACTGGTAGTGAGTGGGCTAGAAAATTTGAGACGTGGTACTAAAAGCATAAATAATCCTTATAAAGATTCTCGAACAACACCAGGCAGTTTCAGCTTGCGTGAAATACACTTTTTGGTTTAGGGACTAGGTGGTAATAGCGACTCAAACGCAGAGGTTTGAATAAATTTACTAAAGGCAATACACAACAGACTAGAAAAATGTTATGGATCAATGAAATAAATACGGAAACAGAGTAAAACATAAATCATCTAAGATGGAGGTGGGTGCTCGATGCTTAACTCGCGTCGAAGCTCTTCTAAGTTTTGCATCCATCTTTTCTCATAGTAGATGTTCATTAAAAATTTGGAGTTCTGACCAACTCGTATAGCCCATGGTAAGTATATTGACAGGTATTTTTGTCGTTGTCTAAAATAATAAAATAAAATTAGAAATGAATCACATGAATCTATAAGACACATAAATTGGAATCCAGACCACTTCAAACTAAAATCCATGTTTTCGAATGGCTTGTCTCCTGAAATTGTGTACCACTCATCCGATACGGCCACCCAGGGGAAAAACCAGAAATAAAAAACAAAATAAATTAATAACCACACATCCGTGACGATCTTACTCGAAAAAATTAAAACTCTGCAGTTTTATTTATATTTTTTGGAGAGTGCCCCCCCCCCTCAAATTTCTCTGGTTCTTAAGTTTGGATCGGTAATTTTAAACTTAGCGGAGTTCACACATTTTGACTTGCCATAAAAAGCCAACTCTATTGATATATATATGGTATCAAAATTCTACTTTTTTTTTATTTCGTTAACTATTACTGCGACTCGCTCTTTCCTTAAAAATCTTTATCATGAACTGTTGAATACTAATAATTAGTTCCATTTCTGAAGAAATGGTTCACAAATAACTTTTCTAAAGAAATGGTTCCCAAGAAAAATTTGCGTACGGTGTTTCTCCCACCCGATAATAAGGGACAGCGGCTATTTTTCTTACCATGAATTGTCCTAAGATCTATCCTCCTCCCCTAAAAAACTACAAATAATGATTAAAAAATAAAGAAAAATGAGAAAAAAATCACAATAATCACAAACAATAAAGAAGTAAATTAACAATGAAAGGAATCCAAAAAGACGGTTTTTGATTGCAATATTCATACGATCTCGAGAAGAATGCTTTTTATTTGTATAAATGCGGTTGAATATAAACAGCGTTTTAAGTACATGTCAATATGGGCTGGATTTAACTGGCATCAAAAATATTCAGTCTGATTTTCGCCAAATATTCTGACGACAGTGAAAACGCTTTTCGTCAGTGTTGGGCATTAATCTTATATTTTGGGGTATCCTCATGTATGTGCGAAGATAATCGTCAATAAGCGCTCTAAAATTAAAATCTCCAAATATAAATGGCGGACTTAATAAATTTTTACAGCCATGGGGTTCAGATAAGAACAGGGGTTGGAGAAAAAGATCCGTCAAAAGAAAAAGCAGCTAATTAATTCATAAGCTTAAACTTACTTGGGCCGTAAGCGAGCAGCACCAAAAATTCCTCCACCAACACACATTGGCAAACCCGTTTGAATTCCTTCGACCCATTTTACTGCTACTTCACCTGTAATAAAGTAACTATTATCATATATTTAATACTATAGTAAGAATTTATCTCAAAATTTAAAAAAGGTCTCTTTGAAATGTGTACATTGTGATCCTTATAATTTGGTTCATTACGGTTTTGTCAAGAAACGGTGCTGCGAAGCTACGCATCAAAAGTATAACATAAAGACAGAGAGTGAATTCTTAAAATTGAGCTTATAATTGTAATAGCCGGGTACTTCATATGGAAAATAGTAAAAATAACTTAAATCTGGTTGTATTAAATTTAAGGAATTGACTGATTGATGTATGGTAATTGTGACAGGAGCAGCAATGACGATTTTTGATTATTTGTGGGAATATATACTTGTGTTTTATACACATTTTATGTTGGAATATATATATATATATATATATATATATATATATATATATATATATATATATATATATATATATATATATATATATATATATATATATATATATATATATATATATATATATATATATATATATACTTCTATAATACCATCGGATTTATCATCTGAAAATATTCTTTAAAATAAAGATTAATCTATTCATTGTTGGTTTTCAAATTAAATCTGCCGTTAACTTGGTTTAAAATACTTCTGATTTTTTCTTATAATTTGTCAATCTCTTTGGCAAATGAGAAGGAGGATAAGTAAATATACAAACTAGATATATAATAGCTGGGGTGTCTGGCTAGGTCTTCCAAAAAAACATCCCCACAGCGGACAGTCGCTCCTCGGAAAACTCCCCCACGGAGTCTTCCCGCTGGAATCTCCACCAAGGAAATAACCCCTGAAAATTCTCCACCGCAAATAATTACCCCCCCCCCCCAGGAAGTTTCCTCCCTATGTTAAATTGACCAGCCAAAGGAAAAGTAAGACAAATAAAAACAATGAAGAAAAGATTGGATTCTGGAATATTTTACATATATTCCGAAATACAGGTAGAATGTACGATGTAGAATATCCTGTAGTATTCATTTTCGGATTTCTATTTATTTTTATTCTTTTTCTTTCGTGTTTTGGATTCACCGGGGTTGAAATCAGGGTAAGATAAAGGTGAAATAAAATAGTTTGCTTGCTTGTTTCAAAACAAGTTCTATCCATCTTAAATTTTCTTAATTGTGACTTGGAGTTTGACTCCATTGTATTCATATTAAATTAAAAGAAAAAAAGCCCCCCCCCCTCCTAAAGATACTTCACACATAAAACCCTCCTCATGAACGCCAAGTGAACACGTTTTCGATTGCGAAGCGTGAACAGGCATCACGTATTATAGGCATCGGTGTTAAACTAATGTATTTGTGTTTCTTTGGCGTTTTAATTCGAGGGGGGTAAAATACCAAAGCCGCGTAAGATAAAAGTCAAATAAAATAAATTGCTTGCTTATTTGAAATAAGAATTTCTATCCATCTTAAATTTTCTCAATTCTGATTTAGAGATTATATTAAATTTGATTTAGAGATTATTATTAAATTGATTATATTAAATCAAAAGAAAAGCGAAAACCAAAAACGCCCCCTAAAGGTATTTGACACGTGAAACCCTCCTCATGAAAGCCAAGTGGATGCGTTTTCGATTGTGAAGGGTGAACAGGCATCATGTATTACAGACATCGATACCAGACCAAGTCCACAGGAATTAATCGTACTTCTTAGTCCCAACCGATATCTCTGTGCACTTTCATCACAAGGGATTTCTTCTACAGTCGCAATTAATTCCGTTGTTCCCGGTTACTGTTTTTTAACTTTAATCTTGCCCTTCTATAACAAATCAACCCTCAAAAAGACAAAAATAGAGCAAAAGGAAACAAAGATATATACAATATTCTAAACCAATAATTCCGCACATATTTATGAATATAGGTAAAATATTGCAAAAACCCCATTTTTAATTTAATGCTCTTTTTATTTATCATACTTTCCCTTTGGCTGCCCAACTTTACACGTGTATGAGGGAGAGCGTAATTTTTGCGGGGGTGATCGTCTGCCATTTTCGGGGGTAATCAGCCTAGAACCAATAACTAGGAGTCTGAAATGCAACTAAAGTGTCCCCGGTCCAAACATTGGTAGACCGATTGGAATTAGTTCAACCTTAGCACTACTTCACTTGCAACCAAATGGTTACTATCTTTCCGGATAACCTGAAAAATTTAAATTAAATCTACGGAATGGGCTCATTTGATTGGAAATCAGATGTTCTAGTGCCCTTTTTATGAGTCAAAGTGATCGAAGGGCAACCACCCCCACGTCACATTTTCCACAAATGCATCCAATAGAAATTTTTAGATAGCCATTTGTTCAAAAATAGTTCAAAGATCGTATAATAAGGCATTTGGGGTTGACATAATCCCCCAGAGTTTAAGACCAAGAGTTGTAAGTTATGCCCCAGGGGCATAATAAGGTAATATGGTAGGGGTGATCGTGTGAACTTTAAAAGAGGCATATTTGACTGGAAATGTATAGTTCTCGTTCCCTTTTCAGAGTCAAGCATGATTGAGATCAATTAGTCCCCCCTCCCCAATCATCCTCTTTTCCAAAAATGCATTCAATTGAAATTGTGAGATTGCCATTTTGTTAGAAATAGTCCAAAAATCATATAACAGTGTATTTCGGGTGGACATAATCCCCCCGAGCCTATGGGCGAGGGCTTTAAGTTATATCCTGGGGTATATAAGGTTTTTATGGAACGGGTTGTCGTATAAGCTTTGGATCGGATAGTGTTGATTTGGTTGGAAGTCAGAAGTGTTAGTGCTCTTTAAGAGTCAAAAATGAATGGACGGCAATCACCTCCCTCCAAGCCTATCACTCCCTAAAACATATCCGATAAAGCTTTTTTCGTCAACATCCTCTTCAAAAAACCATAGCCCCTCTCACAAAAAAAAATCCTAGACATAGACTCGAAAATAAACTAAATTGTTCACTCTAGATATTGTTTTCAATGAAATACAGTTTAGTTTGTAAAAAAAGAAAAGAAAAAGATAGCACCATTTTTTGTAAAATTGATTCGTCCTGGAATGTCATTTTTTTTGCTTTGTGTTTAATGTTATAACAATAAAACTAAATTGATTTTTCAATTAATTATTAAACTAAAATTGTTTAAATTATTAAAAACTAAAGCTGCATTAACTTTCAAGATCATCCCAAAAAAAACATTTCACGTTAAAAAAATAGTTTTATTTCTAGATTCTTCTTTTCATTTTATTTCATCCAAACATAAAGAGCAACGGTGCCTCAATTACCTTTTGAAAATGATTTTTTTTTTTTTTGAAGAAATCCACTTTATTTTTTGGAGTGAAGTTTATCTATGACACCTTTATTCAGCTCTTTTATGCATTTTAAAGGAGCGTTATGAGAATGAAACAATATTAATGGAACTTAAGCGCACATCAACCTGGTGGAACTAGATGAAATAGAAAATTAGTAATAAAAGGTAATGGTAAAATAGAAATTTCTTAAAATAAATATTGCTTTCAGTAAAGCGCAAATGACACTCGCGTTGCAATTGGAGCACTAGGGAGATGACTTCCCCCATCACAAATCTAGTGAAAATATTTAAAACAAGTAAAAGCAAAGTGAGAACATTTTAAATGTATTTTGTTTTCAGTAAAACGCAAATATGTTCTGGTCTTGGGAGGTATGGGGGGTTGTGAGCTGAACTCATGTCAAATTTTGCTCGTTTTGAATTTTATTCGGTTATTTATTGTATGAATTAAATAAACAAAATAAATTAGAATTTTTTTTATTTTTTAACTTTAATAAATAAAAAATTATTTTATTAGCCCTATAATTTGTCATTATTTGTCAGCCCTACTCATGTTAATTTTTGCTTGTTTTTGAGTTTGACTCGGTTATTTATTGTAATTTCTGTTCAATTGGAATTTCATTTATTTATTGATGGTGGTTTGTGCTAGTTTTGGACTTGGAAGATGACTTCCTCGTTCATTTGTCTAGTAATTTTTGTTCGTTTTGAGTTTTAATCGAATATTGGTTTTATTGTTGTGTAAATATAAGTTCATCATTGGAATCACTTTTATTCAGTCGTTTCTATTAATGTTTTGCCGATTAATCATTATAATGTCTGTTATTTTTTTTTTTTTTTTTACTCTGCTTTAGACATATTTTCGCTCTTTACTATTGTAAAAAAAAAACTTGTCTTTTCTATTTAAAACACGTAAATAGTAATCACTTAAATGTCAAGACTGGCTAAATCACAGAGGTCCTAGTAACCAACTGCGAATAGCAAGCAATCTATGCAAATAACTAAATCCCTAAAAACAAAATTTTGGAAATAAAATGTACATCAAAGGGATATTCATTGTACGCTGATCTTAACAATTAAAACTTGTCAAGTTTAAAGGTACACATCAAAAGTTATTTTCATAAGCAGATTTCCATAGTTAAACGAGAGCTAAGAGCTCATATGGCACTTGTGTCGAGGCCGGAAAAGCCAAGAGCCAAGAGCTCATATGGTATGAGCTCTAGCAAAATTCTAAGAATCAACAGATTGATTTAAAAGGAAAAACAGAGGCTTAATGCTGGCCAGGATTTAAAAGATGACCTCTGAGTCACGATGTCCTTCTAAACATCAAAATTCATTAAGATCTAATCACCCAATCGTAAGTTATAAATACCTCATTTTTTCTAATTTTTCCTTTCCCTTCAGCCCCCCAGGTGGTCGAATCGGGGAAAACGACTTTATCAAGTCAATTTGTGCAGCTCCCTGACACGCCTACCAATTTTCATCCTCCTAGCACGTCCAGAAGCACCAAACTCGTCAAAGCACTGAACCCCACCCTCTTCCCCCAAAGAGAGCGAATCCAGTAGAGTTACGTCAATCACGTATCTACGACATTTGCTTATTCTACCCAACAAGCTTTATCCCGAATCCTCCGCTCTAAGGGTTTTCCAAGATTTCCGATTTCCCCCTCCAACTCCCCCCAATGTCAACAGATTTGGTCGGGATTTGAAATAAGAGCTCTGAGACATGAGTTCCTTCTAAATATCAAATTTCATTAAGATCTGGTCACCCGTTCTTAAGTTAAAAATACCTCAATTTTTCTAATTTTTCCAAATTAACACCCCCACCTGCTCCAAAGAAAACGGATCTGTTCAAATTATGTCAATCACGTATCTAGAACTTATGCTTATTCTTCCCATCAAGTTTCATCCTGATCTCTCCATTCTAAGTGTTTTTCAAGATTTATGTTTCCCCCTTCCAACCCCCTATGTCCACGGATCCAATTCGAGTCGAAAACGGAGCATCTGAGACACGTGATCCTTCTGTATATCAAGTTTCATTAAGATCCGATCACCTATTCATAAGAAAAAGATACCCCAATTTTCAAGTTTTCCAAGAATTCTGGTTTTCCCTCCAAATCCCCCAAATGTCACAGGATCTGGTCGGAATTTAAAACAAGAGCTCTAAAGCGCAAGATCCTTCTAAATATAAAATTTCATTAAGATCTGATCACCCATTCATAAGTTACAAACACCTCATTTCTTCTAATTTTTCCGAATTATTCCCTCCCCCCCCCAACTCCACCAAAGAGAGCTGATCCGGTACGGTTATGTCAGTCACCAATCTTGGACTTGTTTTTATTTTTCCCACCCAGTTTTATCTTGATCTCTCCGCTTTAAGTATTTTCCAAGATTCCCCCCCCCCCCAATGACGCTGGATCCGGTTGGGATTTAAAATAAGAGATGTGAGTTACGAGGTCCTTCTAAATATGAAGTTTCATTAAGATCCGATCACTCCTTTGTAAGCTAAAAATACGCCATTTTTCTATTTTTCAGAATTAACCCCCCCTAACTCCCCCAATTAGAACGGATCCATTCAGGTTATGTCAATCAAGTATCTAGAACTTCTTTATATTTTTCCCACCAAGTATCATCCATATCCCTCCACTCTAAGCGTTTTCCAAGATTTTAGATCCCCCCCCCAACTCTCCTCAATGTCACCGGATCCGGTCGTGATTTAAAGAAGAGCTCTTCCAAATTCACAACCCCCAGCTCCCCAAAAAAAAACGGATATGTTCCAATTATGTCCATTTCGTATCTATAACTTATGCTTATTCTTTCCATCAAGTTTCATCCCGATCTCTCCATTCTAAGCG
This sequence comes from Artemia franciscana, assembly GCF_032884065.1. Taxonomy (NCBI): domain Eukaryota; kingdom Metazoa; phylum Arthropoda; class Branchiopoda; order Anostraca; family Artemiidae; genus Artemia; species Artemia franciscana. Next base: position 9,012,713 of record NC_088878.1, on the reverse strand, counting down.
TTTTCCAAGATTTTCGGCTTCGAAGATTTCTGGTTCCCACCCCCCACCCCCCGAACCCTCTATGTCCCCGGATCCGAATCGAATTGAAAATGGAGCATCTGAGACATAAGATTCTTCTATATATAAAGTTTCGTTAAGATCCGATCACCCATTCGTAAGATAAAGATACCTCAATTTTCACGTTTTCCAAGAATTCCGGTTTCCCCCTCCAACTCCCCCCAATGTCACTGTATCTAGTCGGGATTTCAAATGAGAGTTCTAAAGCACAAGATCCTTCTAAACATCAAATTTCACTAAGATCTGATCACCCGTTCGTTACAAATCCCTCATTTTTTTTTCGAGTCACTGCCCCCCCCAACTCCACCAAAGAGAGCGGATCCGGTCCGGTTATGTCATTCACGTATCTTGGACTTGTGCTTATTCTTCCCACCAAGTTTCATCTTGATCTCTCGCTTTAAGCGTTTTTCAAGATTTCTGGTCCCCCCCCCCCAATGACACTGGATCCAGTCGGGATTTAAAATAACGAATTTGAGTTACGAGGTCCTTCTAAATATGAAATTTCATTGAGATCCGATCACTCCTTCGTAAGTTAAAAATACCTAATTTTTTCAAATTTTCTAGAATTAACCATTCCCCCCCCCCCAACTCCCCCAAAGAGAGCGGATCCGTTCCGCTTATGTCAATCACGTATCTAGAACTTGTGCTTATTTTTCCCACCGAGTTTCATCCCTATCCCTCCACTCTAAGCGTTTTCCAAGATTTTAGGTTCCCCTTCAACTCCGCGAAATATCACCGGATCCGGTCGAGATTTCAAATAAGAGCTCTGAGATACGATATCTTTCCAAGCATCAAATTTCATTGAGATCCGATCACTCCTTCGTAAGTTAAAAATACCTAATTTTTTCGAATTTTTCAAAATTAATCCTCCCCCTAACTCCCCCAAAGAGAGCGGATCCGTTCCGGTTATGTCAATCGCGTATGTAGGACTTGTGCTTATTTTTCCCACCGGGTTTCATCCCGATCCCTCCACTCTAAGCGTTTTCCAAGATTTTAGGCCCCCTCCAACTCCCCCCAATGTCACCGGCTCCAATCGAAATTTCAAATAAGAGCTCTGAGACAATATATTCTTCCAAACCTCAAATTTCATTAATATTCGATCACTCCTTCGTGAGTTAAAAATAACTCATTTTTCTACTTTTTTAGAATTAACCCTCCCCCCAACTCCCCCAAAGAGAGCGGATCCGTTCCGGTTATGTCAATCACATATCTAGGACGTGTGCTTGTTTTCCCACCTAGTTTCATCCCGATCCCTCCACTCAAAGCGTTTTCCAAGATTTTAGGTCCCCCCCCAACTCCCCCCAAAGTCACCAGGTCCGATCAGGATTTAAAATAAGAGCTCTGAGACAAGATATCCTTCCAAACATCAAATTTCATTAAGATCTGATCACTCCTTCGTAAGTTAAAAATAACCCATTTTTTCTAATTTTTCAGAATTAACCCCCCCCCCTCAACTCCCCCAAAGAGAGCGGATCCGTTTCTGTTATACCAATCACGTATCTAGGACTTGTGTTTATTTTTCCCACTAACTTTCATCCTGATCCCTCCACTGTAAGCGTTTTCCAAGATTTTAGGTTCTCCTCCCAATGTCACCAGATCCGGTCGGGATTTAAAATAAGAGCTCTGAGACACGATATCCTCCAAAACATCAAATTTTATTAAGATCCGATCACCCTTTCGTAAGTTAAAAATACCTCATTTTTTCTAATTTTTCCGATTTAACCATCCCCCACTCCCTCCCCCAGATGGTCGAATCGGGGAAAAGACTATTGTTTATTTAAATTTATTTATCTGGTCTGGTTCCTGATACACCTGCCAAATTTCACCGTCCTAGCTTACCAGGAAGTGCCTAAAGTAGCAAAACCGGGACAGACAGACCGATAGACCAACAGAATTTGCGATCGCTATATGTCACTTAGTAGATACCAAGTGCCATAAAAAGAGCTTGTTTTTATTAGCAAACCTAAAAATAATATAACATAAAATATGATTCGCAATGTAGGGATTGACATTTTGTTGTGACTAGATATGCCCCCCCCCCCCTCCGCCAGCAAATTTGAAATGAGGAACACTAACCAAGCATGTTGGTGGGCATACCCAAGACCGTATGAATCAGGTCATGGGCTTCTCTATATCTTTGCATGACATAGGCTAATTCTGGGTCCTCCACAAATTGTACTGGAAGTCTAGTGTCAGGAGAAACGCCCTAGAAAAGAAGACGATATAACTAAAACTAAAAAAATAACTTAAAAAATCTCTGCTTGATAACTGTAATTCTAATGCTTCTTGTGCATCTCCACCACCGAGGATTTATTGAAAGACACCAGCCGAAAGAAGGATGTAGATAGTGCCGTTAATTCACAAATACTTAGGGGAGGGACAAAGTATACTTTCGAAAATTTAGGGTGGTGGCAAATTTGTCGTTAAGAAACAAAATTCAATAAAAATACAAAAAGTCATTTTAACTCTAAATACCCCTCCCCAATGTATTTTTGTCAATATCTATTGAGAGGAGGAGGGCAAAACGTTTTAGGCGGAGCACATTCCCTCTCTTCCCAATTGACACCACTGGATTTAAACGGCCAAGATAATTTTCAGAGGGGGGTTAGCATAGCTAAATGCAGACGGTGGTTTGCATAGCCCTCCTTAAAAATCTTCAAGAGTTTTGAAAAAAAAAATCATTGGTAACCCAGTGCCCAGAACAAGCAAAAATTTAGAGTACATCGCTTGCTTGTAAATAAACATTAATTTTCGCTACATTGCTGATAAATATATATCAATTTTGGCTCTCAAGTTTATGGTACACATGGTGAGTGCTTTGCTTATATATTAGATGAGCAAATCCACTTATCCCCAACGTTTCAAGAGCATTAAAAACTAGGTTAGGGTCATAGATTACAACAATTAAAGCAGTCAAACGGTATGTGATTGACGATATCGACATTAGCCACTTGTCGTATGCTAATGATATTTTGTTATTTTCGGACAATTTAATATCAATGTAGAATGCAATTATTATATTACAATCGCATCTACGGGAGATAGGACTAGAGATTGGATCTATTAAACAGAATTCCTAGTGGTAAATAATAATAGGGATTTCCAGCATTATTCAATTAGGGTGAAATCACCAACTATTTTTAATAAAAGATCTCATTAATTACCTTGGGTTGCCTTTTGATCCGTCAATTAAAGCTACGCGGGAGTTGGGGTCATCGTCTGTATTGGTCTTTAGAACTTATGGCCTACTAGTCAGGGAGAAAGGTCGTTTTGATAAACCAACACTTGCTATAATTTATAATTAAATCTTTGCACCTCATTTATTTTTCATTGCTGCATTTTTGAAGTTTTTAAGTAAAAGAGATACAAAGCGTATCCGCGTGTACTTTTTCCGGTTTTGTAAATATTTTCTTGAAATTCCACTATATTTCAAAAATAGGTATATTATATGAAAATTCGGAATATTTGATATTACTGTTAAAGTGGATCGCCAATACGATAGATTTCTTAGATGATCTAGAGAAAATAGAATAAATTTTCCCCTTAATTGTCTTGTTCAATGGAAAAATAGTTTTGTCGCCAAAGCTTTCATAAAACAGCTATTTAAGCGTTATGTTTTATGAGTGTTTTTCGTGTTATGCACTAATGAGTAATCTTAAGCTATTTATTATGTATTTATGAGTTCTTATGAGTATTATGAGCTACTTATTGTCGTCCTTTTCGTTAGAAGTGTAATTTTATGTTGTTCAGTTTTCTTTTCATTTATTTATACATACATCCATGAAAAGTATAGAGGGCATAAATATAGGTTCTATCACTATCTTAGCTCTATGACTTTCAACCTTGGTTCTACTGCCCTAGCAATGACGCATGGATGTATAGATAGATATATCTATTAACAAATGAACTAACATCATTTTTATACAATCCAAATAAGGGGAGAATTAATGCCAGGTTTGCTTCTCACTCAATTGGACTATCTGTCTTGGCTTTTTCTACAATTAGCCATGACTTGATGCCCACAACTATCCCATTTTAATTCAAAAATCTATTTTTTGATCAAAATAGCAATAAAAAATATAGCTATTTCATTAAACGAATACGAATAAATCATTATTTTTATTATAGAATAGGCTAGATAAGTGTCAGCTTGACTTACGCACCATAGCCCTCGGAAAAAGGAGGGCCGGCCTTTGTAACTGATAACATATTGACTTGGATGGCCATTGTTCTTACTTTGTTTGCAAACTTATTTTTTCATTGTATTTTTACAACACTGATTTCTGTAACAATATTCTGATTTCTGTTAATTATTCAGGTGAAGTAAGAAAATGTTGAAAGAAATCGTATGAAATACACTTTAAGCTGTGAGTATTGGGAATGTAAAATAAGACTCCTTCTTTGCCTAAGCAATGATCTTGAAAGGTGTTTTTAACAAACAACAAGATGAAACTCCACTAGCATAGTACGCAGGACTAGCTCCCAGGTTTCCTCACTATAATCAGCAATTGATATTCAGAAAATTATTTTATGCTTTGTCCACAAAAAAAAGTTTATTTTCTTTAACCAAGGATAAATTTGTCGTGCTAAAGTTGTGCAGCCAATTGGCTATGAGAGGGATAGGAGTCGTTAGAATTATGAATTAGACTTACATATTGAATAATATAAACGAACATAATTTTATCATGATAAATAATAATTGCTACATAAACTGGCATATAAATAAAATTAATAATTTAGAAAAATAATAGAAAAGATATAACGAAGTGTTGCAGTGACTGCTGATATTGAGTAGGAAAAAAATAAAAATAACTCATCCAACCCAATTCGCAAACAGAAATAAATTTTGAGAGCTGTGCAAAACAGAAATATTTCTATAGTTTAGATTAACGCCATCTATTCCCCATTTGGAATACACTCCAATCGACCATAGTTCAATTTATCACCACCATCCGATTTAATCATTATTAATCCTAAAACTTTTACAATTAATCCTTATGACAAAAAACAATCTGATGCAGACTGCATTTACTTTCGAGTTGCAACAGAACCAAAAAACAAATAAAATATAGTCACTGGAATTACTAACACTGGAAAACTAAATTTTCAAAATCAGGCCAGATTTTGAAACCACAAAGTTTACGCTGGAAGTTGATCACTGTTCAACTAAAAAAAAAACAACAAAAAAACAATGAATAAAGTGTGTTTTAATAAGGTTGGGGGGGGGGGGGGGTCTAAACCAAAATCCTTTGGATGATAACATAATCCTCCAATTCGGAAGAATACTTAATTCATAAAAAAAGTACAGCCCATGAGTCTTGTCACCAAGCCCCATTTCAACCATTTGTGGGTGACGCAATTTACAACATAAATGTTAAACATGATATACAGCTAAACCATGTTAAACGTTAGATAACTTACATTCCTATCAAGCCAATTAGCATATTCTCTTCCTAAAGTACCTTCCTTCATGGACCGTAGCTTGTCTAGATCAACCGTGGACGAGTTTATTCGAGGCTGACTCCTAACAATACAAAATATTATCATTTTATTGAAAGAAAAATTAATAAAATATTAAATAAAGAATAAAAAATGAAGATTGCATTTCTCAAATATTAAAAAATAAATAAAAAACATTTATTTGGCTAATTTAAATGCAAGAAGACACTTCTACGTGGACAACAGGAGCTCCAAGCCTGTGTGTACCATCAATTTCCCAATGTGATGTTAGTACCACTTTAGTGTCAGGTACCTAAAATTTCAACAAAAGATGAAGCTATAGGAAACTAATTGCATCCTGGGTCAACCTTAAGACTGAATTAGCTTTAGCTCGTATTATTTTATTTTGAGAATAAGCATAAAAAAACGTTTATCAAATACTTAAAGCTGAAAAATTTGACTTTAAATATAGCCCATAAGCTAGGTCAATCCTACTAAAAGACAAGTTAAGCTCTAAGGCTAGTTTTCTAGGTCTCAGGATCACGTCGACTGAAATCCCAAGACCTTTACGGATTTCTTCATTTTTTTCCTATAAGATGCATTTGCCAGTTTTTCTGTTTTTTGCTAGTCTTCCCTTGGATTGGGGACGTGCCAGGATTAGAATTACTTCATACAAGACTACTTTTGAATCTATACAAATAACATTACTAAAAGCTAAAATCTATTTTAAGTAACAAAATATCCAAATTTCTGAATAAAAAACAGGGATTTACTAAAGTTTTTAAAGTGGTGACAAGTTTTGAAAGCTCAAATTACTCAAAATAGCAAAAATAAGGACATCCCAATTACTTGGAATTATGAATAAAATTGATATAATTCAGGGAGGAAGATCCAGATACTCCACACCCGTCAATGTGCCTAATATACCTGTTTATAATAGTTGAAATAGTAAACAGAACTATAAATAAAGGATTATTTTTGCAAAACAACGAATTTTAAAAAGTTCTGAAAAACGAGAACGTGCTAAAAAGTTCGCTTTAGTTTCACGTTACGTTAATACACGTTTTACTACATCCATATTTTACGAGATAGCGTTTTAACAACCAGAATTCCGTCGCAAGAAGACATCAGACTTACAACTAAAGATGGAATAAAATTCCTAGGAGTAATTTTCGAAATCACCCTGAAATGGGATTCACACATAAAACCTATCCTCCTATAATATTTATCCATATTCTATGAGTTAGCTTTTTAAAAACCATAATTCCGTCGCAAGAAGACGTCGGACTTACAACTAAAGATTAAATAAAAATCTTAGAAGGAATTTTAAAAAGCAACCTGAAATGGGATTCAAATATACAATCTATCTTCCAAAAAAACTTCTTTTTGCCTAACATCATATCACTCTTATCTAATTTTTGTTCGATAGCATTGGCCAATATGGCAGTGGCATCAACTGGGGGGGGGGGAATGTGCCCCTTCTAGATTTTGAAAAATACTTTTATGGGGGCATTGTCATTGAATAACAACTTTTCATTGAAATTTTTGTGAATTGAAGCCACTGTAATTTGGTAAAGAAGTGCCTTATTCTACATACTTTACTAGGGAATTTCAAATCATAAAATACTAGCCTCAGAATTTCTGATCCTTCAGGATGAATACTCATTCTCTCATGCATTCCAAGCAAGGCTTTTGTGCCTGTAGTCTCTCCAAGAATAGCAACCATGTCTGAAAAAAAAATATCCAAAAACTATTGGTTCTTCAAACGAAAGATTTACAATAAAAGGTAATTAAAAAAAATCATGGTAATTTTGAAAAATAGCGGAATAATAAGATATATAAAAATAAAAACACATTTCGATTTGCCATAAAATATTCATTTTAAATATAACAATCAGTTTAAAATCTAGTTCGTTGATAAAGTTAGCCAAACTCTCAAGAGCAGAACAAGTCATAAATTTTAGACTTATACTACATCAGTTCAGCTCTTCATTACATATCTAGATTTGGATGGAAGTCCCACAACGATTCTTGGTATTCCTGTACGTATCCAATTTGTTGAAAAACTTCATTTAAATATATCAGGATTGTTTTGGATGAAAACTTTTCATTTAGGAATATATTAATGCCTTTGTCGAAAAGTTTCTCATAATATTCGATTTTTAACGAAAATACTATTATTCGAACTTATTCGACTCGGTCGAATAAATGTATGAACCCCATGTAAAATGTATTTTTCAAAACTAGAGGAGTAGCAATTAGTCTTTTTTTAAATGGCAAGACAAAAAGACATTTTTTTACGAAAATTATCCCCCAGAATAATATTTCAAAATCTAGGGGGTAGGGGCAGAAATCAAGGTGAAATATGCTCCCCCCCCCCAATTGACATCCCTGTCTGTACATGATAAATAATCTCAAATCTGATATCTATAGGCAACGTTTGAGGGTTTTGGGATATAGTAAAAGGAGAAATGGCTTATTCTTAATTCAACTAAAACATTTAGGAGAATTTAGTAGATTCGGTATATTCGACTAAAAGATTTTTTTTATATTTTATGAACACCATTTTCCCGTAGTTACTCCTCAGAAAAATAATTATAACCAAAAAAAATATTAATTACCAGCTTTGGTTGGTTTAAAAATTATAGTCCAACATCAAAGGAATGTATATGGCCCTTCCTGGAAAGATTTATTTATATGATTTTTAGGCAGCTGCTATACATTCTTTGTATGGACCTAGGGCCTATGTGGCTATTTTGTCCATGCTGTCTGACTATTAAATAGAAAGGCTTAAATATTTTTATGTGCTAGATTTAACTTCAGATTTCTCTATTGCTACAAATCTAGGTACACACCCCCACTCTGGTTGGGTTAAGATGAGCTTTCCGAAAGAGGTTCCACGAGACTCTTCACTCACATTTTGGGAGAGTCCTCCCTATTCCACGTAGGTTAAGCATGGTTATGACTCTTTTAAAATGACAAGAATTTTGCTGGAACTTCTAAATTTTCCTTTTTTCCTTCTTCAAGGGAGAAAATAATCGCAGAGATGAGAACAAAAGCTATACTGAACACATAGTGATAGGAAAGTTTGTACCCACAACCAAAATCACACATGGTGATTGTACCCACAATAATCTAGAGTTGGATTCCAAGTCCCAGGCATATTCCTCAATATTGCCTCCAGTTCCCTAATTTTTTTTTTAGGGGGGGGGGGGGTATTTCAAAAACACTCAAAGGTTCAAACTAGAGCTATTTTCCAGGTAATTCTAACTTTTGCAACCTCGTTAACAGTAAAACTACAAAGAAAATAAATTGTGTCATTCCACAATTGAATGAAACGTAAGACAAGAAGATTACAATTATTATTAAAAGGAAAAAAAACAAAAACCAAGAAAAATGAAAAATTTAAATAGAAATAATCAACTATAAATGCTACTAGTACTACTACTAACAACTCACCACAGCACCAAGCAACTAGAGGCCAATACAGACACGCACGCTCCTTCTCCATCCTAATTTATTCAAAGCCTCTTTACACCCTCCCAGGAAGTTTTCATTTCTTTCAAATCCTTCTTTATGACATCCTTCCACTCCAACCACAGACGACCTGCTTTCCGTTTAGCCCTAGATGGTTAGCCGAAAAGGACAATCTTTGGCAATTTATCATCATTCATCCACAGAACGTGCTCTAGCCATCTCAACCTTTCTCTCATTATAGCCTTAGAAAGTGGGATTCCGCCACACTTTTCATACACCTTACTGTTTGAAGTACTGTCAGTCAGTCGGGTACCTAGAACAATCCGTAGGCAATTTCTCTAGAAAACATCTAGGAGATCTTCACCTGCTTTTTGGAGCGCCCATGCCGTTCTCGACAAGCATCATCAGTGTAGCTTCTTCCAACATTCTAATCTTGGTTTGCACACTTACCTTCGTATTCGTTCAAACTTTTTTAACTGTGAAAAACACCCGAGCCTTGAATATTCTACTTTTAACATCTTCACTGCTCCCACCGTCTTTACTAATAATGCTACCAAAGTAAGTGAAGCTGCCAATCTGATCAATCTTTTTGTTACCCAACGTCACCTTTTCATTTTCACTTATTCCAAGCCTTATTGACTTAGTCTTTGTAACATTTATTTTCAAACTATTCTAGCACACCGAACTCACAAAACCTCTAAAAATTCGTTCATTTTGCTCTTACTTTCATCTAGGACGCTTAAATTGTCAGCACAATTTAAATCAAAATGAGTTTTTCCTCCACTATGGTCACCTATTGCCTTTCATGTGCTTTTTAAAATAAAATCCATCAAGATGATCCATATAAAGGGGGATAGAACACAACCCTGCTTAACTCCGGATTTAATACAAAACCAGCTGCTGACCTCATTTCCTACCAATTCTCGTAAATAGCACTCCTCACTTTAACGTATTTGTCAGCCATACCATACAAGAATAAGACCTTTGCTAAAGCTCTTCTATCAACAGAAACGAACGCTTGCACATAATCTATAAAACTAGGGATCCTAGATGTTTGATAACTCAGGCACTTCTCAATTATTAGCCTAAGAGTAGAAATTTGGTCCACACGTCCTATACCTTTTCTAAAACCGCACTATTTTCCTCTCAAAACCTTGTCTATAACACCTCTCAGTCTAAAAAGTATCATATTATTATTATGTACATTGCCACCTACAGGGGCCAGAACAATCCCTCGATAACTACCACACTCCCTCTTATCACCTTATATACAGTGGCTTGATTAAGGTTTTTCTAAAATCGCTAGGTACTTCCTTTTTTCCAAAAATCATATCCGTAATCTTCAGCAGGTTATTTCTAACCTCAAAGCCGTCATATTTAAGAAACTCATTTACCACACTATCAGCATCTGGAACCTAATTATTTTTTAATCGTTTTAGTACTTTCGCTAATTCTTCCTCACAAAACAAATCTTCCTTCACATCCAAGGTATCACAGACTTTTTCATTTCCTCTATATCTTTTCCTGCAATTCTATCTCAGTTTAGCACATTCTCAAAATGTTCTGCCTAATTTAACTCTTTCTTTATCACTATTTGTGGTCCCATTCCTATCTTTAACTGGGAAAAGTTCGGATTGATTATGCCCTCTTGATCTTACGTCTTGTCGCAGTTGTCTTCCTATAAAGGATCCTCCCACAATGACTTTCTGCATCATCATGCAATTTAACCATTACTAGGAGATGGTTTGTAATTCACGGGGCGTGTGTACACGCTGGTGGGCCCCTTTGAGTATACATATGAGGGCCCTTCTTCCTCTTCAACCTGTATTTACTGCCCCAGTTTCTATTACGGACCAATTTCTATTCTGTTCCTCAATATGATCTAACATTGGTAAGGATATAAGATGCATTTTGACCATATACACCATTGTTTCTCAAAACCAAAAGATAAGTTCCTCAAAACGATCTAACATTGCTAAGGATATCAGATGGATTTGGACCATATTCATCCAATAAATGAAACTATAAATCAAAAATAGAAATAATTAAATGGAAAACTTATAATTACCAGCCCTTGTTGGGTCCAACAATGCAGCAATGGCTGAGCCAATCGACAGGATCCCTCGTTGTAACGTAGACAAACTAATATAACTTTCAGATGGTTTGTATTTTTCTTCTGTGTTTTTCTCTGAAAAGTTGTTGTTTTGACTGTCTGTACTTGCTCTCAGTTGGCTACTAGCTGCATGTCGGTACCCTTTTAAACTGCGCAAGTGATATCTTAACTAGAAAAACAGAACGCTCAAATAGTCTCTACTGGAAAAAAGAGCATACAAGTAAAAAAAAAATCTTAAAGTATTCCAGTGTATGTCATAACCCTCTCGTTTGGACCCAGCATGTTTTACATAGCCCTAACCAGATTATACATTTCTCGAAGTGGCTGATCCCAGCATCAACAAAAATCAGCTCCCTCGGGGTGGCGAACGTGGTCCAGATTCCTCACGGTTATTTTAAAAAGACAACTACCCAGTTACCACTGCATTTGTGTACTGTTAAGGTTTTAGAAACAGTGCCAAATGTCTCAAATTTGAACCAACAGTTCATAAAACGAACGATGGAACAGTATTGCCTAAAGAGCCAAATATGGCCCTAGACTATCTGCAGAATTTGCTTTAAAAAAAACCCTTTATCTGAAATTATCCTCGTGTCATTTATCAGGATCAAAAGAAACTGGAAGGAACCCAGCTATCCTCCTGTGCCCTATTTTGCTACCCTTTCCATAGAACCTTCCGTGACATTGGGTGAGAATTTGAGATACCCAAATAGTTCAAAATAATCAACAGACTCAGTAAATATGCCTCTAAGACTGATACAACTTTCACAACCTCTGGGGCACAGGCTGTTAATTATACACATAAATTGTATACATCATACATGTAAATTGTAAATTATACAATGGAAAAAGGGTTTGGAGGGCAAGCTTGATCTTAGGTGTCTGCATTGTTCAAAAACCTTCAGGGGCTTTCACGTTTAGCACGAAAATTTTAGTTCACTAAGGTGCAAGATGAATTGCATCTAAAAACACAGAACTAAAAGAAAAATGTGGATTTTTTTTAGGTATAACTTTGGTCTTCGTTTTCATAAAAAACACAATTTTATTAGATGACTAATGGGTACAATGCTCAATCAGGAAAACCCCACAAACAAGAAAATTTCCTGACTAGGAAAACCATATATTCTTAATACAGATAAAAAACAAAGAAAGGAAACAAAGAAAGAAAATCTTTGGATTTTGTTTGTTCTTCTAAAAGCCTAATGACCTTCCAGGTACTTTCACAAAATTATATTCCAGGTACTCACAAAATTATGTAAATTTAAATACTCCAAGTCTGGAAAAAATGTGTTCAGTTAGTGAGAATTAATTTGTTACCCATGTAGCAAACTATTTGCTCTGTCCAGCACCATGCACAGTGAAGTAGTCAAGTTCATACCCATAACACAGGTTACGCTTAACAACCTTTCCCTTCAATGCCAACCAACCCCTCAACGCCACATCTAGAGCAAAGATAGGTGGGTGGACCAAAGCTTCTCTCACATACACAAATATTACTAGAATTACAATCAAAAACATTATTTCAAATAATATAGCTACACCTTTAAGCGAATGTTAAGGTTCATTGCATCATGGCAGTACTATAAATTTTACTGTGTCAAAGCCATTGATTAAAACACATCTAAACACTTTTTACAACACATTTTTTCATCCTCAGCTACTATGTTTCAAATATTGCCCTTTACTAGGTTGGAACCATTTGCAAAAATGCTGATTCTAAGATAAGATTATTTAAAAAAAAAACTTAAGCTAAATTAATTATTAAAATTATTAATTTTTAAATTAAATTAAAATTCAAATTTAAAAGAGGTACATAAAACCAAAGACGAGCAGAAATAAAGCCAAATAATTATTTAAAGTGTAGAATTACCATAAATAATCTTTCAGTATCTAAATGAGACCCAAAATGAGAAGAAATTGCAATAAATGGCTAAGTCAAACTCAAAACAAGCAGACCCTACCCAACAGAAAAATAGAGATAATGCCCCCTTTGTCTTCTAAAGACCAGAAAATAAGATGCACTTTAATGAAAACAATTTTTATTTGGAGCTATGTGTTTTCATTTTTCGGTATCTAATTAATCTAATTAATCTTTCAGTATCTAAATGAGACCCAAAATGAGAAGAAATTGTAATAAATGACTAAGTCAAACTCAAAACAAGCAGACCCTACCCAACAGAAAAATAGAGCTAATGCCCCCTTTGCCTTCTAAAGACCAGAAAATAAGATGCACTTTAAAGAAAACAATTTTTATTTGGAGCTACGTGTTTTCATTTTTCGTAACACGCACAAAAAAAAGGATTACTTGAGAGAACACGTGAATGCTGATTGACAGTTCCATATATACTGATATTCATTCCTAAGAGTCTTAATAATCTTGGATTTAATAAAATTTTAAAAAGCAAAACGTTTAAAATTTATTTTTATTATGTGTAATTTAATTTGTGTAATGTATTTTTAAATTTATTGTATTTATAAATTTATTTATTTAAATTAAATTTTTATTTTATTTAAATTTATTTATAAAAATGTATTTATTTTAATTATTTATTGTAATTTCAGCTAGTTTTGGGCTTAATTTGTTTATTGATAATGATTTATTGTGGTTCTACACCTGGAAAATAATATGACTTTAATTCTGTTCATCTTTGGTTTAATGTAGCCTAGCTATTTCTTTATTTTTGAATCATTTTTTAATTGTTTTCTTTTCATTATTTTTGTTTGTTTTTAATTTACAGAGTCTGTTCATTGGTTAAGAAGCGAATATTTTGAATCTTTTTGGTTTTTCTCTATAAGAATCAAATTTTAGCTTACTATTTATATTTTAGTTACTTTTTTATAATAGTTGGGATAAAATGCTTTAGATTGAAGGGTATGGGAAAATATTTCAATATACAGGTGAAAATCTGCCTAATCTTTGGGGTTCTATCGGGTTGCCAGAACTTTAACCTCTGTCATTTTACAATCTTACGACAGACAACTATTAATTAACTATGCCCCTTCGTATACCCTGAAATTTTCAAATTAATTCCCTTAACCTTCCTGGAATATTGCAGATAACCCTTACTGACAACCTTGGATGCACATAGTGCATTTTGATTTAGTTCAATTTCTCACTCAAAAAGCCTTGTCATTTTTAACTTAGTACCCTATGGTGTTCTTTAGACATTGGAGATATGCCCTCTGGTCGAAAATTAGATGCCCATAGTTTCTTTTGATTTAGTTTAACATCCCAAAACATACTCTAAAGTTCTAGCGTAATATCCTGAGTTTTTCCTTGGATATTGGCCAGACACCCTTTTGACAGTTTGGATGAACATAGTTTATTTTTATTTAGTTTTACATCCCCCTCAACTTTCTAATAAAGTTTCAATTTGAAATCCTATTCCATTCCTGAGATATAGCATCTTTTCCATTTTGAAAACCTGGATACAGTTAAACTCTTGTCATTTACATCAATAGAAGTAATAGAAGTGGCAGCAGCAGTAGTAGTTGTGCCAGTATTAGCAGTCACAAGTATTCATAGTAACAGTTACAAGTAGTCACAGTCTTATGTAGCTGCAGTTGTAGTTACACGCAGTTAGAGTAGCAGTCACAAGGTTCCTCTTAATTCCATTAGCCATTCCAGATATATTCCGTTAACGCCTTTTCGACATCCAGAATTTGTTAAACATTGCCCTCAGCATGCTGTGATTCCACTTAATACCTTTATCTATTCCCAAAATATCCCAAATACACCCTTATGACAAACTTGAAAGAATTTTCTATCTTTTGATTTAGTTCAACATCCACAATAACATACTCTGAAACTTCTAACATCACACCCTTAGCTGTTCTTGCAATAACGCACAGGATCTTTTGACCATCTAGGTGCAAGGAGCACATTTCAGTTTAGTTTTACACCCTCATCATCCTCCTCTAAAAAAATAAAACTTAATGGCCCGTTCTATTCCTGAGATGTTGTATCTATGTAATTTTGACAACCTTGATGCACTTAAACCCTTTTGATTTCGTACGACAGAAGCAGCAGCACCAGAAGTGGCAGTAGTGATAGTATTAGGCCTGAAAGTTTCAACTTAATACCATCAGCCATTCTTGAAGTGTGGCTAATACATCATTTCAACTATCTACATCACATAGTCCCTTTGTATTTAGTTTCATAGCAACATAAGCTTTTGCAAAAGTTTCTACTTTATACCCTATTCCAGTCCTAAAATATCTTCCAGTGCCATTTGGACAATCTTGATGCACTTAAACCCTTTTGATTTCGTACGACAGAAGCAGCAGCACCAGGGGTGGCAGTAGTAATAGCTGAAATAGTATTAATTTTAGCAGAAGTAGTTTTATATAGTGACATTTTGATTAGCACTACATCCCCTGATAGTTTGGACTTAATAAGCTCTAAGCTCTGTCTTATATGTTCCTGATACACCCTTTTGATAACCTGTATGCAAATAGTGCGCTTTGATTTAGTCCAAGAACCCTCTCAATAATCCCTGAAATTTTCATATTAACACAGTTAGCTTTCGTAATAGCAAAACTACCAACATAAACAGTACTACTACTAGCAGTATAGCAATCACGAATACATGGGGGGCCTCCCCCAAGGAATTTTTTAAGAATACTCACTAAATTAGACTATTGAGTACTATATACAAGAATCAAGGAATTAAAAAAGTCGATCCTTTAGAAATAAAATCAATAAAATGAATCAATGCAATAAACTTTTTTAAAGATGGTATGTGCTATAAATGCAAGACTAAACGTCTCTGTGCCGTTAGGGAGAGCCCAAGGGAACGCAGACCCAAGATAAGAAGGTTGGACAGTGACAGTGCTGTGGCTTGATAAGCATCACTGCTAGGCATCACTTATCACTGCTTATCAAAGACACAGATGAAGTGTATGTAATACATATGTCCAAATGTATTAATTCTATTTCCATCACTGAACTTGAAAATGATCAAGACTCCTTTATCAACGCTATAAATATTTACCTCATTGCTAGCAGCCACACAGCATTATATGAGGTACCCTGACAATGATGCCAATTCATCAGCCAGCGTCTTTCAAGCGTCACATTGATTTGATTAAAATGAAGATATGCAGGAGTCTCGGTATTTTAAGGAAACTCAAACATATTTTCCCTGGATCAATTTTGGAAATCCTTTTTCACTCCTTGATCCGATCTTACGTTTCCTACTGTCCAATAGTATGGATGTCAACCTTTCCTTCACTGTTAAAACCACTTTCTAAGGTTTATAATAAAGCTAGAAACCTCATTAAGGAAACTAACCGTTCAAGAGTTATCCCATTACTTGATCTCGAGTCACTGTATATTCTTTCGTGTGCATGTTTTGCGTTTTCTCAGCTTCATGGTGACCTCCCCCGTCCCCTAATTGTTCAGCCATCTTTCACCTCTGATCAGAATAATTATAATCTTCGCAATACCGAAAATCATATTCAAGTTCCTTTTACTCCTTGTGTAAGGTCAGACTTTAATCCTTTAATTGCGAGTTATATTGTATGGAATAAGTTGCCCGAATCAGCTCGAAGGTGCCACTTCAAAAAAATTATTAAAAATTCATTGGCTTCTTAGAAATTATTTTATCTCTTTTTATATGTGTATATGTGTGTATGAATGCATATATATTTCCTTATTATTTCATTGGAGTCTATTTTATCTACAGATCTACATAATTAATTTAGTCTATTCAATCTATTAGTCTATTTAGTTTTGTTTTCTATAGTTTTTCATTTTATTTATATTTTCCTCTCTTCTCCTTTTTGCTCTTCTCTCTGTGAGTAAGTGATTATTTTTCTTTCTTCTCTGAGTAAGTGGCTCGTTCATTTTCCCCTTTTTTACAGGCCAAAGAGCCTTTGGGGAAATAGTAAAATGTAATATTGTATGTGTGTTATAAGAATAAATCTTATCTTATCTTAGCAATCTAATATCTGCCTCATTTGGTGGCAATGAAATACCATAGAGTTGTGATGAAGGTATCGGCTCGTCATCTATTATAAGGGTCAATGTTATATCTTTCTTTATGCCAAATGGCTTTGCATCCTACTGTAAAAAGATCTAAGAATCATGTGTCAACTCACACCAATCAGGATAGATAGATGGATAGAGAGATAACTTTTTATTTGCAACATTTACATAAATAAATATGACAAACCAGTGCACATGCCTGATGGCATACTTAAGCACTGACAATATTACAATTTTACTTACAGTACAAAAATAAAAACAAGCACTGACTGTGTTACATACTTTAGCTCTGACACAATAAAAATAAAAATAAATCAAGCCAAAGTAAATGCAAGCCTACAGCATCAACATAAATATACAAAAAATAAACAAAACAAAAAATTCCCCACAATGGATTAAACACAAATCACCTAATCATTTGTTATTTATGTCAATAGTTAAGTGAGGGTATTTCACATCTTTCTTGACATGAGACCTGGTTATACTTCTTTTTTTTTCTCACACGTGGAACCTGTTGCAGGACACCATAAGGCCAACTATCCTTTCTAGCGTACCTCAACGAGGTCCTTTGAGCAGTAATATTCTCTGAAAGATGAATTCAGGAGCCTTGTCGATACGATTTTATTGTCAAATAAAAACATATCGTTACATGAAGAAAAAGATGACTTTGTACAGCCATGAAATCACTTTTGCTTAATTGGGAAAGAACAAAAATTAGAAATTATTTCTAATATTAAATCAATCAATCTCAATCTAATTCAAAGGTATACTTACCAAGAAACCCCACACGCAGCACGGCTTTAAATTGATTAATGGGCAATACTTTGATACTTGGAACAAGCTTATTCCATAGCTTAGCCCCTCTAAAAATAAATGAAAAACCAGTCCTACTTGAAACTAGGCGAGGAACCTCAATATCTCCACTTGTTCGAGTTCTGTGATCATGAATATTAGATCTATCCCGAAGATCTCTTTTTAATCTTGACAAATTAAAAAGAGTAATTAAATTGCATGCAAAATGAAAAAAATACAGTAAATTTTGATTGACAAGGATTCCTGGCAAAGGGATCAATTAATCGATAACTTAATTAGTTATTATGCATTTAATATTAAAAAATCAAACTCAAACCAAAATTACAGAAAGATTTATTGCTTCCGTAGATTATAGCAGATGTAGACTCGTCTTACCACGTTTTGATTTAATAACGGCCATGTAAAATGTACCTTTTTCATAACAGGACAATTCTCCCCCTTAAATTCAGATCCCTTATATGTTCAGACACTTAAAAAGATAGGATAGCAAAAGAAAAACAAAATTTAAACTTAACTATCCAGCGTAAAATTGACTCTCTTTATTTTTAGTTTCCTATTCAGCTAAATAAAATGAAAAAGTTCAAAAAAATTCGTCACAAGAGAATCTTATCAAATAGTTTGTGATAAAGAATTGGGAGTAAAAAGTGACTTTGGCCAATATTCACCAAAATAAAAAATGGGAATGTCTTGACAATTGTTAAACCGGCAGTATTGGCTTTTTACGCTGATTCTACATACATAAATTCTTTCAGTTTATTATTACCCACACAAAACATCTGAGAAAATTTGCCAGATTTTTGAAAAAAGGGAAAACATCCCCCCCCCCCAACAGCAAGTGATCTTATTGAAAATCCTTTTATTAGATACATCATATCAGAGAACCCTACCGTAGAGGTTCCAACCTGCAATCTTCCTGACATTTTTTTTTAAAAGAACATTGTTGATGCATGTTTATTTGTTTTTTTATGTATGAATGAGGGAGCTCATTGATACATAAATTTAGAGCTCTTTTTTAAGTGACCACACAGATTGGGGCTGGGTAAAGTCTTGTTTTCTGCCATTTTAGGGCACCAAATTACAACTTTACCCCAAAGAGGACTAATTTGCAATCAATTTAAAATTCTGAGAAGCTAATTGATCTAAAAGTATCAATAACTATACTTTAGGCTTCCCAGTTGCAAAAGAAGTAATATCACATGGTGGCAGTGCTGGATTCAACCAAGTTGATCCACTTTATTTGTAATGAAATTAGGCTACGTTCGGTCATCTGCATTTGCATATCAGCTATAATGAGGGGGAGGGGCGGTGGAGGTGAGTCATTATTTAAGTTGGGGTGGAGTAGATTAATAAAAAAGTACATTTTAATGGAAAAACTGCTTACTCCTCATGAGGCTTCAGATAAATGTTGAAAGAGATAGGGGCGAACAGGAATTAACTGCTAAAAAGTTACATTTCCTTATCTGCCAGCACAGAGGTGAAAAATTAAAGGCAGGTCATCTTCAACCCAGCCAGGAAATTTGTTTGGGGTGGCAAATACTGCTAAGAACTTAGTTTTCAGTAATTTTACATGGAAATATTTCCCTTTTTCTATTTATATAGAGTACTTCAATGTATTTAAATAAATGTATGTAATGTATTTATAAATAAGAAAATACTATTGTAGAGGTTGTGATGGCTTCAGTTATGTAGAAGATCAAAAGTCTCCCGGAATTTCCATCCATACAAACAATAATACTCATTTTCATCCAACCAAAATTCTTTAGTAGTAAAATTAACAAGGAATTTTTACAAATGCTATCCATTGCCAATTTTTTATTGGCTTGAAAATTTATTCAAATTTTATCCAGAATTGAAATTGCAAATTGAAACTACTACTACTACTACTACTACTAATAACTCACTGCAGCACCAAGCCGCCTGAGGCCAACACAGCTACGCACGCTCCTCCTCCAACCTAATCTATTTAAAGCCTCCCTCTTTACACCCTCCCAGGAAGTTCCCATTTCCTTTAAATCCTTATTTATGACATCCTCCCAACCCAGACAAGGACGACCTGCTTTCCGTGTAGCCCCAGACGGTTGGCCAAAAAGGACAATCTTCGGTAATCTGTCATCCTTCATCCGTAGAACGTGGCCTAGCCATCTTTCATTATAGCCCCAGAAAGCGGGATTGAACCACACTTTTCGATTTTGAAACATAGGATGGCATTAATCAATGTACAATTATTAGTTTACACATTTTAAAAGCGATTAACTAGGGATATAAGGAACTGGTGCCTCAAATTATATCTTGGTTAGCCCTGGGCATGATTTAGAAAACAATAAGAAATTAAATAAAAATGGAGCTTTTCACCTGAAAGCAACGAACAGATTTGAAACCTATTTGAATAGATTATTCTTTGTATAAAGGGGGCTGTCTCCCCCATAGCTCCTTACTGTAAAGTTTGGCTTTTGTCCAAATTTTTAAAGAAAATTTGAAATTGGAAAAAAAAAGATTTTTTAAAGCACTAAAACCCCACATTTAATGAGCAAGGTGCTCAGAAGGGGACAGTCTCCTTATACACACAGTAATTTCAATATATTTTAAGTTTTAAACTTGCTCCTTACTTTAGTTGAAAAACCTTTTCTATTAGTTTAATTACATATTATGAAACTCCAAAGCTTTACGAATACAATGCTTTTGGTAATGCAGATAAATCTATCAATATTTCAATGATCTCTGCTTGGATTTTGACGGGTAATCAAACATTTTGTGGTAACAAACTATAAGTAAGGATTGATCTGGCTCAATAGTAACTGAAACTCCAAAAAACGGATATCAATTATCCATTTACTGAAACCAACAGACATATCAAAAGCATTGGCTTATTCTGCTGATTTCAGATATATAAGTTTCTTTAAGTTTAGTCTTACACATCAAAAGCTAAGAGCCTAAGAAAATTTGTCTCATTTTCAAAAAAAGGGAGAAAGACCTTCTACAAGTCATTGAATTTTAATGAAAATCACACCATCAGATTCAGCCTATCGAGGAATCCTACTGTGGGGGCTTTAAGCTCATATCTGAAAATGCGGAATTTTGTTAATTTTGTCAGAAGAAAGACCACAGAAATATGTTTATTTGATTTTTTCCCAGGGTGATTGTATTGACCCAGTGGGTCCAGAACGTTGGGAGAGACTCATTCTAACGTAAATGAAAAGTTCTAGTGCCCTTTTTAAGTGACAAAAATGGGAGGGCAACTAGGCCCTCCCATGCCACTTTTTTCCCAAAACGGTCCAATCAAAATTTTGAGATAGCTTCCTGATTCAGCATAATTGAAAGGCCCAATAACTCTATATTTGGAGATAAAATGACTCCCTACAGCCCCTGGTGAAATGTTTTTAAGTTATAAAGTATGCCCATTGTTTATGTATAATATTTGTTATTGGGAAGTATGCATACATTTTTTAGGTGAGGAGGGAAGGATGATTTTTTTGCTCGGAGGATTTTGCAAGGGGAGAATTTTCCATGGAGAGGAAAGCTTTCAGGGGTTGAAATTTTCAAGGGAAATTTTATACTGTGTTAATTTCCGAGAATTCCTACACAAAATTTCTTAATATGTCTTGTTTTCTTTTTACCAATTCAATTTTACGTGTCGAGGTGTTAAACGTAATTGTAGAGGATAAATTTTGTCCAGAATTGAATTTTCCAGATGTTATTTCTGAGGGGTGGGGAATCTTTATGTGGAGGTGGAGCCAGATATCTTGGTATTATTTAGAGAACAATCAGATATTAAATTTAAAAAAGTTTTTCAACTGAAAATAACAAGCAACATTATAACTTAAATAAACAGAAATTATTATGTGTATGAGGGGGATTACTCCCTCCTCAGCATCTCACTCTTTGTGCTAAAATCTAAATTTTTCTCAATTCTTTAAAAACAACTCCTAAAACAAAGGGGTGTTTAATTAGAACAATAAGTAACTTTTTTAACAGTGCTGAAACATTGTAGTACAAAGACTTAGGTGTTGAACAAGGGGCAACCCCCTCATATCTATATATATAAAAATAAGTTGTTTGTTTGTGTGTTGACTGACGTCATGTTTGTGTGTCGACTGACGTCATTATAAGGATTGAGCATTATGCCGTCATGAAGTTGTTTGTCGACTTATGTTATGTTTGTCGACTGACGAAATTACAGACCGGGACACCAGGACACAAATGACGACCGGAACACCGGGACACAGGGAATATAAATGACGACCGGGACACTCAAAGAGAAATTGCAGACTGGGACACTGGGACACAAATAACAACCAGGACACAGGGAATATAAATGACGACCGGGACACAGGGACACAACTACAACGAGGACGCCTGGGGGCACAGAGGGGATATATAAATGACGACTGGGGCACAGGGAATGTTCAATTAGCAATCACCATCAACAAAGTTCAAGGGCAATCATTAGAATAATGAGGTATAGATCTGAATACGGATTGTTTTTCCCATGGACAATTATATGTTGCATGTTCAAGAGTTGGTAAACCTGACAATCTATTTATATGTGCAGACAATGGGACAGCAAAGAATGTTGTATATTTGCAAGATAAAAGTATATAAGGGACACAAATGACGACTGGGACACCGGGAATATAAATGACGACCGAGATACAGGGAATATAAATGATGACCGGGACACAGAGACACAACTACAAAGGGGACGCCGGAGGGAACAGGGGGGATACATAAATGACAACGAGGACACAGGGAATGTTCAATTAGCAATCACCATCAACAAAGCTCAAGGGAAATCATTAGAATAATAAGGTATAGATCTGAATACAGATTGTTTTTCCCATGGACAATTATATGTTGCATGTTCAAGAGTTGGTAAACCTGACAATATATTTATATACACAGACAATGGGACAGCAAAGAATGTTGTATATTTGCAAGTTTTACGTAGTTAAAAACATATATATATATATATATATATATATATATATATATATATATATATATATATATATATATATATATATATATATATATATATATTCACAGGTGGGACACAGGAACACAACTACAATGGCGCGTAACGGCATATGCGCGCGGGGGGCACGAAGCGCCCCCACCAACTAGGTGTTGGGGTGGCGCGAAGCGCCACCCCAATAGCTAGGACGTAATAATTTCTGTTCGTTTTAAGTTTTAATATTGGTCCTTACTTTCAGTTGAAAAAACTTGTTTTTTTTTAATGAAGCAAATATTTTTCTAAAGGCAATGGAAAAACTATGTCAATTAAAGTAAAAGTATATAAAAATGAAAAAGCAAGTAATAAAAAAAAAACATACAAAACAATAGCCTACTTACAAAAACTAAGATATAAACTCCCAGCATTCACTTCTGTTGAGCAATACCAAAATATTGGACAGATATTTTTTTTCTAACAATATTGACAGTTTAATGCCTTTAGACTCAGTGTTTGCAAAAAGTAACACATTATCAAAGTAGTTTGTTCAAAGTAAAACATTAAAACGAAAAATTAAGAAAATCAAATAAAAAATTTTAATTTAATTTGAATAGAAAAACAATATATTCTAGGCTATTATACTTCATAACTGTAAAAAAATAAATCTTTTTCAAAGCAACAAGTAGATAAATACAATCGCTCCTTGAAAAAAAAAATGATAATAAAACACAAAAAACATATCCATTCAGGGGGTAAATACAGAAATTTCCAGCATTCCATTGAGAGGAAATATTTTTGATTATAGTGGCTTTATGTATCAGCTCATGGTTACTCTTGCATTGCAAGCAAAAGTTGAAAGCGTTTTTAGAGAAATTGCCCTTTATTAAGTTGTTTTCTTTGTGTTTTCATTAATTATATGAACTTTCTTGTGTACTTATAACTGCACTAATTACTAATAAAAAAATAATATTCAGGACCACTGTAGAAAGCTGATTCTCTGATTTAACATTATCAATAATTATGCTCTTATAGTTTTTTTGTTGACAAGGATTGTTATTTACTTACCATTCATTGCTATGAACAATTTGATTTTTTTTTGTTACTCCAACCAAATCATATAGAAAAAAATATTTGTGAAAAACTGAAAAAAGGTCACGCAGTCACAAATTAGAACTTATATTTTCCTTACTAAGGGTCAAAATCTATTGGCAGGCAGCCAACAATGAGGCAATACACATTTTTTTTCCATGGATTATCCCTATCCTGCTCTATTTCTTTAGAGCATTTCTTCTAGTCATAAACAATGCTGAATATTTCAAATGCACTGATAGTCAAAGGTGGATCCTAATCTTGAACAAACATTTAAAGCTTGAACCCAATCCTGGAAAGTGCTGTCCAATTTTGGGTATATGAAAGGTCTTAAACTGAACTGCCCAGCCATGACAAAAAACAATAATGAGAGGAAATCTCAATGAAAAACAACAAAAGAGATTGCAGCTAGTAGAGAGAATAGATTTAAAACTAAAACAGTGTGGATATTTTGCCTGTAAGTACACAAGGTGTCTTCAGCAAAGAAGAAACAAAGATAAAAATCCAAAAAATTACAAAACTAAAATAAACTAAAAACACATAAAACCACCACTACTGTTAATAAAATAATATATAATTATTGCAACTGATTCCTGTAGGTCACAGAAGCTAATAGAGTTACTTCAATGAGAGCACCAAAGCAACTGAATAGAAAAGTATAAAATGGAAATGAAGTTTGTTATTCTGTTACAATAAAATCCAATTTTTAGCTAATATTGAAGCAATTCTTCTTGGTCCGGTATGTAATCTAGTCTCCTTGTGATCTTGTAAAATCCTAATTCCCTTTTTAAATAATGGTTCATATTCATCAATATTTAAATTTCCTGCATCTCTGTTCACTACAATATTGGCATACATATATTTTTTTATTTCTATAAATCTTTCTGATCTTTCAATAAACAGAGATACAGGAAATTTAAATATTGATGTAATTTATAATGTTCTTTTGAAAAATAAACCATTAGTTATACAGGGAATTGAGATTTTACAAAATTACCAGGGGACTAGATTACCTACCAGACCAAGAAGAATTTCATACATATTAGCAAATAATAGGATTATTTTGCAACAGAAAAATTAACTTCTTTTCAGTGTTTATACTTTTTTACTCAGTTGCCTTGGTGTTCTCACCAAAGTAACTCTATTAGCTTCTGTAAATCGGTTGTGACAATTGTTTGACATTTTATTTATATTGGTTGTGGTTTTAATTGTTTATAATTTATTTTAGTTTTTTAATCTTTTCATTTGTTATTTTGTTTCTTCTGTGCTGAAGATGCCTTGTTTATATATAGGCCGAATATCCAAATTGTTTGATTTTTCATCTTTTCTCTCTGCTGGCTGAAGTCTTGTTTGCTGTTTTGCATTGATTTTTTCTCTCTTTTTTGTGTTTTTAATTTTTGGCAGATCTTGTAGCAAAGGAAAATAATTGCATTTCAATAGGCTGTGGGGGTAGACTAGATTTATTTTTTTATAAATATAAATGCTGAAAAAAAAGCTTTCCAAGATTATGGTCAGCCAATCTCAACTAGCTTAGTCCTTACTATAAACCAATTAGAACTGGCTTAAACCATTTACAATATGTCCAAGATTAGGAGCCTGTCATTCATGTGTAGAAAAGGCACATCCTGATCCAGATATTTGTTCAGGGTTAGGAACTGTCTAAATGCTGGGGATTTTACCATAAATACATAAAAGATTCTATAACTGAGGTAAGGGCAAGATGACACACTAATCAATACCTATTTTTACTCTTTTCTAAAAATCATAATTGTTTCACTTACAACTCTAATTTAAAGCCCTTTAACGGAACCTAAAGTGACACCTAATTCCTTGTTTTTGGCACAAGAAACATGTTAAGAATAGTGGTTAAGAAAATATCAAACAAACATGCTAGAAACCAATTCTAGTAAAGTCATATATCCAAAACACACTAATTAAAAAGGATTAAACTCAACAAGCTTAACTTTTAATAAATCTTTCAGTATTCTGCTGCCAGTTTACGAAAATATATGAAATATAAAATATATAAAAATATAAAAATATAAAATATATATAAAAATATATAAAATATAAAAATATATGAAAATCATTTGTTTTCTCTGTGAATGGTGTCTTTAGACCAATCAATAATAATTAAGACTAGCCTAAGCCTATATCTGGTTGTAAAAGAATTTCAGATCTGGATATCATATATTATTAGAAAATGATTTAGATATTGTGTTTAGGCTAGCTTAACAATGAAACTAAAAACTAAAGATAATGTGCCAAATATGACTAATCAGATCATATTGTAAATTATAAAGCAGCAATTAAATTATTTAAGCATTTTTTAGTCTTGTATAGCCCAAATCCTAGGGCTATATTTGGGACCATAAGAAGAAGGGTGTATTGGGGGGCAAAATGATTAGGCTATTTTTCTATATTTGGAAAGAGGGTAAAATTCTAGTTGATTGACTTTTGGCTATCTCAAAAAAGGGGTTAGGTTAGGAAAATGAAACTTTCAGAGATGGTCTTAAGGCTAAAGTATGTCCTGGGAAGTTATTAAGAAGTACCCACATCTACTCCTTCTCCCTCTAGAGGTCCCTGAAATTTGCCTACATGACAGGTCTATATCTATTGAAATTTTGACAAAACAACATTTTACTTTAATTTTCAGTTACCAGCTGCCATTTCTCTGCCTTTAGTTCTGAAAATGCAATTCCTGTTATTTGAGCAGATTTCTGAGCCATATCAATGTTTTTTTTTTTTCAAAATTTAGGAAATGTATTTGCATATCTTTAAAACCTTATAAATTGGGATTGAGCAAAGTTGTGAAGCTGAAAACAATTTTGTTGTAGCCTACTTCATTCAAGCAGAAGATCTATTTTGCAAGGTTTCACTTTTATAACACACATATTTTTAAAGGTCAGGGACCTCTAGAGGGAGAAGGAGTGGAGATGGTTGCTTCAAAATACCTTCCCAGGACATACTTTTAGCCTTGAGACTCATCCCTGAAAGTTTCATTTTCCTAACCTAACCCCTTTCTGAGAAAGTCAAATGTCAATCACTAGAATTTTATTGAAAAGAGTGTAAAAGGCACAGAATAGTGTGTTCACACTGTCCCTACTTCATTTATTGGGATCTCAGTTGCACATATAACCAAATGTATACCCAAAATTATGCAACCTATGCCTAGAATAAATGTAGCCTAGGCTATTTTCAATAACATTGCTTTTCTTTCTGTTGCTTGTTTACCACTAAAGTAATAAAACAAAAAGAGCAGCACCACTGAAAAAATGACTAGCCTATAGGCCTAAACAGTAGCCTAAATGACTAAGTAAGTTTTTTACAACGTTCTAATGTAGTTTCTAGAATCTTAGAATCCACTAATAGTTTAAAAAGAAATTCAGAAGACATTTTTTCCTATTTCTGGTCTAAACTTCAATTCAGAATCATAACTATAATTTCAAGGCTTATTTCAGCATGACTCACAAGCATGTCTTGAGATTTTTAAATTTAGCTATACAGTACTGCCGGAGTAATCATTTGGTTCATTAATAGCTGGTACTAAGTTTGCTCTAAAAAATTGAAAATTTTATTGAAATTGAGTTAAGAAATACTCAATAGCAGTTTTAAGCCTCGAAATCTGGGCAGGGGGAAGCAAAGGTAACCAATAAAATTTTAAAATGCGAAATCAAAGGAGTTAAAATGAAAAGACTTTTTATTGTGAAAAGACCTTATGTTTAATAAAGGAGAAGCGGCTTGTAGAAGAATTATTTGGGTGATTAATATGAAAGCTTTTGGCACAAGACAAGTTTTTCAAAGAAAAGTAAAGGGCCCCAGTAAATCAAGAATGGGCAAAAATGAAGTCTAATAACATTCCAAAAGTAAAATTACCACAAATTATCAATAAATAAATAAAACTCAAAACGAGTAGATATTAAAATAAATAGCAGAGTTAAAATGAGCAAAATTAACATGAGTGGGTTAATTACCCCTATGCTTTTTCAAGACCAGAACACAATTTTTGCTTTACTGAAAAAAACAAACAAACAAATAACCGTGGA
This sequence comes from Artemia franciscana, assembly GCF_032884065.1. Classification (NCBI taxonomy): domain Eukaryota; kingdom Metazoa; phylum Arthropoda; class Branchiopoda; order Anostraca; family Artemiidae; genus Artemia; species Artemia franciscana. The sequence goes on along the minus strand of NC_088878.1, from coordinate 8,984,745 downwards.
TTGCCAGTAAAATTAACATATATTGACATATCTTCGTTAATGTTTTGATAATTTTTCATTTATGAAAGTAAGAAAAATGAAAACATTTCAGTCATACGAGTATTCTGTTTTGAGTAAAGTACAAATTGTGTTCTGGTCTTGAGAAGTAATAGGGGTTATAAGCCCTACTCATGTTAATTTTTGCTTGTTTTGAGTTTGACTCGGCTATTCATTATAATTTCTGTTTGTTTTGAGTTTCATTTATTTAATGATAATGATTTGTAGTAGTTTTAATGCTGGAAGATTATCTGACTTTATATTTGCTCATTATTGACTTAATAGATCTCTTTACTTTTCTTTAAAAAACTTGTCTTGTGGAAAAAGTTTTTTAAATTTATTTATGTTTGTTTTTTATTGACATTGTCTTTTTCATCGGGGAAAAAATTGTGTATCTTCTTGGTTTTCTTTTATAGGAATCCTTGAGGGAAAGCCTGCTCGTCTTCGAGTCTCTTGTTACTCTCAAAAAAGGCACCTTACACTCGCGCTATAATTGGAGTGCAAGGGGGAGGACTTCCCCCTTCATATACCTAGTAAAAACATTTTAAACAAGTAAAACAAATTGAAAACATTTAAAATTTGAAAAGGTATAGGGTTGTCAGCCCTACTTATATTAATTTTTGCTCGTTTTGAGTTCGATTCAGTTATTTATCGTATTATTTGATAAACAAAATAAGTATTAACTATTATAACTTTTTTAATAAATTTTTTAATATTTAATAATTTTTTTTAATAAACTAAAAATTATTAAAACTTTAAGGAAAACATCAGTATATGTAACTAAACTGACAATCCACAACCATTTTTTTCACTAAAGTGCAAGTTATGTTCCTGTCTTGAGAAGGTTTGGGAGTTGTCAAAGACATAATTTCTACTTTTCATTTGCGCTGAGCAAAATAGCTATGCTAAAATGTTGATTATATTTTTTTGAATTGAAGGATGTGGGGGGGGGCTATTGCCCAACAATTATCCTTGGCTAATATAAAGGGCATTAGCACTTTCAATTTCCATTCAAATGAGCTTTTTTGAAGTTTTTACGACAACAAATGGCCATCTAAAAATTTCTTTCAGATGCATTATGTCATCAAAGACATAATTTCCGGTTCTTTCAATGCACTGAAAAAAAACGAATTCTAAGACTTTGATTAGATTTATTTGGGGAACGGCAACGGAGAGGGTTTTGTTCCCCTCCAATCACTTTCGACTATTAAAAAGGCACCAGTCCTTTCAATTATCAATCGAATTTCTATGACAACAAATGGCAATATCAAAATTTCGATCGGATGCATTGGGGAAAGATACGAAGTATGGGAGAATCAGCCCTCCGACCACTCACAGTCTTGAAAAGACCAGTAGAACTTCTGATTACAAATCCAATTAGCCCCTTCCGAATTTTTTACGATCATTCTTTCTATAAATACCTTCTATGCCCCATGGAAAACTTACAACTCTTGCCCTGAGGGCTGTGGAGGGGGTGCATTTCTCAAAGACATAATTTTCGGACCTTTCAATTACGTCGAACAAAATGGACATCTCAAAATTTTTTCGATGTCTTTGGGAAAAGGGTGGGTTTGGGAGGGGGCTAGTTACCCTCCAATAGCTTTTGGCTATTAAAAAGCCACTGACCCTTCAAATTTCCATTCGAGTAAGCTGTTTCTGAAGCTTTTTCGACAACGAATGGCCGTCACAAAATTTCTATCAAATGAATTTTGGGAAAATACGAGGTGTGTGTACGGGGGGGGGGATATCTACCCTCTGATGACTTTGAATTTTAAAAGAGCACTAGAACTTCTGATTGACAATCCGATGAGCCCCCTCCGAAGTTTATACAATCCAAATTAGTATATAAGCCTTTTTGCCCCCAGGATATAACTTACAGCCTTTGCCCTGAGGTTTGTGGGGGTCTTGTCATCTTCAAAGACATAATTTCGAAATTTTCAGTTACGCTGAAAAATTGGCTATCCAAAATCTGGATTGGATGCGTGTGAAGAAATTATGGTAATGGGAGGAAGATAGTTGCCCTCAAGTCACTTTCGAATATCAAAAAGGGGCGCTGGCCCTTACAATTTTCAATCGATTGAGCTGTTTTTGAAGTTTCTGTGACAAAAAATGGCAATATCAACATTTCTGTCAGATGCATCGCGGGAATATAAGAGGTTCTGGGGGGGGGGGGGTCGACCTTCCGATCACTCGAAGTTTTAAAAAGGGTACTATAAATTCTGAGTTCCAATCAAATAAGAGTAGTGATGCCTCAATGGTTTCAGCGGGAGCCCTATCCCTAGATTCCATGGAAGCCCTATGCATGGATTCCACAGGAGCTCTATCGCGTCATTCCATGGCCACCAGCAGGTATTTGTTCCGTCATAAAGGAAAGCCTTCTAAGAGATGCAGGTTCATGTTACGTAGTAGGGACGGTTTACTTTGGTTGTTACGTAATAGGAAGGTTTTGATTTCGTTGTTAGGTAACAGGGTTTGGGATGTTACGTAATTTGGTTTTTTAGAGTCCACTAGTCAAGCAGGGAAGTTTTCTTAAAGAGATGTTTTTCAAGACGTTTTTTATGACATTTGTCTTTAAGAAATTTCAGGACGTTTCAAGACATACCAAGACGTTTTTAAGACATCTCTCTTCAAAATGTTTCATGAAGTTTCAACACATCCCAACAAGTTTTTGAAACATTTTTTCTTCAAGACGTTTCAAAAAACTCCAAGACGTTTTCTAAGACATTTTTTTCTTCAAGGTATTTTTTCTTCGTGATTTTTTTTTAGTTCTTAGGGAATTGTTTACTTATGTTAAGTATTACGCATTCATATGTGACTCGTTTTTTCAGGCCCCATGAGGAATCTCCGCGTATATCTGAGGACACACACATGTTTGCTACGTAATAACGGTGCACACATGAGATGTTACATAATACTTCAAGTGATTTCTTTTTTTTCAATGTGTTTTAATCAGGGAACCTTGATATTCTAAAGATTTTTTTTCAAATTAGAATTCAAAAGGGAATTTCCATCGAATACAAAGCAGAATTAACCAGATGGACCAGTAATCTATCTCGCTTACTAGAATGATTAAGCTATTGACTATGTGTTTCCTATGACTGCAATAACTGAGACACATAGGAGAAAATCTATTACTAGAAATAACTTGCACTTGGTATGCACCTGCACGTTAAGTAATACCTTAGAGGGTGTTATCAGATAGTATTGTTATCAGATATGAAATAAAAGTGAGAGTACCGTTATGGCTAGAATATGTTACACCTTCATACGTGATCAAAAGGTTTTCTTTTCATCTTTACTAAACAGAATTTTACACTTATATTAAGGGCATTCTTGAATGAGCATAATTTTTAGACTGAGAGATGCGGTAGACAAAGTTTCAAGGGAAGAACAGTGCGGTTTTACAAAAGGTAGAGGATGTGTCGACCAAGTTTTCACTCTTAGGTTAATAATTGAGAAGTCCATTCGCTGTCAAACACCTTTGGTCCTCAGTTTTATCGATTATGAGCAAGCTTTTAATTCTGTTGATAGAAGAGCGTTAGCAAAGGTGTCTGACTGTGTGTTTGCCTGTTTCTGTGTTTGTTCGTCTAACTACGTGTTTGTGTGTTTTTACCTCCTTCTGACTGTGACTGTGGGTTAGCGTGTCTGATTTTGTTTGTTTTTTCATCTCTCTTACCGTGCAAATGTGTCTTATTGTGCATTTGCCTGTCTCTGAGTCTATATTTGTGTGCCTGACTCTGTATTTTTATTTATGTTTTGTATCTCTCTCCCCGTGTCTGTGTGTCTGACTATTTGTTTGCATGTCTCTGTGAGCGTTTGTCTGATATTGCGTTTTTGTGTGCCCTCGTCTCTCTCTCTCAATGTGCCTAAGTGTTTGACTGTGTGGTTGCCTGTCTTTGTCTTTTTTTGTCTGATTCCATGTATTTCTCTGTGTTTTTTTTCTCTCTCTCACCGTGCCTGTCTGTCTTATTGTATGTTTGCATGTCTTCGCGTGTTTGTGTCCCTGAATCTATGTGTTTATGTTTATTTTTTGTCTCTCTCTCGCCAGGCCTGTGTCTGACTGTATATTTGCATGTCTTTGTATGTTTGTCTGACTATGTGTTTGTATGTCTTTTTGTCTCTCTTTTACCGTGCCTGTGTCTCATTGTATGTTTGCCTGTCTCTATGTCTGTCTTTGTGCGCCTGACTCCATGTGTCTCTGTGTGCTTTTGTCTCTCTCTCTCTCACTGTACCTGTGTGTCTGACTGTGTGTGCCTGTTTGTCCGGCTCTGTAAGGTTGTGCGCGTGCGTGTGTTTTTGTTCCACTTTGGTTTCAATCGACACAAGTCCTCTGATGAAACATTATTGGGAATTTCCCTTTAAGTTTCAACGAGCGATTCTAGTGTAAACAGATATTTTTACCTGAAAAATGTCTTAAATGCGATGAAGCACGCCATATGGTGCCTTACGCAAGCCATGGAGTGTCAAAGGCTGGCAATTACCTTGGACTAACATGTTTAAAAATTAACTTTTCATGGCAAAAAGGCATTAAACACCCCCTCCATTTTCAGAGTGGGTGGGACTGAGATCTAACACCCAATAAGCCATCGTAAATAAACAACTTCCATAAAACAGTTTAAAGTCAAGGTGGGAGGTGTTAAAGGAATTTTTCCGCCGGAGAGGATTGAAATCTAACAATAAGCTATTATAAATAAATGACTTCCATAAAACAATTTTAAATTAAGGTGAAAGGTGTTGCAGGAATTTTTCCAGGGAAAAGGCCTGAAGTCTAACACCCAATTAGCTATCGTGAATAAATAACTTCCATAAGACAGCTTAAAGTTAATGGGGGAGTGTGACTTCCAACTGTGTGTTTATACTTGTTTTTTGTCTCTCTTTCACCGTACCGGTGTGTTTTTGTCTCTCTGTTAACGCGCCAGTGTCTGATTGTATGTTTGCTTGTCTCTATGTCTGTCTTTGTGTGCCTAACTCCGTGTGTCTCTGTGTGTTTTTGTCTCTCTCTCTCACTGTACCTGTGTGTCTGACTGTTTGTCTGACTTTGTATGGTTGCGTGTGTGTGTGCGTGTTTTTGTTCCACGTTGGCCCCAACCGACACCTGAAGAAACATTATTGGGAATTTCCCTTTAAGTTTAAACGAACGATTCTAGTGTAAAGAGATATTTTTACCTGAATAATGTCTTATCCGCGATGAAGCATGCCAGATGGTGCTTTGTGCCAGCCATGGAGTGTCACACGCTGGCAATTACCTTGGACTAACACATTTAAAAATTGACCTTTCATGGAAAAGAAATCATTAAACACCTCTCTACGGTGGCCTATCAAGATGGGCTGGCTCAAAACCTCCTGTTTTAAAGCTTTATATTGTGAAAAATCGATTTCTCTAATATTTTGACCCTGTTTCGGCAAAAAATGATCTTTAATGGCACAAAATGGCAGCAAACGCCCCTATGTGGTCGTGTGTCACGATAGGGTGACTTAAAAACTCTTGTCTTAAAGCTTTAGACTATGAGATATCGATGTCTCTCATATTTTGATCCTGTTTGGGCGAAAATTGATCTTTCATGGCACAAAATGGCAGTTAACACCCCTTCCGCTCTCCGAGGGAGTGGAACTGAGATCTAATACCCAATAAGCTATTCTTAATATATAAATTCCATAAAACAGTTTAAAGTTAAAGTAGGATGTGGTAAAGGAATTTTTCCGGCGATGAGGACTGAAATATAACACCCAAAAAGCTATTATAAATAAATGACTTCCATAAAACAATAGTACGATAAGGTAGAAGGTGTTGCAGGAATTTTTCCAGGGAAAAGGGCCTGAAGTCGAACACCCAATAAGCTATTGTAATTAAATAACTTCCATAAAACAGCTTAAAGTTAAGGATGGAGTGTGACTTCGACAAAATAGCTTATAGTTAAGCTGGGAGATATTAAAAGTATTTTCAGGGGGAGTGTGAGGATAATCTAACACCAATAAGCAATTGTAAATAAATAATTTCCGTGAAACAGCTTAAAGTTAAGGTGAGAGTTGTTAAAAGAATTTTTCGGGGGGAGAGGGACTGGAATCTAACACACAATTAGCTATCGTGAATAAATAACTTCCAAAAACAGCTTAAATTTAAGCTACTACTACTACTACTAATAACTCACTGCAGCAGCAAGCCGCATGAGGCCAACACAGCTACGCACGCTCCTCCTCCAACCTAGTCTATTTAAAGCCTCCCTCTTTACACCCTCCCAGGAAGCTCCCATTTCCTTTAAATCTTTATTTATGACATCCTCCCAACCCGGACAATGACGACCTGCTTTCCGTGTAGCCCCAGACGGTTGGCCAAAAAGGACAATCTTCGGTAATATGTCATCCTTCATCCGTAGAACGTGGTCTAGCCATCTCAACCTTTCTTTCATTATAGCCCTAGAAAGCGGGATTGAACCACATTTTTCGTACAACCTACTGTTTGGAATACGGTAAGTCAGCCGGGTACCCAGAACAATCCGTAGGCAATTTCTCTAGAAAACATCTAGTAAATTTTCATCCGAGGAGGCGTAAAAAGAATTTTTCAGGGGGAGGGTGACTGCAATCTAACACCAATAAGCTATTGTAAATAAATAACTTCTGTAAAACAGCTTAAAGTTAAGGTGAGAGTTGTTAAAATAATTTTTCTGGGGGAGGGGGACTGGAATCTAACATCGAATTAGCTACCGTAAATAAAACTTCCATAAAAGCCCTTTAAAGTCAAGGTGGGAGGTGTAAAGGAATTTTTACGGCGGAGGAGGACTGAAATCTAACACCCAATAAGCTATTATAAATAAATGACTTCCATAATACAATTTTAAGTTAAGGTGGAAAGTGTTGTAGGAATTTTTCCAGGGGAAGGGGCCTGAAGTCTAACACCCTGTAAGCTATCGTAAATAAATAAGTTCCATAAAACGGCTTAAAGTTAATGGAGGAAGTGTTAACAGAAACTTTTAGGGGGAAGGGGACTGAAATCTAACACACAACAGGCTATCTTAAATAAGTAACTTCAACAAAATAGCTTAAAGTTAAGGAGGGGGTGTGGCTTCCTTAAAACAGCTAAAAGTCAAGCTGGGAGGTGTTAAAAGAATTTTTCAGGGGGAGGATGACTGAAATCTATCACAAATAAGCTATTGTAAATAAATAACTTCCGTGAAACAGCTTAAAGTTAAGGTGAGAGGTGTTAAAGTTGCTGTAGGCATGATAATACTTGCCATAGGGTGCCGTATGATAGCCACTGAGTGTCATAGGCTGGGAATTACCAGAAAATAACACCTACAAAAAATGAACAAAATATGGAATTAAGTCACTTGTCTTGTGCCCCCCTGAATTTACCTCTGATAAGTCATCCCCTCCTCTCAATGAATCTAGATTTATTGATTAAAAGTAATGGTTTTCGTGCAGTATTATATTTTTGATGTTATGGATATGCCTATACCTATGGCAAATTTTTCAGCATTTACATAGAAAATCCTCGTTTAAACAATTTTCATGTTGAAAATATCTTCTCCTAGCAGTATAAAAAAAATTGAGACTAATATTGGACGTCACAAATCGATACAACCAAGTACCTGAAAGTTAGCAAGATGAAGTAGTCAATTTTATTACAAATGTCACTCAGTAAAAAGTAACAGGAAGCAACATAGTAGAAGCTTGCCAATTAATAATCAGGGGTTAAGAGGCAATAGTGTATCCAGGATTAAGCTTGGGAGGGAGACTTAAAAAATGCATCATAAAGCTGGTTATATGTATTTTTGTCATGTTTCACGAATTGGACCAAAATTAGGGAGGGGAAGGGGGTCCAAAATTGACCTCAGTGGATCCGACCTTGCTCAGAGCTAAGATAGCTGAGTTAAAAACAAACAAAAAAGGTCATCTTACAAGATTTATGCACTTTATTTTTTTCACAGGAAACATAAAAAGAAGCACTTACTTAAAAGAAACATTTATTGCCATTGTCAACGCTGCTATACCCATACAATGCAATATTTAAATTTCAGAAGCACATTAAATACGATTTAAATTTTGTGTTTGTCCCCCCCCCCGTTTCTTCCAAAGCGTAAAAACAGCAACTGCGGTAAAAGCTGGATTGTTTTAAAGTATTATTTCAAAGCTTTTAACTTTAAATAATAATCTTAAATTACTTAAAATGTTACATTATTCTGACTTTCAATGGGTTTAAGTAAAGTTTTGAAGAAAATTAAAACTTTCAGAGTTTAACTGCCAATTAAAGTCATGTTAGCTATACTTCAAAACCAGGATATCCGATATTGCAGGGATGAACCATCTTGAATCCAGATTTCATCCCTTTTAGAATAAGCATTTTAATTACGCTAATTTGATTCTATATTATATTAAATGATTGCATACAAATCTTTTCTAGAATGAATCCCATAAATCCATTCTCACAACCCAGAGCACATACATGAATGGTCGTGAGCCGATGTTCTAAAAAAAAAATCAATTTAAAAAAATTAAAAAAATAAATTGTTAAAAAGCAGTATGGTTGTCTATGATTAAGTAGAGCCTTTAAGCTACTTAGAGGCAAGGTGAGGAAAAAAACGAAAAAAAAACAAATCGTTTCAAAGAATAAGCAAACTTGGGGCCTGTCAAAAGACAGGCTGTCCCCGAACACAAAAATCAAGGTATCGTTAGATGGCCTCAAAGTGTTACGTAGCTCTAAATAGTGATTTGATCAACTATTTTATCTTTACTTTGGAAGTACTAACTTAAAAAAAACCTTTTTAATGAACATCTTTCCTTGCGTATAATTATATAGACAGTCATATTGTCTTTAAACCTATCTTGTTGAAATTAAGTAAAGTATATAACAACTTCTTAATTAAGACGTAAGAAGTACTTTAGTGCCTTATTATGGACAAGAACTGCCGCTGATCAGCATGACCGAGTAAGGCGTTTGAAAATAAAACCGTTATTATGATTATTATTATTATAGTCCATTAAGTTAATTTTAACCATTTCTAAATTCTTAAAACGTTTAAAAAAAAAATGAATTGTGATCACTGGACCATAAAAAATTGAAAACACTATGTGAATTTTCAACAGTTTTGAGTCGAACGCACCGCACATGCTCATTAACTGAAGTGAATCAATTGATCAATCTAAATAAACTCTTTGACAGCGTTTTGCCAGCTTACGTTGACAATGAAATAAAATTACTTCCGACTCAGTCTAGTTACTTCTAGGTTAAACTGAGTGAACCTGTTTTATTATTCCGCAAAGTATGTGCAAATTGAGGTGATGAGGAAGCCAGAACCCTCTGGCAGATTGATTAGGGTTAATCACCCTATTTTCTATCATCATCAGCAATAACAACTTAAAAAACAGCTGGTAATCACAGCAAAGTCTTTTTTCATTAGAGAAGTTCGATCTTCAGAAATTTACAATTTAACTTCGAATAAAAAAATTAATTGTAAAAGTTTTAAAACTTCTGATGATAATAAGGAAAATGAAGATTAATCGGATTTAATTTACAGAAGTCAAAAATAGTAATCTACGGGACGGGTAAGAACCGAGTTTTTTGCTTATTCTTTGAATAAAATAATAAAACATGTACAATTTTACAACTTAATAGAACTCAGATACATTGCACAAAATAACACTGGGCAAAACGCAACCTAAACCGAAAACCCTCGTCAGAAATTAATAGCAATTACCTAGCACATACAACCACTTTCCTGGGCTTGCGCTTGATTTTGCTGCGGTGATGGGCGTAAGTCGACAGCTAAGAAGAACTAAAGTTAAGGAAAGATCGCATTATGAGCACACAAGAAAAAAAAAATACAAATCAAAAGATATAAATAAAAATGTAAATTCTGTCAATAGAGAAGGAATAAAAAATAATAAACCGATTCTATTCGCCGACTTCAAAACGTTCGTTCCAAGAGTGAAAACTGGTGCTAGTGTCGGCAAAAACCATCCATGCCATCTAGCGTTTGGTTACACTTGGTATTTGATAAACAAAACTTTTAATAAAATCATTACATATACATATATACTAAAGTTCTTTATGCTAAAGTTATTTACTGTGTTATAAATTAGGACTGAGAGAAAGCGTCAAACTTTAGCGTAAAGAGTGGAGCGTTGAGGAAGCCCTTTTATACACGGAGTAATTTCTGTTCGGTTTAAGTTTTAGTGTCGCTCCTTACTTTCAGTTAAAAAACTTTTTTTTATATTTAATTTCTTAAATTAAGGGTAAGGTATCCGGATGCCTTTAGGCTGTGTATTATGACGTTTAGGCATGTTAGAAGCCTGAGAAACTGAAGATAGACAAGGAAAAGCACCGGATATATTGGTACCATAAAGTTATTTCAGTTGGACGTCTATATTACAGTGTTAAAAAAAGGGTAAGACATCCGGGTGCCTTTATGCTATGTATGATGACGTTCATGCATGTCAGGAGCCTGAGAAACTGAGGATAGACGAGCACAAGCACCAAATTGATGGCACCATAAAATTATTTCAGTTGGAAATCTGTTAGATCATTTTTTCTTATTAACGAACTTTGGACAAAAAAAAATCGTTTTCTCTGTCACTGAAGGGTTTCGATAACGGCAAACCTGGATATAATTGCGATCAGCAAAATCCTTTGATCTCAGGCAAGACAAAACCAAACCTATAAAACACAAATTAGTTGGACTTCTGTTTTACAAATGTTTAAGGATGGCACACTGAAATAGGAAAAGGAGTAGAGGCTGAAATTCCCCTATTTGATGTCTATTTATTTCATTCTTCCAACACAAAATTCTAACCTGAAATCTATCCTCGCTCAGGGTTAAAAACTAGTGAAACTTTGAAAGAAGAAACATAGAGCCTGACCCCTATTCTTTTTTTATTTTTAAGCGTGGGCATGACAGAAAGTATTCCAATATGCGTGTCATATATTCTAAAACACGATTCAAAAATAAAATTCAAAATCATAACACTGATGGCAGTGTTTATTTCTCAGAACAGTAAAATGAAGCTAAGCGTTTATTGGCATTTCACGGACAAACCGGAAAGCAGACGAACTAATGAGACTGCAGGAAAAACTGTTTTTCCAACAAACAATGGGTAAATAAGGCATTCAAATGGTTCATTCATTTGCTACTTTGTCTGTATGACGAACGCCAAATCAATTGGTCAACTGAAAACCTTGCTCATCCATTGTGGGTTGGATAAGGTCAAGTGAAAACAAGGCATAAAAGTTTGTCCGTGCGCATTTTTTATGTCAAAGTAAACCACCATTCGTAATTAAAAGGTAAGGTTTCGCAACTGTTTCCTAGCTCAGCTTTCTTTTCTCTAAAAATGCGATTCCCCTAAAAATGATCTTTTTCGCAAGAAAAAAAGAAAGAAGAAATAGATAAACAAAATCTTGATGCCGAGTCATTTTATATGATTCACATCAATCTAATTATGCCTGGGTCACATTATAGTGACATTTGTGGGTATATCAAAATTAGGCATAGTAGAGGGCCAAAAATATATTCGTAATTTTTTGGGTTGAAAAATATTTAACTTCCAAGGATAAATTTTGCGACTGATCAGAGTGGCGCAACTTTTTGAAATTAGAAGGTAGACCATTGGAAATCTAGCGTTCATGTCTGTTTTATGAAGCTAGCAAAAGACTCAAAGACCGAGTGCAAAACAAGAATTAGAAAAAATTTAGCATTATAAAAAGCCTTTGCAAAGAAATTTCTTCCATTTCAGTAGTAGGTCAATTCAAAAAAATTAGGGGAAGGGAAAATTTTTTCAAAAATACAGAGGAGAGGGGTAATCTGTCATTTCGTTGAACTAAAATACTAAAAAAAAAAGGTATTATTGAATGAAAATACCATAAAAACATATATTTTAAAAATCTAGGGATGTAGGAGGAAGCACAAAAACTAGGCCAGGAAGGATCCCCTAATTGTCGCCACTATGTTTAAATTTCATGTTTCTGTAGTAAGTGTAAGGAGAGGGTAAAAAGCACTTGTTATTTGTAGATATTATTATTTTTTTTTACACACAGACTTGACTACCGTTTGGTTCAAATACAACTCAAAACCCATAATTCGATTGGAATTTTTCAATAGTCATTAACCAATTGATACTTATATGAGATGCATTTTCATAGATCTCTAAGACATCAGTAAAACGAATCAACGCTATCAGATCTTCAATTTTTTAAACTGTGTCTGCAATAAAAGAACATTTCAGTGAACTTTTCAAGAGCTTCACAGGAGTGAGAGGTTAAGGTCTGAACAAACTGGAACGAAGAAAGAGGTTCCACACATTATTTGACATTAACCGGCTGAATTCTTTGTTGATTCGCCAATGAGGCCTGATTTTAAGCTTTGACTCTTCTAGGTCCAAGCCTTATGCTGCTCCACTTCTGCAAGATTTTCGGGGAAACCTGAGGATACTGGAAACACTGGACAGAACACAATTGATGAGCCTAAAGTAATAAAATAGAGGTGATGCTTATCTCTCAGCTGCCGTTCTTGGGAGACATCTGAGAGTTTATAAGTGGCCAAGGTATTCCTGTGTTGTTTAATTTTTTTTTTGAATAGGCTGCATGGCAGCAGAGCCCAACTGGCACTTTGATAATAAATCACATCAGTCCAGTTTTTGTTAAGAAAAAAATCACTCATTAATAATTTGATGCACCCCTGGCATTGTACGCCTTAGGTCTATTGGTACATCTGGGCCTGTTGTCAATGGTAGTGGTAGATGGGATGGGCTGAGTTGGAGAAGGGGCTTATAAATCAGAATATGACTGATCAGCCAAAAATGTCAAAGAACACCTTTTACATTGTCATATCCAAATTCGGAATACGTTTCGTAGCATTTAGTAGTTGCTAATTTTCGGTTTTATGTTTTTTGTTTATTTACATATTTTGAGTCTTGACCTGCCATCTTCCGACACAAAACACTCAATCGTTTTAAGAGATTGAGTACTTTAACCAGTTCTATACATATTTACCGCCCCCAACTACAGATACTAGTTGGAGGTAATTTTCCCAAATCAAGTGAAAATGACAGTGACCACTGACAAATGAGCCTGAAAATAGTACCATAAACGCAAAGGTATACTAAAGAAAGCTGACCCGTTTCTGTGGATGCTTGAATTATGCAGGTTTATCTTAGTTTGACAAGAATAAAAAAATGAATTTTTTTCTGGGGAGGGGGGAAGGTAAACTAGTATATGGGGGTGGTTACCCCTGCCCCATATCAAATTACGACCCTGTTGAAGAGGGAAAAAGCTAAATAAACTATGAAGGTATTTGGGGTAGCAATTCAGAGCCAAAAGAGCATTTATAGTCGAGTAAGTACTTCGTATTCAAGGGCAGATCTAGAGCAAAATCTTGTGGGGGGGGGAATTTGATAAGGGCGCCAATAATTGACCAAAATGACAACTTTACATAAAAGGAAAGTGAAAAACCGCAAAAAACCAGAATGAGGGGTACCAGAAAAAAATTAGGGGAGGGGCCTGGAACCCCCTACCCTTACTAATGCCAAGATTCAGCTTAGTACTGAGTTGAGTCAATCAGATTCTTTCATAAAATTTTCTGATTGGCAGGAAAATCATATATAAATATGATTGCCTTAAACTAGCGCTATGTAAATCGGGATATTGGTAAAATCCCATTGTGGATAGACTTTTAGAAAAGCATGAACTTTAATGGCGAAGAGTATGCAAAACTGATAGGAGAGGAAACTAGATCGTTAGAACACAGCATAAAAGGAAATAAAAACTAGTTGCGCTAGTCGCGGTAGTTTTACCGTGAGAATAGTAAACTACTGAACAAAATAGGTATGCACGAATCTAAATAGTAGCAAGACTATAATAACGAGAATCATTTTTTTTTTTTCGATCGGTGCCAGCCATTGATAAGTGTTAACTCATCTGATTAGCCTATTATTAAAAGCAATTACTACGCACTAGCTTTCATTCAAAAGAAACATCTAGGTCTTCAAGCATAAAGACCAACTTTTTGAACCAACTTTTCTGTCAAGTTTTAACAATCCTTTTTTTGGGACCTGGAGCAACTTTCATTGCGAATATATTAACATTGGGTTCTAAATTTGATTTTTGGTCTGAAGGGACTTAGAACATTAAAGAAAATCTTAATTTCAATATTAAGATTTTATTTAATGTTCCAAGTCCCTTCAGATCAAAACTCAAATGTTTAATAAAAAGGTAACCTTCAATGAAGAACAATCTAGCATAAAAAAATAAATAAAATTCGACCCTTGAGCCCTCTTTGCGGAAGTGGTTCTTTTATCTTTGGTCCATGTCTAGGTAAAAATAGAAAATAGGATAAAACTTATTGAACTTATGTTTTTGCACTCCGTGATGGTGAAGCCCTCTTTGCGGAAGTGGTTCTTTTATCTTTGGTCCATGTCTAAGTAAAAATAGAAAATAGGATAAAACTTATTGAACTTATGTTTTTGCACTCCGTGATGGTGAAGCCCTCTTTGCGGAAGTGGTTCTTTTATCTTTGGTCCATGTCTAAGTAAAAATAGAAAATAGGATAAAACTTATTGAACTTATGTTTTTGCACTCCGTGATGGTGAAGCCCTCTTTGCGGAAGTGGTTCTTTTATCTTTGGTCCATGTCTAAGTAAAAATAGAAAATAGGATAAAACTTATTGAACTTATGTTTTTGCACTCCGTGATGGTGAAGCCCTCTTTGCGGAAGTGGTTCTTTTATCTTTGGTCCATGTCTAAGTAAAAATAGAAAATAGGATAAAACTTATTGAACTTATGTTTTTGCACTCCGTGATGGTGAAGCCCTCTTTGCGGAAGTGGTTCTTTTATCTTTGGTACATATTTAAGTAAAAGCAGAAAATGGATAAGACTCATTAAACTTATTATTTATGTACTCCGTGATGATAGTGTAGATTGATGCTTTGCATGGCAACACGGGGTCTATGGATTAATCCCTACTGTGGCACGGTTGGGCAACAAGGTTACTGCTACCTGTACCTATGAAAAAGACACACCAGCTGAAATATCGATTCAACACCGATTTAACGTTAGGTTAAAAAAGGATAAAGATTCTCAAGGTGTAATTGATGACGGTTTTTCTTATTACATCTTTTAAAGAAAAAAAGTATTATTTAATTAACAATAATCTAAAAGTTTATAAACTTTAATAGATAAAAAAACCTTACTTTCTCACTCGCTACCACCAATCCTTACCCCCTCCTTTACTTTTTTTTTTTAGCAGGGTAAGGTTACAACCTTATCCCCCCTTTGTTTGTTTGTCTTCTTTTCTTTGTTTTCATACGTCACCCAACTGTGCCGCAGCAGGGATCGATCCCTGTGCCAGGTATTGTCAAGCACAGTACGAATCCACTGTATTACCACAGGGTCAGTGCTAGTTGGCGTTAGTTGTTTCTTTTCCCTCAGGAAGAACTTCAGTTTCTTCTCTAATCACATTCCAAGCTCTTTATCCGAAGGTTTAAGGATATATGAAGCTCTATGCGTTTTGCTCAATGAGCAATAAGTAACATTGTCAAAAAAAGTTAAGATATTCAAATTATTGATGCATTGATCCCAAATAGTAAAATTAGTAGGAGAGAAAAAAAGAACCGACCAGGTCTAGCGTTACTAATAAAAATCTTGGACCGAAGCTCTGAGACTCACTGGCAGAAAGGAAACAATGCCCATTTGCTTCTTTTTTTTTAATCGTTGCCTCTTATAAATCTCAACTTGACTGTTACTTTTTACTATTACTTTTCGATCTAATTGAAATCGATATCTTTATATTTTAAAATTAAACTCAATTCAATTTGATTTGAATTTTGAAAGTTCCACTGGACTACGCTAGGCTGTGATGATTTTCTTTAATCCCACCCTTAAAATACTTTTAGGATAAAATAATAAATACAAATAGCAACTTAAATTTTCTTTTATCAAGCGAAAAGAGAAGTTCTGACAGTGAGTTTGTGTTATATTTTACGCACTGCATCTACTTTTAGCCGGCCTTACACCATATCTCGTTTTGAAATTTTAAATGAAAAGTAAAAAAAAATCAATGAATTAAAAAGGAAGCACTTTGAAAATAAAACATAATCCTATCCGGTTTGGTAATTCAAAAGGTGTCAAGTTATATAGCATAACTTTTATAGTAGAGCAGAAAAACACACACACACAAAGAGTATTTAATTTTTTCTGATTCCATAATTTCGGACCAGAGGTCGATATGATTTTTTTTTTTACAATTGAGACATGGCAACAAGGATTAGTGAACAAATTTTATTTTTTAACCTATTTCGTGACTAAGAAAAGAGAATACAATGCACTAAAAAGTAGAAACTTCTGTATATCTTCATAAGCAAATAAAATAGAGGAAAACTGACCAGATCTCTCGCAAACTCACACTTAGTGTGAGTTTGTGCTATGTAAACAAAAAAAAAAGAGCCAGACAACACATTTTGAATTACCAGAAGTGCTATGCCATGCAAGCTAATAAAGCATGTGAAAAAATGTATGATAAACAAGAAGAGACGAGCACATTCCAACCATGTATTTAAACTCGAATAGTATAAGAATAAATACCAAACATACTCCAAAAATAAAGAAAATGTAACACAGATCATTTTTTAACCGTAGCCATTAACTATGCTATGATTACAAGAAAAAAAAATATTTCTAGTATTCTGTGGGAATCAGAATATTAGCATCAAACACACGGTTATACACAAATTCAAAGTAAAACGTACTGTATTTAGAATCCTAAAGAAATAAAATGGTAAATACAATTATTTGCTTCAAAATTACCAAGGGAGATATTTTATACTGAGAATGTAAAAAGGAAAAAAGTGATGAAAATCCAAGTATAGCTTCACTGTTAAAATGTCTTAGACGAGATTCCAGAGACTTAATATGTTGCTACGGATACTTCGAATATTTTATATTATTATTTACATTATATATTATATTATTTCATGTATTTTATATGTTATATTATACATTATTATATTATATTATTATTTTATATTATTTTTATATTTTAACAATAATATATTTAATATTAACGATTTCAAACTAGTATAAATGAACGTGGTAGATACAGTCAAGCTAGCACCACGCAAATATATTACCAATATTAATACAGGAATTTGCGTGCACATATTTTGAATACTTTTTTCAAAGCCCGTGACTTGATCAAGTATTTTGCACAATATCCAATACAAGTACACAAAAGTCATTGAATTGATATTAGCAATATCACTGGCATGGTTATGTTGCATCCAATATCCCAAGGTACACACGCACATCATTTGCGGAAGTGAGTTTAAATCGCACCAAAATTGTCAAAACACAAAAACAGGTTTTCTTAAATTCAACTGAACATTGACATTTTAAATATGAATATAAATCATAAGAAGGCAAAATTTAAAAATCAAAATTGAAATGAAAAAAAAGTTAATGTACAAACCACGGTCAAAAATAAGCCCAACTGTTTCAATTAAGTGGAAACTTGTATATCTTTAAAAATTAGGAATTTGATTTTGAATGAACAGGATCTCCGTTTACAGTTATGCACTTTAAAAAATTCACTAAATTATAAAAAAAAATTCTTCGAGAATTTTGTCAAAACTAAGACTAGGATACATAATTCAAGCATCCACAGAAACGGGTCAGTTTTCTTTTGTATATCTTTACCTTTTTGGTACTAGATAGCTCATTTTTAAATTTTTGTTGTCACTTTTACTTGATTTGGAAAAATTAATTCCCATTTTTTGCATTTAAAAAATGCAAAAAAAAGAAAAAAAAAGGAGGAAGCTGAAAATACAGCAAAAAATAAGCAAAAACCCTTTGATGGGCGGGAGGTTTTTGATGTTTTTTTTTTGTAGATTTTTGGGGTTGGGTGGAGGCTGAAACCGGTAAATATTATTTAATAGGACTATTTTGTTGTATTGTGTTCATGTGTATTTGTTGTTGTTTTTTATATATAAGATAGGCTAGGTGGATAATCATGAGTTGTTATGTTTATATATTTATTTTTAAGACATAAATCATAACATGAATTTGCAGCACAAGTCCTTAGGACTTTCTTTTTGCTGCAATAATTTATTAGTGGTGTCATTTTTATTTATGTTTATATTGTGGATAAAAAATAAAACCTACCTACCAACAAAATAGCTTATAAACAATATAAATATTAGTATTTTTATGCACGGAAAGCATTTTCATATTGAATCAATTACTTTTGCTTCTTTTTGTCAGTTCAACATGGCAACACAGACCAAAATGTAGCACTGCCATAAAACCTTCAGGATTTTTAAACCATCAAATCAAAGATCTTAGAAAATTGCAGTTTCTGAGGTAAATAGAAGATGGGTCTAAAGATGGGTCTAGAGGGGGTGCTATTGTTTTGATGTTATTGGTAGTATAAGTGAAAAGGGGTGGTATCTGTTGGGTTGAATCAGTTCAGGAGCGATGTTTTGACTAAGAAACCACCCTCCACTTTCACCTATAGAGTACATGTGCACCTTTTACAGAAGAATTACAGCTATTGGATTAGTGGAGATATAAAATTAGCTGAACCAGCTGTCAGGCTCATTTATTCAGAGGCGAGGGGTTGAAAATTATAAACAATGTCAAATAACGGCTTTTGAATTACTGAAGCCAAATAGACTTTGAGATCAGCGATTAGGATTTTAAGTATAACAGACATGAAGACACTGATTCTACAAGACCTTCAGCAAGGATTAACCAATCGCTGTGCGCTGGAGGCAAGACCCAAAGGAAGGACGTGCATGGGTTTAGACTGGGAGGACAACAAAGCTACGCAGAGCAAGTGCAGTTTCTTAGCTCTTTTTGCACCCTTCTGTTCCTAGGCGCACACAGTACAACATGGAAACCGCACATTCAATCATTATACTTTTATAGTTTTGCAGGAATTCAATTTATCTTAAAAGGGGAAAAAATGAAGAAAGAGAACTTAATAAGCCGTTACACAAATTATTTTGTTTATAAAAAAAAGACACAATAAACAATCAACAAGAACATCCACTTTCTGCTGTTTTCGGCTCGATTGGAGTGTCTTTGAGAATAACTTCAGTCACTAAGTTAAATGAGTCAAGGAAAGATAGTAAGGACAAGAAGAAAAAAACCCAAAAACCTGAGATACAAAAAGCAGGCGAAGGATAGCCAAATTCTAAATATTAGTGCAGTTAATATATTCTCGATTCATTAACAATAAATCTTAGCTTTACTAAAAATAGACCTTACTCTGCATACATTTAACTTGAATTTTGAATATTTCTAAAAAAAAACAATCTTTTACTCTATTTGTAAGATTTTATTTTATTTACAAGCAACAGCTACCGCTAAAAACCAAAGCTCTTAAACCAAAGACTAAAAGCCCTAAAAGCAAATTAGATGCAAAAAATACAAGCAATAAGCCACCCACAAAGAAATAAAGATAGCTGGAAGATACAACGGTATAGCTTAAAAAAATGCCAATTTCTAATAAAACTAAGAGTTAGATTTTAAACATGTATATACTAGCGAAAATACCTAATCTAACAAAAGAAATTAATCATATAAACTTTTTGTTCTTACTAAGGATTTATCTATATACACTCCCACTCGAAATATTGTGGTTGGGTTACTATTTTGCAGAATACCAGGAAGCAACAAATTAATCCAATGCAAATAATTTTCCCGTAAATCAAAGAGCACCGGGCATTTCCGGAGAAAATGATCAAAGTCTTCATCCTCATCTTTACAAAGGGGACAAACATACCGCCTATCAGGACCAACTATCTTTTTTTTTGTCGAACATTTTTGCCTATATTAATAATATATGGAATAATTTCTGTTCGTTTTTAATTTCAATGCTGCTCCTTACTTTCAGTTAAAACAACTTTTCTTGTATTTTATTCGAAAAGGGAAGATAATGCTCTCGATTTCATCTCACTGGTTTTCATTTTTGAACGGTTCATGTCCGCAGTACTATACTGTATGCTATTAAATACAGATCTTTCTTTTTTTGCTACAAGAGAATTTTGATAGTAAGAGAAACAGAACAGAAGAGACAAATAATATTTACGTAAAACTTGTTCGCTGAAATAGTTTGATACAATGCTTGTTTCTTCTGTCCTAGGAATGATGCATGGACGGATATAATAAATAGATAATATCTTAGATAATAGATAATATAGATTAGATATATATGTAGATTAGGTTAGTTACAGATTAGATATAGATAATATCTATTAACAAATGAACTAACATCATTTTTAAACAATTCTAATAAGGGGGGTTAATGGCAGATTTGCCTCTTACTCAATCAGACTGTATTTCTTGGCTTTTTCATAATGCCACGGCTTGATCTACTGATCCAGGCGCAATCTACTGTTAACTTTATATAAAAAAAAAAGATTTTAGAAGAAAATATGAAGAGTCTGATCTTACTGGACAGGATTTTTTTTCTCTTCTGAAAACCAAAGTTCATTTTACTCCAATAAGTGGTCACTATGATGAGAACATTTTAGAAGTCGATATTAACGACTTTGATATTATAGATGGTATTTCATATTATTGATTCGATATCGATACTGTAGAAGTCGAAAATATTATCAATTTTCCTATTGGGGAGAAATAAAAACTAGAATTTAACCTTTATTTTTCCAAACGAAAAAAAAAATAATTTCTTTCTAAATAAGAAAAGAAAGGAACTTCAATAAGTGAACAAACTGGTTAGGATATTCCAATTAAACTTTGTGGCAAACAACTGCGAAGGTAACGCCCTTTCCTTCCTTTTTGAAGAAAATATTTATAATAGCGACATAACATAAATGCCTTTACAAAAACTAAAAAAAAATAAACTGACATATGCCAAAAAAAAAGATAAATGTCAAAAAAAAGAAAGAAAGACAGTTTCCTTTAATTGAGCTTCATTCTAATTGAAATTGACATCATAAAGTTCAATTAGACCTGGAGCAAGTATTCAATTGGGAAGAGTGAACAAGGAAATAAACTGCTAAGAGTAATACAAGACTATCTTCTTGTTTGAGGTACTTTTTAGCCTTTGAACGCTTTATGTAATTAATTGAAGTTTATTTAAGAGAGAGTTGGTGGCCTTTGTGAGCCTTTAGTGCCCTTCCAAACTAAAAACCATAAAGGAACAAAAAGCTGAGATAGCGGTCTAAAATGTACTTCAGTATTGGATATGTATTCGAGAATGTTAAAACTAGTGACAAAGGTAGGGATATCCTTCTAAAACTTTGATTAATATTTTTCCAAAACCTGGGAGTTTTGTAGACCCCTGATTCCCAACAGCTAGACTGACATGAGAGCAATATTTTCCTCGTTAAATCGGGAAAAAGAAGACAAAGGGGGAAAAGAAACGAAAAAAGAAATAGAAGAGATGCAAGAAATTAAGAGAGATAGAGAAAAATGATTTTGCATTGGCAGCCTTCAACAGTCGTATATATTTTAGTTTTTACGAAGGAGAAACTTAAGAATAGCAATACCATAACTATCTTGACATTTGACTTAGTCCAATAATTTTTTTTAGAGGTAATTCCACTTGTAAGTTTAACGTTTTCACAAATTAGAAATAATAATTAGATTCTCTTCTCTACAATTTTAATTAGGCCTATGATTTATCGACTCCAGAGTACTGAACTCCATACACCTCACCATTTTTTTTGGGTTAGAGAAATATCGCATTTTAAGTTGAGCTGCAATTACGAGAATTTTTGGAGGAATCTTGTTAATTTTACAAAAACAATCGAAAATCCTGATCCAGTGTTATTCATGAAAGATTTTATTTAAGTATATTCCCATCTAAAATTGGAAAACTTCTAAAAGCTGAATCCTTTAAAATGTATTCATCTACACTTCGACAAGCAAAATAGGATTTTTTTCGGGTGGGGGGGGGGGGGTGTGCAAAAAAACTTCAAAACACATGGAAATTTGTTTATATTCGTTTTTTTTTGCATTTTTACGATTCGGACAAACATTACGAAGGGGGGGATGGTACAACCCCCTCCCCCCAATGGATAAGGCCCTGATTTGAATTCAGGTTAAAATCAGACTATAACTACACACGTTTAGGCGTTCAATGTTAACATAAAAAAGAAGAAAATTAGCAAAACTTCTAATCGAAAATCAGCAACCTTACCGGGTTATAGCAAGCTTCTAGGAACCGCACAAAAGCAATAAATGTCATTCCAATTTGGAGCTATCATTCAGATGAACTCTTTACAAGCGTCTGTCATGTCATTTCAGCATACAAACCATGTGGGGGAGGGAAGGTTTCTCTTAACAGACTCCAAGGATAACCAACTGAAAATTTTGCGAATCCCGGGATCTGTGGGGAAAAGCACGTTCTCCCACTGGTTGCAAACGAAATTTTGAGCAAATTAAGCACCAGACCCGCCTCTCCAACTAAAAAGCAAATATTTAAGTTCTATCGACATTAATTCACTTCAATGACTTCCTGAAAAAAAAAACCTAGACAGAAAGCTCTTTTATCTCGGTAGAAGTACCTATCTATGATTCTTTTTGTTTTACTTTTCCCATCTGACATATGAGCCGTTCCTAGGATTGTTGGTGCCTGGGGCAAAATTAGTTAAAGCACCCTCTCATGACTCAAATATAAGCAAAAATAGCCGAATCAAAGTGAAAAATGGATCCAAGTGGGCAATTCCCAAGCCACGGTGCCCCGAACAACTGCCCTAGTTGCCCCCCTCCCCCCGGGGACGGCTCTGCGGACACACACAGTGGCTCCAAGCTGGAATGAGGTTAGTGCTATTGGTTAGGGTGTACCAGAGAATATAGCTAAAAAGGATACTGTCTTCAGGAGGTTTCTTCTCGGCTTCCATACCAGGAAGGGCGGCTGCTACTCGGCGGAAAAGCTACAAAGAAAGAACCAAATCAAGAAAATAACAAAAACACTTACAAACGGAAGAACATTGTTAAGAATATTAAAAACAAACATTTATTAAGATAATAATATATAAGATAATATTGAACACACAAGAAGCAGTGAACTGACAAATGAGAAAAAAAAAATCTGGAAAAAAGAAATGAGAAAAAACTGAGAAAATATGTCAAACATGATTTTACAGAAAACCAAGGATAAAATATTACAATGATACAATTGTCTGATCAATTTATATTATCAGCAAAAAAAACACACCATTTAGATGAGCCTACACCAACGTTGTTAAGAATCCGATTTGCTGGAAAGAGAACGCCCACACAAAGAATTATCAGGGTGAAACAGGCTCTTTCGTATATCTATTGATTTAACACGGTAGATTGATGCTCTTTTAGGCAGTTTGGAGCCCATGGTTCAATTTCCACTGCCGCAAAGTTGGATGACAAGCCAGATATATGTCTCTGTGAAAAACAGACCAGGAAACTGAAACTTCAGTTCGACATCCTAAGCGCAGTCAATGGCTCTGGAGGACCGTTATCCTTTTTTATCCTTAATATATATATATATATATATATATATATATATATATATATATATATATATATATATATATATATTGCCTCTTTAGTTAGTCGCTTGCTATTTTGTTTTTTGTTGTTTTTTTTTGCTTTCCTTCATTGCCGTGTCAACAGCCCTTGTCTGATGGTGAAACCAATAATTTGATCAAATCCTGGTATTTAGATCAAAACCCAGTGAATGACAAAGTAACTAAATGTAAAATCTTTATTTTTATACCTTTCTGAAATAATCTAGTAATACTGGTGATACAGCCATGTTTCTGATTGGTCGACAGCTTTTGGTGAACCATCATTGATCTTTTTAATTTCTTACGCTAATTAGCTTATGCTACAGAATTATAATTTGAAATCGCTGAAAAACCATGAAAAAAATTTAAATATGCCCTTTTCAACGATATGATATTTGGTTTTTTAATCCATTTCGTCGAGAAAATAATGAACTAATCAAAATTAATTAATTAATTTTAATTAATTAATTAATTAATTAATATCAAAATTAATTAAAATTAATCAATTACTACTACTATTACTATTAAAACAACTCACTGCACCACCAAGCCGCCTGGGGCCAACATAGCTACGCATGCTCCTGCTTAATCTCTCCCTATACTTTCTAATTTCCTTTAAAACCTTCCTTATGACCTTACCCACCCCATTCGGAGACGATATTCAGTAATAATAGCAGGAGAAGCTAAATAGTTGGAATTAATTACTAATAAAAATTAATTATAAGCGAATAACTATTAAGGTTAATTTAATAATTAATTATTTATATAAGAAGTTAAATCCAGTGACTCTGGATAAAACCTCAAAAAGGTTCAGTTAGATGAATACACAAATCTTGCTCTTCAAAGAGAACAAAGCACAAAAGCTAAATCCTTCTCAAAAACAGAATTTCTGAAATGAATACGGATTAAGATAATGTTGATGTAGATTTGAACAAAAGTACCCTACATCAAAAGACAGAACATAGATGTCGCACATAAGGTATTCTGGCGGTAAATCAGCTATTCTGGCAGCATTAGTAAAAGTAAATTGACTCCTGTCGATCAAAAGATGTTCGTAGTCGAAAATTAAGAGTGTATTTCAGCATTTGTCATACTGGGATAAAAATCTGGCACTCAATTACAGCTAAAATCCAGGAGTTCTGATCCAATCCCTGGGTATTAGACAGACTCATTAAGTCACTAATAAACTTATATCATTTCACTGGAATAAATACAACAATTCTTGCACATAAAATGTTTGTAGTTACATACTTTTGCAAAAAAAAGGCCCTCCCTGGCTTTAAAAGTCACATTAAGTCCAAAAGTAAAATGAAATGAGGAAAAGAAAAGAAAAAAAAGAAGACAAACTAACCTGCTTGACATTATATCCTGCTTTAGCAGATGTCTCGATGAACATTACATTGAGTTCACGGGCTCTTCTTTCTCCCTCTTCGGTGGACACTTGCCTCTTATCTGACAAATCCGTCTTGTTTCCAACAAGCATAATAATGACGTCATTTCCCCTTTCGGTCCTTACGTCATCAATCCAGCGAGATGTCTGGTGGAATGAATTCGCGTCTGTGAAAGTTAATGAATGACTTAAGAGTCCAATTTCAACAAGTCTACAGAGCAAACAGCACAGAAAACTTGGCAAGAAGATTCAATGTTGGTTCTGATTTCAATACAGGAAACATTTGGTCTTTAATCATGTGATTGAGCACAGAGAAATTTTTTAAGTTTAGTTAAAAATAGACTTAGTCAAACTGACTTGAGAGCTAAGAGCTCATATGGCACTTCTGACGAGGCGAGAAGAGCTAAGAGCCAAGAGCTCATATGGTATGAGCTCTAACAAAATTCTATGAATCAATAGATTGATTTAAAAGGAAAATAAGAGGCTTAATGCCGGTCAGGATTTAAAATAAGAGCTCTGAGTCACGATGTCCTTCTAAATATCAAAATTCATTAAGATCCGATTACCCACTCGTAAGTTATAAATACCTATTTTTTTGTAATTTTTCCTCTCCCTTTAGCCCCCCAGATGGTCGAATCTGGGAAAACGACTTTATCAAGTCAAATTGTGCAGCTCCCTGACACGCCTACCAATTTTCATCGTCCTAGCAGGTCCAGAAGCACCAAACTCGCCAAATAATTGAACCCCTCCCCCAACTCCCCCAAAGAGAGTGAATCCAGTACGATTCTGTCAATCACGTATCAAGGAAATTTGTTTATTCTATCCACCAAGCTTCATCCCGATTCCTCCACTCCAAGTGTTTTTCCAAGATTTCCCCCTCCAACTCCCCCCAATGTCAAAAGATCTGGTCGGGATTGAAATAAGACCTCAGAGACATGAATCCCTTCTAAAATTCAAATTTCATTAAGATCCGATCATCTATTCGTAAGATAAAAATACCCCAATTTTCACGTTTTCCAAAAATTCCGGTTTCCCCCTCCAACTCCCCCCAATGTCACAGGATCTGGTCGGAATTTAAATTTAGAACTTTAAAGCACAAGATCCTTCTAAATATCAAATTTCATTAAGATCTGGTCACCATTTCGTAAGTTACAAATACCTCAATTTTCAAAATTACCCCCCCCCCCAATTCCACCAAAGAGAGCAGATTCGGTAAGGTTATGTCAGTCACGTATCTTGGACAGGTTTCTATTCTTCCCATCCAGTTTCATTCTGATCTCACCGCTTTAAGTATTTTCTAAGATTTCCGGTTCCTCCAACTGCCCCCTCCCCCCAATTACGCTTGATCCGGTTGAGATTTAAAACAAGAGATCTGAGTTACGAGATCCTTCTAAATATGAAGTTTCATGAAGATCCGATCACTCCTTCGTAAGTTAAAAATACGTTATTTTTTCTTATTTTTCAGAATTAACCCCCCTCCCCCAATAGAGTGGATCCGTTCCAATTATGTAAATCACGTATGTAAGACTTCTGATTATTTTCCCCACCAAGTTTCGTCCCAATCCCTCCAATCTAAGTGTTTTCCATATTTTAGGTTCCCCCCTCCCAACTCCCCCCAATGTCACCAGATCCGGTCGGGTTTAAAATAAGAGCTCTGAGCTACGAATCCTTCTAAATATCAAATTTCATTGAGATCCGATCACTCATTCGTAAGTTAAAAATACCTCATTTTTTCTAATTTTTCAGAAATACCCCCCCCCCCCCAACTACCCCAAAGAGCGGATCCGTTCCGTTTATGTCAATCATGTATCTAGGACTTGTGTTTATTTTTCCCACCAAGTTTCATCCCGATCCCTCCACTCTAAGTGTTTTCCAAGTTTTAGGTTTCCGCCTCCCAACTCCCCCCCCCCCCAATGTCACCAGATCCGGTCAAGCTTTAAAATAAGAGCTCTAAGACACGATATCCTTCTAAACATCAAATTTCATTCAGATCCGATCACCCGTTCGTCATGTATCATGTATCTAGGACTTGTGTTTATTTTTCCCACCAAGTTTCATCCCAATCCCTCCAATCTAAGTGTTTTCCAAGTTTTAGGTTTCCCCCTCCCAACTCCCCCCAATGTCACCAGATCCGGTCGGGTTTAAAATAAGAGCTCTGAGCTACGAATCCTTCTAAATATCAAATTTCATTGAGATCCGATCACGCATTCGTAAGTTAAAAATACCTCATTTTTCATAATTTTTTTAAGAATTACCCCCCCCCCCCAATACCCCAAAGAGAGCGGATCCGTTCCGATTATGTCAATCATGTATCTGGGACTTGTGCTTTTTTTTCCCATCAAGTTTCATCCCGATCCCTCCACTCTAAGTGTTTTCCAAGTTTTAGGTTTCCGCCTCCCAACTCCCCCCCCCCCAATGTCACCAGATCCGGTCAAGCTTTAAAATAAGAGCTCTAAGACACGATATCCTTCTAAACATCAAATTTCATTAAGATCCGATCACCCGTTCGTCATGTATCATGTATCTAGGACTTGTGTTTATTTTTCCCACCAAGTTTCATCCCAATCCCTCCAATCTAAGTGTTTTCCAAGTTTTAGGTTTCCCCCTCCCAACTCCCCCCAATGTCACCAGATCCGGTCGGGTTTAAAATAAGAGCTCTGAGCTACGAATCCTTCTAAATATCAAATTTCATTGAGATCCGATCACGCATTCGTAAGTTAAAAATACCTCATTTTTCATAATTTTTTAAGAATTACCCCCCCCCCCAATACCCCAAAGAGAGCGGATCCGTTCCGATTATGTCAATCATGTATCTGGGACTTGTGCTTTTTTTTCCCATCAAGTTTCATCCCGATCCCTCCACTCTAAGTGTTTTCCAAGATTTCAGGTTTCCCCCCTCCAACACCACCCAATATCATCAGATCCGGTCGGGATTTAAAATAAGAGTTCTGAGACACAATATCATTCCAAACATCAAATTTCATTAAGATCCCATCACCCGCTCATAAGTTAAAAATACTTCATTTTTTCTATTTTTTACGAATTAACCGGCCCCCCCACTCCCCCCAGATGGTCAAATTGGGAAAACGACTATTTCTAATTTAAGCTGGTCATGTCCCTGATACGCCTGCCAAATTTCATCGTCCTAGCTTACTTGGAAGTGCCTAAAGTAGCAAAACCAGGACCGACAGACCAACAGAATTGGCGATTGCTATATGTCACTTGGTTAATACCAAGTGCCATAAAAAACAGTTTCATTGAAGATTCATTGTTGGTCCTGATTTTAATACAATGATCATCCGGTCTTGGATCACGTGACTGAGCATAGTAAAATTTTTTAACTTCAGTAAGAAACACAACAATGGGCAACTTATATAAATTACAACACTTGCCCCAGAGGCAGTGGGGGATTTTGTTATCCCCAGTGGCAGAGTTATTTGACTTTTCTACTATTTTGAACAAGACGGCTATTCCAAAATTTTGTTTGGCAGGACAGCTAAAACTGGTATGGAAAGGGGACTGCTGGCCCTCCGACCACTTTTAACATCCTCCTCAACATGCCCTGAAATTTTAAACTTAATGCTCTCAGCTGTTCTTGTGATATTGCAGATACAACTTTTTTTATAAACAGGATGTTCATAGTATCTTTAGAATCAGTTTAATATGTCACTCAGCATTCCCCAAAGATTCACCTTATATTAGGCTTTTCGAACATACTTAGAATATAAATCTCCCCTTTGCCTAATGATAAATCCCGCATTTAAAAAAGGGTAAATTTCATAATTTACAATCCCTGCCCTAGAACCTGTGACGGGCATTGCATCCCGGAGGCAAAGTTTCTAGAACTGATGACTGTTTTGAACATAATCGTCATTTCAAATTTTGATCAGTGACGAGGGAAGGGAACATCTAAAAAGGGCAAAAGAGACTGGTTGCCCTCTGAAAAGGGACTGGTCAACATTTATCTCCATTCATCTCAACATCAAAGTTTTTTATTATGTTTGGCATCCGTCTCCAAAGTTTTGGGTATGCAAGGGTATGTCATCGATGCAGGCAGAGTTGCTTGAGCTTTTTACTATTTTGAACCAGATGTCTAATTCAAAATTTCGATCAAATATTTTTGGAGGGAGGGCAACTAAAAAGGGCATAGGAGGCGGCTGGCAGCTTTTCAGCCGCTTTCCAATATCCTCCTCAACATGTTCTGAAAGTATTAATACTCTCAGCTGTTCTTAAAATATTGCAGATCCTCCTTTTTGATAAACTGGATGCACATAGTGTCTTTTGATTTACTACACAATATCCCTCAATTCTCCATTCTCCAAAATTCTCCAAAGGTTTACCTAGTTCTCCGAAGTTAAAGTTTTTGATATTCGCCCAAAATCGAATATTTCTCCTTTTCCTAATGATAAATCCTGCATTTAAACAATCAGCAAACTGCATAATTTACAGTCGTTGTCCCAGCGCCATGGGGGGCATGGCATCTCTAGAAGTGTAACTATTAGACCTTTTGACTAGTGTAAAAAAACATCAATTTCAAAATTTCAATCAGTTCTGGGCAGAGAGGGTACCTAGAAGGCAAGTAGGGGAGGAGGTGGTTGCCCTCCTATGTCTCTTCAACATCTGGTCAAAATACCTTAAAAGTTTCAAATCCTACCCTCAGTCGTTTTTTCGATATTGCTGATATTACCTTTTTTCAGAACTAACAAGCACATAATGTGCTTGATTGTCTTCGCATTCCTCTCAACACTTCCTTACAGTTTCACCTTAATACCCTAACCATTGTTGGAGACCCTGGATCAAAGATACCCTCTTTTCCAATAAAAATCTTTATATGGTAACAATGGGCAACTTGCATAACTTATAGCTCTTGGCCCAGAGCCTCGGGGTGAGGTTTCAACCCCGGAGGCATAGCCATTTGATCTTTGAACTATTTTGAACAAAATGGCTATCTCAAAATTTTGATCTGATACATTTTGAGAAAATGACCGTGGAGGGAGGGGTGGCTGGTTGCCCTCCAATAACTTTTCACTCGCAATAAGGTCACTAAAACTTTCGATTTCCAATCAAATAAGCCTCCTCCAAAGTTTATACGACCCCCACTTTCAAAGCAACCTTATATTTTATCAATAAGGAACTTGTCTATCTTACAGCCCTTGCCCCGGGAACAGGAGGGGGGGATACAACTCCGGAAACACAGTTATTTGACCTTTGCGATATTTTGGACAAGATGGCTATCCCGAAACTTTGATCATATATTTGGAGAAAAACAGCGCAGGGAGGGGACTGTTTAACCTTTGATCACTGTTCACTTTTGATTTTCAATTGAATGAGTCTCTTCCTATGTTTATACGACAACCCCTTCCATAAAAACCCTTATAGGTTACCAATGGAGAGCTTGCATATTTTCGAGCCCTTGCCCAGCGGGCTTGGGAGGAGTGGATGTCAAAATTTGGAAGCATAGCTATCTGACCTTTCTATTGTTTTGAACAAAACGGCAAACTCGAAGTTTTGATGGGATAAATTTGGGGAAAAGGGCGTGGAAGAAGAGGGATTGTGTCCTTCAATCACTTTGAACTCTTAAAAAAGGAACTTGAAATTTTGCTTTCGAATTGACTGAGCTCCCTCCAAAGTTTATATGACCACCCCTTCCATATAAACCTTATATATTAACAATAGACAACTTACATAACGTCAAGCTCTTGCTCTGGAGACTTCGGGGGGTTTTGTCGGCCCTGGAGGCTTATTTATTTTCTCTTTAGACTATTTTGAACAAAATGGCTGTCTTAAAATTTCGATTGAATCTATTTGGGAAAAACATGGTGTGATGGGAGGGGTTTGGTTGATCTCAGAGTACTTTAGACCCTTCAAAGGAAACTAGAATTTTCAGTTTTAAATCGATTGAGTTCCCTCCAAAGTTTATACGACCACTTTTTCTGTATGAAGTACCCTTGATAAAAAAAAGAAGAAAAACATTGAAGGCTTATGGCCTTTTACTATAAGCAACACTATTTACCTGATGTTGACATATTTTCGTTTCAACTGTAAATGGAAAAGCAGAATAATCTAAAGATTAACACCAGTTAGAAATAAGTTAACTTGAAATAGTTAACACCATAAGAAATAAGGGCTTATTAGTTTATTTTTTAAACAAAGTAGAAAGAAAACAAGAGCTAAGAGCTCATATGGCATTTGTGACAAGGCCGGAGGAGCCAAGAGCTCATACGGTATGAGCTCTAGCAAAATTCTAAGAATCAATAGATTGATTTAAAAGGAAAATCAGAGGCTTTATGCCGGTCAGGATATAAAATAAGAGCTCTGAGTCACGAAGCTCTTCTAAATATCAAAATTCATTAAGATCCGATCGCCCACTCGTAAGTTATTAAATATTTTTTTTTTCTTTTTAACTGAAAGTAAGGTGAGACATTAAAACTTAAAACGAACAGAAATTACATCGTATATGAAAGGGGCTGCTTCCTCATCAACGTCCCGGTCTTTACGCTAAAGTTTGGCTCTTTCTCTCAACTCTACTTTTTAAAACAGTAAAAAACTTTAGCGTATGATTCTATGACTTTTAGGGGGTGTTTCCCCCTATTTTCTAAAATAAGGCAAATTTTCTCAGACTCGTAACCTTTGATGGGTAAGACTAAACTTGATGAAACTAATATATTTAAAATCAGCATTAAAATGCGATTCTTTTGATGTAGCTATTGGTATCAAATTTCCATTTTTTGGAGTTTTGGTTAATATTGAGCCGGGTCGCTCCTTACTACAGTTTGTTACCACGAACTGTTTGATAAATACCAGATTTTTTCAAATTTTTTTTATCCCTTCAGCCCTCCAGATGGTCGAATCAGGGAAAACGACTTTATCAAGTCAATTTGTGCAGTTCCTTGACATGTCTATCAATTTTTATCGTCCTATCACGTCCAGAAGCACCAAAACTCGCCAAAGCACTGAACCCCACCCCTAACTCCCCCAAAGAGAGCGAATCCAGTACGGTTACTTCAGTCACGTATCTACGACATTTGCTTATTCTACCCACCAAGCTTCATCCCGATTCCTCAACTCTAAGCGTTTTCCAAGATTTCCGATTTCCCTTCCAAATCCCCCCCCAATGTCAACAGATCTGGTCGGGATTTGAAATAAGAGCTCTGAGACATGAGTTCCTTCTAAATATCAAATTTCATTAAGATCCTGTCACCCGTTCTTAAGTTAAAAATACCTCAATTTTTCTCATTTTTCCGAATTAACAGGCCCCAGCTCCTCCAAAGAGAACGGATCCGTTCCAATTATGTCAATCACGTATCTAGAGCTTGTGCTTATTCTTCCCATCAAGTTTCATCCCGATCTCTCCACTCTAAGCGTTTTCCAAGATTTCTGTTTCCCCTCTCCAACCCCTCATGTTCCCGGATCCACTTCGAGTCGAAAATTGAGCATCTGAGACATAAGATCCTTCTATATATCAAGTTTCATTAGAATCCCGTCACCTATTCGTAAGATAAAGATTCCCCAATTTTCAAGTTTTCCAAGAATTCCGGTTTCCCCATCCAAATCCCCCCCCCAATGTCAGGGGATCTAGTCGGAATTTAAAATAATAGCTCTAAAGCAAACGGTCCTTCTAAATATCAAATTTCATTAAAATCTGATCACCCGTTCGTAAGTTACAAATACCTCATTTTTTTCTAATTTTTCCGTATTATTCCCCCCCCCCAACTCCATCAAAGAGAGCGGATCCTGTCTGGTTATGTCAGTTCCGTATCTTGAACTTGTTTTTATTCTTCCCACCCAGTTTCATCCTCATCTCTTCGCTTTAAGTATTTTCTAAGATTTTCGCCCCTCCCCAACTGCCCCCCGCAATGACACTGGATCCGGTTGGGATTTAAAATAAGAGATCTGAGTTACGAGGTCCTTGAAAATATGAAGTTTCACGAAGGTCCGATCACTCCTTCGTAAGATAAAAATATGTAATTTTTTCTAATTTCTCAGACCTACCCCCCCCCCCCCCAAAAAATAGAGCGGATCCGTTCCGATTATGTCAATCATGTATCTAGGAATTCTGCTTATTTTTTCCACCAATTTTCATCCCGATCCCTCCGCTCTAAGCGTTTTCCAAGATTTTGGGACCCCCCCCCCCCCAAACTACCCCCAATGTCACCAAATCTGGTCAGGAATTTAAAATGAGAGCTTTGAGACACGATATCCTTCTAAATATCACATTTCATTGAGGTCCGATCACCCGTTCGTAAGTTAAAAATACCTCATTTTTTCTAGTTTTTCAGAATAAACCCCCCCCCCCCCCAGCTATCACAAAGAGAGCGGCCGTTCCGGTTATGTCAATCACGTATCTAGGACTTGTGCTTATTTTTCCCACCAAGTTTCATCCCGATCCCTCCACTCTAAGCGTTTTCCAAGATTTTGGGTTTTCCCCCTCCAACTCCCCCCAATGTCACCAGATCTGGTCAGGATTTAATATAAAAACACAATATCCTTCGCAACTTCAAATTTCATTAAGATCCCATTATCTGTTCGTAAATTAAAAATACTTTTTTCCCGAATTAACCGGCCCCCCACTCCCAACCCCAGATGGTCAAATTGGAAAAACAACTATTTCTAATTTAATCTGGTCCGGTCCCTGAACAGACCGACAGACCAACAGAATTTACGATAGCTATGTGTCCCTTGGTTAATACCAAGTGCCATAAAAATTGTAAAGCTCACATAAAAACCATATATGGGAGATACTTGATGCTACTTGTTTGTGAGGGTTGAGGGACTGAGCTATTAATGATTTTGCCCAAGCAAAGGGAGCGCTATCATAAACCCCAAGAAGTGGGATCTTTTGCCTAGCATATATTCATGTATACATAGGAATAAAAGAATATTATAGAATATAATAAAATGGATTTTTTTAGGCAACACCTATGAGGCATTCTTGCAAATAATGAAAGGAAGAATTCTAAGAATTGCTTAGAATTCTAAGCAAGGAAGAGATAGGACTTACACTACCAAGAAAATAAAATTCAGTACTGGATGCAGATATGCAATCATGATAATAATAAAGTAACTTACTTGTAATGTCATAAACTACTACAGCAACCGTGGAATCTCTAATATAGGACGGAATTAAAGATCGAAACCTTTCTTGACCAGCAGTATCCCAAAGCTGTAGTCTCACAGTTCGGTCCTCCAAATACATCGTTTTTGAAAGGAAATCTATGCCAATTGTAGCCTGGTAGGTATTATCAAAACTGTCATACATGAAACGCGTAATTAATGACGTTTTACCAACTGAAAAATAAACATTATTTTTGGATGTAATACACCATTGAAAATAATACAAGTTTTAATAGGTTTTAAGACGTTTTAATAGGTTTCAAGGTTCAAGGAAAGATAATAGATGGTTAGATAGATCAGTTAGAGGTATGATGTAATTTCGATTAAGCATATATAAGATAATGGTTTAATCAAATGAAAATCTATACCTACTATTGCCTTGAGATACCTTCAAAAAGTCACATATAAAATGGGTAATTAGCAATGTTTGGCTGACTGAATTTTTGATTTATTCATGCTTCTCAAGTAGACTCCTCGGTTTCTTTGTATCATATATTAATAGTAGACAAACATATGCAGCGCTTAGTGACAGGGATATCTTAAAGCTTATTGAAGTATAGGAAGTATATATAAAGATTTTTTTCAGCCAATAGTTTTTAGGTTAAACACAAATTATAAAAAGAAAAGGAAACAACAGATGAATTCTACAAATATATTTCAAACACATGAGATTCAGAAAAATATTGACATTTTGACATGTTACAGATTCAACTCCCCACCCTCTAAACAACGCCTGGTTTTGGCCACTTTATTCTTGTACTCAAACATAAAAAACCAAACACTTTCACAATCTTTTGTATTTTTCAAGTGAATGCAGAGAACAGCTCTCATTTTTACAATGCAAGCCACAAAAAAGCTTCTTAAAAACAACTACAGGTCAAAACATGTCAAACATGAGGAATTGTGGAGCAACCATAGCACTCTGAGATACATACCAGGCAGTAGAAAGTGACAAGCCCCCCAATAGCTGCATCCAAAGTTTGCACCCAAAGTTTCAAAGTTGCACCCAAAGTTTCAAACACATAGCAGTAGAAAGTGACAAACCCCCCAATAGCTGCACCCAAAGTTTCAAAGTTTCAAACACATAGCAGTCGAAAGTGACAAACCCCCCAATAGCTGCATCCAAAGTTTCTTTCCACTAGCTTGAATAATGGAAAAACATGTAAAACACTATTTTAGCTCAGTCAAGTTTTCCAGACATTGGGAGTAGAGCTTTTTGAATTAATTGCAGGGGAGATTCTTCTTCCTGTCTGTGCACAGGTAGGACGATGTAGGGACTCCAATAGGCAGCTCATTACTGCCTATACCAGTAGTTGTTACTGAGATAGATGAAGCAAGTTTTTTGCATATACAGTCTAAATGACAGCTTTACTTAAAAAAAAAACATAATTTGCAATCAAGAAAAATACAGAAAAAGCAGAAGAAAAGGTCAACATTACATGAATATGGAAATTATTTCCTATGGATTGGACCAGATTTTTTCTAAGGATAGCAGTTCCACAACTCTAAACATACAGTTCTATTCCTTAGGGAGTGTTGATGCACACAACAAAAACTCAAGGGTAGGGAATCATTGTATGTGTTCAGGAGTAAAGTTGGAGGCACTCAAAACCCCCTAAAAGTGAGCTTTTGGCCTAATTTCTTAAAACTCTTAGATGGGGATCCTTCAGAACAATCTCCCATGTAGCTTGTTTGGGGTTAGAGGTTGGAAATTTCAGATAATCAAACAAGTAAATGGGTGGCAGTATGA
Source organism: Artemia franciscana (assembly GCF_032884065.1). Classification (NCBI taxonomy): domain Eukaryota; kingdom Metazoa; phylum Arthropoda; class Branchiopoda; order Anostraca; family Artemiidae; genus Artemia; species Artemia franciscana. The sequence continues at coordinate 8,948,960 of NC_088878.1, read as the reverse complement.
AAGCCTAAAATAGAAATTTATTATATGGATTTTAAATTTGTATTCAAACAACTATTTTCTGGACAATCTTTTTTTATATCCCATAATTAAGAATGCCTTCTAGGTGCTCTTGACAATTTAATATCAGAACAATATTTTTACTGAAAAGTAGAGAGTAACTAAAACAAACAAGAAATTACTATAGAATCTGGAGAGGTTTTTCCACTGAGGAGGCTGTTCCATTTTCTATTTATATGCATTAATGATAAACTAGAAAACTTTTCAGATCTCTTAGAAGCATCTTCTACCTATCATCAACATTGCAACAGACGTCTGAAAACTGGTCATTTAATGAAATAAAGACATGCTTTTCCCCCCTCTTATCCTGGAGATTATGTTCTTCTCTGGGAGACGTTCAGTGTTCACAAATTTAATTTGGAGTTTCTCAGGGACCTCTCCTAGAAACTCTCTTATTGACTATTGATATTATTATTGATCTTATTGTCTAATGACTTATATCTAGTACTGGTTTACTATTAGCAAAAGTTTTAGAATGTTTGGTAGGACCTGCAACTAGAGTTGGTCTCATTTAGTACTTGCACACAATACTATTCTCATTATCAAAGCAAGAATAGAGAATGGGTTGTTATTTATAGCATTCAAAACAGTTTAGTAATTGATATTCACAAGAGGTTAAACCATTTAAATTTAAATCATAGCTAATCTACCAAAGTAAGGTTTCTAGTCAAACAGTTCATGGTAATAAACTGTAGTAAGGAGCAACCCGGCTCAATAGTAAACGAAACTCTAAAAAACGGAACTTTGATGCTAAAAGCTACATCAAAAGAATCGGATTTTCATGCTGATTCTAAATATATAAGTTTCATCAAACTTAGTTTTTGTCATCAAAAGTTACGAGCCTGAGAAAATTTGCCTTATTTTGGAAAATAGGTGGAAACACTCCCTAAATCACGGGTGCGTGTTTGTTTGTTTTTTTTCCCAAGAGTCATTGTATCAATCAAGTGGTCCTAGAATGTCGCAAGAGGGCTCATTCTAACGGAAATGAAAAGTTCTAGTACCCTTTTTAAGTGACCAAAAAAATTGGAGGGCACCTAGGCCCCCTCCCACGCTCATTTTTTCCCAAAGTCAATGGATCAAAATTTTGAGATAGCAGTTTTGTTCCGCATAGTTGAAGAACATAATAACTATGACTTTAGAAATGACTTACTCACCCACAATCCCTGGGGGAGGGGCTGCAAGTTACAAACTTTGACCAGTGTTTACATACAGTGATGGTTATTGGGAAGTGTACAGACGTTTTCAGAAGGATTTTTTGGTTTGGGGGTGGGGTTGAGGGGAGGGCGCTACGTGGGAGGATCTTTCCTTGGAGAAATATGTCATGGGGGAAGAAAAATTCAATGAAAAGGGCACAGGATTTTCTAGCATTACTATAAAAAAAACAATGAAAAAATAAACATGAAAACGTTTTTTCAATTGAAAGTAAGGAGTAGCATTGAAACTTAAAACGAACAGAGATTATTACACATATGAGGGGTTCTAAAAATACTTTAGCATAAAGAGCGAGGTATTTAGGAGGAGATAAATACCTCACTCTTTATGCTGAAGTATTTTTTAGTAATTTCAACTATTTATTCTACAGCCTCTCTGATTCAGAGGTCATTCTTAAAGAATTGGGACAAAACTTACGATTTAATGTAAAGAGCAATGTATTAACGAGGGTACAACCCCCCTTGTATACATAATACAAATATAAGAATATAAAAGTTTGTTATGTAAGTTAATTCTTAAGTTATGTATATTTTTTACTAATAAAAACATTCATTAAAAATTAAAAGTTCTAGTTGCCTTTTTAAGTAGCCAAAAAATTGGAGGGCAACTAGGCCTCCTTCCCCACCCCTTATTTCTCAAAATTGTCTGATCAAAACTAAGAGAAAGCCATTTAGCCAAAAAAAGAATTAATATACAAATTTCATTTTAATAATTTATGTGCAGAGAGCCAAAATCAAACATGCATTAATTCAAAAACGTTCAGAAATTAAATAAAAAAAACTAGTTTTTTTTTAACTGAGAGTAAGGAGTGACATTAAAACTTAAAATGAACAGAAATTACTCAGTATATGAAATGGGTTGTACCCTCTGCAATCCCTTGCTCTTTATGCTAAAGTTTGACTCTATGCCACAATTCTACTTTTTAAAATAATTAAAAGCTTTAGCATAAAGAGCAAGGAATTGCAGAGGGGACAACCCATTTCATATATGGAGTAATTTCTTTTCGTTTTAAGTTTTAATGTCATTCCTCACTCTCAGTTAAAAAAAACTAGTTTTTTTTTAATTTAATGTACAGTAAAGAGTGAGTTTAAGCTTAAAGCAAGCAGAAATTACAACAAATGGTGAAATAGACCTTAAAACAAACAAAAACTACAATGAACACTGAAGTCAATATAAAACAAAAGGGTTACCATAAATGTGTGTGGTACATCACCCTTCAACAGTGTCAAAAGCTTCATGTGTTATTTACACTTTACTCAAAATAAAATATATTCTGAAATTTTCTTGTTTCCTTATAACAATATTTAAAATGTTCAGTATATAGTATACAACAAAAACAACAGTTTGGTATTGATTTTACCTCTGAACTATAAGGACATGAATAAATTTAAATTTTGATTAAATTGGATTGTGCAACAAGCAAAATTGTGTACAATACTGTATAGCACTGTGAAAAATTTGCTTTGAATAATTGGATAATATTAAAACCATTTCTGTGTATGCCAGAGTACAATGGAATAGACTTTTTACATTGTCCATCAAACCACACTCCACACAGGCATCATTTGTCAATGTCATCTATGTGCCTGCTTACTAAAAGATAAGTAATTTTATTTTTTCTTGTTTAGTCTTCAAGACGCTCTTCAAAAAGCTTGATTTAGCCCTTGCTCATTTCCATGGATTCACAGTCCTGAGGTCGTTAAAGATAGCAAAGGCCAAGAAAAATTCATTGTTTTCTGCTAAAGAGATCAGAAGGAAATAAGGTTTGCTGAGAAAAGTCTGGTACTGTATGAAGTTAATATAAAGGAAGTGTCACAGAAAACGGGAAAATGAGTAAAGACTGTGTTTGAAGAAGTTAAAAACTCTCCCTAAGTCTTCAAACAAAGCAGATCAGTCTTCAAACAAAGCAGCTGGATTCAAAATCTGTAAACCTGCAAACTCGTGATCTCAGCTGTTGAAGAAAATTGTTACTAGAGATGACGAGGCTGCAAGAACGTGGAAATAAAAAAATGAAAAGTGGAGATTCCTTAAAGCAATCATGCAAGACAATAATTAGGGAAACCTATGCCTTAGTATCCCTTGAGTTTATACCAAAGTTTCAGAGCATATTACAGTCATACATAAGTTTGAAAGCAAAAATTCAAGGGTTGGAGAATTGCATGGCATAAATGGAAAGTAGAAAAGATGATTTTCAACAAGAAAAGCTCCTAGATACCATAGCCTAGTTTTCAATGGTGTGGAGCAGTTACCAGGTGAAGATTTGAAAACAACAGCTATGAATATTATAACACATAAAATGGGAGTTGTCAGTTTTTCACAAAATGACAAGCAGAAAACTTACCACTACCATCTAAATAATTCTACTGCACAATGCCAACAATATTTTGCACTGATTTTGAAATTGACAAACAGTGAAATGGCAGGGACAGTTTTCAAGAGGAAAAATAAACTTGCTAGGTAGGGCATTTTTCTGTCTGAGTCCCAGTTTCGTTTTGTATATAGATGATAAAATTGATCTTTTTAAGCCAAGATTCAAGCTCAGCCTTATCCAATTTTATTGGAGGCAATTGGGTGTTAATTATTTAGTGTGGTGGGGTTCAAGACTTGTTTCCTTAACAAATTAGACAGTGAATATGTGACTTGATGGTATTCTTAGGCTCTTTCATACTTCAATAATCATTTCTGGGGCAGGTACCATTTTGAGCCCTTAATGTGACAAAAAAACATAACATTCCATAGTTGCCAAAAGTTTAATACCACATTAAAAACTGTTTGTTAAGAAAAACCTTATCTAGCTGGACATGCAATCTAAGGTAATAACTGTGTAGCAAGATCTTAGCTCTTCAATGAGTCAAGAACTACAGAACAATGCAGAACTGCATTGAAGACACTTGTGTAGTTTTGCCAAAATATTAGGGGGGATTAGGGTAAGATTCTAGTTGATTGACTTTTGGCTATCTCAGAAAAGGGTTAGGTTAGGAAAATGAAACTTTCAGGGATGAGTCTAAAGGCTAAAGTATGTCCCAGGAAGGTATTTTAAAGTACCCACCTCCATTCCTTCTCCCTTTAGAGGGCCCTGAAATTTGCCTACATGACAGGTCTATACCTATTGAAATTTTGACAAAACAACATTTTACTTTAATTTTCAGTTTTAAGTTACATTTTTTGGTAAAATTGGTGCAAACAGCATTACTGGCTTTCATATAAAAGTGAATATACCACTCAATGCCTTTTTTAATGCTGTTTACAAATATAATAATTGCTTCTACCGCTAAATTCAGATTTAAGCATTTTTTAACCTCTTAAAAATGACCTATATATAGGTCATTACAAATCTGTAACAGTTTAGAAACAAATTTGGGCTATATATTTGCACATCAGGGGGGTGGGGATAAAGCATAGCATATAATAAATATGTAAACTAACAATTGCAGTATTTTTTTATGTGTTTGTGCTGTTGCACTGGTGATCTCTCTTCTCATTAAAATTTGATGTGCACAAACACATAAAAAAAAAACAGCAATGGTTAGTTTACATATTTAACATATGCTATGCTTTATCTCCACCCCCCTGATGTGCAAATATATAGCCCAAATTTGTTTCTAAACTATTACAGATTTGTAATGACCCTATATAAAGGTCAGTTTTAAGAGGTCAAAAAGTGCTTAAATCTGAATTTGCAGTAGAAGCAATTATTATATTTGTAAAGACCATAAAAAAGGCATCGAGTGGTATATTTACTTTACATGAAAGCCAGTAATACTGTTTGCACCAGTTTTACTGCCTTTTCTTTGCCTTTAGTTCTGAAAATGCAATACCTGACATTTGAGTAGAATTCTGAGCCAAATCAATGTTTTTTTCCAAAATTTAGGAAATGTATTTGCATATCTTTAAAAACCTTATAAATTGGGATTGAGCAAAGTTGTGAAGCTGAAAACAATTTTATTGTACATCATTCAAGCAGAAGATCTATTTTGCAAGGTTTCACTTTTATAACACACATATTTTTAAAGGTCATCAAAGGTCAGGGCTCTCTAGAGGGAGAAGGAGCAGAGGTGGGTACTTCAAAATACCTTCCCAGGACATAGGCTACTTTAGCCTTTAGACTCATCCCTGAAAGTTTCATTTTCCTAACCTAACCCCTTTCCAAGATAGCCAAAAGTCAATAAACTAGAATTTCACTGGGATTAAAACTATTTTTCCCAGATCAAGCAAAAATGACACTGAAAACTGAAAAATGAGCCATGTAGCCTAGTAGCCACCTTCATATAAAAACTAACCCATTCTTCTAGATACTTGAATTATTTAGGCTTATCATGGTTTCAAAAAGATTTTGAAGAAATTAAATTTCCCCTGGGGGGCTGTTGCCCATTGCAAATTGGCCTATACAGCCCTGATTGAAGTAGGCTAGGGTGTGGTTTTACAGGAGATAATAGCGTACATAATATATACTAATAAATACGCACCACTCTGTTCTCCAAGAAAAACTAGCTTGAACTTCCGTAGAGGATTACCAAAATCCCCTGAACTGGTCATTTTCCTCAATTTTTAATTCCTTAATCTAGCTAGACTAGCCTATCTAATTAGTCACTGCTAGATATGCTTTAATATACGTAAATATTAGAAAAAGTGTAAATGAGTTACAATGTAAAAATAAAAAGAAAGGTACTTATTTGTAATATAATAAAAGTTTTTTTCAAGTTGATTGGTATATTACCTAAAATTAGATTTTAAAAAAAATATTTGTATTTTTGAGCACAGATAAAGATATCGCTATTGTATTTTTGCTGAAGAAATAAAAGCGATGTATCAATTTTGTTTTTGAAATAAGAAGTTGCACCATGGGAGAGCTAGTAAAAAATACAAGACCAAACTTTTCCTCCTTTTCGCCTTCTTATGAATATGGATCATCAAGAGGAGTTGGGAAACCCGGAGGTCCTAGAAAAATCGCTGTTAAGTCACGAAGTAGTAAAGGTTTGTAAGCTCAGGTAGTAGACTAGCAGTTGTTTTATAAATTAAACAAAGAACTACTGCCTAGGGGAGTTGAATGAAATTCACCAATCTTCTAGGAGCATTTGTTTGACATAATAACCCCCTCCAAAAAACTACAACAAATAAACATGCACCTATGGGTAAATAGGCCTATTGAGCAGTCAAAATTTCTTACCTACTCCAAATAAACATACCAATTAGTTCTTTTTATGCTCATTTTCAGTAATTTCTCTTGGTCCAAGTCTAATTTTTAATCATCCTAAAAACTACTAGGACTTGGCTGTCCTAGTTGAGTGGTTGGCATTCTAGACTTGAAATCCTGAGACCAGTAGCTTTAGGCCTGGTGTTGCTAATTCTTTGGTTTGAGACAGGGATCAATGTTGTGACACCATTACCTCAGACAGTGTAAATCCAGCACTAAAATGGGTACCTGAAGAAATCTATGGGAAAAACACAGGAAGCATTAAAGGATTTACCCCAAACCATGCATTGCACTCACAGCCAAAGGAGTTGAATCAGGAGATTGGTACCTACACTAGACAGACTATTGGTCAGCGTGCAAAAAAGTTTTTTTTTTCTGTTTTTGCCTGGTTAGACACTAGTTTAGGTACTTATTACTATTTTGGAAAGGGGCTAGGTTTTGAAAATAGAACTTTCAGGGATGGTTCTACAGACTAAAATATGTTCTGGAATGTATTTTGATGTAGGCCTACCTACATCAACTCCTCTCTCTTGTTGGCCTTGACCTTTGATGAAATTAAAAAATCTTTGCATTATAAAAGTGAAACCTTGCAAAATAGATCTCCTGCTTAAATAAAGTACAACAAAAACTGTTTTCAGCTTTGTAACTACTCAATCCCCATTCATAAGGTTTCAAAGATCTCCAACTGCACTTCCTAAATTTAGAAGAAAAAAACATTTATATGGCTTAAAATTCTACTCAAATAGCAGGAATTATGTTTTCAGAGCTAAAACCAGAGTAACAGGAACTTATAACTGAAAATTAGGGTAAAATGGAGTTTTGTCAAAATTTTAAAAAGTATAAATTTCTAAGACTTGGGAATCAGAAGAGGGTTAACTTAGAAGCTTGGTAATACCTTCCCAGAGTGTATTATTCACCCTGGATTTATTTCTGATTTTTTTTTTCTTTTTGTTTTTACTAACCTAACCTCTATCCAAGATAATGAAAAGTAGGCAAACTAGAATTTTACCTTCTAATCTTACCCAAATATATAGCCCATATTATAGATTTTCTATGTATTTCTTGATTTTGTCATCATCAGTTTAATTCACAATAAACCAGTTTTAGCAAGAGTGATGCTAATAGTGGTATTTAAAATAGCTTATTTTAAAATCATATTTTAGTGGTATTTTAAAATCATTAAAAGCTGAAATCTCACAAACTGTCAGTGAGATAAAATCACAAGTGTCAGCACTGGAAACCCGGGTGTCCGAAAAATGCTCACTCTCTGAAATGCATTCCAAAGTCCAGATGGTTGTTCTTCAAGAGACAACAAGCATCAAAGCCAATCTTACCCAGCATCTTGATAGTGAGATCCAGCACCACTTTTCTGAAGAAAGGGACAGACAATGTAGAGCCCTTAACATTGTTGCATTTGGGATCCCTCTGCAATCCAATGACCAACTATTCATCAAGTCTTATATTGATCAAAAGTATAAGCTCAGAGATGTTCACATCAATAATGTGAGAAGACTTCCGATCCCTACTAACTCTCTGCCATCTGCACACCCTCCTCCTGTCCTTTTTACTGTCCCAAGCCTGGACATTAAAAGGTCAATCATCAACTGCTCCTGCAAGCTCCACGAGGATATACAATTTTGTGGTGACACATCTAAGACAGAGAGAAACAGGAGGAAGGCTTTAGTTGAGGAGTTGAAAAGAAGAATAAGCTCAGGTGAGCCCAGCCTCATGATCTTCAAGGACCAAATCATTCCAAAAAACAAGGCTGCTCATTGCAGTTGGGAAGCGCCACCCTGGTCCCCTCCAAAGCAATCCACAATGGAAACCTAGTTATATCATTGCATCCTCATGTAAATAGTTTTGTTTCCCCAGTGCTTCGTTTTGATAAATCATCAGTTGATATTTCTTGTGAAGCTTCATCCAATCCTTCTCCAAATGTTTCCCATGTCGATTTAAGAGCTATTCCTGCTCATGTTAATTCAAATGTTATATCTAATAATTTGCTCATGTCATGTCAGAATTGAGTGGATTCAAGTTTTTCAAGTACTATATCTGATATTACCTCTGAGTCTCAACAGCCAAATTTCCCGAGTCAGAAGCCCCTTTCTGAAAATACTTTCTGTGTTCTTTCAAGCAATGTTGACTCTCTGACAAATAAGCTTCTAGAATCCGGAGTGCTTCTTAGGGAGGAAGCAGCAGATATTGTGAGTTTTGTTGAATTGTTGCCAAAACATAGTTTTTTGGCGGTTACTGAAACATCCCTACAGATCTTGGGATATCAACTATTTAGCAACTTGGAGCACTCAAATTGTCGAAGAGGAGTTGGTGTTTATGTAAGAGATGGTATCCAGGTTAGTGTTGTAAATCCTACTATGCTTGATATATCTTTGATAGAAAGTGTATGGCTTGATATCTCCATTGCTAATAAAAATTTGTGTCTTGGGTGCGTTTATTGAAGTCCAAGTGCTCCTTCCCTTGAAGATAGTGAATTGGCCCTCAAAACTATCATTGATGAAATGACATCTTCAATTTCCCTTCCTAGCTCATTTGAGTTAATAATCACTGGAGATTTTAATTTTCCTGCAATTGAGTGGGTTGAAGGAACTGGACATATTTCATCTAATAGTAGAGACTCACCTTTTTTATCTTGCCTATCAAATAATTTTCTTCATCAGACTATTGATAAGCCTACACACTATAGAGCTGATCAGAATCCCTTGCTGTTAGACCTTGTCATTTTGCGTGATACTGATTCCCTCATTTGTAATGATTATTTACTGCCAATTGCTAGTAGTGACCACCTAGTTATTCTGTCTGTGTTGTCCCTAAATAGTCATCCTCAACCTAGATTTCATACTCAGACTTTCACTGACTATGAGGCAATACAGCAGGAACTTTCATCTGCAAACTGGTCAATGCTTATCACCAGTGATATCAATGAGTCATGGCTAAATTTCAAAAAAACTCTTCTTGCTCTTGAAAAGAAACATTCCAGGGTTTTTTTTAGGAAACAGCCCAAAACACTTCCCTTCCTCACTAAGGAAGTTAAGAAGCTGATTAACCAGAAATCTAGAGCTCGGAAACAGTATATGAAGAAGAGGAACCAGGAGACCCTGTCATTTTATAAGGCAGTATGGAATCGTGTAACAGATTCTGTAAAAAAACTGAAATCTGCCTACGAGGAAAATTGGGCTTCTGAGATCAAGTTAAACCCAAAATCTTTTTGGAGACATGTCTCTTCTAAAAACCCAAATCATCATACTATTCCTGACCTTGTTGACCACAGTGTATTTCACTCATCTCCAATAGATAAGGCTGACATTCTAAATGCACAATTTCCTTCTGCCTTTACCCAAAATTCAGGCACCTCCTCACCAGATCCTCCATTGTATGAAGTGCTTTTCCCTATGCCTGATCTGTCAGTAGATGAATTAATGGTTTTCAATAGCCTTGAGAAGCTTGATGTAAATAAGTCAAAGGGACCAGACAGTGTTCATCCACGTCTTCTTAGGGAGCTTCAAAAAGCTCTCAGCTACCCCCTGTGCATGCTGTTCCAGTTATCTCTTCAAAATGGGGAACTACCGCATGATTGGAAAACATCTTATATAACCCCAATCCATAAGAAGGGACGAAGAGACTTAGCAGAGAATTACCGTCCCATAAGCATCACCTCTGCCATTGTTAAGGTGCTTGAGAGATTTGTTAATAAAGCTCTAATTGAACATCTTGAGGTCAATAATATCCTTTCCACATCACAACATGGTTTCAGATCTGGTAGATCTGTGGACACTAACCTTATCCAAACATATGAATTAGTGACTACACTGCTTGATGAGGGTTTTCCTGTCAACATGATTCTTCTTGATCTGTCCAAAGCATTTGACAAAGTTTGTCATGAATTCCTCATAATCAAATTGAGGGCTGCAGGTGTCAACAAAGGTGTTGTACAGTGGATTATGGGCTTCCTTTCTGAAAGATCACAGAGTGTCAGAGTTTTTGATTTGCAAGGAACTCCTCATTTCTCTTTTCCCACAACTGTATTAAGTGGCGTGCCCTAGGGCACTATTCTTGGAGCAACACTTTTCAACTTCTATGTTAACAAATTACCCACCCTTCTTTAAAATCTTATTACCCTTTACGCTGATGACTCAAAACTAGTTGGAAAAGCGGCTACTCCCTCTGACCAGCAATCAATTCAAACAGATCTTGATAGTCTAGAAAGATGGGCTAACATGTGGCTTCTGACTTTCAATGTTGACAAATCCCATGTAATTCATTTTGGCAAAAATAACAAGCATCATAAGTATTTCCTTCAAGACAACTTCCTTTCTGCTGTTTCCGATGAAAGAGATCTTGGGGTTATTGTAGATCACCAATTAAAGTTCAGCAGCCATGCTAAGTGTTTCATCTTCTGCAAATAAAACCCTCGGTATCATAAAAAGAACCATCTCCAGCCGACACCCTAGAGTTCTTATGAAGTTATATAAGGCGCTTGTACGTTCATGCCTGGAGGTTGGAATGTCATTGGCAGCCCCTTTCTTCAAAAAAGATAGGAAGTTGCTTGAGGATGTCCAGCGTTGTGCCACTAAGATGGTTACCAACATGAATAAATTTCTATACGAAGAAAGACTACGTCGTTTGAAGCTGCCAACGTTGATATACTGACGGAAAAGGGATGACATTGTTTTAACCAAAAAAATCCTCTCTAAAAATACCCTTCCTGGTCTCTTTGCACAGCCCTTGCATTCTGGTACTAGAGGACATTCTTTGAAGCTCCCCATGCAGCATTCCACAAGTAGACATAGAAGCCACTTCTTCAGCCAAAGAATCATCAATATGTGGAACCAGCTCTCTGAAGAAACAGTTTCTGCTACTTCAATTGACATGTTCAAGTCCCACCTTGATAGGGAATGGCTCTGCCAGGAGTTCCTTTACAATTGGGAAGCTGCAGAGTCCTCCACAAGAGTCTAATCTAACAGCCACAATCTACACCAAACGAATTCTTTTTTTTTCTCATGGAGCATCACAAGGATGGATAATCCTTATATCGCTCCAAGCTGCAATTTAAGGTAATTTAAGATTTAAGGTATATCTAAAATAAGAGAAAAGAGTTTCATCTTTGAGGGTCTATACAGGACTTTGAAATTGAATTTGCACTGAAAGTTTGCTTGGAAAGAGAATAAAAAAAAATTGAGTGGTATGTTCACTTTATTTGTAGGTGAAAAATGCAGACTACCCAATATTTACCCATCTGAGATCTTTCTGCCAAAAAAATGCAGTATACTGTATTCTTGTAAATAGGAGGTTGAACTCCCTACAGTAGGATTTTCTGATATAACAATATCCAATAGTGTGGTTTTTATTAAGATTGCTTTTCTTTTTGTAGGTATTCCCCTTTTTTGGTGGTTGACATTTAACTAAATGAATTTCGTTTTGGAATTAGTATAAACAGTTGTAAGCATTATTAATGTAGATGGCTGCTAAATAAAATACAACTATTGAGTTTGCCAATAGGGCTCTACCTCAAACCTTAGTTTGTATTATGTTTTATTGCTCTTGGATATCTATGAGTCATGAGCAGCAGGATTATTAATCTGTGATGTTATACTCCTTACTGAGGTCTGTTCTAAGAACTCAAGAAACCAGCTCCTAGACTCACATGTTAATCTGCATGGTTACCACACTATATCCAATCTATCATCCAGTCATTGCTGCTGTGGAACACTTGCATTAGTCAAATCCTTGTATGTTGTCACCCCTATTGAGCATTCCAGTGGATGCCCTTGTGCTGAAACTATATTCTTTGATATTTAAGTTCCACAGAGTAAAAACCATCCCACTATTAGAATTGGCTGTATGTACAGAAGTCCATCATCACCTTTACCTATGCAAACAGATGCAAAGCTAGCTGAGCTCATTCAGAAGATTGCAGACACCCATAAGGGTGACCTATTAATTGCAAGCAACTTCAACCTGCCAACCATCACCTGGAAAGACCATTCCTCCTTGTCACCTCTGATACTGTGAATCCAATCATAGATATGATCCATGATGCTTGCCTCCACCAAATTGTTGACCAACCAACCCATATCATGAGTGGGCAGCTTCCATGCCCCCTAGACTAATATTTCTTAGAAGACTGGAATCCCTTCTTTATACAAAGTACATGCCCCCAATCAGGAAAAGCAACCATGTTGCCATAGAAATAAAAACAGCAATCCTCAAAGTAACTAACAGCTATCATCAGAAGAGCCTTCATAGACTATGATTAGATTAGAATGGATCTCAGCAACATCTCCTAGGATGATGTCCTACTCAGCTCTTTAGAACAACAATGACAATGCTTCAAAGAATTACTGCTAAACAAAGCTGAACAGTACACTTTGAGCAAGCTCATCCCAAAACTGCAAACACTACCAACAATGACAAAAAATATTAAGAAGGAAATTAACCAAAAAACAGACAATGGAAGAAGTACAAAAAGCATCCATCCCCAGAAAACAAAGAAAAATTTTCAAAGAGCAGGAATAATCTTAAAAACTTAACACTCAATTTATACACAAGCTTTGAATCTAAACTTGCAGAAAAAGCTAAGACAAATCAAGAGAAATTTTGGTGATATGTCTCTAGCCAAGACCATAATAGACAAGGCATCAGGAAACTGGTAACTGAGGAAGGTGAAGAAATAACCAATATCAACATGCTTGCAAACTCATTAAATTAGCAATTTGTTTCTGTTTTTACCACTGAGCCCAATGGTCCTTTGCCCTCTTCACCTGAATACATTGTAAAATCCCCAATGGAAAACATCACTTTTTGCTTACAGAAATTAGATACTAACAAATCACCAGGACCAGATAACCTACATCCCAGGCTATTAAAAGACATCACTTACACCGGTTTTCAAGAAAGGTAATTGTTCTAAGCCTGAAAACTATCAGCCTATTAGCCTAACCTCAGTTGTCATCAAAACACTTGAGTGCATAGTCAATGATTCAATCCTTAAGCATTTGACAACCAACAAGCCCAAGCAGCATGGCTTCCAGTCAGGGAAATCAATTGAAACAAATCTCTTGGAATCATACAAGGAAATCACAGACCTAATTGACCATAAACATCTGGTTGACCTGCTCCTGCTGGACTTTGCTAAGGCCTTTGACAAGGTTCCTCACAGTCAACTGCACTCCAAAATATCCACTATCAGCATCAATCAGGCTGTTATAGACTGGCTGATGAATTTCTTTACAAATTGCAAGCAGAAAGTTCGCTTATTTGCTACAGATGGCCAACCAATCTACTCTGACAAGGCTGAAGTAATGAGTAGAGTTCTGCAGGGAACTGTGCTGGGTCCAACTCTCTTTCTGATTTACATCAATGACATATTTAACCATATTCACAATAAGTTGCACCTGTTTGCTGATGATGCCAAACTCTTTGGTATTGCATGCCCTCAGAGTATCCAGCACAACATAGATGAGCAACAAGTTTGGACCCAAGACTGGCTTCTCCAATTTAATCTAGGAAAATGCTGTGTATTACACCTTTGACCCAATAATGCAATGGCAAACTACATGATCTACAACCCCACCATCAAAGTAAGAGAGCAACTAGAGAATGGATCAAAAGAAAGGGATCTTGTGTCATCATTGATGATAAACTTAAATTTCACAGCCATGTCCAGCATGTTGTTTCCTGTGCAAGCTCCAGTCTTAGACTACTGAAACAAACTATCAACAGCAGACAGGCATCTATAATTATAAAACTATGTAAGGCTCTTTGTCAGTCCCCATCTCAATTTTGGCATGTGTCTTGCTGGTTCTTCTTATTGACCAGATGTGAGGTTCATTGAAAACGTACAGAAACTAGCAACAAAATGCATATGAAGTCTAACATCAACCTCATATGAGGACCACCTCAGGTACCTTAAACTACTCACTCTGGTTTACAGACGCTTGCACAGCAATATGATGCTTACTTACAAGCTGCTGAACAAAAAGTCAGCAATCTTTAGTGGCAATCTCAGTACCAACTGGCACAACACAAGAGGACACTCCAAGAAGCTACCAAAGTCAAACTCCCAATCGAAAACCTGCCAAACATTCTTTTTGAGAAAAGTCATAAAGCATTGGAATCAACTGAAAGATTCAACTGTCAGTGCTCCCTCCATCTAGTCCTTCAAAAACCAACTTGACAAAGAGTAGGAGAAGAAGCAGTGGAGGTTTGACTGGCAGTCATCAACTCAAGAGCAATAAAGGTCTGGAAGACCTTAAAGCTCTCAGTTGGTTAAGCTGATTAAGGTGAATGTGTGGTTAAGATGCTTGAACACATAGTCAATGATTAATTCTCAAACACTTAACCACAAACAAGATCTTGTCACCTAAGCCAGATAGATTCCAGTCAGGAAAATAAATCAAAACAAACTTATTGGATTCATGCAAAATAATTACAAATCTGATTGACCAAGGACATTCAGTTGACCTACTGGTGCTATACCTTGCCAAGGGCTTTGAAAGTGCTCCATGGTCAACTGTGCTGGTATAAATTCATCCCTGGTAGACTGACTAATGAATTTACTCACTAACCCCAAGCAGAAACTCCATTTATTTGAGATGGGTGGCCAGCCAATCTACTGTGATGATTCCATAATAACAAGTGGGGTACCATATTCTACCAAATTGTATTTTAGATGTATTCTACATTTTTTTGTCAAATAAGGAACTGAAAATTGTCGAAAAAGTAGAATTTATCTGTTTTTAGGCCAGTTTAGATCATTCTCTAAAAAGTGATTTATGTAATATCATAATTCGGGCTTGGTGAACTGATGGATCTGAGCCTTGTACACTTTTCAAGTTACATTCTTGGTATTTGCTTTTCATTTTATTAAGTTGGAAAATATGTGAGAAGCATGTATAAATTTGGAAAACTGTCATAATGTGCATAGGACTTCAAAAAATCCCCCCCCCCCTCTGGACTATCTAAGTCTATGATACTTAAAAGCCATGATTTTCTAATATTATTTTGGCTGTTCCAAAATTAAAAAGTTTCAGTATACAAGTACTATATGTTCTTCCATTTTCAGTTTAATTGGCATTCAAATATCAATATTTGCCCCTTGTACCCCTTTGAAGGGAGTTCCTTGGCCTCTTATAGTTTATTCTGTTGAACCATTTCTACAGAATTAGTCCAGGATAGGAAAAATAGAATATTTTGGCCCTCAAGTGCTTTTATATTTTTAACTAGTATTTATTCTTTCTCTTAAGGTCCTCCCCCCAAAAATCTTCCCCCTCGCCTTAGGGCTCTGACCTTGTATAAATGAGGATCTTTTTGGGGCAAGGACAGTAATAAAATAATTGCTTGATAATTTGAATAAGAAGTCCTCAGAAACTTAGAAGAATTTAGGATGTTGAGGGTGATAAACCCCATCTCCCCTCCTGTTTAGAGGCTTGTCTGTGTGTACTTTAGGTTATTTTGTTGTGAATATGCTCTTTATTGTTTTGGCTATAAACGTTGTGAATAGCTAATGCTAACAAAATAATTTTAACAGTATCAAGTTTCACAATTACAATTTTCCAAGCAGAGCATCATCATGCTATGTTTATAATTAAATGCTTTTTATAATAAATAAAAAAAAAAATGCCGACCAAAAGTAAAGCTTCTTATTCTATTTAAATTGCCATGTGTTTCAGGAGTCATTCAGAAATAATTGAGACCAAAAACCAAACTTTAGTGCAAAGAGGGAGGTATGAAGGAGGGGGCAGCTCCCTTCAAATTCGAGATTTTCATTTCATTTATTAAATACTAAATTTTTAATGTTTCTCCTTACTTTAAGTTAAAAGAACTTAATTAGTTCTGACTGCTTTTCTAATATTGCCTGGACATCCTCCCCCTCCATGGAAAGTTCCTGACGCATAAAATCCCTCCCTCCCCTGCCAGACAATTCAATCCCTGCTGAAAATTTTTTTTTGAACAGTTCTGTCTGGAAAGTTCTTTTGAGTCTACTTTCACCTGCATTTTTTTTTTATTATTTTGATCATTTTTCAAATAATCCCGAAAATTTCTCCTTTGTGGAACATTTTCCCCGCCCCCCTCCCAATTGAAAGTGACTCTTGCAAAAAATCCATGATGCTGAATTTATCCTGCAGAAACCTCACCCCTCATGGAAAAATCACCCACATGGAAAATGTATAATTTGGGCTATATATTCGCACATTAGGGGGTTTGGAGAAAGGTATACCTTCAAAAAGTACACCTTCAAAATGTGTTAAATACAAGTTTTCTAGCAAAAGCTTCCTTTTTTTCAAGTGTCCTTTTCAGATCCCAAAGTGTCCCAACATTGCCCAAGTTGAGAAAGTGTCAAATAAGCACTAAAAGTGCCCTTTTGGCACCCTGACTACAGGCTTATTGCAGAATGACATAAAGCTTAGCTTTATCTTCCAGTCAATAAGCTTTATCCTAAAGCTTATTGGCTTTATCCTAAAGCTTTATCCTAAAGCTAAGGATAAAGCTTAGCTTTATCCTAAAATAAGCTTTTCGTCCAGTGATTAAATCTTTTGCTGGTGTTTCAAAACCTTTATTGCACTAATACCTTGAGAAATATGATGAAGGATGTCTTTGAGGATACTGTCAGGCCTAACTCTATAAATAAATAAAAATATTGCCTGAATTAGCATATATAAAAATAATTTCTTACACCATGCTTAGTTTTCATTTATACTTATGATAAATTAAAAATACAAAAAGAAGAAAATATAGTGAAACTTTCACTGTCTTAATTAAAATTTTAATTGTTTTTCTTTTGTTTTCATTTCAAGTATATTTTCAGTTTTACGTGTATCCGCTTGAGCACGTTCTAATGTAATTTAAACTGTAAAATAAATAATGTAGTTAAATAATTCCATATTTTATAATTAAATGTCGTAATGTAATAAATATAATTGAATTAAGAATTCAAATGATTCAAACTGCAAAAGGGAGAAACTGATACAAGTTTACTATTTATGCTAGATAGAATTAAAAAAATCAATACTATATATGATAGGAAAAAACACACTTAACTAACAGAAAAGAAGAAGCATTAAAACACTTATAAGGAGACCTGTAATCATTAGCTGGGCTGGGGGGGATACTATACCGTTTTCCCTGATCTTTACACAGATCTATGCTACAAATAATGAAATAAAATATTCTACTCTGACGAAAAAATAACTCTGAAAAGAGCGAACTGGAGCTGTCCAAAACTAAATTTGTAATTTTTTTATAAGGTGATCTTAATATTGTTAGCACTCCAGACTTGAAATCCTGAGGTCAGTGGTTTGAGCCATGGTGTTGCTGGTTATTTCGTTTGGAACAGGGGTCAATGTTATGATTCTCAGAGTTGACCCAGCTTTAAACGGGTACCTGGAGAAATCTGAGGGAAAACCCAGGACGCATCAGATGATTTTCCCCCAACTACACATTGCACTCCTGGCCAAAGGCATTGAATCAGGAGATTGGTATCTGCCCAATGCAGACCATGGTCAGCATGCAAAAAACTTAAAAGAAAAAATAATTTGAACGCAAGTTGTAAGCTATTAAAGTTTACAATATCCTATTTAAAATAACTGTAATAACTGAAATAATTTGTGAGAGTTGGTCCGATCCAGGTAAACAACTTTAAGTATGGATAATTTAAATAGAACTTCTGAGCACTAGTTACAAAGAAGACGTGTAAAAAGAAGAGTAAAATAATAAGCATCCGAAATAGCATAAAATCAAAGGCTATTAAGATTAGAACGAAATATTATATAACAATTATAATGGCAATAGAAAATATTATTTAAATGGCCATAAAATAGCCTATCTCGATAAATTGAATGTTGCCTAGAGTGTTTTTCAAGAATAACGCTTACATTTCATGTCCAAAAATCCAAACACTGTATTTTTTCATTGTTCAGTTTTGGTGTTTAAATTACAAACTGTAAAATTAACCTAGTTCTTTGTCAGATTCATCATTTAAGCAAACTTTATAAAAGTAGTGCCAGAGAAATAAAGTAAAACTGTATTTTGAAAACGTCTATATTGGTGAGAGCCATTAAGCTGAAGAAAATAGCTTTCTAAGCAAATGTAATGCTTAAACTTGAATTTTTCTAGATGGTGTTAATTACTTGTATTTGAATTTTATATAATATTTTTCTCAGCTGAAATAGAACACTGCAGTCTCTTAAAATATTATTTGCAGGAACAGTTTTATACAGGGCTACCGCTTAAAATTTAACTTTAACCCAAGGTTCATTTGCAAAAAATACCAAGATGTTATATAATAACCATATATAGACTTGGCATGCCTTTTGAAGGTAACTTTTAATATAGATATTCTTCTTAAAATCCCTTCATCAAAACATATTTTTAAATGCTCTTTGAAGCTTTGTTTTTCACACTAAAAATAGGTTAAAATTGTTGATAACAATTTTGGATTCAAGCAAGTTTCGATTATTCTCTTTTGAAAAAACAAAAACAAAAAAAAAACTAATTTTCCCTGCTCACTGAAATTATACCCATGAAAAGTTTTCATTATTTTCATTTAATTTTTTTCATTAATTTTTTATAACCTCTGTTCATTTTTCAAATTATGCCAGAAAAAACCTGATTTTCCCTGCTCACTGAAATTATACCCATGGAAAGTTTTTATTACTTTCATTTATTATTTTTTTAACCTCTGTTCATTTTTCAAATTATGCCAGAAATTCACTTCCTTCTCCATGTAGATTATTAATTGGAAAACCTCCTCTTGGAAAGTTGCCCCTGATTTTTTTTGTGTATTTCCCAATAAAAAATACTATATGCAAGCAACAGACAAACTACATAACATACAACCCTTTTCCCCATGTATAATTTCCCCTGGAAAATTCTCCCAAAACTTTCCTCCTCACAGAAAAAATGTCTATACTTCCCGATAAATAAACAATGGACAAATATCATAACATATAGCCCTTTCCCCAGGGGTTGTGGTTTTCATTTCACCCTCAAAGCCGTGAATTGATCTTTGAAGTATTTTGAACAAAATGGCTGTCTCAAAACTTTGATTGGGTTACTAGAGAAAAAGCGACCTGGGAAGGGGACTAGTTGCCTTCCAATCTATTTCGTCAGTTATAGAGGGAAATTTTAATTTCCTTTCAAAATAACCCCTCTCCCAATCTTATTGGACATTGATAGATACAATAATACTAGGGAAAGAATAAAATAAACATGCATCCATGATCTTCCTTCTGGCAAAAAATACATAATTCCATATTTTTATAGACAGGAGCTTCAAACTTCTACAGTAGTGTTCTATGATAAACTGAATTTAACGGCGTGATTTCCATTAAGATTCCTTAACTCTCTGGGGGTGTTCTCCCGCTTTTTCGAAAATCATTTGAAATTTCTCAGGCCCCTAGCTTTTGTTGGGTAAAATTAAAACTAATGAATTTTATATATTTGGAATTAATATAATAATCTTATTATTTTATTGCATGTACTGTTATCAAAATTTCGTTTTTTTAGAGTTTTGGTTACCTTTTTTTGCAAAATTGCCCCTGATTGCAGCTTGTTACCACAAACTGTTTGATCTTCTACCACCTTTAACTGTTTGGGTGTCTGCATTTATGGTTATTGTGAATATCATAAATACCAAGGGAGGTGAGAAAACTGAGAGATGAATTATCAAGATGTATGGCGTTTTTATTTTCCTGACTCTTATCAGATTCTGTTAAATTGTAAAGAAATGGCCTCTGTAGAAACATACACAGAAAGGATGGAGATGGGGTTTACAAGTACACAGAAAGGATGGAGTTGGGGCTTACAAGTTTCTATATATTTTATGCAATTTGCCTGTGGTCCTCAAAAAAGGTTTCTGTGCATGTATTGATCTTGCATGTTTTAGTTTTGTTATTGCAACTATATTTATTCTTATTGCATGTTTATTATCATTATTATGATAGCAGTGAACCCAGTATCCCTGGATAGAAACGATGGCCTTCAAAAACTACTGCCTCCATAGCATAAAAACTATGTTACATTTGTGTTTGGGGGAGGGGGCAATGACGGATTTGACCTCCCCATCCTTACCATATATATTGCGAACTGTTGGGCTTATCATTCTTTCACTATGTCCTCCAGCTTGACAATAACATTATGAAATATCTCAACCTAGTGTGGAATCTTGGATGGACATTTTTCTGTCACACACTTCTTGTTTCCATGGGAGTTATGTTGCATCTTATTGCGTGATAGAATGTGATATGTCTGTGTTAGCTAAGTATGCAATTCAATATTAAGTGCGATTTATTTCAGGGCAAATTAGCCTTCCTGAAGAATATCTACTAAAAGCTTTTGAAAAGCTGACAGAAGCTGTAACTGCAATTCACAAATCTGTACCTACTTATGTATTACTACAAGATTTGTTCAAGTCAGTTGAAGATTTGTGCAGAGAGAAGAAAGATCAAATGTTGTATGATAAGCTGAGAGGTAAGTTGACAAATTACTTAAATTGAAAAATTTTCAAATGCGCTTTCCTGATGTTGCATCTGGATGCTTTGTGGCATCTTTGTGTAGGCTAATTTACAAATGTCTCCAGGATGTTCTGTTTGAATATATATATTTTTTTGAAATTCAAATTTTTTCTTAGAAATTACTCAAATGGGAGAAGTTTCAAATTAAATGCGCTTTTGTATTCTTGACTCTGAATCCATATTGGCATGTTTGTGTAGGCTAATTTAAAAATACCTCCAGGATAATTTGTTTGAGTATAATTTTTTTTGAGAAATTCTGTTTTTTGAAATCATTTTTTTGCTTTAGAAATTCTAAGATATTCCAGTCACATTAAAAATAATGCTGGTACATCTTGAATAACAAAAGAAAAAAAATCCGATTTAAATTTAAAACGAACTATTAGAAAAGAATATCAAACACATGAAAACAACCTAGTTGAAAGGAGTGAAAACAAAGTCAAAGCTGTCCAGCAACCAAATAATACGGAATTATGATTGAATATATATGGAAAGGAAGAGTGGAATCGTCACGAAATTTCACCCATGGAAATTCCATTTAAAGACATGAATTCCATGAAATAAAAATGAATATCCAGAGTCCTTGATAAGATTTCTCCCATTCTGGGAAATTTCTAAGTGGGGCTACGATTTTTCCTATATCTCTGATGCTTATCGATCTAAAAGCTAATGTAAAACATTCCAGGGAAAAGTTTTTTCCCTGAAATGTTTAACAAATTTACATTAAATGTTTACATCTTGAATTTGGTGCTTTTTAGATTATGTTTGGTAGCAAGTTATGGAAGTTGAATTCTAAAAAAAGGTTGGTAAAACTTGTGGAATATAGTGCACGGAATAAATGCGCACTAATGATACCCAATGTAGCAATTTTTAAGACAGCATACAATCCAAAAACTCGGAAAACATTAGACTGCTGACTCAAATTGGTATCAAATACCCTATTTTTTGTGATAATCCCCTCTGATGTTTCTCTAAAGGGCTCTTTCCCTGTTAAAAAAAAGTGTAAAATGCACTTTATTATGTTTTGACCTTTTTCTCCTTTGGTCAAATACAGTTTTTTAAATCCTATAAAGTCCTTTGGTAGATTTAATTTCCTCTCTAGAGTTCTCTTTGCACAAATTTTATACATCTATTTCCAACCCAGACAAAGTTAGGGCTAGTTTTATCGATACCCTTTTCAACAAACAATAAAGGTTATTTCTCCTGCCAATATAAAACCAGATAATTTGTATGACCTAAAAATTATATCTAATCTCCGCAAGACCTGTCCATTGTTATAACTAAAGCAGGTAAAAGCGTTTCTCTTCTTTTTATGTATACAACAGATGATTACAATTTTTTTCACATCTAAATGACAAATACACAACTATAATCCCCGATCCTGTTAATCAGTTTGCTAACAAAATTATAATTTAATCAAACTTTTCGTGGTAACCAACTGTAGCAAGGAGCGACCCGGCTCAATAGTAACCAAATTCTAAAAAATGGAATTTCAACACCAATAGTTACATCAAAAGAATCGCATTTTAATGCTGATTTTAAATATATAAGTTTGATCAAGTTTAGTCTTACCAATCAAAAGTTACGCGTTATTTTAGAAAATAGGGGGAAAACACCCCCTGAAAGTCATAGAATCTTAACGAAAATTACACCATCACATTCAGCGTATCAGAAAAACCTACTGTAGAAGTTTCAAGTTCCTATCTACAAGAATGCGGAATTTTGTATTATTTCCCAGAAGGCAAATCATGGATGCGTGTTTATTTGTTTTTTTTTTGTTGTTTTTTTTTTCCCAGGGGTGATCGTATCGACCCAGTTGTCCTAGAATGTTGCGAGAGAGCTCATTCTAACGGAAATGAAAAGTTCTAGTGCCCTTTTTAAGTGACCAAAAAATTGGAGGGTACCTAGGCCCTCTCCCACGCTAATTATTTTCCCAACGTCAACGGATCAAAATTCTGAGATAGCCATTTTATTCAGCGTAGTCGAAAAACCTTATAACTATGTCTTTGGGGACGACTTACTCCTCCACAGTCCCCGTGGGAGGGGCTACGAGTTTCAAACTTTGACCAGTGCTTACATATAGTAATGGTTATTGGGAAGTGTACAGGCGTTTTCAGGAGAATTTTTTGGCTAGGGGAGGGGTTGAGAAGAGGGGGATATGCTGGGGGAACTTTCCATCGTGGAATTTGTTATGGGGGAAAAATTTCCTTGAGTGGAGCGCAGGATTTACTAGCATTATTTAAAAAAAAATGAAAAAATAAATATGAAAAAGTTTTTTTTCAGCTGGAAGTAAGGAGCAGCATTAAAACTTAAAACGAACAGAAATTATTACCCATATGAGGGGTTCAGCTCCTCCTAATACCTCGCTCTTTACGCTAAAGTATTTTTAGTAATGTCAACTATTTATTCTACGGCTTTTGCGATTCAGGGGTCTTTCTTAATGAATTGGGGCAAAATTTAAGCTTTAGTGTAAAGAGAGAGGTACTGACGAGGGGGTGAACCCTCTCATATATGTAATAAAAACATGAGAATAAAAATTTCTTTGCGTAAGCTAATTTATAAGTTACGTATATCTTTTACTAATAAAAAGATTCGTAAAAAATTAAAAGTTCTAGTTGCCTTTTTAATAAACCAAAAAATTGGAGGGCGACTAGGCTTCCTCCCCGCTCTTTTTTCTCAAAATCATTCGATCAAAATTATGAGATAGCCATTTAGCCAAAAACAATAAATATGCAAATTTCGTTTTAATTATTCCTCTGCGGAGAGCCAAAATCAAGACATGTATTGATTTAAAAATGTCCAGAAATTAAATAATAAAAAAACAAGTTTTTTCAACTGAAAGTAAGGAGTGACATTAAAACTTAAAACGAACAGAAATTACTTCGTATATGAAAGGGGCTACTTCCTCATCAACGCCCCTTTCTTTACGCTAAATTTTTTTACTGTTTTAAAAAGAAGAGTTGAGAGAAAGAGTCAAACTTTAGCTTAAAGAGCGTGCGTTGATGAGGAAGCAGCCCCTTTCATATACGAAGTAATTTCTGTTCGTTTTAAGTTTTAATGTCGCTCCTTACTTTCAGTTGAAAAAACTTGTTCTTTTTATTTAATTAAAAAACATAAAACGAAGTGGTAAATCTACCCCACAATTATATTATAATTTTTTCTCCCGTGTTTGTTTTTGTCCAAAATTTTATGGTCTACCATAATTACATAAGCAAAGCATTCCCTTAGGGCCTATCGTAGTCTGTACGAAAGCCCCGTCTCCAATATTGGAAAATGACTATACATAGCCTTCAAGCCTTTGCTTTTTTCTCAAAAATCATACATATGTAATTCGGAAGACTTGGTCGATTAACTCAAAAACGTAAGTGTCTCATAAACTATAATCACAGGTAGTTTTTACATTTTTTCTGTGCATACAAATATTGGTAAAAGTATCTGAGCAGCTTTTAGAAAATGAAATAAATGAAAATTATCATTTAATAGAAGTTTCGACAACAGGAATAGGTTGCGAGGTATTAATGACCTTGGTTAAACTCTGTGGCCAGTATTCAATGCATTTCCAGTTCTCTAATTCAATTTACAAGACAATAAAAGGTTTGCTGATGGGAACACTCCTCTCCGGGTTGCTGGCGAATATTTACGTAGAACATATTGAAAATGAGGCATTAGATTCATATTTCTTGAAACATACCTTTTGGGGACATTACATGAATGACCTAATTTCATGTTGGAATTATGGGGAAAATGAACTTTTTTTTTCTTTTTTCTTTTTTAGATCGCCTTAATATATTTGATAGAAATTTACAGTTTATCTTAGAACTTGAAATTGCAAATAAAATCTCATTCGTAGATGTGTTGATTATTTATAGCATAGATAAACTCAATTTTACTATTTAAAGAGAACCGACCTAAAACAATATATATTTGCATTTTAAATCAACCCCCCCCCCACAAGTTAAAAGCGCTGTCGTAATCTCTCTTGTTGATCGTACCCTAAACATGTGTTCTGATTCCCACATCGCAGCAGGACTAACTTTATCTGGGAAATACTTTTTGGAAATGGGTATCCTATTTTATTAATTAATAAGACAATTAAGTGTAGACTGTAAAGATACTGCCCTGAAATCAATGGTCATTTACCATGTGATAATTTGGATAGGCCCTCAAACATAATATACCTCCCATACATCCTGAAATTCACTACGAACCTTAAAAAAGTTTTCACACAAAATAATCTGTAACCAATAATTTGAAATCATAAATTTCCTAAATTTTGAGAAAGATAAAACCCCAGTTATTCGCCAAAGAAGTGTTTATCAAATACCATGTGACTGTGACAAATTTTGTGTAGGGAGAACTCACCAGAATTTCGAGAAACGCCTACAATAGCATTACAGATAATATCACCAAACCTCTAAATATAAATATTGCTAATGTTTTGTTTGATTCTGCTTTAAGCAGCCATGTTTTTGAAAATCGTAGCCATAAAATACTTTTTGAAGAATCTGCCCTTATTAGCAATGACCTAGGCATAAAGCATGTAATTCGAGAAGCAGTTGAAATCATACTTGGGATTAATAATAATATCTCCTTAAATAGGGATTTGGGGGAATATTCACTAAATGCTTTATACACAAATTTTATTAAAAACGATCTTATAAAAAACAAAAACAAAAAACAGTATACATCAACAAAGAAGCAGTTATAAAAAGACCTTTGAGGTTTGCTGCCATAAAGGCAAGATCTGCAACAGAAACGTGATTTTCATTATTGTTGTTTCATTTTAAGGAATCGCCTTGTCTCACCTCACTTTATTTATCAGTCCTGGTTGAACTTCGTTTAAGTATGGATGCTGAGACAGCTTTAAAAAATTTTCATTTTAGTTTTATCGGTCGTATGTTGTAAGTCTTTTCTTTTATATATTTGTTTTGCTGAGGACGGTCCTTGGACATAGGGCCAAAATATTCATTACTACTACTACTACTACTACCAATAACTCACTGCAACACCATGCCGTCTGAGGCCAACATAGCTACGCACGCTCCTCCTCTAACGTAATCTATTCAAAGCCTCTCTTTACACCCTCCCAGGAAGTTCCCGTTTCCTTTATATCTTTATTTATGACATCCTCCTAACCCAAACAAGGACGACCTGTTTTCCGTGTAGCCCCAGACGGTTGGCCAAAAAGGACAATCTTTGGCAATCTGTCATCCTTCATCGAAAGCGTGGCCTAGCCATCTCAACCTTTCTTTCATTATAGCCCTAGAAAACGGGATTGAACCACATTTTTCGTACAACCTACTGTTTTAAATACGGTCAGTCAGCCGGTTACGCAGAATAATCCGTAGGCAATTTCTCTGGAAAACATCTAGTAAATTTTCATCTGCTTTTCGGAGTGCCTATGCTTCAGAGCCATATTTGACCACTGTCGTCACTGTAGCTTCCACTATTCTAATCTTGGTTTGCAGACTTATCTTTCTATTCTTGCAAACTTTTTTTAACTGTGAAAAAACACCCTGAGCCTTAGCTATTCTACTTTTAACATCTTCATGCTCCCACCGTCTTTAATAAAAAATAATACTACCAAGGTAAGTGAAGCTGCCAACCTGATGAATCTTTTCGTTACCCAACGTCACCTTTTCATCTCCACTTCTTCCTAGCCTTAGTCTTCTTAACATTAATTTTCAAGCCTATTCTAGCGCCCTGAACTCGCAAAACCTCTAAAAATTCATTCATTTTTCTCACACTTTCATCTAATAGGCTTAAATCATCAGCATAATCTAAGTCCAGGAGCATTTTTCCTCCCCATTTGATTCCGTGGTCTCCAATTGCATTTCCTGTGCTCCTTAAGACGAAGTCCATCAAAATGATCCATATAAAGGGGGATAGACCACAACCCTGCTTAACTCCTGATTTAATACAAAACCAGCTGCTAACCTCATTTCCTACCTTAACCGCAGAAGTATTATTCTCGTACAAAGCACTAATCACTTTAATGTATTTTTCTGGTATACCATACAAGGAGACCTTTGCTAACGCTCTTCTATCAACAGAATCGAAAGCTTGCTCATAATCGATAAGACTCAGGACCAAAGGTGTTTGACAACGAAGGGACTTCTGAATTATTAACCTAATAGTGAAAGTTTGGTTGACACATCCTCCAACTTTTCTAAAACCGTACTGTTCTTCCCTTAAAACTTTGTCCACAGCATCTCTCAGTCTAAAAAGTATCATATTACTCAGTAATTTGCTACCTACAGAGACCAGACTAATGCCTCGATAATTACGACACTCACTCTTGTCACCTTTCTTATACAATGGTTTAATTAGGGTTTTCCTAAAATCATTAGGTACTTTCCCTTTTTCAAAAATCATGTTCATAATCTTCAGTAGCTTATTCCTAACCTCAAAGCCACCATATTTAAGAAACTCAATTATCACACTATCAGCACATGGAGCCTTATTATTTTTTAATCCGTTTAGTACTGTCGCTAATTCTTCCTCACTAAACAAATCTTCCTGCACATCCAAGGTATCACAAAGTTTTTTATTTTCATCTATATCTTTTTCTTTAACTGTATCTCGTTTAGCACATTCTCAAAATGTTCCACCCATCTTTCTTTAACTTTTTCCTTATTTCTAATTGTGGCCCCATTTCTATCTTTAACTGGGATTAGTCCAGATTGACTACTCCCTTTCACTTTTTTAACATGCCAGTATAATATTTTACTATTATGCCGTCTAGCCGCATCTTCCAAATCCTTAGCAATTTTATCCATAGCCTCCACTTCACATCTCCATAGTTCATGTTTTAATACTTTTTCCACTTTCTTTACATTCCTTTTGTTTTCATACGACCTATATATATATATATATATATATATATATATATATATATATATATATATATATATATATATATATATATATATATACCACCCTATTGTTCTTCTTGTTTTTGATGCTTCTGTTACCCTTAGCATATCTTCGAAGAATTGAACCTTTCTATTTTGTTCATGTGGAAAGACGGAGTTTGTCCTACTTACAATAGACAACATTTATAAACTTTTTTCTTTTTTCTTAGAACTGGCGGAGAGTCATATCCAAGGCCAAGTTGGACAGTTCTTGGAGAACAATGTGGATCCTGAGGCCTTTTTGAAGCTGCTTGACTGCTGTTGGCAGGCCCATTGTAATCAAATGCTAAAAATTCGAAGCATATTCCTCTATCTAGATAGAACTTACGTTCTTCAAAATGCAACAGTGCCATCTATTTGGTAAGATTTTGAAAATCAAGTTTTTCTTGCTATTTATTCCTGTTTTGTAAAATAGGAGTATTTTTCAACATTGCTGTGAAATAATAGACTGTTCCTGTTGTAAACAGGGTGTACAAGCCAATAATGGTAAGCCACGACTGTGTGATAGAGGACTTGTATCAATTTTATCTTTTTATTTATCTACCATTCTAGGCTAGATTAGTGTTTACTATATAACACTATCTCAAAATGAAATGCTAACGTTTCCAGTGTATACTATCTTTACTATCATTTCTATTTTATCTTTATATTTTTCTACCATTCTAGGCTAGATTACTGTTTACTATATAACACTATTTCAACACGAAATACTAACATTTCCAGTTTATACTATCTTTACTATCCATTCTATTTTGTCTTTTTGTTTATCTACCATTCTAGGCTAGATTAGTGTTTACTATATAACACTATTTCAACAGGAAATACTAACATTTCCAGTGTATACTATCTTTACTATTCTTTCTATTTTATCTTTTTATTTATCTACCATTCTAGGCTAGATTAGTGTTTACTATATAACACTATTTCAACACGAAATACTAACATTTCCAGTGTATACTATCTTTACTATCCTTTCTATTTTATCTTTTTATTTATCTACCATTCTAGGCTAGATTAGTGTTTACTATATAACACTATTTCAACACGAAATACTAACATTTCCAGTGTATACTATCTTTACTATCCATTCCATTATATCTTCTTATTTATCTACCATTCTAGGCTAGATTAGTGTTAGACTAGGCTAGATACTAACTTTACTATCCTTTCTATTTTATCTTTTTATTTATCTACCATTCTAGGCTAGATTAGTGTTTACTATATAACACTATTTCAACACGAAATACTAACATTTCCAGTGCATACTATCTTTACTATCCATTCCATTTTATCTTCTTATTTATCTACCATTCTAGGCTAGATTAGTGTTAGACTAGGCTAGATACTAACTTTACTATCCTTTCTATTTTATCTTTTTATTTATCTACCATTCTAGGCTAGATTAGTGTTTACTATATAACACTATTTCAACACGAAATACTAACATTTCCAGTGCATACTATCTTTACTATCCATTCCATTTTATCTTCTTATTTATCTACCATTCTAGGCTAGATTAGTGTTAGACTAGGCTAGATACTATCTTTACTATCCTTTCCATTTTATCTTCTTATTTATCTACCATTCTAGGCTAGATTAGTGTTAGACTAGGCTAGATACTAACTTTACTATCCTTTCTATTTTATCTTTTTATTTATCTACCATTCTAGGCTAGATTAGTGTTTACTATATAACACTATTTCAACACGAAATACTAACATTTCCAGTGCATACTATCTTTACTATCCATTCCATTTTATCTTCTTATTTATCTACCATTCTAGGCTAGATTAGTGTTAGACTAGGCTAGATACTAACTTTACTATCCTTTCTATTTTATCTTTTTATTTATCTACCATTCTAGGCTAGATTAGTGTTTACTATATAACACTATTTCAACACGAAATACTAACATTTCCAGTGTATACTATCTTTACTATCCATTCCATTATATCTTCTTATTTATCTACCATTCTAGGCTAGATTAGTGTTAGACTAGGCTAGATACTAACTTTACTATCCTTTCTATTTTATCTTTTTATTTATTTGTCAACCTATGCTAGGTTAGTTCGTATTGTATCAAAAACTAAACACCAGCGTTAACAGTCTTTACCATCTTTACTATCCATTCTACTGTAGTTTTTTACCAGTCTGCGGAAGGTTAATGTTTACTTAAATTAAACAAGTGTTTACTTAATTTAAGTGATTACTAGAATTAGTGTTTCCTTTTCTTGTTGAGTTCCAATTTGATTTGCAAATTCTCATATTCTGACTGAAGAAATAGCACTAATGCTGCTTTTTTTTAAGTTCAATAATTTCAACAAGTTTACATGTATCTT
The DNA here is from genome assembly GCF_032884065.1 of Artemia franciscana. NCBI lineage: Eukaryota > Metazoa > Arthropoda > Branchiopoda > Anostraca > Artemiidae > Artemia > Artemia franciscana. Next base: position 8,918,719 of record NC_088878.1, on the reverse strand, counting down.
ATTAACCATATTTGCCTTGCTAGACATCAGCGTCTAGACTTTGTCGTTTTGGACCAATCAAAAATGCTTGAACCAAAAGTCAATAGATTATGATTTGTCGAATCAAATTTTGCCTCCTCTTTGATATAGAGCAAAAAAATACTTGTTATTTTGCCTAAAGTAAAGACAAAGTTTTAAACTCTGAAAATTTGTAAATTACTTAAGGTAGATTAGGTGGGGCTGTCCCACCTAAATTTTCTTTTGTGTGATCTAATGGATCGCGCTCATTGCCTAAAACATGGGCCTTCAGACTTTCAAGCTTGAAAATTCTATTCTAAGACATATTCACGCTTCTTGATAATGTTAAAGCTTTAATTATAAGTTGAAGCTCTTAAATCGCCCAAGTTAAAGCGATTTTTCGTTTTCTGTTCTGGCGTTATGAAGAACCATAAAAAGAACGAAAAGTTCCAATTTTTTGAAATCAGTATTAATAAACTCTAAATCAGGTCTCTGCTATGTATTGTTCAACATTATGAATAGATGCTTTGAAAAGATTTATCTCAAGCATTTGTAAATCACAGTTCCTTCAATTGAAAGTACATTCAGTATCGACACATGAAGCCAGTATTGAAGTTTCTTATCAAATTTAAAAGCAGACTATGCAGCTTTAGTAATCGAAACCTGGCATTGCAATTATTTGATATATTGATATACTGGCAGTTTTAATACAATACCATTGCCAAATGGTAATGGTATTGATATGAAAAACGTACGGGTCTTCTTTTATATTGGTGATGTTGTGGAATATATTTTAGTGCGGTCAAACAAGATCTTTTGATTATTCATTTTTATCTTTGTATAACTGGAAAATTTATTCAGACCATGTGTTTTTCAAGGCGTCCTTGAATACCTTTGGGGTATATTTAAAATTATTTATGGTGTTACTGTCGCTTAGTTGCAAAATCAATTTGAGGAAAGGAAGCCTTCAACCCATACGACTTTGTTGATCTGTCACAGCAACAAATTCAAAATCAAATGCCAATTTCAAATTAATTCATTTGATTCTGTACTGAAACGTGAATAACAGGGTAAACAGTCTACCATTTTTTTTTCTTTTTAACTAAGTTACAAAACTTGCAAAGGATCCTTCTTTGATAGCATTGTACCCACCATTATTCTACCATTCAGTACATTAAGTCTACATTGCCATTAGTTTAAACTACAAGATAGACGCTTCTTTAAGAGCAGAAGAAAGGCCTTCTCCAAGCAGGTCATTAGCAAGTGGAACTGTCTACCCTCATTAATACAATACCATTTATAGATATCTTTTAGGGAAACACTTCTTACTTTCTCCCTTTCTATAAATCAACGTCATGATTTAAAATAATAATTTCAACTGATTTAAAAATTAAATAGTAGTTTTTCCTTTAGATTTCAGGGTAATAATGAGACCCAAGGTGGTAGTAGGTCTTCGTTCATCATTGATGCCATTTTTTCTATTTGTATTTATTTATTTTGGAGTAGAATCCCCATTTACTTTCCACGAGACTGTTCATTAGAGTTTTGATAAAATACCATTTTTTTTTCATTTTAACTTGGATATTTACAGGGACATGGGATTGGAACAATTCAGACATCATGTTATTTCCCAACCGCTAATTCAAAGTCGAACTGTAGATGGTCTTCTGTATCTTATTGAAAGAGAAAGAAGCGGAGATCAAGTGGACAGGTCGCTACTCAAGTCCCTTTTACGAATGCTTGTCGACCTTCAGATCTATTCAACTGTGTTTGAACCCAAGTAAGCTACGTTTATTCATTTTCTGCATTTTATTTGTCCAAGGATTGTGAAAAAATGGTTGCTCTCAAGTCAATTTGACGCTTAAAAAGGACATTATAACTTCCAATTTCAAATCAAATGAGCCCCATCTGAAGTTTGTACGACCAACCATTACATAAAAACCATATATCCCCCGAGGGCATGGCTTACAACGTTAGCCCCAGGGCACTGGGCGACAATTTTGAGCAAAATCGATATCTCACAATTTTTATCAGATTTGTTTGATGAAGAGGGGAAGTTAGGGTGGGAAGCTAGCTGATCTCCATCGCTTTTGACTCTTAAAAGCGTACTAGAACTTCTGGTTTCAACCAAATGAGCCAGCCACCTATAAAGTTTACATAATCATCCCTTCCATAAAAACCTTAATTTCCCCCGGGCATAATTTACAACCCTTGCCCCAAAGCTCTGGGGGTGTTGTAACAAAGCAAATACAACATGCCATTTAATAGTTAGTGCTGTGTTTTCTGCCCCCCCCCCCTTTTTTAACTTTGTTTCATAATTTCTTTGCCGGATTAATACTCCATGGAAGTACATTTCTAGAAAATTGCACGTCATAGCAGCACTTCAGAAGATCCTTCCCTTCCCCTGCATGGAACGTGGCAAAAGTTTCATATTGTCCAAATATAACATAGATACAGAGCCCTTTGGATAAATCAGAGAAGAACTATAAAATTATTCCAATGCGTTCAAAGTAGAATTACAATTATCTTGTTGTGTTCCGGAAGCTATCTGTCCTAACGTATAGCAGAAAGAGGATTATGATAGCAGAATCATGGTAAAAAAAAGGTGCTTGGCTCTAGTTTTATTAACCCTATAAGTAGCCCTTCAGTGCCATGCTCCACATAGAGCAGTAACCAGAGGTGTAGCCGTATGATGTCAGAAGAAGGAGATGACACATGTTGTTGTTTGAGATATTCCAGCCTGGAAAAATGCTTTTTGGCTGCAATTGTGTGAGGAATTCGTGCGTTATTTAAAGCCAGAGTCGACAAGGACTGGGAGAATACTGAGCAGAAGCTGAACTGAGATGCCATATCAGTGTAACCTACCACAACCCACATATTTAGTGTATGCCTTCACTCTCTTATCTCAGTGGCGGGATTGATTGAACGCAAGTATGGGCAATAAGTTGTATTCTGCCAAAAAAATGACGCATGAAGATTACTGAATATTCCATTATTTGGTCCATATAGCGTTCTCTGGTTTTGATTCAACCCAAAACCGTTTATGATAAAGGTTTATCAAGCTTCCAGAGCTAAATTTGGCCAAAAGTTAAGTCCAATCGATCTGAACTTTGTTAAAGCTGACTACCTGGAATATTATCCTCGGGGGTCTGATCAGCTTGCTTCTTCAAGATCCCTATGTAGAATTATGGCAAAGGATGTGTCAAAATTCGAATTAGTGATAAAAATGGTCATTGAGGCTGGGGGGGGGGGGCATCCTATTTACAGATATGATTGGTATTCGTGGTAATAAAGTTTCACTGTGGATGAGGCCCTAATTAGTTACTAATTTGGGCATATTTGGAAAATTACAATTTTCAGAGTCAGAATACTGTATTTCAACACAAGCAGCTTTTTTGAAGTTAAGAGATTTGCAATGATCATGTGAAAAAACATAAGCAATAAAGCTACAAACTTATAAATCAAGTCGGGAAAGAAATAAACAAAATGGATGCCTGAATCCTATCAAAAAGTTACGGTCACTCTCTTGGGTTAGAAATATAAGAGTATGTATTTTTTCATTTGAATTTCTGTATTTCCAACAGAGTTTCTAGGGTCTTTTTTCAACTGTTGAAATAAACAACGAAGAAAATTATTAATACTAAAATATAACTTATAAATACTAATCAAATTAAAATTGTTAATTATTACTAAATCACTAAATTAAAATTATTACCCTAAATATTATACTAAAACATCTATTCAGCTGTAAATGCCTAATTACTTCTGTTAATTTATGAAAATCCATGAAAAGTCTTTTTCGTATTTCAGATCATTCTTGTTTTTTTTTTTTTTTTATGGAAAATCTGATTGGTATAAGAAATTATTTACGCTAGATTTACACTTTTGCTGGTTACTCCATAAAAGCCCAAAATTTCCTATGATTCATCTCTAGGTAATTAAAATGTTGGTTAACCTACTTGGGGCAAAAGTGCTGACGACATGAGCCGTATTATAGTATATTAAATAAAAAAAACAAGTTTTTTGAAATGAAAGTAAGGAGCGACATTAAAACTTTAAACGAACAGAAATTACTCCGTATATGAAAGGGGCTTTTCCTCCTCGACACCCCGCTCCTTACGCTAAAGTTTTTTATTGTTTTAAAAAGTAGAGTTGCGAGAAAGAATCAAACTTTAGCACAAAGAGTGGGGTGTCGAGGAGGAAAAGCCCCTTTCATATACGGTGTAATTTCTGTTCGTTTTAATGTCGCTCCTTACTTCCATTTCAAAAAACTTGTTTTTTTATTTAATTTCTGAAAGTTTTTGAGTTAATGCATGTCTGATTTTGGCTCTCCGTACATAAATTATTAAAATGAAATTTGTATATTAATTCTTTTTTTGGCTAAATGGCTTTCTCTTAGTTTTGATCAGGCGATTTTGAGAAATAAGGGGTGGGGAAGGAGGCCTAGTTGCCCTCCAATTTTTCGGTTACTTAAAAAGGCAACTAGATCTTTTAATTTTTAACGAACGTTTTTATTAATAAAAAAAATACGTAACTTAAGAATTAACTTACGTAAAAAACTTTTATATTCTTATATTTTTGATTATATATATGAGGGGGTTGGTCCCCTCGTTAATACCTCGCTCTTCACACTAAATCTTGTTTTGTCCCAATTCTTTAAGAATGACCCCTGGATCAGAAAGGCCGTAGAATAAATAGTTGAAATTACTTTTAGTATTTATCTCCTCCTATATACCTCGCTCTTTATGCTAAAGTATTTTTAGAACCCCTCATATGCGTAATAATCTCTGTTCGTTTTAAGTTTTAATGCTTCTCCTTACTTTCAATTGAAAAAACTTTTTCATGTTTATATTTTCATTGTTTTTTTATAGTAGTTCTAGAAAGTCCTGTGCCCTTTTCATTGAATTTCTCTTCCCCCATGAAATATTCCTCCAAGGAAAGATCCTCCCATATAGCCCCCTCCCCTGAACTCCACACCCAAACCAAAAAAATCCCCCTGATACCGTCGGTACCCTTCCCAGTAACCATTACTGTATGTAAACATTGGTCAAAGTTTGTAACTTGCAGCCTCTCCCCCAGGGACTGTGGGGGTTAATTCATCCCCAAAGACATAGTTATTATGGTTTTCGACGTTGCGGAACAAAATGGCTATCTAAAAATTTTGATCCGTTGACTTTGGGAAAAAAATGAGCGTGGGAGGGGGCCTAGGTGCCCTCCAATTTTTTTGGTCACTTAAAAATGGCACTAGAACTTTTCATTTCCGTTAGAATGAGCCCTCTTGCAACACTCTAGGACCACTTGGTCGATACGATGACCCCTGGGAAAAAAAAAACAAAACAAATAAACACGCACCCGTGATTTGTCTTCTGGCAAAAAATACGAAATTCCACATTTTTGTAGATTGGCCCTTGAAATTTTTTCTATATGGTTCTCTGATACGCTGAATGCGATGGTGTGATTTTCGTTAAGATCCTAAGACTTTTCAGGCTCGTAACTTTTGATGACAAAGACTAAATTTGATGAAACTTATATATTTAAAATCAGCATAAAAATCCGATTCTTTTGATATATCTTTTAGCATCGAAATTCCGGTTTTTAGAGTTTCGTTTACTATTGAGCCGGGTCGCTCCTTACTACAGTTTGTTACCACGAACTGTTTGATAAAAAGAAAAGTAAAATGAACACGTAGCTGTTGTTTTAGCTTAGTTTTGGTTTTCTGTCTGTTTTATTTTGACAGATATAAACCAGTTGTCTGGCAGAATAGTACTGAATAAAAACAAAACATTTATTACAAAATTAAGTGTTTGGGCAATCGAACATTGAATTGAAAGGGTAAAATAGGTGATATGTGAGAGGGTATCGTAAAGTTTCAATTATTGACAATTTTTGTTATGATATATTTATGATATTTTGTCGGTATTATCATGGGTCGTACATGAGTCATTAATAAAAACGCATTTTAAGTGCAAGTTCTCCTACTTTTCACGAGTGATCTTAAAGATCAACACCGAGGGGGTGGGGATTTATTTTATATCCTCCTTTCTGTGTGAAATAAAGGCACTGAAGGTGTAGGTGGGGGGGACACAGATCGCTTCTTATTGCATAAATACTTGAATTGAAGCAATATGCTTAACTTTACAGAGGTGTGTGGTGGGAGAGGGGGCATCCCCCATCAACAAAATTTGTCAATTACCCTTTTTTGGAAAATTATGGTATTTAAAATCCTTTTTGTTATTGACGTTGCGAAAATCAGCTCTTTACATCTTAGTTTCCTGAGGAATCGGTATCATAGCTGAAGGAATACATTTCGACAAGTTAGTTAGCCATTAAACCCTACAGAATGTTTGTTTGGCCTATACTCGATTTGTATTTGAACATTTTTTTTTTATAATAATAATTTTGTTTTATGCAGCTTTTAAAGTGCAGATATAGCTTTAGTTTTTGTATTGATTGTTTGGGGTAATTGTGGATTCGTGAATTTGTCGATGTGTTTTTTATTTAATGTTGGATTAAACGAGTTTTCAAACTGCTAACGATAAACTGATTTGCATTTTGGGAATTACGTTTTTTTTTATTATTATTCTTTTAAATTTGAAGAATTTTTGAGACTAAAAATTCAGTTTAATCCATGAGAAACCATCCCCCCTCCTTCTTCCAGTTAAGTCCAGACTAATTCATTGTCTTTAAAAATCCCCAATCTTCAACTATTGTTGCTGAGTAAAGAAGTTATGTTGTACATGGTTTTTGTCTTATTCAACTCTACATCACAGTAATGCTTGCGTCATAAAGAAGTAGTTTCTGAGTTGTCCAATTAGCAAAAACAGACCTCGTGTTTGTAATACGCTTTGCTGTTGGATGATTCACTATTCATGAAACAGGGATGATCCCACTCGCGTGCTACATTTAACTGCAAATATAGACATATACAGCCTCATCCTTTCCGATGTACGGTAAAACAAAGGATGTTTACCCAGGCATAGGTGGAAGGGGTATACAAAATGTGCCTTTTTATGCATCCTTTCGCTGATTTAAGGGTGGTGGTTTTAGTTTTAGGAAAATACTCCATGTCTTCTGCTTAATGGCGGTTGTGGCTCCAAACATTGAAGAATATAAATGGTTTCTCTTGATTTTGGGTGAACAAATAGAGGAGGGAAAGAAGTTATAATCTAACTTTTCGACTAATGCGGGAAATACTTTTGTAGAAACTAACAATTATGTAATACATCACAGAATTTGTGCTATTTAGATACTGAAAGTAAAATACCCAAAACGAAAAAAACAAGTTTGTAGATTTTGAGACTCCAACAAACTGCGAGAGTTTCGCTGAGGGCGATTCTTTGCGAGATTGTGCAACATCAAAGAATCAGCTCACCATAAAAGGGCAAAAAGATAAACATTTTTATTGTAAGTCTGGTTATGTTTTGTTTAAGTGGTCGTCGTTTTTGTTGTAAGATAAAACCTATAGTTAACAGAGTTGTGATACAACTATAGTTAACAGAGGGTGGTTTTTGCATATTTTTTTCTTTTGTTTGTTGGCAGGACCATCAATTCTTAGCTGTGTTAAAAAAGTTAGAAAATTTTTAGTAAATTTTTTCAGTCTGATGAACGGAGAATGTAATAATGTTTCTTTTATATTTTCATTTCATTTCAATGTGAACTGGATTTCTTGCTCCTTGCTAGAGTTTGCTTAGGTGTTTTAATTAAAAATCCATACTACACAACCATAATATTCGATTAGGCGAACACTTCTCGCTCAATCAAATATATAAAAATTTGAGTTGCTTCTCAAACCTCTGTTTGTTATTGTTTTAAATTTGGTTTCTTCTTTAGTTATATTTTTTATGCGTGAACAACTTATAGCATCTTACTTCTGTAGTCAGTTGATTCCTGACTTCAGTTGGCTTCTTATTGAAAATCCTACCTGTCTGCTGTTTTTGCTAGAAAACAAAACTAAGAAAGGCTTGAAAATTACAAGTAGTAGCCTAGTCAGGTGCCGAGCGGTGCCGATGTTAGTAGCCTAGTCAGGAGCCGAGCCAACGAGAATCTAACATCACAGGCTTCAACGACCTAAAGGAAGGTTTTAGGAATTTATCAGAAGCAGAATTGGTTACTGAAAACGAATATAGGTGGGCGCAACGAAAATTTTGTGTGACAGAAGAGATGTCAATTAATGTACAAAATCCATTAATTATGTACAAAATGTCAATTAATGTACAGATCAATTAATGTCTCAATTAATAAATGTCAATTAATGTGAAAAATACATGTCAAAATAAAAAAATGTCAATTAATGTGTCAATCAGTCGATGTCAATTAATGTACAAAATTGTCATTAATGTACAAAATCCACCTGTCTTCAGGTATTCAGATACATTCAGGTTCAGATACATTTTATTTTTTTCGACCTAGATAAGACGTTTGAACTTACGATGTGAAACAGAATAAGGTACAGAGAGAGGAAAGCAAAAATAATAAGCACAATTAGACCTAGTTTCTAAACTGTACATAATTAAAATATACCTAAGGGGTGACACCATAAACCAACTTTCTTGTATTTGCATTAGAGTTATGATGAAAGGGGGAGGTACAGAGAAATTGAGGCTACACAGGAAGGTGACAACACCTTTACAACTCCAGAGCCACTTACAAACCCACTAGGAATAAATTAAAGTGCACATATATTGAATCCTAGCTTCGACATAATTACATCCAAAATAAAAAAAAAATTAGCTGAAGAAATTTAGATGAAAAGAAAGAAGAAAAAAAATGAATCTAAAGAAAATGTTATACTTCTTTGGGCGAATTATCACACTTTCTGGCCCAAGCACACAAAACCACAAAATCGAGGAAGGCATTTATACTTCTTGGTGTACCTTTTGCTACACTCACAAAAGAGTTTTGAATATCCCGACGGAAATAAGGAAGCACTCGAAACAACAGGAACAACATCTTGTCCAGGAAATTGCCATCAATAATTCAAAGGGCTTGGCAGAAAAACTCTTGTGACTAATGAGGCATTCCAGATTGGAAGCTTATAGTAAGAACGCTTGCAATGTTCCACACGAGGAACGCTTTCGGTTCCTTCTTACGAGAATACAGTTGTACTAGTAAATCACTGAGGGAAAACTGGTTAGGGTCCCTTCCATAAGCGCTGATCACCTGCTTTCTTGCAATATTTAGGAAGGAGAACACACTGGCTTCCGGGGAGGTTTCATCTCTAAACGTGTGTATTGCACACTAAATCTCCATGTACAGACCGCTCTTTACTGCGGGCGCTAAGAATGTTCGTTTTCCTTTGGAGGAAATGTAACTCGTTGTGTCACACCCCTAAATACTGTGAATGAACGCCAGGGACTTTAACATTTGCTTCTCCATTCTCTGGAAGAAAAGAATAATGGGGACATAAAAATTTGGAAACTACAATAAGAGTTGAGGCTCGACATTTTCCCCAGAAAAAATGTTATGGAGACGAGGGATCTAATAGTATCGCAGCTATTTCAGCATTCTTAGCACAAGCTTTCAAAGTCGTTTCTGAACCAAAAGGTAACGGGCAAAGCCATTCTGTTGTCTACTTCCTCATGTGTGCTACACAGAATTTCCTAGAAACTAAGCGTATAAACATCATGAGTTAAACATACAGATCTCACACTGTCTTCAAATCGTCCAGACAGCCATACACAAAAGGTGTCGGCAGTACTTAAGCTGCTTATATAGTCAAATCCATTTGCTTCCAATGTTTCATAATTTACTTTCTTCAAATGTGCTTTGCTCTTTGTGTTTGCAACAATCTTGCCAATTTCCGATTTTTGAGTTCGTCGAGAAAGGGCTGACTATCGAGCTGCGGTCACGTAACTGGTGACACCCTCTGCAGTCCTTCACAGACATACTACCATCATTTGGACCAGTATGACCAAACAGTCCGTCCTACCTGTCACCCACGATAGGAGTTTTATTTGTTGTTTCAGGTATCCCTTTCAACACGGCTTTAAGCAATCGCATGAGATATGTTTCGATAGTCTCTGTTCAGATGGAGGCTTTTGGTGAATCTGTGGCATGAATTTGATAACAATGGCTTCATGCCCATACAAGGAACATTCCTCTTCGAATTTCGGGTTTTCAGGTCATTTAGGCAAGCAACTGGCCTCTCTCAGAAAGTCTAGCACGTTGAAACTGAGGCAACAAAAGGTAGGGAATTAATCCACTTTGCGACTGCTAGTTGGCTTCGCATTGCTAGGCAGGGCTTCAATAAAACTTCTGCTAGGTGTATAAGTGTAGCGCAAAGAGGGTGTCCGAGCGTGGAAAGATCTGGATCACATCATGGGAGTTAGGGTGGGGGAGGGGAGCGAATTGCAAAAATAGTTAGTATTGCATAGAGTATAGTATTTTCACGCTAATATCAATCAGTTGAAGAACTAAGTTCTTATTGCTTGTAAGTGCAAATTAAGTGAAGGTGAATGTGAAAAGTAGAGTGAAGAGAAAATACTCCCCTTCTACTCTTTAAATCCTTCATTAATGGAATTGGACCTAAAAATGTACTCACGGAGAAATTTTCTACCTGACAAAATACTCAAAAAAGCTCCCCAAAATAAAAACATACCTAATCTTTGTTTTTTTTTCTATTTCTGCAGACACGCACTTTATGCCATTAGCGCAAGGAATTTTGAATGTTCCGACAGATATTCGTTTTCAGTACTTGTTTCTGCCCTAGATTCCGCTGCTCTGCTAAAAAAAAAGAAGTAAAGAAATAAGCTGACTGCACATAGACTAATTTTCTGTAAAATGAAGAAAATATATACAGGTTAACGGAAAGACAAAAGATTGAACTTAGTGAAATACGAATAAGGTGTTTTAGCAAATAGGAATTGAAACAATACCGGCTGCACTGAGACCAGGCTGCTTACCAGAGGTGAAAAAAGGACAAAATACTGAGAAAAGATTATAGAAGAATGGCTATTTTTTGGAACTACTTAGCTGCAGTATGTATGAAAGTAATTTTGAAAAAAGCACAATTATTTTGTCATCACATGCTCGTTTATTTTTACTGGAAATAGATTAAAATAAATTTCCAACCCAAAATATTCCCCTCCACCAATCCAAGGGCTCCATCTGTTGACTCCATCAATTCCTTCTTCTACCCAAACTTCTCTAAAATGTACATACTTTGTTGACAAAGTGCTTAATGTGGTACAATTTACAATATCTATTAGTTAAAATTAACTACATTTTGAAATGACGTCCTAATTGGCACTCTGACATTTTTCATGTTGCCTGGGCATTATAGTGCATGCAGTGGCTGATCCATTTAGGGCCGTATCTACGATTTCGGTTAAGAGGGGGGAGTGTTTTTTTGGTGGGGGACCAAAAAATAACTTTAAAAAATACTTCAGAAATTTGTTTTTATAGGTTTTTGGGGCAGGGGGTTCAAATCCCCTAACCCACCCTAGATACCGCCTTGGATCCATGGTAGCCTTGTAGATTGGTTTTCCAAAGTCAAAATAAGGAGTAGTGTCCTTAGATGACAAACGAGTTTGGTTTGTACTGATATTGTGTATTGAAGGCAGAGAAAGAAGGATATATATGCACACATACACACACACACACACACTCTCTCATATATATATATATATATATATATATATATATATATATATATATATATATATATATATATATATATATATATATATATATTGTACTTTATTTTAATTGCACATGAAAAGACAATGTGGCTAAGAAATCATTTACGGAAGTAGAGGATGGGTTATAAATAGGGGAAGAAAACGAAAAGATACAAAATTTAAAACAAAAAAGTAAACAATAATAAGAAGGAATAAATGTGATTAATCCCTTTTTCCAGGTTTTTGGGTGCAACAGAAACGATGTACAATCTTGAAGGAAAGCGCCTTATTCTAGAACTAGAAGTTCCTGCTTATTTAGCTCACGTTGAAAAGCGGTTGAATGAAGAGAATCTTCGCCTTATTCACTATCTGGATCAATCTACGAAGTAAGTAGTATGAATTGTATAAGTAATAATAACGAGTCATTTCCAGGGCTGGGGGTCTAGAAATTTGAGAAAAATTTGGTTCAAATCATTGAAGGATCATTTGTTGTGCTACTACTAATTGTATCATATTCTGGCTGTGTCAGAAATATTGTTTTTTTTTTCAATGAAGTGAGGGGGCTTTCAGAATATTGTCATTGGTATCTCAAATAGCCTAAGAAGGAATTTTCATGCCTATATTTTCACATTTCTGAAATGGGAGAGCAGGATGGGAGGTATTTGTCATCTAAGGATTTGTCCTCAAGTATGGTCATGTCCCTTAAAAAAGAAGTCTTGCATGTATGCCTGAAACTAGCTGTTTAAGATATCCATTTACAAGTTTTTGGTCGAAATTAGTCAGTATTACTGAACTGTGAGGGCTATTCTTGTCCTATTCTTGGCTATTCATGGATAAGAACTGATCCTAGCAGGGTCATATTGGAAATCTTCTTGTATGATATTTAAAGCTTATATATGTCAAACAGAGCTGCCGCTTGAAAAGAACCTTGAAAAGAACGATCCGCGGCCCATAGTGACCAAAAATTTGAAAATTAGTTAAAAAAACTGCCAAGTGAGAGAAAATCGTCATTTGCAGCTGATTGAATGATGACTACTGTTTCAATTAGTCTTAATAGTAAAATGTCATTTTGAAAATATTTTTTTTCGGAAGTTTCAAAAAATAACGCTAACCCCTTGAAATTGGCGTCGAATCGAAACAAAAAAATTAATATCAGTGAAAAGGCCTTTCCCGAAAACCCTGTCAATGATGTTTAAGAGTCCTCCAACTTGAATTATAAAGAAAGTTATATTTTTGTACGGGTAGCACTGATGTGAACTCTTTTTTGTTGCTGGTTAATTTTTTTGGTATGATATCTAGTCAGATTGAGCTTCGGCTAAGCGATCGACAGGGTTTTAACAAGACGGTAATCCAGAATCAACACCTTCTTTTCTTTTTTCAAGCTGAGCACAAAAGAAGTACAAAAAAATGGGTGTAAACTCCGAGGAATAATTAGATCAAATTTCATTAAAGCAAAATACAAAATTTAAAGATAAATAGTTGATGATAGTAATAAGCTCAGTGATTTTTTATTAGTGATTTTTATTATATATTTTTCAACCGACAGGAGTAATATTTTCTTAGAAAAATACATTGTATTTGGTAAACAAACACAACTTAGAAAAATAGGTTATTTGTCATGCCTCAAACATAGCTATAGGAGCTGCTGACAGTTTCATGTTTTAAGCTAGACTCTGACAGAGGTCGAATTTCGCTTCAGCGACCAGATTTTACAGTGAACAGGAATTAATATCTTTGTAGCTTGGTTTTTATAGTGGCTCAAACATAGCTCTTGTAGTTGCTAACAATATCATGTTTCAAGCATTGTTACAATGCGTTTCTGAATTCAGGAGTCATGTACAGTGTCTGCAAAAATGAATTCAGGTAGCAGGTCATTGCCTGCTTCACAAGACCAACGAAACCAGTCGGGGAGTTGAGATAAGAAGGGTAATTACTGAGGCCATTAGTGAGCATAGGCAGTGAGGCTGAGGTGCGTAAGTCATACACAGGATTTGCATTAATCTGACTAGTGTCCACACTTTCTTTCTTTCAAGGAGGTTTTCTGTTTTGTTCTCTATTTGAACCTGGTTCCGACTTTCCAAGCCTAAAGAAAAGCCAATATTTTCAAGCGTTGGATTCAGGTGCTGGTCGAGATTGATCGATACCCATCAGACCTCTTCTGGTCTGAACTGAAAAGAGCTCGATTCATATTCAAATAAGTCTCCAACATCTTCTAACAAATCAGAAACTTTTCTAATGCAGTCTAAGACAATTTCTGTTTTTTTTATGTTGCTGTGATTACTGCTTAAATTTCGAACTATGCAACACGCAAGTCAATGCCATCGTTGGACATTGTCTCATCATCAGAAGTTTCAGATGAGACATCAACATGATGATGATGACGTAATGATGATGATGATGATCATGATGATGTTCAGATGATATTGTCAATGGCATGTTGATCGTTGTTGGTTGATTCTTATCGATAGGAATCAATAAGATCGCACTCTGGAATCGCCTTTTCTGATGGCACATAAATTACAGATTTACAGAAGGAAATCAGTCGAAGAGCTCTTTATTTCCTGCAGAAATTTGGTACCACATCAAAGAAAAATATACTGATTTGTATTCAGATTGTAAACTTCTATAGCTTATAGCTTAATCAATATATTATAGCTTAATCAAAAAAAGGGAAGATCTAGCTTGAAATCCAAATCTTTCAAGATTTGGATTTTTCCAGTTCTTAGCTATCCAAATCCAAATCTTAGCTATGTGAAATCAAAATACAATTTTGAAATGTAAACTGCTCTGGCAGGAGTCGAATATTGTTTTGACGACTAGATTTTTCGGTTGGCGGGAATGAATATCTTTAAAGCTTTATTTTTGTGATGCCTCAAACTTAGCTATAGTAGCTGCTGACAATTCCATGTTTCAAACTGGGCTCTGACAGGAGCCGAAATACGCTTTGACTGCCAGATTTTACAGTGGACAGAAGCTAATACCTTTATAGCTTCTTTTTTGTGATGCTTCAAAAATAGCTATAGTAGTTGCTGACAATTCCATGTTTCAAACTAGGCTCTGACAGGAGTCGAAATACGCTTTGACTGCCAGATTTTACAGTGGACAGAAGCTAATACCTTTATAGCTTCTTTTTTGTGATGCTTCAAAAATAGCTATAGTAGTTGCTGACAATTCCATGTTTCAAACTAGGCTCTGACAGGAGTCGAAATACGCTTTGACTGCCAGATTTTACAGTGGACAGAAGCTAATACCTTTATAGCTTCTTTTTTGTGATGCTTCAAAAATAGCTATAGTAGCTGCTGACAATTCCATGTTTCAAACTGGGCTCTGACAGGAGTCGAAATACGCTTTGACTGCCAGATTTTACAGTGGACAGAAGCTAATACCTTTATAGCTTCTTTTTTGTGATGCTTCAAAAATAGCTATAGTAGTTGCTGACAATTCCATGTTTCAAACTAGGCTCTGACAGGAGTCGAAATACGCTTTGACTGCCAGATTTTACAGTGGACAGAAGCTAATACCTTTATAGCTTCTTTTTTGTGATGCTTCAAAAATAGCTATAGTAGTTGCTGACAATTCCATGTTTCAAACTAGGCTCTGACAGGAGTCGAAATACGCTTTGACTGCCAGATTTTACAGTGGACAGAAGCTAATACCTTTATAGCTTCTTTTTTGTGATGCTTCAAAAATAGCTATAGTAGTTGCTGACAATTCCATGTTTCAAACTAGGCTCTGACAGGAGTCGAAATACGCTTTGACTGCCAGATTTTACAGTGGACAGAAGCTAATACCTTTATAGCTTCTTTTTTGTGATGCTTCAAAAATAGCTATAGTAGCTGCTGACAATTCCATGTTTCAAACTGGGCTCTGACAGGAGTCGAAATACGCTTTGACTGCCAGATTTTACAGTGGACAGAAGCTAATACCTTTATAGCTTCTTTTTTGTGATGCTTCAAAAATAGCTATAGTAGCTGCTGACAATTCCATGTTTCAAACTGGGCTCTGACAGGAGTCGAAATACGCTTTGACTGCCAGATTTTACAGTGGACAGAAGCTAATACCTTTATAGCTTCTTTTTTGTGATGCTTCAAAAATAGCTATAGTAGTTGCTGACAATTCCATGTTTCAAACTAGGCTCTGACAGGAGTCGAAATACGCTTTGACTGCCAGATTTTACAGTGGACAGAAGCTAATACCTTTATAGCTTCTTTTTTGTGATGCTTCAAAAATAGCTATAGTAGTTGCTGACAATTCTATGTTTCAAACTAGGCTCTGACAGGAGTCGAAATACGCTTTGACTGCCAGATTTTACAGTGGACAGAAGCTAATACCTTTATAGCTTCTTTTTTGTGATGCTTCAAAAATAGCTATAGTAGCTGCTGACAATTCAATGTTTCAAGCTAGGCTTTGACAGGAGTCGAAATACGCTTTGACTGCCAGATTTTACAGTGGACAGAAGCTGATACTTTTATAGCTTGTTTTTTTGTGATGCTTCAAAAATAGCTATAGTAGCTGCCGACAATTCCATGTTTCAAGCTAGGCTCTGACAGGAGTCGAAATACGCTTTGACTGCCAGATTTTACAGTGGACAGAAGCTGATACTTTTATAGCTTGTTTTTTTGTGATGCTTCAAAAATAGCTATAGTAGCTGCCGACAATTCCATGTTTCAAGCTAGGCTCTGACAGGAGTCGAATTACGCTCTGACTACCAGATTTTACAGTTGACAGAAGCTAATACTCTTATATCTTGTTTTTTTTTGTGATGTCTCAAACACAGCTATAGTAGTTGTTGACAATTCCATGTTTCAAGCTAGCCTTTTATAGGAGTCAAATTTCGATTCAGCGACCAGATTTTACGGTGGGCAGGAATTAATACCTTTACAGTTTGGTTTTTGTGCTGCCTCAAACATAGCTTTAGTAGCTGCTGACAATTTCTTGGATCAAGCTACGCTCTGACAGGAGCCGAATTTTGCTTTGACAACAAGGTTGTACAGTGAACTGGAATTAATACCTTTATAGCTTGTTTTTTGTGATGCTTCAAAAATAGCTATAACAGCTGCTGACAATTCTATGTTTCTAGCTAGGCTCTGACAGGGGTCGAATTTCGCTTCCGTGACCAGATTTTACAGGAGACAGGAATTAATACCTTTACAGTTTGGTTTTTGTGATGCCTCAAACACAGCTATATTAGCTGCTCATAATTCCAGGTTTCAAACTAGGCTCTGACAGTCTTCGATTTTCACTTCAGTGACCAGATTTTACAGTGGGCATGAATTAACTCTTTTGCTGCTAGACAATTCTTTGCTTAAAGCTAGGCTCTGGCAGCAGTCGAATTCGTTTTGACGACCAGATTTTACGGTGAACAGGAATGAATACCTTTAAAGGTTGATTTTTGTGATGTCTCAAACATAGCTGTTGTCGGTTTTGACAACTCCATGGTTCAAGCTAGGTTCTGAAAGGAGTCGAACTTCGCTTCATTTACCAAATTTTACCGTGGACAGGAATTAATACCTTCACAGCTTCATTTTTGTGATTCCTTAAAACAAAGCTTTAGTAGCTGTTGACAATTCTGTGTTTTAAGCTTGGCTCTGACAGTATTCGAATTTTGCTTCAGTGACCAGATTTCACGGTGACGCCAGATTTATATGGTGAAGCCCTGAAGAAGAAGCTATTGGTTTCCTATTTTAGGCTGATGAAAAAGAGTCTCCCTTGCAAAGGAGTGAAAATCTTTCAAAGAAAAGGATTTTTTTAGAAACTTATAGAAATTTTCGCTTCTAATCAGTTAAACCAACCGGAGTATGAAAAATTGATTAAAATATAAGGCATCAGAAGGAAAAAATATTTTATATTTATAAATACAATTCAAAGAACATATATCAGAACACAATATATAAAATCCAACGAAAGTAAAAAAGTAAAAAAAATAACATAATTAAAATATATAGGAAAGTATAAATTTTACCAGCAGATATGGTGCTCAACGGGCCAGAAGGAAACTATCACTGAACAAATAAAATAACTTAGTGATAAAAAAAGACATAATCGATAAAGGTAATAACTTAACTTACCAGGAAGTTAGAACGGACGAAATTAGAGAGAGAAACAAGTATAAGGAAAGGAAAAAAGAATAATAAATATGAAAGAGAAATTAAGCGCCAAATTGCAATAGATCAGAGAACATTCAACAGATATAGTGAAGCAGAAACCGATCAATATGTAAATCAGTACACATTAGTCCGATTTTGTTTTACGGTTACCATAGGGAAAATAAAAAAAAGTTGGGGGATTTGTTTTGCTCTTCTGAAAATTTATAATTATGGAAATACGTCTTTTTGATACCCGACCGACGATATCGTATATGTGCATATGGTATATGCGGTATGTTACACTTACTTGGCAGATAAAATCCGCCTTAAACTAACTCATTTGATACAAACATACATACCTTAGACCTTAGATCCTGAAACTAGCGGTTGCGACGATGTCTTCCCACTCCGGCTGTACTGAGGCGTTAAGGTGCCGCAGGTCGTTGTTGTAGGTACGACGGAGTGACACACACACACATACAAAGAAAATCTATAAAAATCGCACAACTACTTTCCTACAGATTTAATTTTCAGATAATTTTTCAAAAACTAAATCTTAAATGGTTTTATCAATAGTCGGAGTAGTTTTGTTCTTTGAAATGATTAACATAAATGTGTAGGTATAATGCAGGTACGTGTGTATACAGCACTTAACTATTTACAGCATATGTACAGGTATAAATTCAGCACATGTATGCTGCGCTGCCCAGAGAGTCTACATGTCCAGTGATATAGTTCAGCGTTGTAAATAAAACACAAACGGAGATAAAAGCCGCCTTAAAACTTTTTCGTTTACAAAATAAAACTGGAGTAATTTCATACAGATTGAACTCTTGGATAGTTCTTTACAAACTATATGTTAAGTAGTCGTACATACCTTCAAAAAGAAACGCACCCTTATTGTTAGACTACAGCAAAAGGGTGACAAGCGTAATTTGTCTCGAGCCGGATGCAGAAAATCCAGCGTTTTAGTCTTGAAGTTTTTGGGAGAAGTTTCCCAAAAAAGGAAGTAGTAAATACTTCAAAGTCGAAGCTTTCACTTTTTTTTAGATGAAACTTCAATTTAAATTATGAATAAGCGATTGTTACAAGTGGATTGTTTAATTCATATATCTTTGAAGCCTTTTTATTATTAAGGCATGTCGGATTAACTCGAAAGCCGCTATGCTACAAACCCTAAGTAGCATGCTTTCCTAATATAATCATATATATCTCATTTCACAAAACCTTATATGAATATGACTGAAATCACCCCCCCCCCCTCCATAGTGTAAATTCACTTTTTCGTGGTATGAAGCGCTTCGATTGATTGTTTGTTTGCGCGATGTGTATTCATAGAAGAGTGGATGTATAAGGCTGAAACTTTATACATGTGACCCTCTGTTAGGGGAAGATCAAGAGGGTGGAGTGGGCTGGAGGCTAGTCATATATTGGACTTCTTTTAAAGTACTTATAGTGCATGCGGACTTGTAAGGATGTCTTTTTGGTAGGGGCCATGGTTGTATCGAGAAGTGGAGGGAGAGCCATAGTGCGTATTTATTTTTGAGGTGATATGGGACTCAGCATGCAGTTTTTGCATAGAGATGAGAGATTAAGTAGGGGAGAGTGGTATATGCAGGGACGGATTTTGGAAAACCTCCAAAATGCATGGTTAACATTGGAGTAGAAAAATGGTTTATGGCTCAAATGAAAGCCCCGGAACTGCTGCATAAACTGTGATTTTTCCAGATTTTTCTTGTATAGCTAGAAGATAAAAAGGGGGGTGTCCCTGCTTATACCATTTGTCCCACTAAGTACCGGGGGTGGTATATCTTGGGACACGGGGTGGTATACTCTTGGACATAGTAAAAAGATTCATGTATTGGTAGTAAACTTCGACTATTCATCGTATAAAAACTACATTAAAAATTCGACTTCAAAAGTAAAAATATCTTAGGCACAAGACTAGACTACCAGTCAGCAAACACGAAGTATGACGCTGCTCTGGAAGCTGTACCGGGTGCTGGGGTAGGAGGCGACAACTTTTTCAAAATGTCTTCCCTTGGATAAAATATTGAGTCTTCTCGGTCCGGCCACTTCCACTTTCTTAGACCGGCCATGCACATGACACTCACTCTGACACTGTTCTCGTTTTTCTCTTGGACAGACCCAGGAAAATACTCTCCTTCGTAAACAACTTTACAAAATCTCCTGTAGAAACACTGTAAAGATCTCTTCCTCTTTCTCACTTTCATCTTCCGATTCACCTAGTTTCATCGAGTCATCATTATCATCATCAAGAATCATTTTTTCATCATCACTTCCTTCTGAATCCACAAATAGCTTTTTTGTTGTCTGGTCTTTTTTTGCTTTTCCAGCTCTTCCAACAGTCCTAACTTTTCCTCTAGCCCTGCCACCCCGTGCTTTCTTATCTTTTCTTTCGGCTTCTTGTTCTTCAATCTGTCTTTTCACAGGAGTGTCAGTAAGAATCTTTGTAGAGCCTTTCTTCCTGCCTCTGCCACTCAGTACACGCGGCTTGGCTTTAGGGTATGGCCGAACTTGTTCTGGCGTCACAGGAACTGAAACGGGTGTAGAGGATTGTTCAGGCCCACTTGTACTTGGGGCTTCGGCCAGGTTGTTTCCAGGTTCAACTGGATCCAAAGCATCAGGTGCAGGTCTGTCAGTTACAGCAGAGGTTAGAAAATCATTTTTCTGTAAAGATGTCTGGATTGTAAGGCCATATCCCTGTCTTCTGGAAGCCCCTAATTATGTTGTTTGGCGTGAAAGATACGGGGAGGCTTTGGCCAACAAGAGATGCAATCTCGTATATCGTCACGGTCTTCCCTGGGTTGGACAGCATCCAGTTGTCCATAGCCTTGTTGTATTGGCATTTGAAGGGAAAATACACCCAAATGTCCAATGGCTGCAACCTGTGGCTGCAGTGAGGTGGTATTGTTAGTAAAGTGATACCAGACTCTTTCGCAAACTGCACAACTGCAGAACAGATGTGGGACTCGTGGTTGTCCATTATCAGAAGCTTCAGGCTTTCAGGGGAAGCATGCGAGTAACTCTTGAAATATTTGAGATATTCCAGAAACAGTTCTTAGTTTACCCATCCGGAAGGCGAGGCTCCTCCAGCAGAGTTAGCAGGAGCACCAGTCAGCATGAGAGGCTGAAATTTCTTGCGTGGGAATATAAGGTAGGGGGGAAGGTACTGCCCGCTGGCAGAGATGGTTCCAACCATAGTCACAAGCACGCCACGCTCAGCTGAGGTTACTTTGCCCACTATTTTTCTACCCTTCTCGGCAAAAAACCTTTGGAGGAACATGAACAGTGGTGACTGAGGTCTCATCACAGTTGAATATGTCGCTTGCTGTAAATGGAGTTTTCTTCAAAACTGACTGCAAGTTGGAGAAAAACTCCTGTACATTGTGCTTGTTAAAGCTTGTGGCACGCCCCAAACTTGTTGCCTCTGGCTTTCTAAGCGAAAGCTCTGGGTTTCGAGCCCGAAATCCAGCTAACCAGTCTATACCGGCTTCTTTAGAGTCTATCCATCTGTCTGGGACAGTCTTATTGTTTGCAACGGCGTAGTTGTAAGCAAGGGTTCTGGTGTCTTGACTGGTCAAACCATACCACATTCTGCTCGCTTGCAGCAGGTATTGAGAGAGCGATGCTTCTTCAGGCGTAAAAATAGTATCAAATCCGAACTTTTGAGCACCACTGTAATTCGCTTTTTCGTCATCACTGAGTTTTGAATACTTTTGGTAGTGTCTGTGAAGGGCTGAACGTGACACTCCGTGTTTCTCCGCCACCGCCCTAATTGGTAAGCCAGCCTCTAGGTCTACAATACCTGCTTTAATCATGAAATGCTGGTCAACTTTCTTTTCAGCAACCGAATTAGAATATTCCTCCCTCTTAGCTCTTGGAAATTGTGGCATTTTCTTCTATTCTGATGTCAAATCTGATAAAAAAAAATGTATAAGCTATTTTTATCATTAGGATACAAGTAAAAACAGATAAGAAAAGACGCAATGTATGGACTGAACTGTAAGAATTCATGTGGTATATACTGGGACACGTCCCACTACATACCACTTGTCCTTGTCCCAGTATATACCATGCGACCTCTACTTGCAAATTGTGTCCGATTTTTTTTACTGTTGCATATTTTTCCACCAGATGACCACACGACGTGACCTGATGTTTCAGCTTTCGTTTACTATCTTACACACACAATTTCTGCAAACCGTTACAAAATCAAGCACAAAAAACTATTGCCCAAATATTTTTTTGGGGGGGGGGGGTATAGCCGAAACTTTGAAGTCGATTTTCTCAAAAACGAAAATAGCAACTTACCAAAATGATAGAACTGTCATGTCCGCCATTAAATGAACTATACTAGGTGGCTTTATTGGATTTTTTAAAGAAAGTTAGATGGCAGATAAGTACCGTGTCCCACCTTATACCCCGTCCCTGCATATACCACTTACCCCTATGTTATGACTGTTATAATTTTTTTAAATAAACCCGAATGAACTAACTGAACTAACTGCGATTCCTCTGCGAGGCGAAGACTATAAAGAAACTGAAAGGAGTGTCTTTGAAGAAGACCTCAAATGTTTGTTTCCGATTGTTTGTGTTACATGTGACTTGGCATGTGATGTTGCTATCCTCAACAGGGTTCTTTTTTGTATGCAGGAGAAGATCAAAGGTTTAGATTAAACTCGCTTTGATGATCAAACTCGTTTTGATGATTTAAATTTGGCTAGGTATGCGATATTACAATCTTTTACTTATTTCAGAATTGTTTTTGCATGTAAGAACAGTAAACTTAAAATAGGTGATTTCATTTTTTCTATTTTGTCATTTTGGTCTTTTAGGGTCAAGGATCTCCATTTGTGGCAGTAAATTGTGGCTAGTGGCTAGAGACTTTTATAAAGAAATTATCCCTCTTTAATTAATTTATTAGTTTGAAGAGAGATGACCTTTATATTAGAGAGCATCTCTCTAGTAGAAAGAGCACGGAAAACATTTTTTTTCTGGCTGTCTGAGTTACCATGTACATTTTGATTTATGGCTTTATTATTTGTATTATATATATATAGATAGTAAAGCCCTTAAGTAAGTCAAATTTGTGTTCACAAATAGCTGTCAGGTTTAAAAGAAGGCATTCCTATAATCATGCAAAATGGTAACACTAAATAACTTCCTTTAAATAACTTATTAAGGCTACAAGACTGTTATTTTCTTTGTTGTAATAATGTATGTAGAGTTAATGCATATAAATTAACTGCAGGAAATCATCTTGATTGTTTTATCATGTTAGAGTAACACAATTGACTTGTTCACGTAAGTGCTAGGTGGGGCACATTATGTAGTTTGCACTGTTTTATTCATTAACTCCTCTTGTTTGGTAACTGGAACAAGTATGATTGATTTAGTTATTGTAATTATGATTCCTTCTGATGATAATTTAGGAGCTGCTTAATGATCATTCTAAACCCTTCGTGAAATGTTGATGAAAAACCTTGCTTGCTAGAATACTTCAAAAGTCTGTGAAAAGCTGAAACTGTCAATTAAAGTTGGCAAGGAGATGTATTCCTTATGGATAAAATATGAATTTGGATGTGGCTTGGCGTCACTTGTGACACAGTACTAGTGTGTTTGAGCATGCCTTAACCGAATGATCGGCTTAACGCTAACTCCCCTTTATGTGATCTGTAAAAAAGGGGAGAGAGAGAGAGTGTTTGTGTGAGAGAGAGAGAGAGAGAGAGAGAGAGAGAGAGAGAGAGAGAGAGAGAGAGAGAGAGAGAGAGAGACGGACAGGCAGACGCCCTGGCCCAGCTCTGTGTTTACTTAAAAAAATATGCACAATTTTTATTCTTTACAAAATTAATGTGAAGGAATCTGTCAGCCTTACTCCTAGATATAAAAATCATTCTTTGCTTAGAACTGATCCAGAATTAAAATAGGACCTACCTTACATGGCCATAGTAGATAGCTTTGCTGAAATGGCTCTACTGGATTGAAAAACTAGAGAAGATTAAAAAAAATACATATTATAAGGAAATGCAATGATACTAGAAACAATCATCATTTGTAAGAGAGAAGGTAATCCTTATGGCAAATATTAAAAGCCTGTAATTAATCATATCCCTTGTTCAGTGGATTTGAAGTTTGTTCAAGCGTGCAATATCAGCTATAGAAAAAAAATACATTATAATTTTATTTTGGAGTGGGCCTAGGATGATCAGAAGAGACATTTCCTTTATTCTTTTTATTTTTTCAGATAAGACAACAACCTCCTAATACATGGGCGTTCGTATGAATTATAATGTCAATTTTAAAGACAAGAACCATCACCCTTTCTAAAAACTGTATATTGCAGTTTATCACCTTGCGCAATCACTTCGACCAATCTAATTTCAGTCAATCATCACTCAAGTAGAGATTTACGACTTAATTTAAAGCAAGCCTTTTAAGAATTCAAACGGTGCCTCATTATTGTGCACAAGACGAACCTAACAATTACGTGCTGTTCATTATATAAGATGAGCTAATAATAAAGATCTCTTTCTTAAGAACGCAAAAATAGTCATTTTCCGCTTTGAAAAGAAATGCAGGGACAATTTGAAAGACGTTTAAGGGAACGCACAGTTTTACATGAGAGTGAAGAAACCAAAAATAACTTGAGGTTTGTTTGCTGTAAAAATGATTACATCTCAACAATTCTACAAATAGGCAGGGTAGCCAATATTTTGGTACACAAACGTGTCCCTTGAGCATCCAAAATGCGTCATTTTTATCTAAAATGTGTCCATCTTAAAATCTTAAAAACTGGAGGTTTTTTTTTCGCCTTTTACAGTATTGACCAAAATCGCTATGTGCCTCTTTCAAAGCGATCAGTTAACATCAATTATGATGAAAACGAAAAGAAAATAGATATAAATAACTTATACACAATCCCTTACTGTGAAAGCACGAAATTCATGTGAACATGTAAATCTCCTACTTTGGAGAAAATCTTTTAATTACGAAATCTCTGACAAAACCTAGACGCTAAAAAAAGTGCCGAGAAAAAGAACTATTTCGGTGGAAAGTGACCTTTTTTTTTTTTACCAAAATATATATTCAGTTGGGAAATGTTTCGTTTTATGTCTCAAATTTCCAAAAGGTTTTACCTTTTTCTCCCTTTTTGCCATTGTGTCCCGGTACATGATATCATATCCTTTTGACATAAATTGTGTCCTGTCGTAGCCCTGCAAACATGTGTGTGTGTTTTTTTTTTTTTTTTAAAGCTGTTTCTTTTAAGGGATTGGTTACAATTGAAACAGAATTCTTCATTACCTCCTAATTATCTTCATCTACTGATTCCAAATTCACTTGAAAAGCCAAATCTATTGACAGAAATTAGCCTAATTTTTTCAGTCATTATAAAATAAACATTAGGTCTATATGAAAACTCGATTTTATATAGTTAATATATTTTATATAAAGAAACCTTTTAATAAAACTTTAAATTCTTATTGCTTGTTTGTAGGTAACAAGCGAAACTATCAGTAAATCATGAATAAAATTGTAGCACAAAAACGGGGACTTAGGAAGGGGCAGACCCCTCCCCCTTATATATAAGGCTACTTAAAAAATATTGCCTGACCTTAAAAAAATGATGTTACAGAAAGATTTACACAATCTCTAGATTCTGATAAACCATTAAAGAATCCTAGGGCCTTGGAAATCCCTAAACAATCAAGAGTTAAAAAAAATAGAAAAAGTATTACACCAAAGGCGTGAGTGTAGCAAAAATTATGATTTTATTTTCAAATTCAGCGTAAAAATGTGCATTACATTCGAAGCATAGTGAAAATTATTGAATAAAAAAGTAATGTTTACAAGCGTTATTTCTCTGATCTTAAAATGGAGTCGTTCGTTTGAACTATTTAAGTGAACTGATTGTCACCAATGTCTGTTTGGACGAAGATCATTTACTGGAAGTGATTGTGAAAGGTAATAAATTGCAATGTGTAGTTTTTATAAAGAAAAGTAATCGTTGTTCTATGCAAGCAGTCGAACCCGAATTCGTAAGCCTTATTTATTGCCTGACTCATAATCCCGGGGTCATAATTGCTGGGCAGGCACGGGTACAAGGATATTTCAGGAAGCGGAGAGGTGTATTCGTCAGAAAATGAAATATGCTAATTTTGTAAAGATCATAGAACCTTATTCGAGAAAAGTAATACCATGACTTTTATGGGGGACCTCTCTATATGGCTACTTGCCTGTGTATGACCATCAGTTTAATTTTGATCAGCTAACCAAACTGCTTTAATCGTTACCTGTTGCCTTTTTTATTTATTTTAGTAGTAGTATTAATTTATTGTCCAAAAGAAATAATAGAGACAAAATCAATCGGTAGCACACAAAAGCGTCGCTTGCGAGGGTGTGCTACTAACAAAAAAGAACAAAAATAGAAGAAAAAAAATAATAAAAACAAAGAACAAAACAAAACAAGTTAATCTATAATAAGCAGAAGGGTGAAACCGTGTACCGAGAAAAAAACTTATATAAATAATACATACACAATAAAACAACATAATATCATGGTCCCGAAGCGAAAAAAAAACAGACAAAAAACAATAAACAATTATTGCAAATATTAATTCCATCAATCTCAATCTATTTCAAAGGTATACCTACCAAGCAACCCCACACGCAGCTCGGTTCTGAATTGATTAATGGGCAATTCTTTGGTACTTGGAACAAGCTAATTCCACAGCTTAGCCCCTCTATAAATAACTGAAAAAGCAGTCCCACTTGAAACTAGGCGAGGAACCCCAATATCTCCACTTGTTCGAGTTCTTTGACCATGAACATTAGATCTTTCCTGAAATATTCCTGTAAAACATTCTGGGACGTAGCCATAATAGTTCTTATACATAAAAACCAGTGTACAAAAATCACGCAATCCAGCTGCAGGCATTATATTAATCATACTGTACATTGACCTGACTGAATCCCGGTTCCCTATTCCACAAAATGATCTAATGACATTATTCTGCAGTACGCAGAAGTATTGAGGGGAATGTCCCGAGCCATACAGACGAAAAATACAAAATATATTGTTGTATCAGAGAAAAAAGTGATTTTTTCCCTCAATGGGAAAATATCACTATTAATCCCTATTAATCAGTATTTTAATAGGGATTAGGAAGGGAATTGAATCCCTAAATTCCGCGATAGTATTCTATTTATAGCTTTTACATGGTACTTAAATGATAAATTTTCGTCAATAATAATCCCAAGATACTTACGGAATTTGACCTCTTAACAACTCCCTTCGGTGATTCTATTTCCTTAATCCAAGAATAATAATTTGGGTATTGTGAAAAGATAACAAAATTTGACTTATTTATATTTAGATCAAGCTGGTTTATCTTCAACCAAAGACATGTCATAGTCATTGTTTCATTAACTGTTGAGTTAAGTTGTTGTTCAGTTGAAGCAACACACATCAATGTTGCATCATCAGCAAATAAGGGTGTAGTGATCCTGGATCCCGAAGGTGCAGGATCCACTAGATCCCTAATTCTATAAGTAGTTGCAACAGCATTCGGCAGATCATTAATAAAATCAGAAACAGAATAGGACCTAACACAGAGCCCTGGGGGATATCAAATTTAACAAGACTTTTACTTGAAAAAAATCCATTAATGTAAACATACTGCTCTCTATTTTGGAAGTAATCACAAAGCCAAGGTAGCCCTTCTTAGTCCATAAAATTCACATTTTCGAAGTAGTAATTGGTGGTCAAGAGTGTAAAATGCCTGAATCAAATCAAGAAACAGACCAGCTACTCTAAGCTTATTGTCAAAAGCTTCATTGATTACCGAAGTTATATATGATAATGTCATCTCTGTGGTTCTCCCCTTCCTGAAGCCAAAATTGAATTGAATTTAACAGCTTATGTAGTTCCAAATGATCATAAACTCTAGTGTTAATACGCCTTTCTAGCACACGAGAAATAACAGGTAAGACCGAGATAGGCCGATAATTTCCAAGATCATTCTTATTACTGCCTTTAAAAGTAGGGGTAATCTTAGCAATTTTCAAGCGGTCAGAAAACGTTCCCTGTTTCAAGCACAAATTAATGAGGGAAGTAAGAACATCAGCAACATAAAGAAATGGTTTCTTCGTTGGCAGGCCATTCTGCATTACTACTTCATCGGGAATAATAGAGTTCACCACAAGTCTCAGTTAGTTTATTTACAATTTTTTTTTTTACATTTCTCAGTAATTTATTCAGGGCATTCCTATATTTTTTTTTTAATTCTAAAACAAATTAGATCATTTCGATTATTTAAAGAATTCTTATAAAGTTGATCTCTTTTATTAATGCAACGCAACAAGTGAGGCGACATCCATGGTTTCTTAGGATTATTTTTCCTTGATGGCGAACGAACCATTATACGTGTTTTTGTCACTAACAAAATCAGTTTATCATAAAATCCTTGAAAACTCGTATTTGTATCTTCCGTAAGACCAAATT
The DNA here is from genome assembly GCF_032884065.1 of Artemia franciscana. NCBI lineage: Eukaryota > Metazoa > Arthropoda > Branchiopoda > Anostraca > Artemiidae > Artemia > Artemia franciscana. Next base: position 8,890,493 of record NC_088878.1, on the reverse strand, counting down.
ATTCTAATCAACATCTGCAATTGCCTGCTTAAATTTTTGAAGTTTAATCTGGCTAAACACATGCACTGGACTCTTAGGAATTATTGGTGCTGGCTTTTGGGGAATACAGAGATCAAATCTTGTTGAAATCCCAAAACGATCTGATACATCAGTAATAATAATTCTTGGAGCTAAAAAAAAAAGATCAAATTTGAAAAAATATTGTCAATAAGCTTCGATGATGAGGTGGTTACTCGTTTGCATGTATTTATAGTTGAAAATAAACCATAGGACATACAAAGCTGCAAAAAAATCCATAAAAACGCTCGTGTCAAGCTCATGAAGGTCAATATTAAAATCCCCGGGCATCATAAATGGATGTGAACCAGTTGCTAGTTTCTCCAGCTGCTTATCCAGAAGATCCATAAAGATGGGTATGGAACCAGATGGCGGCCTATACAATCTAAGAACAAATGCATCTTTAGGTTTCAGCCTAAGCTGAAGAATAAATGGTTCAAAAACCATTTCCTGAATGTACTACTAAATCATTTCTTACCAAAACCTCAATATCGCTTCGAATATATGCACCATTTCTTCCATGTTGTCTAAATTGTCGGTTCCTATTGTAAAATTTATATCCTAGAATATTTAAAAGAGCTGAGTTGTGGTCATTCAGACAGGTTTCAGTAAGACCTATAACCTGAAAAACCGAAAGATCACTTATTTCATTTAAAAAATTAAACGAAGAATTTAGTCCTTGGCAATTAAGATGAAAAAGATTGAGGCCTCTCGCATCACCATTCTCAGATTGGATTCCATCTTTAAACAAATATTTGGAACTAATAGATTTATAATGCCCTGTTATCCGAATGTCATAATTCCGATGCGGCTGCTCCGTAAATACACCCCCAAAATCTACATTGGAAGCTTCCAGAGTATTAAGACGACTAATGCTCCGGGAATCACGATCATAATTATCCATTGTCATTAAATTAAAAAAAAAAAGTCGGTCCATGGTTTCAATAAAAATAACAAACAGACACAAAAAAGAAAAACAAATTGAAAAACAAAAATAATCCACTTCAAAACACTAATAAGAAAAAGAAAAGGCCGTAAAAATATTGCCTGTAACCCATTCATGTATAAAGCTCAAGCTCCTAACGCAATGGCTCACAACTTATTAATAAACAAAGACCCCAACATCATAAGATTACTTAAAAACTAACTTAAAAAATCTTCAATAAGACTTAATCGACTAAAATACAAAAATTACGGTATCAACAGACACTTTGCATTGTACCGAAGCACTTTAGCTACAGTGTTATTTTTTTACACAAATAACAGGGGGTAAGGTAGGGGATACCCAGCATTCCACTGCTTTATCCACTAGACATTTACGGATACCCAGGAGTTCCTTGCGTACAATACGCACACGAGGAGTAACATCATCACCAATGAAAACATTCTTATAAATGTTGAACTGTTTCCCTTTAAGTTTTTTCGCATTTTTCAAAAGAGAAAATCGAACCTGTGTATTGTCCACTTTAATTTTAACGAACTTTTTAGAACACTGAACAACAAAAGACCTTAAATTATATCTGAATTCAATTAAGCTAAAATTAAGCTTGTTTTAAGTAGCTCCAATTCTGGTGGGTAGTGAATTATACTGTTGGTGCTGCTTGCAGTCTTTATTTCTTATTAAATGCATGTTAAAGCGTCTTGTTAATGATTGTTGAATTTTGTTTTCCTTTTTATCTTGCCACACTCTTATGGCTTGGTCATGCCCTTGAATATAGAAAGATCCCGTTTTCTTTGAGTAGTTGTTTTAAATAGCACGGAAGTGGGCTGGGCAGAAAAAGATGAAATCTATAAATTTGACTGGATGAAACTGTAAAAAAAAAGCTTTTGTGTTTCCAGGTGGACGGATGCTTTTCTTTTTCTTCTCTCTTTTTTGTTTACGAGAAATTACAAAGATGTTCAATCATTATTTTTTTTCCTTTATTTTATAGTATTTTCTTGGCTTTTGCTATTTTTCATCAATTTTCTTTTTGAACAAAGCGTGAAAGCAGTAACATCCACTTTCGTTCTTTCTATTGATCACTTAACTTGATTCTTTCAATTTTGATGTAACCATCATTCAGTGGAAAAGTATCTTCAAATTTTTGTTTCTCGCTTCTGTCCTTGTATATTGATTTAGTATGGATATGTACATATATGTTCAAGTTTTTAAACATATTTTTAAGAGACTAGATCAAAAGGTTGATAGAAGAGGGTGCTTGTTAAATGTGTAAGCTCGTTGCTGTGTGGTATATCACCGAGTTCTTTGTTGGAACTCCTTAGTGTGCTCTTTTTATATTTTGTGAGAAATTGGTACCCGACTCCCCTCCCATAAATGTAAAAATTAGCAATGTAATACCCTTCCTGTTCTCAAGATATTGCAGATGCGCCTTTTTGATAAATTCGATGCAGGTACTTTCTTTTGATTATCTAAATATTCCCCGAAATTTCTCTCAATGACCTTAAACTTTTCAGGCACACTCAGGATCAAACACCTCTTCTTTCCCAATGATAACTCCTGCATGTAAACATGGACAACTTAGATAATTCACATTCCTTGCTCCGGGGGCTTTGGGGGCGTGGTATCCCTGGTGGCATAATTGCTAGATCTTCTGAATTTTTAGAACAAAAGGGCTTTTTAAGATTTCTGTCAGCGTAATAAAAGGAGGGGGCATCTAAAAGGGCAAGATGGGTAGCAGACTGGTCCTTCGTTCATTTTCCATCATCCCTCTCAGCATGTCTTTAAAGTTTCAACTTAATACCATTAGCTGATCCGCTGATATTTCTGTTGTGCCCATTTGGAAATCTTCTGCATATAATATTTTTGATTTTCCTTGACATCCCCCTCCCAACATTTTCAAAGATTTTTATCTTAATGCTCTTAGCCTTTTTGGAGACTCAGGATCAAACACGCCCCCTTTTCGCGATAGCAAACGTTATATATATACGATGGGTGACAAATACCTTACTACGCTTGCCCTAAGGGTTGTGGGGGATGTCATCCCCGTAGGTATATTTATTTGACTTCTAACTATTTTGAACAAGATAGGCATTCCAAACTTTTGGTCAGATATCTTCGAAGGAGGGCAAATAAAAAAGGAATTGAGGGGGATTGGTAGCCCTCTGGTCACTTTCAAAATCCACCTCAACATACCCTGTAAGTTTAAACTTATTGCAGATGTATTGTTTTGATAAACTTGAACCACGGAGTATCTTTTCATTTAATTTAACAATTCCTGCAGTTTCACCTTAATGCACTTGTCTTTTCGAACACAACCAGAATCAAACATTCCCGCTTTTCCCAATGAAAAATTGTGCGCATAAAAAAGGACAAACTCCATCATATGCAATCCTTGCCCTTTGGGCTGTGGGAGGTATTGCATCCCCGGAGACATAGTTACCGGAACTTTTGATTATTATTAACAAAATTACTTTTTCCAAATTTTGATCAGTGTTAAAGGTAGGGGTATCTAAAGAGGGTAAAAGGGGGCTGTTTGCCATTAAATTAGTCTTCAACATTCCCGTCATCATGCTCTGAAAGTTTGCACGCTGAAATCGTGGACACTATAGGAGAAGAGCGCTAACTCGGCTTTACTCAAATTTTTGTGATCATTCTGTGCTCTTCTGCTCTGGTATTAGGCTACTTCTGTTGACTGGTGATCTAAAACGTATTCACATAAATTATTACCGGTACTGCAACTTTCTTTTATATCTACCTCGTTCTTACCGGAATACAAAACTGGTTAAAAAGTATTGTGCGACAGATATTACTGGTGCTTTCGAAAAATTATCTGCGAAGCTAGCTATTGAAGCGCTTTATAGGCTAGGATGTTTTCATCGCCTTATCCGACTTTTTTCTGTATGTGATTAAATTTGTTTCTTTTGTATTACTTTTGCTGTTTTTCTTTTGTGTTTTACTCCACTTAACCTCTGTTGTGTGAAGTGGGTGATAAATAAATTATTGTTATTATTATTATTTATTGTGTTTGGCATCCCTCTCAATATTTCCTTAAAGTTTCACCTTAATACCGTAAACTTTTTTCGAAAACCAGAATCAAACATGCCCTCTTTCCCTATAAAAACCTTATATGTTAACAATGGGCAACTTGCATAACTTACAGCCCTTGCCTCGGGGGGCTATGGGGGGTATCGTCAACTTCAGAGGCATATTTATTTGACCTCTAGGGTATTTTGAAAAAAATGACTATCTCAATATTTCGACCGGATGCATTTTGGGAAAAAGGTGTGGGGGCAGGTTGGTTGCCCCCTGATCACTTTTGACTCTTAAAAAGGCTCCAGAACTTTTGATTTCCAGTCGAATGAGACTCCTTCGAAGTTTGTTCGACAATCCCTTACATGTAAAGTGCTATAATAAAAAAAAAAAAAACTCGTAATGCATTGAAGCCTCATAGCCCTAATTCATTAACTAATTATTTGACTCGTTTTTTTTTTTAACTAAATTCTTTTTTAAACTGTTAATAAGTTACGAAATTGTACCCTCGCGCGTAAAAGGAGGGCGCTAATTAATGGGGAACTTCTGAAATATATAACCTTGTTTTAATTTACATGTTACGACAAAGTAGCAAAAAAAAACCTGATATCCATGCAGGATCAGCTTTGTTGTTTGTCTGGAATTTTACAATACTCCACAGTTTTCTTTGTTTAAAAAAGCGATGCCCGTTTCTCGCATAATCAATATTGGGACTCATCTTTTTGCTGCTTTTTCTGAAAAAAATATATCTGAATTTTTCTATAAAAATGTGCCTAAATTTTTCTAGAAAAAGAAGCATAAATGCAAGAAAGCAATTTTTATGCGTTTTTGTTTTTAAGGCGAAGTCTAATAGCCACCGTTGAAAAGCAGCTGATTAGTGAGCATCTTACAGCTATAGTTCAAAAGGGACTTGATGTCCTTCTTGAGGAAAATCGAACTCCGAATCTTGGCCTCATGTATGATCTCTTATCAAGAGTGAAAAATGGTCTAACTGAGCTTTGTTCATCCTTTTCCGCTTATATAAAGGTAAGATTTAGCTAACATTTATTTAAATATTCGGTATACTTCTAATTTTTCTATTGTTTATACAAAGTTATTGTAATGCGTTCAATATATCAAAAGCACTTTAAGCATGTGGATTGTTGTTAAAAGCATGTAGCTTGTTGTGAAAGCATGTTGTGAAAATATATAACGATTAATTCCACAGGAAAACTCATGAGCGAAAATATGTAAAGCGGTTTTAACTTGACGAACGTAATTCCCCGTGTTAGTACTTTCACACTAGGCTAACGTCAAAATCCATAAAATTATTATTACCGTCTGAAGTCATCACAGTCATAAAAAAGCTATTTAAGAATTAAAAATATAAAATGGAGATTCAAGATCTGATCAAGCGTGAAAGGTTTTATTGGAAAAGTCTATTAATTGTGTTGTGAGAGCAACACTTTGGTTTTGTCGGTTTTTTTTTGTTCCTAGCACCCCGATTTCAGCTTATTCGTAGAAAGTGGTAAGGGTCTAACCTCTGCGGTTTTTACGGAACGTGTGGACCTCAAGCCGGATTGATGAATATGACTTTGCATTTTGGAAATCTTCGTAGAACTCTTTCTTTGGCCAAAAAGGTTTTTGCTTGTGTTTTACCCTTTTCTGTTAGTGATTTCAGCTGAGTTTATCATTCGGTTTTTTGCACTTGGGATTGCGGTAGAGAAATGGTATCGGATGTGCATCTTAAACTTTAAAAGTTCTTTCACTGCTAAAGAAGTTAGAGTTTATTCTTTGATCCTTTCTAAGTTATGACGTTAGAAACTTGGCCTACGGCAAAAAAGCCAACTTTTGAATTAAGACAGATAGATTTTTTTCGACAGCAGTCGGTAGCTCTTGATGAGCTGATCAAAGTATAGGTCATCCATTCTTTGGTAGAAAAATTCCTTCATGAGATATACCAGTTTGAAAGTTTAAAGGGGTTGACAACTACAGTAGTAAGGTGCACACTGAAACCAAAAATAGGCCGATACGAATTGCGAGACATATAGGGGAGTTTTAAGCAACAATCAGCTGTTTAGCACATAATCATCTTCGGCAATGAGGGGCTCGTAACTTTTGCTAGTTTGTGTATCTATTATTTGTTTCTGGTGTATTTGATGGTAAGACCAATCGAAGCGAGGAAACAAAACCAAAGTGTTGCTCTCGCAACACTTTGCTCGGCGAAGCCAAACAAAGGTTGCCGCAACACCTCATGTTGCCCCTGCAACGTAGATCTAGTTTATTTTCAAAACTTTTTATTGCTCATCCAGAATTTCTATTTTGTTACTACAATGCTTACTTTTTTGCAACACAGCATAAACTAACGTAGCCCACGTAAGCTCGTAAACCACGTAAGCTTACGTATTTGTAGACTTCGAGTCTACTTGGCTCTTCTTATAGTATAGACAAAAATTACTCCGTAAAATTGCATAACGTAGTGTAAAGCCCTAAGTTATGCTAGTGTGAAAGGTTTCATGGCATAATTTGAATGCACTATAATATTAGCCTACACGTAAACTATGATAAACATATTAGCCTACACGTAAACATGGTCCTATTTTTGCAGCTCTACTTGTAGTAAAAAATTTTCAAAGAACATAATTAAGTTCCAAGTTCTTTAATTGTGGGATTGGTTACTGGTTCCTGCGATGATATATACCATGTTTTATGGCCGTACAAGGATCTATTGACAATATCTATGTATACGTTTGAGCTCGAAAGCCATTTTTATTCTTGAATAATTGATCTGGCCGAACTTCATTCATTTGTATTTGTTTATTATCATTCGTACTTATTCATTTACAATAATTTCGCCAGTGAAGGGTCTGAATTTGGTCACTTTTATCCGAAAGATATGCGAACCAAATGTTCAACCACATGAAAACGTTGTCCGTGGGTGACGAGAAATTTGGCTGCCAAAGTGGAATGTAACCCCTACCTAGCTTTTAGTGAATGTGGGATGGAGAAAACAAATATACACAGCCGAAGTTTCAGAAGAATCGGGTTCAGAAAATATTTAACTCAAAACTGGAAACTAAAAAAAAGTGTGTTCTTAGCATAAAGTCTAAGTATCCCAAGAAATTTTTTGCGGTAATCTTGGAGAAATCATTTTATTTATAAATCAGATAAACATTCATAATCATAGGTCCATTAAAATCATTTTTACCATATGTATAAAGGGTAGTAAGCAAGATCTTCTTTGGCAAAAAAAAGGCATTGGCACACTGTATATGTGTTCGAAACATCCAGTTAAATAATTTTTATATCTATTCACTGTCAATTAAAAGGTTTCATCCCTATTTTGAACTGTTTTACTTTCGTCATGGAAAGGCAGTGTGGTCTTCGAAGTTATCTAAGGCATTGGCAAAAGTACTTTAAATGTGTGGTGTTGTTTGATGAGGGAATTGAAGACTCACTTTTTAGTATCAAGTCCTGACTTAGTCAATAATTGAATCACGATCTGGTGTTTGTTCAACGTTGTGAACTATTATATATGTATTAAAAAAAATGTCCATGCTTGATGAAAGTAAAATGATATTCAGTAGTAGGTTATTAGTTTCTAAAACCTTACTAATGACCCTAATTTGATTTGTTTTGTTCTGTGTCGAAGGACTAGCGAAACACAACAAAGTCGTTTAACTAGAACAAGGCTTCAAATTTATTATATGGCGGGGGAGTTAGAAAAGCCAAAATATATTCCCTTTTGCACTCTAAAATCTTTCAGTTAGGCAACATTTGTTTCCTGATGAAAAATAATTTTCTGTAAGTACTTTCCAGAGAAAAATAGTGAAGAGAACTGGATTTTAAATTCATTTAATGAATCCTTTTTTGAACAAGCAACCAGCTTGTCTCAGATACAGAGGCTTTAATCAAATCTCAACAGGTGCGTTCCGAGTTTAAACATGCGAATTTTTTGCATGCTCTATGCACGAACAAGGAAAGAATATAAAAGCGTCGGTAATAAAGCCCTGAAGTATCTGCTTCCTTTCCAAATCTCAGCACTTGTTGAGCGGGGATTTTCATCCTATGCATTTATGAAAAACTAACTTGGAAATACTCTTGAAATAAACTGGATGTTATTAAAGGCTGAGGATATTATATCAGAAACTCATTTCCCAGGGATAGGAAGCATGAAATTAGGTGACATAGAATTTGTTTACTCAGGCAGGAAGGATGGGGTATATAGACAGAGAGTAGGGCTCATGATGAATAAGGAAACTGCTAAGTCTCGTTTAGGCTGGGAAGATGTTAATGATAGAATACTAATTGCTCATTTTATGACTAAAAAGTTCAGGGTATCAGTTATAGTAGTATTTGCCCCTATTGAACCAATTAACGGAGATACTAGTGACTAAGATGAATTTTACTTACAGATACAGGAGAAAATAGACAGGGTACCAGGTAGAAATATGGTGTTTTTGCTTGGAGATTTTAAAGCCCAGGTAAGTAGAAATAGGGATAGATGGTATCCTAGCCTAGGTAAATTTGGTGTAGGAAAAGAAAACAGTAATAACCAATGCGGTGTTAGATCACAAAATGGCCCATAAGTTGACATGATATTCACGTGATGGTAAGACAGCAAACCTTATTGATAATATTATTGTAAACCGAAGACTAGCAGGATCAACACAAGATACAATGGTGTATAGCAAAGCTGTTATTGATGTTAAAAGTAAACATCACCAACTAGTAGTGTCTAAGGTTAATTTAAAGCTGAAATTTCGGAAGGGTAACTACCTCCCGGAAAGTTATGATGCTGGTAGACTCCAGGATGAAAATTTGAGAGAAACCCTCCAGGAACAGTTGAATACTAAAATTGAGAGTTTAAAATTTGACAATGTGGAAGATGGATGGAATAATTTTAGAAAAACAATTTGTGAAGTTGCTGATGATGTCTTAGGGAAGAGTGCTAAGACTGCAACTAGGAATATTAGCGAAAAAACGTTATGTTTAATAGAGAGTAGAAGAGGTTTGTACAAGAATTATCTGAGTGATAGATCGTATGAAAACAAAAGGAATGTAAAGAAAGTGGAGAAAGCATTAAAATATGAACTAAGGAGATGTGAAGTGCCATGGATAAAATAGTTGAGGATCTGGAAGATGCAGCTAGACGGCATAAAAGTAAAATATTATATTGACATGTTAATAAACTGAGAGGGAGTGGTCAATCCAGACTAGTCCCAGTTAAAGATAGGAATGGGGCCACAATTACGGATACGGAAAAGTTAAAGAATGATGGCTAAACCGAGATGCAGTTGCAGGAAAAGATATAGATGAAAATGAAAAAGTTTGTGATATCTTGGATGGGAAGAAAGACTTGTTTAGTAAGGAAGAATTAATGACAGTACTAAAAGGATTAAAAAATAATAAGGCTCCGGGTGCTGATAGTGTGATAAATGAGTTTCTTAAATATGGTGGCTCTGAGGTTAGAAATAAGCTACTGAAGGTTATGAATATGATTTTTGAAAAAGTGGAAGTACCTAATGATTTTAGGAATATCTTAATTAAACGACTGTATAAGAAAGGTGACAAGAGTGAGTGTCGTAGTTATCGAGGCATTATTCTAGTCTCTGTAGGCAGCAAATTACTTAGTAATATGATACCTTTAGACTGAGAGATGCTGTAGACAAAGTTTTAAGGGAAGAACAGTGCGGTTTTAGAAAAGGTAGAGGATGTGTCGACTAAGTTTTCACTCTTAGGTTAATAATTGAGAAGTCCCTTCGTTGTCAAACACCTTTGGTCTTCAGTTTTATCGATTATGAGCAAGCTTTTGATTCTATTGATAGAAGAGCGTTAGCAAAGGTTTTATCCTTATATGGTTTACTAGAAAAATACATTAAAATGATTTGTGCAATGACGAGAATAATACTGCTGCGGTTAAGGTAGGAAATGAGGTTAGCAACTGGTTTTGTATTAAATCAGGACTTAAGCAGGGTTGCGTTCTATCCCCCTTTATATGGATCACTTTTGATGGATTTCGTCTTAAGGAGCACAGGAAAGGCAATTGGAGACCACGGAATCAAATGGGGAGGAAAAAGGCTCCTGGACTTAGATTATGCTGATGATTTAAGTATATTAGATGAAACTTTCAGCAAAATGAATGAATTTTTAGAGGTTATGTGAGTTCAGGTGCTAGAATAGGCTTGGAAATTAATGTGAAGAAGACAGTCACTAAGGCTAGGAATAAGTGAAGATAAAAAGGTGACGTTGGGTAACGAAAAGATTGATCAGGTTGGCAGCTTCACTTACCTTGGTAGTATTATTAGTAAAGAAGGTGGGAGCATGAAGATGTTAAAAGTAGAATAGCTAAGGCTCAGGGTGTTTTTTACAGTTAAAAAAAGTTTGGAAGAATAGGAAGATAAGTCTGCAAACCAAGATTAGAATATTGGAAGCTACAGTGATGACAGTGGTCAAATACGGCTCTGGAGCATGGGCACTCCGAAAAGCAGATGAAAATTTACTAGATGTTTTCTAGAGAAATTGCCTACGGATTGTTCTAGGTACCCGACTGACTGACCGTATCTCAAACAGTAGGTTGTACGAAAAATGTGGTTCAGTCCCGCTTTTTAGGGCTATAATGAAAGAGAGGTTGAGATGGCTAGGCCACTTTCTGCGGATGAAGGATGACAGATTGCCGAAAATTGTCCTTTTTGGCCAACCGTCTGGGGCTACACGGAAATCAGGTTGTCCTCGTGTTGGTTGGGAGGATGTCATAAATAAAGATTAAAAAGAAATGGGAACTTGCTGGGAGGGTGTAAAGAGAGAGGCCTTGAATAGATTAAGTTGGAAGAGGAGCGTGCGTAGCTGTTTTGGCCTCAGGCGGCTTGGTGCTCCAGTGAGTTATTGGTAGTAGTTGTACTAGTAATCCAGGATGAAAATCTTTTTAAAGGGATTTGAAAAAACTCGAGAACCACTGAGTTAGAAAAAAATCATTAGTAACGAATTTTACGCCATAACGAATTCAAGACATACCGATTCGTACCTCGTCATACTGAAGGGTACTTAATCAATAAAAAAATGTTTTGAAAATAAGAAAAATTTATTCAGCGTATCCTTATCTGCTGATTATTCCCATTTTATGCCCATGTATATTTGCAGAATTTGAAAGATTAGTGTGAGGTCGCGACTTAGCCGTGACTAATTTTCAAGTCTCTGTAGTGAACGATTCACCGCAACTTTACTATATTATAGTTGAAGTATAGTATAGGTGAACCATAGTATATTAAGTAGAAGCTCATTAGTTTCAAATATCTCATAGTGACGATTAAAAGGGGCTTACTTTTTACTTTATTTTTTTTCTAAGTGGGGTTGTTTGTCGCGATGAAGTCAAGGTAACTATAGTCATCTTAAGGTAAAATAGCATGTTTTACTGCAACACGCAATGTTTTATTGTATAAGAAAATATTGTTTTCTATAAGAGATTAAATAAAAGAAAAAATAAAAAAAACAAGTTTTTTTAACGGAAAGTAAGGAGCGACATTAAAACTTAAATTACTTCGTATATGAAATGGGCTACTTCCTCATCAACGCCCCGCTCTTTACGCCAAGGTTTGACTCTTTCTCTTAACTCTACTTTTTAAAACAGTAAAAAACTTTAGCATAAAGAGCGGGGCGTTGACGAGGAAGTAGCCCCTTTCATATACGAAGTAATTTCTATTCGTTTTAAGTTTTAATGTCACTCCTTACTTTCCGTTAAAAAAACTTGTTTTTTTTTTATTTAATTTCTGAACGTTTTTGAATCAATGCATGTTTTGATTTTGGCTCTCCGCAGATGAATAATTAAAACGAAATTTGCATATTTATTCTTTTGGCTAAATGGCTTTCTCATAGTTTTGATCGGATGATATTGAGAAAAAAGGAGCGGGGGAGTAGGCCTAGTTGCCCTCCAATTTTTTGATTACTTAAGAAGGCAACTAGAACTTTCAATTTTTTACGAATGTTTTTATTAGTAAATGATATACGTAACTTACAAATTAGCTTACGTAACGAACTTCTGTATTCTCATGTTTTTATTACGTATATGAAGGGGTTCACCCCCTCGTCAGTACCTCGCTCTTTACACTAAAGCTTAAATTGTGTCCCAATTTCCTAAGAATGACCCCTGAATCACAAAAGCCGTTGAATAAATAGTTGAAATTACTAAAAATACTTTAGCGTAAAGAGCGAGGTATTAGGAGGAGGTGAGCCCATCATATGCGTAATAATTTCTGTTCGTTTTAAGTTTTAATGCTTCTCCTTACTTTCAGTTGAAAAAAACATTTTCATATTTATTTTTTCATTGTTTTTTTTTTGATAATGCTAGAAAATCCTGCGCTTCCTTCATGAAAATTTTCTTCCCTCATGACAAATTTCTCTATGGAAAGTTCCCTAACATATCCCCCTCTTATCCCCCCCCCCCACAACCTAAAAATCCCCCTGAAAACGTCTGTACGCTTCCGAATAACCATTACTATATGTAAGCACCGGTCCTAAGTTTGTAACTTGTGGCCCCTCTCACGGGGACTGTGGGGGAGTAAGTCGTCCCCAAAGCCAAAGTTATAAGGTTTTTTGACTACGCTGAATAAAATGGCTATCTCTGAATTTTGATCCGGTGACTTTGGAAAAATAATTAGCGTGGGAGGGGGCCTAGGTGCCCTCCAATTTTTTGGTCACTTAAAAAGGGCACTAGAAATCTTAATTTCCGTTTGAATGAGCCCTCTCTTAAGATTCTAGGACCACTGGGTCGATATGATCACCCCTGGGGAGAAAAACAAACAAACAAATAAACACGGATCCGTGTCTGGCTTCTGGCAAAAAATAAAAAATTCCACATTTTTGTAGATAGGAGCTTGAAACTTCTATACTTGGGTTCTCTGATACGCTGAATCTGATGGTGTGATTTTCGTCAAGATTCTATTACTTTTAAGGGTTGTTTCCCTCTATTTTCTAAAATAAGGTAAATTTTTTCAGGCTCGTAACTTTCAATGGGTAAGACTAAACTTGATGAAACTTATGTATTTAAAATCAGCATTAAAATGCGATTCTTTTGATGTGGCTATTCATATCAAAATCCATTTTTAGAGTTTTGGTTACTATTGAGCCGGGTCGCACCTTACTACAGTTGGTTACCGCGAACTGTTTGAGAAGCATCTATATGGATCTGAATGACCTATTATAAGGAGTTGGAAAATTTTCGCCTAAAAATGTTGGCCTAATTATTTTGTCACATGTTTGTAGAAATATCGTTAAAACGAACGTTTTTGATGTGGTTTTCTTTTTTCGTTGAAAACTAGGGACGGCCATGGGGCTCCTTGGCCATCTGGAACTTAGTTTCTGTCAACTAGGTATGGAATTCTTGGAAGGTTCTTGAATGATCTTGCCTGAGATATCAGTCTGGTCCTTGGGGGTTCATATATAAACTGCTTTTCTACCCTTTGCTGGTCTTTTGATTAATCTCAAGGGGAGGCACTACAACCCTATGCGTATATGTGTCACAGGGTAATAGTACTAAAGAATGAAATCGAAGAATTATTATTGTAAATAATACAATAGCCTACCTGAAATAAACTAAATCTAGTGTCAGGGTGGAAAGTGTCTTAGATTCTTCAATGCTTTGCCGAGTTGTCCAAGTGAGAAAACTTAAAGTGTTCTTATTCTACGTTTTCGGGCATACTGAAGCCTCTCTGAAGCTTCAGTATCCCATCCCTTATAAAAATAGGCATCCCCTCGCAAATAATTTTACAAAATATGTATATAAATGACGGCATATTATTCAGTTACACTCAGATTTTTTATTTTATTTATTTGTTTTTAGTCTTTTAGTTATTAGATAGACCTTTTGTTCGTTAGAATAAATACGGGGTGACCCAAAAAGATGCGTACCCATATTTTATTCGATAAAAATCCATATTGTAACAAATGTCTTTTTTGTTGCAGGACGTGAAAGGTGAACCCTATGGATGATCGTTTGCAGCTATAGTTGCCCCAAAAATGTCTTGGACAAATCAGCAGAAGATATTCTCCCTGGAGACCTATTTTGCGACTAAATCATACCAGAGTACAGATTCGAAAGCCTTTCCATTGTCGCAACTTTCCACCAAAATCAACGATTATTAGTTGGGTTACGAAGTTCAGAGAGCATGGGACTGTAGTGGACTTCTGTTCTAAAGTCAAAGGGGGAGCTTATTCAAGCAGGAAAAAGAGTTCAAGGACAGAAAAAAATATTGCTGCAGTGAGGGACTACACTGTCCCTCACTGTTCAGCTAAACGTAGCTAAATGTGTTCAATTAAACGTAAGAACACGTCGTGGTGACTCCCTTGTCATTACGAATTCTTGACCGTCTACGGTCCGATTTCCTAGGGCTGCGTTCTTCTCGCTGCAGTCCCACGCTGCAGCAATGTTTTCTTCTGTCCTTGCACTCTTTTTCCTGCCTGAATAAGTTCCCCCTGTGGCTTTAGAACATAAGTCCACTACAGTCCCATGCTCTCTGAGCTTCGTAACCCAACTAACAATCGTTGATTTTGGTGGAAAGTTGGGACAATGAAAACGTTTTCGAAACTGAATCTGTACACTCTGGTATGATTTAGTCGCAAAATAGGTCTACAGGAAGAATATCTTCTGCTAATTTGTCCAAGACATTTTTGGGGCAACTATAGCTGCAAACGATCATCCATAGGGTTCACCTTTCACGTCCTGCAACAAAAAGGCATTTGTTACAATATGGATTTTTATCGAATAAAATATGGGTACGCATCTTTTTGGGTCACCCTGATTCGATGAGCTATTGTAGAGATTAATAGCAAAAGTACCAGTTCTGTTTTCAGTGAAATTAAACACAATATAAGCTGTTATAATGAAGGTGAGATAAAAATAACGCTATGTAATATATTAAATTTGAGGTCTAAATAAGGAGCAGCAAAAAAAAAAGAAAGAGAGGGAAAAAAATTGCAATTGTCATCTGTAGTCTTCGTTTTGATTTTGTGTAGTCAGCAGTTTTTAAACTTTCGCTTGATGATAATTGAGAATTTTCACATTTGACAGCCAGAGAATAATTGGCCTTACACATGTATATTTCGTTAATTTTATATCTTATACATACATACATATATATATATATATATATATATATATATATATATATATATATATATATCTACTTTTTTTTACTTTGATGAGTCGTTTAAAAGCCAATCGATCACCTTCTTATTATTTTATCTATTTTTTTATTTCAAAGCATTTAATTGACTTCCAAATTGACTTGTTCAAATTTGAATAGAAAAAATGAGGTTCTATGCCCCAAATGGACAAAATTTTAGAATGAAAAGTAAATAATTGTTTAAAATTCATGGAAGCATATTATCCATAACCAAATATATAAGTAATAAAGTATAAAATTCTGATTAATTTTTGAGATCATTGGCTTGATCTAACCATTAGATTATCAACCTAATGGTTAAAACTTGGCAAACCTTCTTTGCCAAGTTTCGAGATATTTTATTTCGCAATTATTGGATTGTTAAATTGACAATTGACCCACATGTAAACATTTTTTTTCTTCTGTGTTTATTGCTGGTTTGTTTTCTAAAATATCTTCCAATTTCACATTATATTATGACCAAGAAAATACAACTGGACTTGGGCAGGTTTCTAAACTGGAAACAGCTATTGCTAATAAGTCCACATTTGAGTTAATCGGTTCATTGAGTATTTCTTCAAATGAAAAAACATCATTTGACACATTTTGCTGACCTTCATCGACAACTCGTTCGCTATTTTGCATCAAATCATGCTCTGCATTTTTGTCGATAAGCCTCTTAAGTATTCCATATGTTGGCTGTCGTAGTGGTTCAGTTGGTGGCAAAGCTGAGGTACACTTATGACTTTTGTAACTAACCTGGAATTTTCGAAGAATAAAAAACTACAGTAAAAATAAAAAAAATATATAGTTTAGATAATTATTTAAGAAAGCTGAGGTGTGAAGAGGTTGAGCGAATACACAGATTTCTGAAACAAAATATAAAAGTTTTTTTAATGAACAGAAAATTCATGGGGCCGGTGAGCGTCAGTCTCGAAATCCGAAACCCTATACCCGTCAATCCGCCAACGCCTAGCCATGTCGACTATGAGAAAGTAGATTTTAGAGCCAAATTTTCAGGTTGAACCTCATTTAAGTACGTTGAAAGGTACTCTCTCCCCTTGAAAGTGACGTTTTTTGCGACTTTTAACTAATTTTTGTTACTAGTTTTTCCTTAACGGTTTTTCCCTATTTTTTTTTTTGAATTTGTTGTCTCCATTGGAATAAAGCCTTGTGTACCCGTCTGATGCCCTGAGTAAAAAGAAGAAACTGAGTAAAAAAAAAAGAAGAAACGATGTGATGCAAGAGTAAAACGAAAACCAATGTTTAATAGTTTGCTTTTTACATTTTATCAAAAATTAGGTATTGTTTGCACTTTGTGAAAAAAGAAATGGCCTTAGCCCAAGGATAATTCAATAATTGAGTGAATTTTTTCTTATAATTACTACAAATGTTCTTCCAACTTTCTAAGACCATCTTTTCTATATAATTGATTACTCTTTAATGAGGAAACATTGCTCTTTACTAAATCAGCACAATTGTGCTAATTGACAATGTAACATGACAATTGTAATTTCTAGCTGTCAAGTTGTCAAATTGTCAAGGAAGCATTGACAATTTGTAATTTCTAGCTGGCGTAACATAAGGAAAGAAAATGGAACAGCTAGACTTTTTTTTTTCTAAAAAAGTAAACAATAAAGTTTTTTTTTTACGTCTAGCAACTGGTTTTACAGGTTGGGAGACACGTGTATTTGAACTAAACATTAAACCAGACCTAAACGTCTTATCGTCTCGCGATAAGACGATAAAACTGGGAAATTCCTCGTATTTAGAGGAGAAATGCTCCCAACGTTATTGTTTATCAAGGGTTTATTACCTGCAAAATGAAGTTATCTAAAATTTTAAACCGTTTTTATAGCAAGACGGTAGTAAACATGCAAAACAATAAAAATTGAATTACTATGTGTGATGTGTGTCAGACAGTATCCTTCTGAAAATTATTATTATTATTTTTAAATTCACAATCTTTTGTAAGAAAGTTTATTTCAACGTCTTGTTAGATACAAGTCAAGGTTAAATAGAATTCTTTAATTTTAAAAATGTATTCGGACTAACAAAAGAGGTAAATTCAGGCATCAAGAAGAAGTTCAAATAATTAATATTTTTGCCTTTGTTTGGTGAGATCCACCAATCCCTTTTGATTAATAACCTGATAAGTGAATTCAGTCTCCCCCTTCTCCTCAAACTGAGGTATTGAATCAAACCAGGTTCACAACGCAAGTCTGAAGCCATGTCTGTTCTAAATCCCCTGATTAGATCGAAAATATTGCCAAAATTATGCTGTCTTTCAATCGTATACAAATAATTTTTTTTATTGGGGGGAAGGGAGTTTTTGGAGGTGGTCCATATAATCAAAAGCATTCAATATTTTAGTTTTTTGGGACCATGGACATCAGCAAATGAAAGAAAAATGAATTGAAAACGACAAAATTTGAACTTAATTCTTTTATATTCCTTGAGTGAACTATTTACAGTTCTTATAATTGGGTCCAAACATAACAGTTCTTGTAATAGGGTCCATGCAATTGGGTTTCAAGTCCTTGAATAGAGACAAATCGATATAAAAAAGCCAGTATTTATTGGTATTTTAGAACTGTAACAGAAAATACAAATTTGTACCGTTTTAGTTTTGGATGCTTTTTTTGTAGTGATCATATTCCTATAAATGTAATAATTCCAGTTTAACTCTTTTTCAAAACTCTGCTTTTTAAAACAATAAAAAAACTTTAGCGTAAAGAGCGGGGCGTTAAGGAAGGAACAACCTTTTTCATATACGGAGTAATTTCTGTTCGTTGTAAGTTTTGATGTCGTTCCATACTTTCAGTCGAAAGAACTTAATTTTTTTATTTAATTTCTGAACGTTTTTGAATTAATGCATGTTTTGATTCTGGCTTTCCGCAGATGAATAATTAAAACAAAATTTGCATATTAATTATTTTTTGAAAAAAGGTTGGGGGAGGAGGCCTAGTTGCCCTCCAATTTTTTGGTTACTTAAAAAGGCAACTAGAAATTTTTGTTTTTTTTACGAACCAATGTAGAGGCTGTTATGACCAGTGTAGCCTTTCTTTTAAATTTTGGTCTAACATTCAATGATCATCACTAGAGATAAAAAAAAGCAAATAAAATGAGGAAAAATTGATATAACTTGGCTGCATAAGTTCAAAATATATGAATTAAAAAAAAGAGTATGTTGCTTTCCATGTGCGCAAAGGGGTCTGACTCTTAAGGAAGTGTATCAGTAGGGTTTTCTTGGAGAAAAGTTTGAAACACAAGAAGGACATATTCAAGCATAACTTATAAAAGTGGGTGTTGAGATCGTTAGGACAATCTGGTGGATAAGAATTCCCAATTTCATCCCTCCTTTATGTGAAAGTATGGGAGCGAATTGTAAGTTGTTTCACTATACGAGTATTAGGTTGTTTCGTATATGTTACTTTTAATCTGGATAAATCGAAGGATGATACATTTACAGATTTCTAAGATAAGGTCAGTTCATGGTATACGAAACATTCCTGTTCTAATATCAGTGTACTAACGATCCAATAAGCGATCAGTGATCCAATATCAGTCGGTCAGTTATTCGTCCTAGATAGATGAGGGTATATTCAAATTTAAAGTGGAATTGTGCCCTCACTTTTGCGACTTTTCTAAACTGTCGGTAATAATTATCACGCAAATGCCCGATGACTTTCAGTTTAAAGTTAAACTCGACCAAAACCTTGACCGAAAATGCAGCTCTACCCTCTTTTATGTCACTTGGTATTTACCAAGTGACATTTAGCAATCGCAAATTCTGTCGGTCTGTCGGTCGGTCATGGTTTAGCTAGTTTAAGCACTTCCACATAAGCTAGGACGATGGAATTTGGCAGGCATATCATGTACCAGACCAGATTAAATTAGAAATAGTCGTTTCCCCATTTCAACCATCCGGGGAGGGGGGGAGTAGGGGCACGGTTAATTCGGAAAAATTTAAAAAAAGGAGGTATTTTTAACTTAAGAATGGGTGATCGGATCTTAATGGAATTTGATATTTGGAAGGATATCGTGTCTCAGAGCTCTTTTTTAGAACCCCGACCGGATCTGGTGACAGTGGATAGAGTTGGAGGGAAACCCTAAAATCTTGGAAAGCGCGTAGAGTGGAGGGATCGGGATGAAACTTGGTGAAAAAATAAGCACAAGTCCTAGATACGTGATTGATACAACCAGAATAGACCCGCTCTCTTTGGGGGAGTTGGGGGGGATTAATTCTGAAAAATAGAAAAAATGAGGTATTTTTAACTTACGAAGGATTGATTATTTTAAATCCCGACCGGATCTAGTGTCATTGGGGGGAGTTGGGGGTGGGGGAAATCTTAGAAAAGGCTTAAAGTGGAGAAATCAGTATGAAACTTGGTGGGAAGAATAAGTATAAGTCCAAGATACGTGACTGACATAAATGGACGGGATCGCTCTCTTTGGGAGAGTTGGGGGGGGGAGTAATTCGGAAAAATTAGAAAAAATGAGGTATTTGTAACTTACGAACGGGTGATCAGATCTTAATGAAATTTGATATTTAGAAGGATCATGTGCTCCAGAGCTCTTATTTTAAATCCCGACTGGATCCGGTGAAATTGATGGGAGTTGGAAGGGGAAACCGAAAATTCTGGAAAACGTGAAAATTGAGGTATCTTTATCTTACGAATGGATGATCGGATCTTTATGAAACTTGATATATAGAAACATATTATGTCTCAGATACTTCATTTTCAATTCGAATCGGATCCGGGGACATGGAGGGTTGGAGAGGGAAACAGAAATCTTGGAAACCGGAAGTCTTGGAAACCGGAAATCTTGGAAAACACTTAAAGTTGAGAGATCGGGATGAAACTTGATGGGAAGAATAAGCACAAGTTCTAGATACGTGATTGACATAATTGGGACGGATCCACTGTCTTTGGGGGGGTTGGGGGGATTGTTAATTTGGAAAAAATTAGAGAAATTTAGGTATTTTTAACTTAAGAATGGGTGACCGGATCTTAATGAAATTGGTATTTAGAAGGAACTCATGTCTCAGAGCTCTTATTTTAAATCCCGACCAGATCTGGTGACATTGGGAGGGTTGGAGGGGGGAACCGGAAATATCGGAATACTCTTAGAGTGGAGAGATCGGGATGAAACTTGGTGGGTAGAATAAGCAAGTGTTAAAGATACGTGATTGACGTAACCGGACTGGATCAGTCCGAGTCAGGGGGGGGTCCAGTGCTTTGGCGAGTTTGCTGCTTCTGGTTGTGCTAGGACGATGGAAATTGGTAGGCGTGTCAGGGACCTGCATAAATTGACTTGATAAAGTCGTTTTCTCCGATTCGACCATCTGGGGGGCTGAAGGGAGAGGAAAAATTAGAAAAAATGAGGTATTTTTTACTTACGAGCGGGTGATCGGATTTTAATGAATTTTGATATTTAGAAGGACCTCATGTCTCAGAGCTCTGATTTTAAATCCCGACCGGCATGAAGCCTCTGATTTTCCGTTTAGATCAATCTATTTATTCTTAGAATTTTGCTAGAGCTCATGCCTTGTCAGCCCTTAGCTCTTGGCTCTTCTGACCTCGTCACAAGTGCCATATAAGCTCTTAGCTCTTGTTAATGTTAATAGCGATATACTCTGATCCAAAAAAAGATTCATATGTGTTCGAATAATTTGTAATAATATTTTTAGGCGAAAATCTAGACCATTTGGAGACAATGAAAGGCAAAGGAAGCTTACTTAAAGGACAACGAGTATTGTATGGTCCGACTGAGGGAGGGTCTAATAAAATGATTTAAAACAATCTGGTTGCAGATCTTTTAGATACCGGACACGGAAAAGTATATATTGAAAAGCTAAAATTTGTCTAACCGGAATGATATTAAAATAACTGTAAAAACTCTTAGTTGGAGATTTACCAGGATGAGTGGAATAAAATAACATCTTAAGGATTCTCATTGCTTTATTTTGTACCTTGACAATAGGAGAAATAAGTGACTGAAACCTACTCAAATAAATAATCGAACAATAATTAATATACGAATGAACAAGAGAAAAATAGATTTATTTTAAAGCATAAAAAGGAAGGACAAATTTAAGGCGATGTATTACTCCTATGTTCCTTCCTAACTTAAGCCTTAGGCTAGTGATATGAGCTTTCCAGCTTAAATTCTGGTCAACAATGACTTCAAGACACCGAGTTGCTTGCACTCGATTATTTTTATTACTCGACCTCCAAATATGACTTCAACCTCTTGTAACGTTAGTACCTCAGTAGTTCTTGAAAACCATAAAATGAGTCTTCGAAGTGTTGACAACCAATTTGTTACAATGGAACTAGTGAAACATCTTTCTCAGTGATAATTCGAGATTTGATTTTAGAGATAGATGATCTATGTCACAGGTAGAGTTGGCTGTATCATCAGCAAACAGTAAACTGAGATCCATATCAGTCCTATGGCAGGTTAGGCTTAGAGGGAGATCGTTTACATAGATAAGAAATAACAGTGGTCCAAGTATGGACCGCTGAGGAACCCCCACAGCATTAGATAGGTTTTCATCATCTGAAATATAGCCATTCGCATCCAATATTTGTTTTCTATCCTTGAGGTAAGATTCAATTAGGAGACTCGCTTGTCCTCTAACACCGCAATTATGTAGCTTAGAATGTATAATTTTATAAGAAATTGTGTCGAATGCTTTTTTTATGTCAACGAATATTGTTGCAGGTAGCAGACCTTTATCCATGGCATCATTCAAAAGCTGGGTTAGCTTTAATATTGCATGTTCTGTAGAGTATGAAGACCTGAATCCAAATTGAAATGGGCTGAAAAAAAATTGTTTTCTTGTTGCAAGTTATTTATCAATTAATTCGATGTAGCGAGGTCCGAGTCCTCCTTTTTATGGCATCAAAACGTCGCCTTTAAGGCCCAAATTCGAGGCCCTTGAGGCTCGAGGAGTTTAAGCCTCAACCATTTTTTTTTTATTGGTCCACAGGTCTTCTATTATTATTTGTGTGCATACTATTATTAACTGCAGTAACTGGTGTTGCAAGTTAGTAAGTAATTAATTCGACATAGCGAAGCAAGAGTTCATCCTTTTTATGACATCAAAACCTTGAGTTTAAGGCCCGAAAACTGAATTCAAATTTTAATCCTAGCTTTGAATATCTAAAAATAATTATTAATCTGAGTTAACTTTCAATTACTAGTGTTCTTATTACTAAAAATTCGACTTCTTCTTTTTATAAGGGTTTTCGAATGTAAAACGTTGAGTTCTTAATCTTTATTTTTATCTGAAACTGGGACAGCACAGAGGATAAAGCCGTATCTGGATCGGAAATTCTTGGGAATGTGGATAAATCATACCCGTTGCAATGTCTTTGCCCTCAAGAAGTGTCCATCCTTGATGTATACATACCCAAGAAGCTACCCAAAATCCTGGCCGTTTTTGCTTTGGGTGGCTATATGCTACAACGAATCGTAGTAGCAATAGTGGAAACTACTATAAATGGGTTTATTAAGTTTTCCTAAATGTGACTGGAACACAATCGTGTTTTCATGGCTCAATCTTCTGAACTTCAACTTTGCTATTGTGTTACTATAAAGAATACATATTTTAGACAAATTTGTAAACATATATTCAATTCACTCAGTTGTTCAAAATGGTAATGGCCTGGGAATGTATGTGACTGAAGAGATAAATGAAGAGTAATTCAATTAAAAAAGAAAACGGCAATAACTCTGAACACGCTTCCATTCTAGGTGAGCATATTAGGCTGCTCGTTGTTGAATTTGGAAGTAGTCCAGGTAAAGTTCCGTTTTTGTTTTTGTTTTTCTCACTTAACTGTTGCTTGAAAATGATGTCAGAAAGGACAGTCTGGTTTTGAGAATGATTACAATTTGGAGGTCATATTGGGTAAAACGAAAATGCCGATGACACTTTGTTAATTACTACAGGATGTCGAGTTGCACAGAATAATGTTGGTCTGTTTTGAAGGTTTGCTTCAGCCCTAGAATTGTTCAGCTGTATTGTAAATCAGGCCATCGGTTGAATAGCCTCCTTTGGGAAAATCTTATGAATCCCGAACTTGCTGACGACCTTTCATTATTCCTTTATCTGTTTATCTACTGACACAGGCTTTAGAAGTTCCACAAAAGGCAGTAGCACAAGTAGCTTGGTTCTTTAGCCTTATTTTGCCTCTAAGTCTAGTAATCATCAAAAGAGCCTTTCTTATAGAGATCTATATTTTTTTTTTCCTATCTTTTATTGATTCTGTCAAACGACAGATCCAATGAAAAAGGTTTGTAAGCCAAATTTTGAACATCTCTACTTCTGCTGGAAAGCTTTGTACCATATGTAGAGAGTCACATATCTTGAGATCAAGATATATCTGGATAGGTGACTCTCTACATATGGTACAAAGCTTTCCAGCAGAAGAAGATAATTGATCTCTTAACTGTTTCTGGTGTATGTGGATTTTTTCTGTATATTCTGGTAATCCTGTCAGTTCAACTAGTACTCACATGATAAATTTTCATCAGGCTAAGCTATTCTGCTGAGCTGATATCTTTTTCTTGTGATATTTTATTAATAAAAAAAAGGGTGATGACCCCTTTTTAAGGGGCGCTTCACAAAGGTAACTCTTAAAGTCAGATTGCCCCATGAGCCTCGAAATAAATGGAAAATCTCAGATGGTTAGATGACACGTAAGCCAATTAGTTGTTTACTTTGTAAGCTTACCCCTTAATTGCTGTGACTCGAGGGACAAATCCTATGCTACGGCGTAAATAAACATATAAAGTTTCTTGGGATAGCATAGAATTGACGTAACCCCCTTAAAGCAACTAATCTGTCCGCCCGGACGAATACATCTGCCCTGCTCTCTGCATTTTCACCATTCAGTGGAAGTTGTAAATATAGTGGCTATAGTAGCTACTAGTCAAGCTTTAGTTAATCTTAAATTTCAGGACCGACGGATTTTATTTTTGAAGAACAATTGTCTAGTTGATTGTGTATGTTTTGGTAATTCATTTTTAGAATATAGGTATCTTTCTTTCTTTTACTTTTTTCTGTAAGATAGGTAGGATTGTTTTTGGAAATGTTGATCCCACAAATGTGAAAAACCACGCAGATCTGAAAATATGCATTACTTTGGATCTATGACGGAAATAAAGGATCACGTTTTAGTTTCAAGTCATGGCTTAGTCACAAATTGAATCGCCAGTGTTTGGTCGACGTTATAAACTATTCTATATATTTTAAAAAGAAATGTCCTTACTTGATGAAAGTGAAATGATATCCAGTAAGAAATTACTAGTTTTTAAAACCTCCACTAATGACCACAAGCGCCTCAAATTTGATTTGTTCAGCGATTACTTTAGAATTTTTTCCACGTTTAAAACGAACCCATTTGAAGTTTTAATCATGCAATATTTTATTTCTTGTTTTTTTTGTAGTTAGTGTGGATTCTGTTATTAAATTTGGTTCTTACCTTATAACGAAATGTCTTCCCACATGTGATACAAGCATAGGGCATTACCCCTGTGTGAATTCGTCTGTGGACTAAATAGGACACTCTTTGACGAAAGCTTTTGCCTATTGAAAAGAAGCATTTATTTTGTATGATTTTAAAATCTGTCTAAATATTTTAAATAATGCCTAAAGAAAAACATTTTTATGGTTATCAATATATTTTGAGAGATTTAGTTTTTTTTTTTTTTTTTACTGTCCTAATTAAGAGTTTCATCGTTGTTTGTATATCTTTATATTTCCATTTTATTTGCGAAGGATGACTCGTCTCGACGACTGATTTTTGTTTTTTGCTTTTCCAAATATCTTTTGGGGGAGTAAAGTCCTAGAGCACTTTTCTCCAATTTGCTGTACTTTTTGTTTTGACTGAAAAAATAGACGTATAACAGCAAATAGGGTATTAAATGACTGAATCAAATTATCCAATGGGGGTCTAGATCTATGATAAAACTAGGTACTTATGCAGTAATTAGTTTCGAAATATAATAATTTATTTTATATTTATATAACTAAATAGTATGTTGCTAGAAAGTGTATGAGGAATACAATATTTTACAGAATAGTTGCTGTAGAGCGATTTGTCACCCCTTCCCTGGCTCAGATATGCTGCATGACAATTTTTTTTCTTTTTTTTTAAATTTTATTCTTGTCAAATATAATCCGGATATGTGCTGTTTTTCTCTTTGACTAAGGTAAATTTAACCGTTGAAAGTATCGATAATAAATTTAATTACGTCTTCATGCTACAAAGATGGTTGTTTCATGTGTATGTGAATAAATTACTGACTCACATTGAACCAATTTTCTCTTTGATAAAAAAAACAACAACACTCTAGCCTTACAGTTCTGTCACTCTTGTATAGAAGGTAATATCTAAACTTTCATCTTAGCAGGTAAAATATTCTCAATTATTAATTCCCATTATCCATTGTGCTTGGTCATTATAAATGTTGACAAATCATACAAGATGTACATTTTGGGGCAGGGATGAATTTGTATTCAATTATTTTTCCTTAATTGCCCTGGCAGGGTTGCTACTCCTAGTAATTTTTCATAATTTCTGGTGATTTTTTATATTGTCTAAACAAAAAATCACTAAATTATCACCTGAATCACTAGATTATCGAAACAACCGAAAAATCACTAAAATGTAGGGATTTTTTTTTTCTCACCGGGTTCCAAGCCTGTACAAAAGAAATAACTTCTCTTTGGCTAGGTTGAAATGTGAATTCATACCTTTAGATCTGGATTGCAAAAATTGGAATTTTAATCAATTTTTATTGCTGCAGATAAAGAAACAAATAATATGTAAATAAACAAATAAACAAAGAATATGTTTTAATAGAACACACTGTCAATGGACTATTGACAAGAATTAAAATATCTGCTTAGATTCTAAATTACTATAAATGATTACCAGTTTATCAAAATAAAGATTGAAATTTGCAACGGTTTAGTTCAGCAACCTACAACAGCTTTTAAATAAGGCCATCGCCTCCATTTTGTGATATTTCATTTCATTCCTGTCAAATTAAGGTTAGCTCCTCCCCCTTCATGCTTAGAGATATCTTGAATATGTTTTGTAAAACTAAGCGAAGTAAACTGAACACCCCCCTGTCAATAAGTATCCTCCAAGTTTTAGAAGGAAAGTTTTAAAAGCCCTATAACGCCCTGTCTTCCTTCCTCTGCCCTAGTTTTTCAGTCTCGTCTGAAAGAGAAAAAATTCAAAGCTGCTTAAGTATCAGTATTTTGGAAAGTACGTATTTTCTAAATACACAATATTTTAAAAAATATATTTTATACAAAAACCTTTGGAGAATTTGAACCAGTTGGAAATTTTAATAGGTTTCCTTGTCTGTATTTGTGAGCCGATGCCATACTGGGGTACGTGAAAACACTATAGTTATACTGGTAAGAACAAGCGAACTAAGTGTATTTATTAAATATAAATTTAACTGCTCCCAATGCAAACCACTGTAGGTACGTTTACATCTCTTCAGTCAAAACATATTTGTGAAAAAGATTTTCTAGCAACATGTTAAACACACACAGCAAAGTAGTTCTAAAGAGAAAAGTAGTGAATACTTTCCTATAATATACTACTGTGTATATGTGTAATATACACAGTATATACTGTAATATAGTACTGTGTATATGTGTACCTAATATACTACTGTATTAAAAAGTGTGCTTCAGTTCCATTGGTATATTTTCTTGACGTCAATGGGCACATTTCTTTCAGCAAAAAAGTTTTTTTTCTAAGGGTATATTAGAAAAGGAATGATTAATAACCCTGCTCTTTTTACCTGTTGTTGCTATGTCAAATTTTAAGTCAGTGAAAAGAAGGCTAAACCTAATTTGTTCTTTTGTATGAAATTTTAAACCAGTGGAAAGGACAAAATGTTTTTAGCCGCAATAGTTTATAGTTGATGCAGGTAAACTCTGTTTCTCTCTGATATCACCATCTGAATCATTTACTAAAAACAAAACCAAAATAGTTATTGTTCTGAAAATGTTTTGCATCGGCTCGCGAAAGGTTTGCGTGTGAAAAGATCATTAATGAAAAATACATACCACAAGTCTCGCATGCGAAAGGCTTTTCTCCTGTATGTATCCTCTCGTGATTGTGTAACGTTGATATCTCTCTAAATGCTCGGCCACAATGTGTACAGACATGTGGTTTCTCATTCGTATGATACAGTAAATGCTTATGGAACGATTGTTGAAACGTGAATGATCTTTCACATTGGGTGCACTTAAAAGGCGCTTCTCCTAGAACAGAAAGGGCTACTATTAACAAGAACAACTGCCAGAGCATATGTGAAACCTATAGGAAAGAAAACTGACGCCAGAATCAAGAAGGAAAATCACCATTGTCATCTAGTGTTTGGTGACTTTATATGCCCAAAAAGAGTAGAGAAAGCAGAATTATCTACCCAGTAGTCCCATCAGCTGAAACTACACTCTCCTGCTCCAAGTACCAAGATTTCCCCTTGCAAAACTCAAACGCCTACTCTGAGCAGACTAGATTTCTACTCCAAGTAATTATCGAAAGCAAAAAAAAAAATAATGCTGATTAGTAATTACTTACAGAGAAATTAAAGCATTAATATTTTAACATTGTAGATTAGTTATATAATTTATACAGTTTCCCGCTCTCTTTAAATGATGACTGGAATAAACCGTTTTAAGGGGGCAGTTTTTCTCCATTATTTCTCCAAGATATCATAGTGTCCCCCCATTGCTCCCAATGTAAGGATTAAGAGTTCTTGCTACAGACAAAGTATTTAGCAGGTAAGATAGGAGCCATCCTATTTCTGTTTTATTTATCTAAGCTTATCCACGGACATGTGGACATCCGGACATGTGTAAGCTTATCCAACAGTTCAGTATGTCATTGTATACACACCGAAGGCGCACAGGCAGAATTAGAGACACGGTGGTATAACCAAATACTTAACCAGTGGCAGGTTTGGCGGCCAATATATGCCTAGGCAGGGTCGTATCCAGGATTTTATTCGGGGGAGGGGGGGCTCGCAAAAACGCATCAAAGATATGTTTATATTAATTTTTGTTACGCTTTTAAGAGTTGGACAAACATTTCGGGGGGTGGAGTCAGCCCCTCTGAATACGGTCTTATGTCGAGGACATATTATTGCTACCCATTGGGAATTTTGTATTCCGCCTAAATTACTATGCTAAAATCTATTAACCGAGGAAGTCAGAAATTCTTCAGGATTCTTTGAGGCCAAAGCCTTCAAAACAGTTTTATATTTTTATGTTTTTATGTTTTATGTTTTTATGTTTTACAATTTTATGTTTTTTAGAAGTAGCTTATTGGAAAAAACTTTTTTGTTTATTGCAGCTATTATTAGTATTGTAACAATTAAACTGAAACGGTAAATACTATCCGAAGTAATTTAGTGCAAACATTTTAGAGTAAATTTACAAAATTAAATGTGGTTTTAGTATTAATTAAATTAAAAAAAACAAGTTTTTTTATGCCTCTGAGTATTTGAAATAAAATCTGAACCGCATCCTTAAAAAAAGGAAAATCAACCACACATTCATATAATTCTGCCAAGGTTTTGGAAAGCAGTAAAATCAAAAACCCTGGACAAATAAAGTTTTTGTGTAAAGGGTGGGGGTATAAACTTCAGAGGGGGCTCATTTGACTAGTGATCAGAAGTTCTAGTAACTTTTTTAAGATTTAAAGTGATCGGAAGCAGGATAACCCCCCCCCACACACACACACACACACACACACACCTCATATTTTCTTGAAATGCGTCTGACAGAAATTTTGAGATGGCTATTTCTTGCAGTAGAAATCAAACAGTTCGTGGTAACTAACTGTAATAAGGAGCGATCCGGGTCAATAGTAAACGAAACTTTTAAAATGAGGTTTTGATACTAATAGATAGATCAAAAGAATCGAATTTTTATGCTGATTTAAAATATATAAGTTTCATCAAATTCAGTCTTAACTATCAAAAGTTACGAGTCTGAGAAAATTTGCCTTATTTTGGAAAATAGGGGAAAACCCCCCAAAAAGTCATAGAATCTTAACGAAAATCTTCAGTTCCTATCTTGAATTTTCAAGTTCCTATTTATGAAAATGTGGAATTTCGTGTTTTCCCAGAAGACCAATCACGGGTGCGTGTTTATTTGTTTTTGTTTTTTCCAGGGGTGATCGTGTCACCCAGTGGTCCTAGAATGTTGCGAGAGGGCTCATTCTAGCGGAAATTAAAAGTTCTAGTTCCCTTTTTAAATGAAGAAAAATATTGGAGGGCACCTAGACCCCCTCCCACGCTCATTTTTCCCAGAGTCAACGGGTCATAACTCTGAGATAGCCATTTTTGAGCATAGTCGAAAAACCTAATAACTATGTCTTTGGGGAAGACTTGCTCCCTCACAGTCCCCGGGGCAGTGTTAGGAAATACCTAAGTAAAAGTACTTAAGTAATTACTTAAGTAAAAAATCTGAGTACTTGTACTCTACTTAAGTAAAAATTTTCTAAAGTACTTAATACTTATATTTAAGTAAAAATTTGAAGTACTTAAGGGTACTTAAGTACTCAAATACTTTTTTCATGGTACAGAAAAATTATACCGGCATGATGCAGCACGATGCGACGAATTGAACTGCCTATATATTAGTGGATGAAGCCGGCTTCTGGCCAGAAGAACACCGGCTTCTGGCTCGGTGCGAAATTTCAAAGAAGGACGCTATCTTGGCGGAACTACTATATATATTGAACGAAAAGTTTTTTGTGATAAATGGGAAAATTCAGAAGGATGGTGCAATATCTGCCACATGCAAAAACTGCCCAAACAAAATTCTGAAGGGTCACATGGATGCAACAACGAATTTCCACAAACATCTCAAGATGAGTTTGCCCATCCTTCTGTTTACCAGAAGTTTGTTGAGCTGAACTAGAACAGTAAGAACAAAAGAAAATCAAGTAGGAAAGAGGCTAGTGAACTTGTAGGCTCACTTTCGAGGTCGTCTGAAGCTAAAGATAATGAAGATAATACTGCCTGATTATAGCTCACCTTCTAAAAAAATAAGGGAGATTTCTTTGCTGTAAGTACTGGACTATATTATGGACGAGCTGCTTCCCCTGTACACTTTTCAGAAGCCGTCATTCAAAAATCTGATAACAGATCTTGCACCTTTTGCAAAGGTTCTAGGAAGAAAAGATTTAGCTATGCAAATTGAAGCTAAGTTTGTTGAAGTACAGAAAGGTATGGTTCGTGATTTTGAACTCACCAACTGCATGTCGTTGACAACAGACATTTGGTCTGCCAACAATAAAAGCTACTCGGGAATGACTGCACACTTTCTCAACAAGGATTTGAAATAGAAATCTTATGCCCTTGCTTGTTCCCGGTTCAAGGGCTCACACACTTATGACAGAATTGTTCAACAACTGAACGGCGTATTTACCAGGTACAAAATTGCAGTTAATAAAAAGGTTGGAAGGTTTTTGACCGATAACACCTCTAACTTTAGTAAGGCATTCAGAGAATATCTTATGGTTTTCGATGAAGATGTTCAAGTCAGTGATGAAGAAAATAAAGATGAAGCAGGCCAGAATGGCTCATTCTCTTTTTAAGACGTTGGAGAGATACTCGATTCTCATGATGACCGCGAGCATTTCCAACTTCCTCCACACCAGGTGTGTCAGCCAAACACTTAACCTGCCTGCATCCACTGATGCTGATAAAGCCTACTGTGATATTGTACATAAGAAACAGTACCACGCCGCCTTTTCGAAGTGTATTACTCTCTGGGATACCGTTAATAAGAGTTCAAAAGCTGTTGATGCAGTGAAAGAGGTATATGACAAGCAGCTTATAAGAAAAATGGTAACCAGGAGCAACTCGAAGTATGAAAGTGTCAAATGTTAGATGGATTGTCACAAAATTGGAAAGCTTGCTGACGTATGTGATGCTTTGCAAAAACCAAGGCTAACTTCTTGTGATGTTGAAGTTCTTGAAGAACATATGAAAATTATGGAGCCAGTAGCAGTGGTATTAGACGTTCTTCAGGGGGGAGGAAAAATGCTACTTTGGTACTATTTATCCTACAATCAAATCGCTTGAAAGGAAGCTCAAAAAGTTGAAAGATTTGGCGAAAGTCAGCCAGCCTTTGGTACATCCTCTACTTGCGGGTCTCGAAAAACGATTCCCCACAATCCTGGACGATATAGTTCTTCTTGCAAGAGACTATGTTATTGCCACGACAAGTCATCCTTTCTTCAAATTGAAGTGGTTTCCGGATAACCAGAAGGATGTAGCAGTTGCACTTTTGGTGAACGAAGCGAAAAAGGTCGAAGATTTCAGAAGTCCTTTTTGTCTGGAGATGAATACTTTGATCTTAGTGATGAAGAAACTGCTCCTGATAATTCTGGGCACCATGGCCATGAAACCAATTCTGTGAATGTGGAGGTTTTGTCATATTTGAATGAGAGGCAAAAGGAATTATCTGTGCTCAAAGTGTACCCAAGGATAAAGAAAGTTTTCAGGAAGTACAACTGTATCATTCCTTTGTCTGCACCTGCAGAATGACTTTTCTCGGTATGTGGCGGAATTTTTACTCCAAAAAGAAACATGTTCGTAGATGGTGCGTTTGAAAAGCTTCTGCTGTTGAAAGGATTAAGAAAGAGGATAAGTTAATTTATGATCAAGCTGTAATGAATGTTCTTTGTAAATTATTTTCTTTTTATATCTAAATTAAAGTAAAATTTGATTTTTCGTGAAACCAGTTGATTTTTTTCATGAAAACTGCCGGTTTTCTGAAAAGCGGTTGATTTCTCGTCAGAATCTTGCTTGTATTGTCTATTTGGAAAGGAAACAGATATTAAAGAAGTGTTTTGCGTGTTATTTACTGTAAATAGAAAATTAGTACTTGAGTACTTAAGTACTGACGTACTTTTTCAGAAGTACTTATTACTTAAGTATATTTTTAGAGAAGTACTTAATACTAGTACTTAAGTAAAAATTTGTCTGAGTACTTGGTACTTGTACTTAAGTAAAAAAAGAAGTACTTGGCACAACACTGCCCCGGGGGAGGGGCTACAAGTTACAAACTTTGACCAGTGTTTCATATAGTAATGGATATTGGGAAGTGTGCGTTTTCAGGGGAAATTTTTTCTTGGGTAGGGAGGGGGTTGATAGGAGGGGGTTACTTGGGAGGATCCATCCATGGAGGAATTTGTTCGAAGTTCAATTTATTTTATTAGTAGAGTCCTGGTTGAACTTTTCTGAAGTAAGGAGGCTAGGACTGTTTTGAATTTTTTTTTTAATGTTTAAAAAAAATTTCAGTTAAAAATTAACCCCACCAATATCTAGATTTGTGTAAGTGACCCAGATTTATGTGCCCTATATAATATGTAATACTATTGGAACTACGCCAAGCTTATAGAAAATTGTGTTGAAAAATGGTGTTGAGAATGGACCAAAAAATGTAGGGGAGAAGGTATGGTAAGAAAAATATGGAGAAGGATTAAGAATGTTTGTCGTACTTCTCTTTTTACTTAAAAAGGAAGTCTATAAACGATAAACTTAGCCTAAGTTTAGTTTCTTAACTAATAACTATGTCTTTGGGGACGACTTACTCCCTCACAGTCCCCGGGGGAGAGGCTACAAGTTACAAACTTTGACCAGTGTTTCATATAGTAATGGTTATTGGGAAGTTTACGTTTTCAGGGGAATTTTTTTCTTGGATAGGGAGGGGGCTACTTGGGAGGATCCATCTATGGAGGAATTTGTTCGAAGTTCAATTTATTTTATTAGTAGAGTCCTGGTTGAACTTTGCTGAAATAAGGATGCTGGGACTGTTTTGAATTTTTTTAAAAAGTTTTAAAAAACTTCAGTTAAAAAGAAACCCCACCAATATCTAGATTTGGGTAAGTGACCCAGATTTATGTGCCCTATATAATATATAATACTATTGGAACTACGCCAAGCTTATAGAAAATTGTGTTGAAAAATGCTGTTGAGAATGGGCCACAAAATGTAGGAGAGAAGGTATGGTAAGAAAAGTAGGGAGAAGGATTAAGAATGTTTGCCGTACTTCTCTTTTTACTTAAAAAGGAAGTCTATAAACCATAAACTTAGCTTAAGTTTAGTTTCTTAACCTTTTGCTATAGCAGTTATAATGGCCGGCAATTGCTTACCTGTGTGAAGTCTTTTATGTTTCTTCAAGAAGTATTTAGTTGTAAATTTTTTATGACAACTATCACACTCCCAAGGCTTAATTTGACCATGAGATCTTACGTCCTGAAAAAAAAAATACGTGGTTTGAATTTATTTTTAGTCATTTTGCCTTTGTTATTTGAAAAAACTTGTCTATGTACCATACGGCTCATTCAATGAATGCCCTTTAAACTCCTTTCTCCCCTCTCTTTCTTTTCCCCTCTACCTTTTCTCTTTCTCCCTTTTTCCTTATTTTTCCCTGACCCTCTTTCTCCCCCTCTCAGTTTTTATTCTTTATATTAAGTCTTTCGTAATCTTAAGGTCCCCTGAGGGAAAAATATGAGGCCCTGCATCCCTTGTGTTTGTTGGGAAAGGGGTACAAAGGTATGCGGAACATAAATCGTAATCCGCAACACCTTTAGTATGAGTCCAATCGGTACAAGGTTCTGAGAAGCTGAAAGTGTAGTGAAACGAAGCTCTGCTGATTTATTCATTTATTATGCAAACAAAATATACTGTTATTCATGAAATTGAATAGGAAGCAAGCACTAACTATGTCCTTTCGAAATGGTGAAGCTACTATTTGGACGTGTTCAGTATATAGTTAATTTATATTTGCCGTCTGGCCGAATGGGTTGGTGCGCTGGATTCGGGATCCCTGGTCTGAGAGGACGCGGGTTCGAATCCCGGTGTACCCAATTCTTCAGTTTGGGACGGGGGTCAGTGGCGTGACTCTGTAAGCTTAGCCAGAGTCGACCCAGCTCTAAATGGGTACCTGGAGAAATCTGGGGAAGGTAAACAGGAAGGGTGTGCGAAAGCACAGTATGGCTGGCCCCCAACCCCCCATTGCACTTCCTGGCTGAAGGGCTAAGAAACGGAGATCAGCACCGCTGGTACGGACTGTAAAGTCTAATGCCGTATCCTTTACCTTTTTTTTACCTGAATTTATATTTGTATGCTTTGTTCATATCCAATTTAACGAGAAGGAATATTTCAGCCAAGGAGACTTAAAAACCCCTGAAATTATAAGAGCTCTAAACCTTTGAAATAATAAATGTCTGCTTGTGCACAGCAGGTTGTGGTTTCAAGTTCCGCTAATTTAAATCGTCCGTCAAGGGGTGGGGGCGTTAATTGCCTCCAAAAGGTATTTTGAAAAACACCTTGATGTGGTATTTTCATTGCGAAATATACACATGTGGTTCATTGCACATTTTTTAGTATTTTCTTTTAAATAAATTGAGATCAACAAAATCCCACCCTCACTCCAGGTTTTGAGAAATTAATGCTGCCCCTCCCCATCCTTAACCTACAATTTCGTAAATTGACACCTCTGATTGATTGTAGATTTTCTAGTATACACTACTATTAGTATTGTCGATACTGACCTTAGAAGACAATATATCACTTGAAGTGTGTTCTTTAACCTGATGAATAACCTTCAAATGAACTATGAGACTGCCACGTGTTTTATATGCATTTCCACATCGGACACAAATGTGTTTCTTTTCTGGGTGCTCTCTTTCAAAATGCCCAAGCAGCTCTTCGTTGGTGTTGCAATGCCATTTGCAAATCTTGCATTTGGTGCCTTTTGTATGACACAGAGCTTTATGAATTAACAGTACTTCTGGATTCTCAAATTTCACCCTGCATTCATTACATTTCTGTTCTGATGTAGTGCTTTCGTCCCTTTTGTGATTCGTGTAAGCCTTTTCGGGTATTTCGACTGTAGAAAATCGAAGGCAGTTTTTATTTTCTGGAAAATTTGGGTCACTGCCTTGTAAGTTAGTATGTTTTTCTATTGACAATGGAGTTTGAAGATTTCTTAACCCCTTGGAAATCGGCACTCGTGAAGCATCTAAGTTTATATGCCTGTCAGCTAATGATGAGTAGTTAGTATTTGTTGACCTTTCTTGAAATGTTGTGTTGTGTTCAGTCATCAACATTTTATGATTTGATTTGTTATCGAAGAAATTTGATCCTTGTGATGCACTGGCTGTTGTTTGTAGTCCATAAGGTAGAGGATGTAATGCAGTAAATTGATCTGATATCGTGTTTCCGTTACTATTCAGCCTTTCAGGCTTTGATTTGAATTGTTTTCCGAAGTCTTGTGGTGCGTTAACTATCTTATTTAGTCCCTCTGACTGAGGTTTTGCTATGGTTAATCGATTGGTCTCAAAGCTTTGGTTTGGATAGGGGCTAATATTCGCCAAGCAGTCACTCATTGGTTTATCCAATGGATGACCTGGATTTGCTTGATTATTGAAGCTAATGGGCAAAATTTTGTCTCCATAATGCGGAAACTCGCTGACTTTAGATATGTCAGGCTGTTGCGGTGGCATGAAATCATTAGTGCTTGTAGGTAAACTGTATTTTTGAGACTCTTCAATTTCTTCAATTTCAGTATATAATAAAAGTGGGTTTTTTGAACTATACTCACTAAGTCTATTTTTGTCAACTACATTTTCGAAATGAAGCTCAGCTTGTAATTTTAGAAAATCTTCGTCATCGTTTATTGGTAGTAGATATTGACACTTTTTTAAATAATCTGCTTGTATTGAATAAGCGAGATCATTTTTTATCTCCACCTGATTGATTTCCTTCTCTCTAGCTTTGAAATTTTCTATAATTTGACAGTGTCTTTCAAAATCTTTCACAAGCTCGTTACTTTCACTCCTAGAATTATATTTAATTGACTCAACTTTTTGTTTTGACAAACATCCTGGAATTATATCCAACGTATGACTGGATATATGGGTAGCTAAGGCTTGCAATCCTAAACACACATCACCACATGTTGGGCACTTGATTTTCTTTATAAGCACATTAGTAATACTCCTTTTTAATGCAAATGGGTCATTATATTGTCCAATTGAGCATAGAGGACATATCAAGTGGTTCATCTTTGTGATGATTCTAGAATACTGAGTGACTGGGAAACATTTCGGGAAGTATTTTTAGCCTGGTATGTTTTGGAATTATTTCCAGTGTGTCCAGAGAAATTACTACTAGTATGAAACGCTGGAAAATTATCACAGAGACTCGCTGCTGAATTTTTGGAGAAGGGCTCTGAGGATAAATCTGAAGTGGGGTGGGTCGGACTATTGAAAAATGTATTTTTAAGCCAAACTTTTATATATTTTAGCGTGTTTGTCTAAGTATCCATGAGAGATTCCTTTGACAGAACACAGTGTGAAGTGGGTAGGTCCACCCGTCATGCGTGTTTGCAGTCGAAAAAAAATTATGTTGATGCGTTATTTTCTGACTTTCACAGATATTTTTTTCTGAGTTCTAGGGGGAGGGGGTTTACAACGGAAACACCATAAAGAAGCTTATTCGTAATTTCTGTTCCCTTTTTTTTAGCGACATTAAATTTAATTTATGAGAAGGCATACAAATATTGCTGAGTTTACATGGAAAAGTTTACAGGGTGTAAACTTTTGATGATGATGATAATGATAATTTTGATAATGAGTTCACAGGGAAAGGGCTACATGTAACCGTCATTGTTTCATTTTTTCTCATAATTTTTTAAAAAGTTAATAACCCGTGATTTTTTAAATATACTGGTATCTTCAAGATATAGTTAAGAATTATCATTAGGTATACTTATTTGTAGTTGAGTGCCAAACTGCTCGATTGGTTGCACAAAATGTTGAAATCTCCAACCAATGTGCGTCCCATCTGTGACCGTGACGACAGAAGCCGCCAATCGGCTCTAGGTCTGCCTCTGCTGCAGACCCGGGTCTTTTCTTACCCACTATGTCTCTTTTTCAACATTTGATGTGTTTTCAGTTTAATTCAGTCGTAGGATCATGTTTTCGACAGACCAAACCAGACTACTTGGCGTTTTTCTGTTAGCGCTCCAGTCTCTTGATTAGATACCAGCTAACGTAGAAAAATCTTTTGACTAACTTTTGAGCTAAGAAGCAGAAAGAGCAGAAAAAAATTTTACTTTGGTAAATTATGACTTCCCAAAAGCTAAGAACTTTGCTGAAGCGGTTCAGCAAAATTGACTGTGCCTATAAACTGTCTGGCTTTGAATTACGATATCCTTGCGATTACGGTCCTCAGCCAACTAGAAACAGCAGCCGACTCATGGCCAACGAACTTGTGAAAGTCTGAAGTCGAATCAAGGTTATTATTTAACAATGCTTCCCAGTATTTAGATGTTCACGTTTCCGGTTGCATCACTTAGGCACAGAGCTTGCAAGAAGAATTATGGACTATTGACTATACGGATTTGACTCCCAGTAAAAAGATATCAAAAATGGTTAAGTGCTGGTTTCAGTTTTTTACTCCCTCCCTTTTACCTGCTCCTTAGAGAAAACCCTTCGTTAATCTATTATACAAATTAGTAGTTAGCTCAATCTGAAATCAGTGTATATAGAGGTTGTACGACAGCTCTTAGTTGTGAATGCAAGAAGGGTTGTGTCAGAACCCCTGCATAACTTTTCTTCTTTCATTTTATATCCATTTTATTTATTTTATAATTTTTTTATTTCATTTTATACTTTATAGACTAGGGCGTTTCTTCTTTATTTTTTCGTTTATTTTCTGGCCAGTCTGACGTCAGTGGCTGTATTTTTTGTTCTTTTTTTTTAAAGCAAGGTATTTCCTCTTTATTATTAATTGTTGTTTATTGATACTTCTTTTTCAGAAAAGAGGAAGGACAATCGTTATTGACCCAGAGAAGGACAAAACAATGGTGCAAGAATTGCTCGACTTTAAAGACACAATGGATAATGTAGTAAACAATTGCTTCTGGAAAAACGAAAAATTTGTCAATTCTGTCAAAGGTATGGAATTGTGTTTGTTTATTTTGCCTGTTTAAAGGTTCATTTGGCCAAGTCTATAAAACACGATACAAATAAAAAAAAGAAAAAAAGATGGCTCTTTATATTTTTAATTTTATTGCACTGGTTATTTTGGGAATAAAATTTCTTGAATTTTGTATTTGCTCACGTGCTTGAATTTGAAGAATTTAGTACAATTTAAAGTGTATTTGGACGATTTGGACCATGAAAAATACCTAGTGTCCAATGGCAATAAACCCTTTGGTCGCTTTTTAGTTTTAATATCTTAATCACTTATTTCACGCATGATTCTATCACTTTTGGTATTAGTATTTAGACAATAGTATACGAGAGACCTCATAACGTTAACAACTATTCCAGTTGAAGGTCCAAAGTCACCGGATCAAAATTCGGAGGTAACGATTTTATTCATCATGGTCAAAAACCTAAAAACTATGTCTTTGGAGACGACTTACTCCCCCACAGTCCCCGTGGGAGGGGCTGCAAATTTCAAACTTTGACCAGTGTTTACACATAGTAATGGTTATTGGGAAGTGTACAGACACTTTCAGGGAGATTTTTTGGTTGGGGAAGGAGGGGTCGTGGGGAGAGGGTTATGCAGGGCGAACTTTCCAAGGAGGAGATTTAGCCAAAAATCGCTGTAAAATATGAAAAAGGTGCTAAGTTACATTATCGTTTATAAGATTCATTACAAACTCAGGAGAGGAGAAAATCATAAACTGTTGAAATGCTCTGCTTAGGTCCGCTTTAACTGTTGTAGTCACTTGCAGTCGCTTGGTGAATACTGGTCTTAAGAATCCTTCATTCTGGGTAATAGCGTGAATGAAGCAGAAAGCGTTCTTTTAGAACATTTTTTAAATTTTAGATTTTTAAATTTTAGAACAAATGTAGAACACTGTTCTTTTTTCTTACTATTCATAGTGTTGAAGCAATAAACGTTTATAGGTTCGCAATAGCTATCGGTTTGGAAGAAGAGTGAGGCGTGATCTCTTCTGAGTTTCTCAGATCTATTACTTATGAGAGCAAAACAGGAAAGGGTTCCGTCTATTCGTCATATACATTATTACACCTATTCTCAATTTCTTAAATACGTATCTCATTTTGTGTATTTTTGGTTTGTCCATGATTAGGTGACAATCAGCCTTAATTCATCAGGAATGACGAAGTAATGCTTGATTCAGAAATGTTTAAGAACTGCCAACAAAGTAAAAAATGTATATAGCTTGATTAGATTGAATTGTTTATTTGTAAAAGTAAAATTTGTAAAATTGCTGTAAGTAACCTGAACGGAGAGAAACTTATAGGTTGTATATGTTAAGCATGTACGAAAGGAAATAGTAAATAATTTAAAAGTTATTTGTAATTTGTAGGTCCTGAGTAATTAGATGAAATTGTATTAAATTGGTAATTAGATTAAGTTGTTTATTTGGAAAAATAAAATTAATAAAATAGACATAAGTAATCTAAACGAAGAGTGAGTCATAGGCTGTACACGGTAGACATGTACGAAATAAAACAATAAATAATTTAAAAAGTTATTTGTAATTTTGAGCTGTTGGTCCAGAGACAATTCCTTACCACCTTACCACCGGGGGTTTTAACACTTTGTGTTCTATCAACCAAGCTCAACTCATTCACCAATGACTCATTAAGGCGTAATGTTTAATTTTAGGATATGTATTTTATTTATTTAAATTGACGAAAATGACACTGTCATTGGTGAACATAAATGCATCATAAATTAGGTCAAAAGTATGTCAGAAATTTTAAAGCTTAAGGTTCTGCGATAAACCCTTGCCATCTACGGATGCTTAATGCCTTGTCATTTTTGAAACAAGTACACTTTTGGCATATACACTCACTGGCTAATGACATATTGAACGGCTTGAGAGTATGATATTTTATTTTAGGGACAGTTTTTTTTTGATTTAGTGAAATTGACAAAAATGAAACAAACATGACTGAACATAAATCCCTCCTAGATTAGGTAATATGTGACATATTTTATAGCTGAAGGTTCTGAGATAATCCTTTACCACCTATGGAGGCGTAGTGCCTTGCATTCTATAAATCATGTACACTTCTGCAAATGTACTCGTTGGCCAATGACTTATTAAATGACTTGAGAGCATAAAAGTTGATTTTGGGATATATTTTTTTTTTATTTTAGTTAAAATGACGAAAATAACACTATCAAATGTGAACATACATCTGCTTTATAGTAGGTAAAAATTGTGTCTGATATTTTAGAGTTGAATGTTTTGAGATAATCCCTTACCACCTATGGTTTAGTGCCTTACCTTCTATAAATCAATTACACTTAAGCTTCAATTACGCGTCTTAGCGGCATAATATTTCATTTTAGCATATATGTGAGACACATTTAGTGGTTCTAGCGCTGTGCTGTATGTTTTCAATAGAAAAAGAATTACTTAAAAAAATCTTAAATGGCTTTTGTTTTGCAAAGAAGCGTTTCGTTGACACATTTGAAAGAATCTTCACATAACCGTATCTAAACGTACTTATAACTTTTCCCTTTTAAATTTCTACGTGCCAAATGTAGCTACTATAGGCAATTGCTATATTAAAAAAGTAAAAATTTAGTATTATCCTTTTAAACATTATTATTTCTTTGCGCTTTTTTAATCCAATTCGATTGATGACTGAGATAATTAGCGCAGTGGTACCGAAACTTGATTTATGCTGCAACTTAAGTGCCTGTTATTTTACGGGTACTGTATATACTTGCAATTATATCATAAAACTTCAAGGGCCAACCGGAAAAATATGACTTGTCTCTAGAAAAAAAAATATTGGCACCTGAACGAGTGTATGGTAAACGTTTTTAGTTTGATTCAGATCCTGCTGAAATGTTTTTCCCATGTCAAGCTATCAAAAAAGAACCCTTACTTCGTTCAAAGGAGTCTGGTGATTAATAATCCACCCGGTGACAATAATCCACATGAAAGCAACAATACTTAAATATGTATCTTTTATATGGATTTTGACGTGCTGACATTGTTTAAGGATTGGAGTTGGGATCAGTTTTAATTTTGAGTAACCTTTTAACTCTCATGGGAGCACAAACAATACTTGTTTTACCTCAATGACTGTTTACCTTACGACGTTCACTTGCTGGAACGTTTGCTTACACGGAACGATTAGTTTGTGTACTAGCTTTAACCTCATATTAAATAAAAAAACTAATTTTTTTAGCTGAAAGTAAGGAGCGACATTAAAACTTAAAACGAACAGAAATTACTCCGTATATGAAATGGGTTGTCCCCTCCGCAATCCCTCGCTCTTTACTGGCAAAGAGTCAAACTGTAGCGTAAAGAGCGAGGGATTGCGGAGGGGACAACCGATTTCATATACGTAGTAATTTCTGTTCGTTTTAAGTTTTAATGTCGCTCCTTACTTTCAGCTAAAAAAATTAGTTTTTTTTTATTTAATTTCTGAACGTTTTTGAATTAATGCACGTTTGGTTTTGGCTCTCCGCACATAAATTATTAAAATGAAATTTGTATATTAATTCTTTTTTTGGCTAAATGGCTTTCTCTTAGTTTTGATCAGACGATTTTGATAAATAAGGGGTGGAGAAGGAGGCCTAGTTGCCCTCCAATTTTTCGGTTACTTAAAAAGTCAACTAGAACTTTTAATTTTTAACGAACGTTTTTATTAGTAAAAAATATACGTAACTTAAGAATTAACTTACGTAACAA
This sequence comes from Artemia franciscana, assembly GCF_032884065.1. Classification (NCBI taxonomy): domain Eukaryota; kingdom Metazoa; phylum Arthropoda; class Branchiopoda; order Anostraca; family Artemiidae; genus Artemia; species Artemia franciscana. Next base: position 8,848,558 of record NC_088878.1, on the reverse strand, counting down.
ACTTTCATAACCTAATATTTTTATTATGTATACGAGGGGGTTTGTACCCTCGTTAATACCTCGCTCTTTATACTAAATCGTAAGTTTTGTCCCAATTTTTTAAGAATAACCCCTGAATCAGAAAGGCCGTAGAATAAATAGTTGAAATTACTAAAAATACTTTAGCATAAGAGCGAGGTATTTATCTCCTCCTAAATACCTCGCTCTTTATGATAAAGTATTTTTAGAACCCCTCATATGCGTAATAATCTCTGTTCGTTTTAAGTTTCAATGCTACTCCTTCCTTTCATTTGAAAGAACGTTTTCATGTTTATTTTTCATTGTTTTCTTAAAGTAATGCTAGAAAATCCTGCGCCCTTTTCATTGAATTTTTCTTCCCCCATGACAGATTCCTCCAAGGAAAGATCCTCCAACATATCCCCCTCTCCTCAGCCCCACCCCCAAACAAAATAAAATCCCCCTGAAAACGTCTGTACACTTCCCAATAACCATTACTATATGTAAACACTGGTCAAAGTTTGTAACTTGCAGCCCCTCCCCCAGGGATTGTGGGGGAGTAAGTCATCCCCAAAGACATAGTTATCATGGTTTTCGACTATGCTGAACAAAATGGCTATCTCAAAATTTTTATCCGTTGACTTTGTGAAAAAAATGAGCGTGGGAGGGGACCGAGATGCCCTCCAATTTTTTGGTCACTTAAAAAGGGCACTAGAACTTTTCATTTCCGTTAGAATGAGCCCTCTTGCGACATTCTAGGACCATTTGGTCGATACGATGACCCCGTGATTTGTATTCTGGCAAAAAATACAAAATTCCGCATTTTTATAGAAAGGAGCTTGAAACTTCTAAAGTAGGGTTCTCTGATACGCTGAATCTGATGGTGTCATTTTCGTTAAGATCCTATGACTTTTAGGGGGTGTTTCCCCCTATTTTCTTAAATAAGGCAAATTTTCTCAGGCTCGTAACTTTTGATGGGTAAGACTAAACTTGATGAAACTTATATATTTAAAATCAGCATTAAAATGCGATTCTTTTGATGTAGCTATTGGTATCAAAATTCAATTTTTTAGAGTTTTGGTTACTATTGAGCCGGGTCGCTCCTTACTACAGTTCGTTACCACGAACTGTTTGAAACCTGTTTAACCTTTATTTGGATGCTCTGTTATATAAAGTGATAAATTGTAGTGAGAAAAACGGAAAAGGACACCGTGATGAGTATGGGAATAATTTATTACGGAATATATGCTCATATTAGCACAAAATATTTATTACTTGTGTGTTTAGTTTTCTCATAAATGCCAGTATCAAATAATCTGGCTTTCCAACTACCTTTCGTTTTCACTATCAGTGAATGGTATTATATATATATATATATATATATATATATATATATATATATATATATATATATATATATATATATATATATATATATATATATATATGTTAAAGATGCACGATTTCAACGAGATACAGAGACCGAGTGTGGAAAGCTAAAAGCCATGGAAGGTGCGCACAATTTGTACTGCAGCCTGTCTACGCTCCACCGCCAGGCCAGCATTTACCATTAGGCCCATTAGGTCTGGATCTAGGAATGCATAATGTCTGGGGGCGCAATAAATTATGACTGAACAATTCTTTTTCTTAACAAAAACTGATGTGATTTATGTTTAAAGTGCCATGTCCATTCTGCCGCCGCGCAAATCACACCTCAGAAATCATGAAGCATGCAATTGAGCTGTTGAGTTTTATCCCGACTATCTTTAGCCTAACATGTAGATGAATGCTTGCATTTGGAACCCTTCTAATTCCCACCTACTCTCACCTTAATATTTTCAACATACACATATGTGACTCAGTTATTTTGCGATACAATAAAAACTCTTCTCATAAAGATTATTTTCTTAAGGAAATTGACCCTCCTCCCTATGGTACGGATACGGAGTGGCGGAAACGCTTCGACTTAGAAGCGTCAAAACTTTAAATCCGGCCCTGTACACCGCCCTGAATTTGTCCTTAAAAAAGTACGTTTTGAAGGCAAATTAAAATATCCGTTCTCTACTCTATTTTATCTTTTTTTTTTTTCTTCTTCCTCTTCCTAATTTGGACTTGAGTTCTATGTAGAACCTAGGTTCTATAACACGATAATGCAATTAAGATATCTATTCTCCTATCTATTTTGTCATCTTTTTTTCTTTTTTTTCTTCCTAGTTCAGACTTAGGTTCTATATAGAACCCAGGTTCTATAACGCGATAATGCGATTAAGATACCCATTCTCCAATCTATTTTGTCATCTTTTTTATTCTTCTTCTTCCTAGTTCAGACTTAGGTTCTATGTAGAACCCAGGTTCTATAACGCGATAATGCAATTAAGATATCCATTCTCCAATCTATTTTGTCATCTTTTGTCTTCTTCTTCTTCCTAGTTCAGACTTAGGTTCTATATAGAACCCAGGTTCTATAACGCGATAATGCAATTAAGATATCCATTCTCCAATCTATTTTGTCATCTTTTTTCTTCTTTTTCTTCCTAGTTCAGACTTAGGTTCTATATAGAACCCAGGTTCTATAACGCGATAATGCGATTAAGATACCCATTCTCCAATCTATTTTGTCATCTTTTTTATTCTTCTTCTTCCTAGTTCAGACTTAGGTTCTATGTAGAACCCAGGTTCTATAACACGATAATTCAATTAAGATATCCATTCTCCAATCTATTTTGTCATCTTTTGTCTTCTTCTTCTTCCTAGTTCAGACTTAGGTTCTATATAGAACCCAGGTTCTATAACGCGATAATGCAATTAAGATATCCATTCTCCAATCTATTTTGTCATCTTTTTTCTTCTTTTTCTTCCTAGTTCAGACTTTGGTTCTATATAGAGCCCAGGTTTTTTAAGGCAATTTTTTAGTCTTCTATTAGAATTAATTTACGCATTTTTGGAGTGAGGACCAAGGAAACATGAATTTGAAACTCCTTTATACTTGCCTTGATTGTTGGCAAGACAACCCGTCACGGATACAATTTTTCATAGAAAACATTTAGTCATCATCTTGAACGAACGATTTACCAACAAAGAATTGCCCCCCCCCCATGCCCTGTCTGGCATGTCTGATACATCTTTCATCAGTATGCTTGACGAGTTGTCCTGCTGCTACTATCAAAAGATATTGTTTGTTTTTTCCACTCAAGCTACAAGCCAAATAGATTTTTTGTGACCTTATTCATTCTTGAATGTACTTTGATTTCGAGTAGTTGTCATGAGTTAGTATGAAATATTTTTATTTTGATTCTGTTTGTTTTTTTAAAGACTCCTTCGAAACGTTTGTCAATCAGCGCCAAAATAAGCCAGCAGAGATGATAGCCAAATTTGTCGATACTAAATTACGAACTGGCAACAAAGAAGCTACCGAAGAAGAACTAGAAAAACTTTTGGACAAAATTATGGTTCTGTTTAGATTCATCCATGGAAAAGATGTCTTTGAAGCTTTCTACAAAAAGGTTTGCCTTTTGAAAAATCAATCATGCTATCGTAGTATCTTTCTAGTTCCCTATCTGTTAAAATCAAACATTACTGGTGAAGCCAGAAGAAAGGTTTAGGGTGCTCAGACCCTCTCCCCTCAAAATCTTCCTTAAATACGGTGGGCTATGATAAAATGTATACTGCTCTAAATGTATAGAAAGGGCCAAAGGGTCCGTGTCATGGCATTTTTGATGCCTCCCTCCTCTTGATTTGCTCAGTTGGGTCTGAAGTTTCTGCAATTTTTGTAAATACTTCGCTTGGGTATGAGGTTGATCCTTCTATTTTTTCGTTTTTTTCCATAGCATTCAATAAGCTCATAGCTTCAAGATAGTTTAGGAAATATTGGTTTCTAGCTTGAATAATTTCGCTGATTTTAATGTAAACAAACAATCTTACATTTCCTGTTTAATTTTACATAAAACAAGAAAGAGGTTTTCGCATTGGTATTTATGGTTGGTAACTTGGGCCTTCGACTCTCGGACTAAGGCAAAGATCCTTATTAATAGTGCTAGAGTTTAGATAGGTCCCGTTGCTTAAGATGATTGAGTGTGGATCTTAGGTCAAGACGATTTGAGTGAGGTAAACAAAGGGATCCTTTAGAAAAGTCCTTAGATTTACATCGACTAGATTATGAGAAAGGAATCCTATCCGAGTTGGTTGTTTTTATTTTTATTGATCTGTTTTTATTATCGTGCATCAATTACCAATTTTATGAGTAGATAGTCCAAAGAAGGTAGTATTGAGTTAGTTCTGTTTGAGATATATATATACGTATATATATATATATATATATATATATATATATATATATATATATATATATATATATAGAGAGAGAGAGAGAGAGAGAGAGAGAAGAGGGGAGGGGGGGGGGTCTATTTAAACAACAATCGCAGCTCAAATGGCTAATTTGATGTTGAACTACAAAACATGTTATTATGCACTAATATATAATGACGTAAAAAAAGAGACGAAAGAGTTCTGGTATCGGTCTGTCCGAGCACGCACAAGTTTTAGCTTCTGTCTCGAACGGCTGACTGTTGGGGCTTCTGGGGGATAAAACGTCACGATGAGCAGGGTTAGACAGCAGTATTTTGCCAAACCTCAGGATAAGGTCACCCAAACGGATTTCCAAACTTTGGGGTTCAAAGGTTGCTAGGGCATCGTGGAAGGAAGTGTCTCTATTACTCATGATGACCCTGGTTGCCCGTTTTCGGATTGACTCCAGTTCCTGTAGCACAGATATGCCCGAAGAAGACTGTGGACGTTGCACCCGAAGTAACACATTTATGAAAGGGTTTGCAGAGATGCGTTAGCTTTACTGGTCACATTATTAATATGGGTAGTAAATGTGCAATCGTGTGAGAAAATGACACCTAGTATTTTTCACCTTATTTACAACAGGGAAATGAACTTCAGGGGGAAGGAAGTCTCTCTTTAGCGGGTTCAGTCTAAGTCAGATTTAATAATCATTTTCCTATCGGAGCACTGTGAACTGGAACATTTAAGTATTAACCCAAATAAGCATTCCAATGTTATTCTAGACGGCATTTCTATATCAATTCCTGAATGCCTTATCCAAGCTCTCGGTTAGCAACAATGCTAACATGGTTTGCATCGTTGAATTTAGTTATTAATGTTTTTAGTAACGACATTAACTTATGCTAGTAACGTGATTTGCAATATGTACTCTGCCAAGTCTTGCTTAAACTCTGCCAAGTCTGATAAAATTAATACTCTCATCTGGTGGGTGTTATTGCGTAATTATTTGCAACCTTTTGCAAAATAGATTTTGGGTATGGCTAAATTTAACAACCAATAAATTTCTGTGTGCCATGCACTTAAAAAAAAGAAGCGGATTTGAACGTATGCTTTCTTGTTTTCTACTGAAAAAGAACTAAAAAAAAAAAAAACAATGTTGAAATAGGATGAGAGGTAGGGTAATAAACTGTTAAGCACAGTAAAATTTATTTCAGATAATTAGAAGTATGTATATCTTAGCTAATCATGAAGAATGTAAGCGGGGTTCGCGTAGACCTATATGACCAAGACAATCCTGGCAAAATCAAACATGGGGGGGGGGAGGAGGGAATGATTTTTGTGTCTTACGGACAATTAAGTGTGCCTCATTTATAGCCCAACATACCAAGGCTAGTTACCTCGCAATACATCCTGGAAAATAAAACCCTTATTAAATAAAAAAAAAGTTTTTCTTTGTTTTCTTGAATTTAGTTCTTAACCCATTTGGACGCACGTGACAGTTTCTATGATTAATACTTTGTCTGTGTTTCTTCTACTCCTTTTCTTGAGTTTCCCTCCATTGCTATAGCAGATGGCTATGGTTCTGGCTATGCATTGAAAATATAAACGACTCTAGGGACAATATCGGTCGGTATTTCAGGGGAAAGGGGTGGACAGTTTTGAAGCCCTCCCCCTCTCATGTACACGTATAGATCGTGAGAAGGACTTGCACCAACATTGGTCAATTCTACGTATTTATGTTTCTTTATGTATTTCGCGGTTCACACTCCCCCCTGGACAAACAACCTACTACCCACCTAAGAATGTTCTCTCTTTGTGATTGTATATCTATTTGTATATCTGTTTCGATTTTTGTTTTGTTAGCTTGAAGAATTTGCAATGATTACCGTTTTGGAGGTAAAACTTTTGTGAGATCCATTTTGAGGATAAAATTTTAAAACGTCAATTTTGTGCCTTACAGAAGTCTAAATACTTACTAAGCAATATTTGTTGGCCAGAACTCTCAGGAAGAAACATTGATAAGACATATCAAGATTCCTATTTTACAAGTTTGTGCTAGTTTTCTAAGATACCGAAGTTCACGATGCGTTCATCACCCTAATTACTTTTTTTTGTTTAAGTCACTAATAATAAAAAAAGAAGGAAAACAAACAAAAGAAGACTTAGATTATGTCTGATTCTTTTGGCGACTTTTACCAACAAAAATTTGCTATGAGGCACGGGAAAGTCCCATACTTATATTGATACCTTAGAAATATATACTTTGTGCAGTTATAAAGAATTCCAATTATCATTGGTATAGAAAATACCTGTTCATGGGAACCCGTTTATTTGTATATGTTAATGCTCCAAAGTTATAAACTTGATTCCAAGCGCGGCAAGCTCAGATGGTAGATTACTAGACATCCTCTCTCGGAATCACGGATTTGTGCCTAAAATCAATTTTTTTTAGATAATAACGAACATATAATCCTTTTTGGGTAAAAGTTGCACCTGTGAAGAAAAATGGACATTAGACTTCTTTACGCGTGCGGGTTGATACTGAATTCGGTTGGGGGATCTTTTATCACCATAAATGAGTTATTAGTCACGGTTTTTGTAAGTCTTCCCTGTTTTCACTTGTGGTAGGGGATTGAACTGAAACTTTAAGGTACAGTTCTTTTAGGATGAGGGAAGGAGTCATGGTGACTTTGAATTATGTATTGTAAGGTACAAAAAAGTATTCGCTGCATTTTTTTTCCTTTTTGGTGGCTGTAGCCTGGCCTGATTCACTGCAAGTTGATTTAAAACTTAGGTCATAAATCTATCAATTATATTGCACTTTTTTCAAAGTCACAATAAAACAGAAATATGTTACAGGAATATAAAAATCATTTCTTTTACTAAGCAAATGTTAACTGTGTGTATCCATCACAGAGAAACAGAGAATTTACTTGTAAAAAATACCTTGATTAGAAATATTTTCGTTCTATTTATTTGCTTAACGTTTCATAAGAAAAAATAAGTAAAATAATCGTAAGGTTCCGTATCCTTTCCATTCTTTGTAATGGCCCAAAATTTGATGTAGCCAAAATAGGCAGAAAAAAAAGGTAAAAAGGCGGTTTATTCGGCTTCCCTTTCTGACATATGATTAAGGGGAATTTATTGGACGGCTTGCCACAACTTTTAGAGCTTGGATAAGATATCCGAATAAACCAAAGAAAACTAAAAGCCAAGTCTACTTTCCGGAAATCTTAGAAAAGCGTTTAGCTTCTCTCGTTTTGTGCCGGAGATTGAAATATCCAGTTTTGATGAAGCTTAAATCATTAGAAAGTATTGTTTTTGCTTTATCGGTTAAATGAAGCAGAATTTTCTTTCAAACTTCAGGAAAGGGCGATCCCCAAAAACGTTATATCATACCTGCTAGAAACACGCTAAAAATCAGCTCAAACTAAATGTCATTCGATCATTTTTTTATTTTTAGATTTAGGAATTTCCTGTGGTGCTACCCACTTTGATTTAACACCTTGTCGATACGTTTCATTGTCTTTTCATTCAAATTCCTTAGTCAAATTATAAACTCTTAGTAGCTTTCAATGATAATTAGTCCCCTGGGAGAATTTTCTAATGGGCCCTTTGTCTTCGAGACGTTCAGCCGACCTTGAAGCTCGTAAAATGATTGTTAAGGTTTCTTCTTAGGGAATAATGTGATAGGCTAAAGAAAAAATGATGAACTAAAGCACACTTTTCAACAGGGGTATAGGACAATAGGCCCTCTTTTTCTCTTTGTTTTAAGTTATTCCTAAATATTTAATTTTAAATAATTTGATTTTTCCCCTCTTTGGAAAATTATTTTGATTCTATGATTTTGATTTGTTGTTGCTGTTTTATCAATGTCATTTAGTGAGATTATGCTAATCTTTTTCGTCAACTTTCCAGTTATTGACACTATCGGTACCCAAAAAGAAAACAAATATGTTTGTTTTTTGTTTTTATCGATTAGTGTCCAACTTTTTAGTCTTCATTCTTTTAAACTTAAAAATCCGGTTGCGTGCAGGTTTAGCCCTATCTATCTGAACTGAATTCCTGCATAGGAGGCCGAAAAAAGGATATATACCATTCGATTCCCTGTTCAACGCTCTTTCCTAAAAGTTGCCGCTATCAAACAGTTAGAGGTAACGAACTGTAGTAGAGAGTGACCCGGTTCAATAGTAGTCGAAACTCTAAAAATTAAATTTTGATACCAATAGTAACATCAAAAGAATCACAGTTTAATGCTGATTTTAAATATACAAGTTTTATCAAGTTTAGTCTCACCCATCAAAAGTTACAAAAATTTGCCTTATTTTAGAAAATAGGGGGAAACACCCCCGTAGGAGTCATAGAATCTTAACGAAAATCACATCATCAAATTCAGCGTATCAGAAAACCCTACAGTAGAAGTTTCAAGCTCCTATCTACAAAAATGAGGAATTTTGCATTTCTTGCCACAAGACAGATCACAGATGCGTGTTTATTTGTTGTTTTGTTTGTTGTTTTTTTTCCAGGGGTAATCGTATCGACCCAATGGTCCTTGAATGTCGCAAGAGGGCTCATTCTAACGGAAATTAAAAGTTCTAGCGCCCATTTTAAGTGACCAAAAAAATTGGAGGGCACCTAGGCTTCCTCCCATGCTCTTTTTTTCCCGAAGTCACCGGATCAAAATTCTGAGATAGCCATTTTATTCAGCATAGTCAAAACCTTAAAACTATGTCTTTGAGGACGACTTACTCCCCCACAGTCCCCGTGGAAGGGGCTGCAAGTTACAAACTGACCTGTCTTTACACATAGTAATGGTTATTGGGAAGTGTACATGCACTTTCAGTGGGATTTTCTTTACTGGGGGAGGGAGGGAGGTGAGGGGGTAATGCGGGGGTAACTTTCCATCGAGGAATTTATCATGGGGGAAGAGAATTTCCATGAAGGGGGTGCAGGATTTTTTTGCACTTTTTTTTAAAGAGCAATGAAAAAAATAAATATGAAAAAGTTTCTTCAACTGAAAGTAAGGAGCAGTATTAAAACTTAAAACGAACAGAAATTATTACGCATATGAGGGGTTCACCTCCTCCTAATACCTCGCTCTTTACGCTAAAGTAATTTTATTAATGTCAACTATTTATTCTACGGTCTTTGTGATTCAGGGGTCATTCTTAAGGAATTGGGACAAAATTTTAGCTTTAGTGTAAAAAGCGGGGTATTGACGAGGGGGCGAACCCCCTCATATACGTAATAAAAACATACGAATTTAGAAGTTCGTTACGTAATTTAATTCGTAAGTTACGTATATTTTTACTAATAAAAACGTTTGTTAAATTAGAAGTTCTAGTTGCCTTTTTAAGTAACCAAAAAAATGGAGGGTAACTAAGCCTACTTCCCCGCTCCTTTTTTCTCAAAATCGTCCGATCAAAACTATGAAAAAGCCATTTAGCCAAAAAAAAAAAAATATAATATGCAAATTTCGTTTTGATTATTCTTATGCGGATAGCCAAAATCAAAACTTGCATTAATTCAGAAACGTTCAGAAATTAAATATTATAAAAAACAAGTTTTTTTAACTGAAAGTAAGGAGTGACATTAAAACTTAAAACGAACAGAAATTATCCGTATATGAAAGGGGCTATTCCCTCCTCAACGCCCCGCTGTTTACGCTAAAGTGTTTTAACTGTTTCAAAAAGTAGAGTTGAGATAAGAGTCAAACTTTAGCGTAAAGAGCGAGGGAATGCGGAGGGGACAACCCATTTCATATACGGAGTAATTTCTGTTCGTTTTAAGTTTTAATGTTGCTCCTTACTTTCATTTAAAAAAAAACTTGTTTTTTTTCATTTAATACTCATTCAAAATCAAATTCATGTTTGACTCTTTCTCTCAACTCTTCTTTTTAAAACAGTAAAAAACTTTAGCGTAAAGAGCGGGGTGTTGGTGAGGAAGCAGCCCCTTTCATATACGAAGTAATTTCTGTTCGTTGTAAGTTTTAGTGTCGCTCCTTACTTTCAGTTAAAAAAACTTGTTTTTTTTTATTTAATCTCTATATAAGTCCTCTGTGAGATTCTTTTTCTTTTGAATATGACTGCTAGGTTTGTGCTGGAGCTGTATAACAAATTTGCTTGGCACAGTTCCAGTTTATCCACAATATGACCAGAAGAGCAGGCTGTTGCATGCTCCATTTAAAACAGAGGTTTGACGTTTCTTGAATGACTGTTTATGGTACTCAGTATTTACCAAGTGACGTATAGCGATCGCAAATTCTGTCGGTCTGTCTGTCTGTCGGTCTGTCTATCGGTCCCGGTTTTGCTAGTTTAGGCGCTTCCAGATAAGCTAGGATTATGAAATTTGGCAGGCGTATCATGGACTAGACCAGATGAAATTAAAAATAGGCGTTTCCCCGTTTCGACCATCTGGGGGGGGGGGGGGTTTGGGGGGACGGCTAATTCGGAAAAATTAGAAAAAATGAGGTGTTTTTAACTTACGAACGGGTGATCGGATCCTACTGAAATTTGACATTTAGAAGAATAACGTGTCTCAAAGCTCTTATTTTAAATCCCGAAGGGTCCGGTGTCATTGGGAGGTGTTGGAGGAGGGAACTGGAAATCTGGGAAAACGCTTAGAGTGGAGAGATCATGATGAAACTCGGTGGGAAGAATAAGCACAAGTCTAAGATACGTGACTAACATAACCGGAGTGGATCTGCTCTCTTTGGGGGAGTTGGGTGGGGGGGCATAATTCGGAAAAATTAGAAAAATGAGGTATTTGTAACCTACGAACGGGTGATCAGATCTTAATGAAATTTGATATTTAAAAAGATCTTGTGCTTCAGAGCTCTTACTTTGCAAGGTAAGATAAAAATAAAACAATCAGTTTGATAGATGATCTTGGTTACGTTTTACCAATCTAGCTAAATCTGGTTCAGTATTGCTGTTGCAGCTTTAAATCTCTGCGTTGGTTGAGACGAATCTTCAAACTGTTTCTTTTGTTAAAATGTTTGTAGCCACACTGAAGCGTTTGACGACTAGGTATGATGATGGAAAAGCTATAAGATATTTTTCAGCAGTGATCCACAAAACAAGAACGTACCGCGTTTCAATGTTGTTCTGAAATCATAATTTCAGATCATAATTTAAATCATAACGGTTGGATTTCTGCTTATAAGCTCCTCGTCTGTGTTGATGGTCATCAACTCTCTCTCCAATATCAGATTGTAGTTTCCAGTGAGCTTTTATTATCAAGCTATTGTGAGTTATTTATTATCTATTCATGAACTGTCATGAGTATTATCAGCCATTTATTATCGTCCCTTTTCTCGGAAGTGTTATTTTTTTAATTTTCAATTTTCTTTTTGTTTAGTTCCAATGCTCTTCTGTGTACATTCGTGTATGTATAGAGGGCATAAATAAATTATTATTACTGTTGTTATTGACTTCTTCCATAACCAATACTGGATGAATTTATTATTCATTGAGGAACTTGTAAATTTAAGAGATCTTCAAGCTTCTTCAGCAAAATCTATGTATAATGCGTCTTAAATTATAAATAATATTAAATAATATCATTTTAAATTATTGTTAGTAATTTTGGCAAAGGTGGAAATGGCATATTCTTTTCCGCTGAAACTTTGTTCGTAAAGGATGAGTTTCCCTGCAAACGTTTATATTATTGATCTTGTTTTAATCAAGTTAAGACTGTCACAGTACAGCTACAAATTAACATAGTTTAACATCCCAGAGATATCAGTCAATCAATCAATCAATCATTTTGTTCATAATAAAACACTATTATAAATATGAAAGGGTTACTCAGCCCAAGAAGCTCGGTTTGTTGTGGGTCGCATAATACTATAATAAAACACTTAAAGAACAATAAACAACACTTTGAATCACACAAAACATACAAAATAAAGATAAAGAAGGATTTACATTAGAATATAGTAAAAAAAATATAAAAAAAACAGGTGGTGATAACAATTATAGCGATAAACAGAAACCAAGAAAGTAGAGAAAACAGGAAAGACCAAGTTGGCATTAGAACATGAAGCAAAAAGAAGAAGAAATATGAGGACTTTTAACAGCTAGGAAGTCTTTTGAAATTATTTCAATAGGAGAGGAGAGAGATATATCATCAGTTGGGCTACAATTCCCAGAACCAAAAAGGAAAAGAGAAGGGAGAAAATAAACAAAGGTGGGAGAAAAGTTACTGGAATAAAACTACGGAAAGGCCCGCCAAAAAACTATCTTCGCGGATAGAGATAGAGGGGCATCAGAATGGATAGAGTTCTAAAACAAGGGATCAGAAGAAGAGTATAGCCGAGGGAGAAGAAAAGTAGTTTTTACTGCCCTATTTTGGGCTCTTTGATGTGGGCACAGCAAAGATTTGTTAGTACTACCCAGACAGAGCAACAATACGTGAGGTACAGAAAAATACTATTACTACTAACAACTCACCGCAGCACCAAGCTGTGTGAGGCCAACACAGCTACGCACACTCCTCCATCCCAATTTATTCAAAGCCCCCCTCTTCCCACTGTCTTAGGAAGTTCCTATTTCCTTAAATTTTTCTTTAGGTCATCCTTCCATTTTTAGTGGATTAGAATATAGCTTAAAGACCTGAAATGCCCATAAAAATGGTATCTTAACTGTTAGACCCCCAGACGGGGACCACCTGGTTTCCTTTTGGCTCTAGACCAGTGATTTCCAAGCTTTATTTTTACCACGGCTCCCTTAAAATTATGTGATCACGTGGAGCCTCCCTTCCATTCTATAAGATAATGTAGACACGAAAATTTTTATTGCTACAAAAATTTTCTAAAGACAGACTATTACAAACAAAGAAACGAATAACAATTTTTAATGTCTTTTAATGATATGGATGCGCTTGCCTATAATTAGTACAAAGTCTATCAAATGCCGGTGTCAGCTGCACAAAGCCGGTGTCATCTGCTATGATGAGATAGCTGCACAAAGCTCATCATCTACAACAAAACGAGCACAATATTTCAATTTCGTTTCAACTAATACAGAAAATCCTGTTTCGTACCAATAAGATATTGCAAACGTTAGTAATACTTTTATATGACAAAATATCATATTCACACAACATAGCTTTGTAAATAATCAAACCTATAAGTAAATAAGACTGCACTAGACCCTTAAAGTCCAAATCGGTTTTGGACCTTAAGGGTCATTATAGACCATTAATATATGTTATGGTCCAAATAGACCATTAAGGTCCATTTGGACCCTTAAGGTCCAAATCGGTGGTGCTGATCTCTGTTTCATGGCCCTTCAGCCAGAAAGTGCGATGGGGGAACAGGGACTATCTAGTGCTTTCGCACACCCTTCCTACTTTCTTTCCCCAAGTTTCTCCAGGTACCCGTTTAGAGCTGGGTACTTACCACACACTATTTTGATGCAGTTTATATATTATGTTATTATTCTAATAACGTCTTTATGTTCCTCACTCATATTTTCAATCAGTTCGTGATAAGGAAGGACCGATGCGACTCAACAGTAGTAAAAACTATAAGAAACAGAGTACTGATAAAAATAGAAACATCAAAAAAATTTCGATGTTTAATCGAAATGTGCAAAACTGATCTAGTTTAATATTACCCATCAAAAGTTACGAGCCTGAGATAATTTGCTTAATTTTTAAAAAAGGGGGGAAACACCCCCAAAACATCAAGTGATCTTGATGAACATGATACTATCAGATTCAGCATACCAGAGAACTCTACTGTATAGGTTTCAAGTTCATATGTCCAGAAAGGTGTAATTTTGCTTCTTTTTTTGCCGGAAGAAAGATCACGGACGTGTTTTTTTATTATTTGTTGTTGTTTTTTTAATTACTTGTTTCCCCCAGGGATGATTGTGCCGAACCAATAATCGACAAAGATCGAGAGGGACCTCGTTTGACCGGAAATCAAAAGTTCTAGTGCGCTTTTTAAGTGACCAAAAATATTGGAGGTGAGCTAGTTCCCCTCCCGCTCTCATTTTTTCCCAAAGTTGCCCGATGAAAATGTCGAGCTAGCCATTTTTTCAGTATAATCAAAAAATCTTATAACTATCCCTGGGGGAAGGGCTGCAAGCTATGGACTTTGCCCATTGTTCACATATAGTATTGGATTTTGGGAAGTATACAGACGTTTTTTAGGGGGTATATTTACGGTGGAGAGGGGGAGGTTTCGTTGGGGATCTCCCCATGGAGATATTTTCTGTGGGGAAAGAGAATTTCCCATGGAGGGGGAGCCGGATTTCCCAGCATTATTAGAAAAAATGAGAAATTGAAGTTTCAGTTGAAGTTTTTTCAACTGAAAGTATGGAGCAACATTAAAACTTAAAACGAACAGAAATTGTTGCGTATATGAGGGGGTCGCTCTCTCCTTAATACCTCGCTCTTTACGCGAAAGGTTTTTTTTTTGTAGAACTTTTAGAAGAGCTTATTCTTCTAATTAAATGGCCTTTGTGATTAAGGAGTCTTTATTAAATAACTTGTTCGAAAAATATAACTTTAGCGTAAAGAGCGAGGTATTAAGGAAAGGGCGATTCACCTCATGTACGTAATAATCTTTTTTTCCTTTTATATTTTAATGTTACTCCTTACTTTCAATTGAAAAAACTTTTTTTATTTAAGTTTATATAAGAGCTGCTGATCATACAGTGAGTCGAGAGAGCATCGGGTGTATTATTAGTGCTAGAAGGTGAGTTTTGTGTCCTGACATTGGACACCTGGCACTGTAGGTATTATTCCACAATATGAATTTCTCATTAAAAAAAATTGTCAATTATATTAAATTCCATTGGGGGTGAATTTGCAAGGAATGAGATGGCAAAAAAAATAATCTTCAGTTATATTATTCTCTTCAACATATTGAAAATATCCAATTAAATATACGGTTTCGGCTGCATCAGTTCCTTCTTCAACTTCTAAGGTGAATTCTGAATTTGAAGTGTGTATTCGAGAAACTAATTGATCGTCATGATCATCTCTAATGATCGCCCCCCTGATTGATTATCCGCCTGAAAGGATTATCCAGCGGCATCTATAAATCTCGCCAATTTTACCTTAAGATGGTGACCTAGCTTTTGGTCAGCCTGGGCCAGTAAACCCCATCAGTATCGAAAGGGTTGGGATATTTTGCCTGACTTTGTAGTTTTAATTTCATTTGATAATTTTTTTCAATCCTGTCTAATATCTGCGCTAGACTAGTCCGTACCCCCCTAGGGAGGCTCCCAGTTTGGAAAAGGCTGCCCTAGACGGTTGGCCGAAAAGGACAATTTTCGGCGATCTGTCATCCTTCATCCGCAGAACATTATAGCCCTATAAAGCGGGATTGAACCACATTTTTCCTACAACCTACTGTTTGAAATACGGTCAGTCAACCGAGTACCCAGAACAATCCGTAGGCAATTTCTCTGAAAAGCATCTAGTTAATCTTCATCCTCTTTTCGAAGCGCCCATGCTTTAGAGCCATATCTGACCACTGTCATCACTCTAGCTTCCAATATTCTAATCTTGGTTTGCAGACTCATCTTTCCACTCTTCCAAACTTTTTTTAACTGTGAAAAAACACCCTGAGCCTTGGCTATTCTACTTTTAACATCTTCACTGCTCCCATCGTCTTTACTAATAATGCTACCAAGGTAAGTCAAGCTGCCCACCTGATCAATATTTTCGTTACCCAACGTCACCTTTTCATCTTCACTTATTCCTAGCCTTTGTGACTTAGTCTTCTCAACAATAGTTTTTTTTAATGTTAATTTACTTTTATTTTTTTGGCAAGGAAAATAAAAGCATTATAAAGAGAATGCATAACATCTGAGGGGATAAATGAGCTAATCCTGTGCAACATCAAATAAGAACGGTAGATGAGGGAATGGGTGTGAGCAATAAGGATTTTGAAAGAAAGAAAATAGTCAAAAAACACACTGATAAAATTAACCGTTTGCGGTACAATAGGCTTGCGGTAATGCGTTCCCATCAGTCAGGATGATTATTCCCTATACTTCACCAATATGATAAGGCGTTCTGAAATGTACAACGGTGCTCTTCCGGCTGTTAAGACCCGTACCATGTGACCAGAACCGCTCCTTCACTTTATCAAGTAGACATTGTTCTACGGAAGTGGCAGATGGCTGGTCCACTGCAGCAATGAAAAAGTCACTGTCGTCAGCAAAAAGGACAGGGTGCGCATGGGGATGAAAACCGTCAACAAGACCGCTAATATATACTAAAAACAAAAAAGGTCCAAAAACAGAGGCGTGTGGGACACCTTTTTATGTAGGTAAAGTAGAGGAAGAGGTGCCATATACCGAAACATACCTAGGTCCTACCTCAGAGGTAACACTTTAACCACTCTAGTGGGACTCCACACACTCCAAGTCGGAACAGTTTAAACAGAAGAACATAGTGGTCGACATTATCAAATGCCCTTGAAAAGTCAATATATAGACCCAAACACATAGCCCCTTGTCCTTTCTTGAAGGATCAACCTGGATGTATGTAAAGTGAAGTCTCGTTAGACTGATCAAGCTAAAAGCCAACTGAGGAGCAAAAGGAGATGGATCTCCTGGCAGGCAATAGCAATTATTAGAAAGCTCCAATAAGCGGCAATCAGCAGTGAAACAGACAGCTAAGAACAGATGTAGCCATCAAGCAGAAATAAAAAAAGAGGCTATGCGTCGAGGGTCCCCAATGACACCCCAGGTGTTGGGGCTGCTAAGCCGCTATGTTGTTTTGTTTTTGTTTTTCATCCGTGGCGATCATGTCGAACTAGTGGTATTTTTGAGTCAACTCACTTGAACGGAAATTCAAAGCTCAGGTGAACTCTTTAAGTAACAAGAGAAATCATACTACATAAAAGCTGCCTGTGTGTGCCGTCGAACAAGAGTTTGGCATGGCCAGGGCAGAAGTGAGATTTGATAACCCCTCAGCTTGTCATAATTGGACACGAAATTGTTTCATTCCCCGAGGTACTCGCTTATAGCGCAATTTAGCGGCCTATTGCACAACCGCTTGGGTATAGTCAAACTATCAATCAAGTAATCATGTCCTTTCTGAGGAGGGATGTATAATATCTGGGCTGCCGACCCAAAAAGCTGCTTGACAAGTGCTACACGTGTATGAAGAACCTTGACTTGATAATTTAATCGAGAAAGCAGGTTGAAATACCACTAAAACTAAAAACAGTAAATCCTATCGTTCTATGATCGGGGCTTGAATATTTTAACACTTAAGGATGTAATTAGCAGCTTTGTTTATAATTGGATTTATTCTTTAGCAATTATTTCGATCACGAACTTATACGCGACAATGATAGTCGCGAATGGGCTTATGAGGCTGGCTTATGAGACCGACTAGTAAAAACTATCCTGAATATTGACCGAAAAAAGAATTTATTTTAAAATTGACCATGCTTCCGTTGTTTTATCAACTTTTCTCAATTAACTAGTATTAATGTTTTAAAATAAAGAAAACTGTCAAATTTGTAAATTTTTCTAATATCGTTAATGTAATAGTTTAAATGTAGTGGTAAAAACTATTAGGTAGAAATACTTTTTCCCTATCGCCTAAATTCGTTCCCAAGTCCAGTCCATTCTTGTTTGATTGCGAATACCATTTTAGAAGCTTTCCTCATGTGACCCATATCAAATGGAAAGCTTAGTTGTCCTGGCTAGCCAGCTCACGAACATCCAAACATTAGGGAAAGGACTGATTGCCATTCAAACGCTTGAAAGGACTCCGCTCCCAGGACAATTTTGGGAGAGGGTATTAGAGCCTGAAAATACATCTCTTCTTCAAGTATCAGGTCCTCAGTAGATACAAAGGTCTGAAGTTCAGGGGAATTCAGAAAATATAGCTGGGAGGAGAGAGGGGCAACAATTTATTACCCACAAAATTGTCCCAGTCAAACTGATCATTATTTTTGCTGTTGTCGAAGCGTCATCCACAGAGATAAATCACAAATTGTGTTCTTTATTTTGTGTAGGTAGATCTTTGGAAAAGGTTGGTGTAAAATATGTATACTTTCTATCCTCAAATTTTAGCTGATACATTCTATTCAAGTATGCATTTTCTTTCTTAATCATCATCGTTTGTTTTATACGTTTGTACGTTTATACGTTTGCTGTAACACCTATTTCGGCAAACCTGTTGGGCCACTTAATTATTTAACAAATCCACTTTATTTTTTATTGAATTGTCTTTTCTTCCCAGGACTTAGCCAAACGGTTACTTTTAAGCAAATCGGCAAGTATTGACGCCGAGAAAAGCATGTTGTCTAAGCTGAAGGCAGAATGTGGTGGTGCCTTCACTTCTAAATTAGAAGGAATGTTCAAGGACATGGAAATTTCTAGAGACATCTCTGTTGCATTTAAACAGGTAAGGGAAAGAACAATGTTCATTTTGCTTAGCTAGTTTTTGACCGTCTCGTGTAAAGGAAAAAAAAAAGGCTAAATCAGGGTTTCTTGCCCTCCCTTTGTTACCGCTACTGATAGAACCACTAACAATTCATTGGAGGAAAAAGGCACCCAAGGCCAACAGCTGCACACGCTACTCCTCCACCTGCATGCCACTCCTAATCTGTTCAATCTGTACTCCTTCAGGAGACGCTCCAATTTCTATTAAATCCTTTCTTATCAGCTCTTCGTGTTCTATTAGAGAGGAGCTGCTAATCATTTAGCCTAAATTGGATGGCCAAAAAGCAAAAGTTATGGCCATTTATCATCCGTAAGACGTAGTTTAGCCATCTTAATCTTGGATTCATTAAAAAAAGAGTTCTAGTGTTTTCCTCCCTTTAACTGTAAACAAAAATGGAACGAAATGCAGAAATACTAAATGTGTAAGATTGAAAAATCATTAAGATTGTAGATTTTTCAGTCGTAGGTTTACCGTAGGTTTAATTGTAAATATACCTGCAAATTAGCAATCTTTGTTGCCAGAAAACAGTAAAAAACGTTGCCAGAAAACATCAGGAATCTTTTTTGCCAGAAAATCTTTCAGGTAATCAGTAAGTCAGTAAGTAATCTTTCAGTAATCATCAGTAAGTAATCTGGTAATCAGGTAATCTTTCAGGTAATCAGGCAATCTTTGTTGCCAGAAAACATCAAAAACGCTAATGTAATAGTATTTCCGGCGATGTAATCACACACACTTGCTCTATTTGCCTACTCGCTATGTTGTATTCGTCCTAACACCGTGTCAGTCTAAGGAAAAGAGCGTTGTTTAGAAATAAAGAAGAAGAATCGAAAATAAATCTCCGAATTTTATTTAGACTCAATTCTAGACTAGGATAGATATTTGATTTTGAAAGAGGGTAATATCAAACCCCTTATATACCCTTGCCTGATTAGACCCAGACAACTGAGAGAAAAAAATCAAAATGAATTCGAGCACTTAGTGCCGTATTTTTAAACATAGGAAGATACAAAGCAAGCTTTATTCCTTCTTGTGTCAAGATTTTCAATTTTTACTCTCTCTCTCTCTCTCTCTCTCTCTCTCTCTCTCTCTCTCTCTCTCTCTCTCTCTCTCTCTCTCTCTCTCTCTCTCTCTCTCTCTCTCTCTCTCTCTCTCTCTCTCTCTCTCTCTCACACACATACACACTTTCTCCCTCTTTCTCTCTCATATGTCATCTTAAAGATCGAGACTCAGATTTCTTATTTTTATCCCGACCGGGTTCAGTGTCATTAGGGGGGGGGGGGCCGAAAATCTTGGAAAATGCTTAAAGCGGAGAGATCAGGATGAAACTTGGTGGAAAGAATATGCACAAGTACAAGATAGGTGACTAACATAACCGGAACGGATCCGTTCTCTTTGGTAGAATTGGGGGGGGGGAGTAATTCGGAAAAATTAGAAAAAAATGAAGTATTGTAACTTACGAACGGGTGATCAGATCTTAATGAAATTTGATATCTAGAGGGATATTTTGCTTTAAAACTCTAATTTTAAATCCCGACCAGATCCGGTGATATTGAAGGGAATTGGAGGGGGGAGCCGAATTCTTGTAAAACGTGAAATCGAGGTATTTTACGAATGGGTGATCGGATCTCAATGAAACTTGATATATAGAAGAATCTTATGTCTCAGATGCTCCATTTTCAATTCGAATCGGATCCAAGGACAAAGAGGGCTGAAGGGGGGAAACAGAAATCTTGGAAACCGGAAACCTTGGAAAACGCTTAGAGTGGAGATAGCGGGATGAAACTTGATGGGAAGAATAAGCACAAGTTCTAGATACAAGATTGACATAATTGGTACGGATCCGTTCTCTTTGGGGGAGCTGGGAGTTGTCAATTTGGAAAAGTTAGAAAATTGAAGTATTTTTAACTTAAGAACGGGTGACCGGATCTTAATGAAATTTGATATTTGAAGGAACTCATGTCTCAGAGCTCTTATTTCAAATCCCGACCAGATCTGTTGACACTTGTGTGAGCTGGTGGGGGAAAGCAGAAATCTTGGAAAATGCTTATAAATGTCGTAGATACGTGACTGACGTAACCAGACTGGATCCGCTCTCTTTGGGGGAGTTAGATGGTGGGGTTCGGTGCTATTGCGAGTTTGGTGCTTCTGGACGTGCTAGGACGTCCAGAAGGACCTCGTGACTCAGAGCTCTAATTTTAAATCCTGACCGGTATTAAGCCTCTGATTTTCCTTTTAAGCAATCTATTGATTCTTATAATTTTGCCAGAGCTCATACCATATGATCTCTTGGCTGTTTTGATCTCGTCACAAGTGCCATATGAGCTCTTAGCTCTTGTCTATAATCCTAGAAATACAGGAAACCATATTAACTTGGTTTATTTCTGTTATTTTTACTGGTGTGCATTAGGTAGGCTGTGAAGTAGTAATTTTTGTCCGTTTTAAGTTTCAACTTCGCTCTTTACTTCCCTCGGAAAAACTCCGTTTTTTTTAAATTAATAACTTAAAAAGTGTCAATTTTTATTCTGTGTTTGCACCACCTGTGCCGTCTTGATGGGTGGTCTGTGAACTGCCGATTGACAAACGCTACTGTCAAAATTATTATTCGAAAACAAATCTCATTTGCGCTACCGCTATTTTGAACTTTTAAGAAGTTCTGTTTATCGTGAATAGGAGTAATGCGGATATTTGTTTTGCAAATATAAATATTTAGGGTTCATATTTTGTCTCTATCTTTTTTAGCCATTCACGTGTTTCATTTACCCGTTTAAAGTTCGCATATGAAAAAAATAATATAACGATGGTACCTAGCCTTGATTCCTTCTATAGCGACCAATTTTAGCTATGTGATAATGGTATTATAAACAGGTTGGACTGGTCGGAATGAAAGTTCGCAATATCCAATTTTAAGCGCATCGCAAAAGGAAAAAAAAATATTCCAGTTTCTGAGCCTAAACAACCTAGATAAAGTGAGCTATGCGCAATGTCCCAAGGAAACTTATTTTTATAATGATTGTTATTTATAATCGGATCGTTTCTATAACGTTGTATTCGGTTTATAAGAACGACTGTTTTTGGTTGAAACTCAACGTACTTTATTTTTCAAGTAGGGGGATTCAGCAGTTGGCACAGAACAACATTAAAATTATGAGTGTGTCAGAGCATATAGCACTTTCTTGAGATTGATCCTCCCCAAGGGAACCTTGGTATGGCAGTTAAAGAGACAGTTAGTATATAGGACTACCAAATGGACAATGGATCTATCGAACTCGATTTCGTCTTTTCTCAGTCTACACGATTTCGGCAATCGATTCTAATCTTCGTTTTTGTAACATTAGTTATGTCTGTCATCGAGGTCAGAAAAAGCCAAAGCAAGTTCCAAAGTTTCCCTCTAATGAAATAAATAAAAATGTCATAAATGAAATTATGGTTTCCCCGATTCCACCATTTGGGGAGGATTGGGGGACGGTTAAATCGGAAAAATTGGGGAAAAATTAGGTATTCTTACCTCAAAAAATGAGGATCTTAATGAAATTTGATGTCTGGAAGGATATCGTGTCTCACAGCTCTTATATTGAATCCCAACCGGATCAAGTGACATTGGAGGGAGGTGGGGGGGCGAGCATGAGATCTAGGAAAACGCCTAGAGTGGAGGGATCAGGATGAAACTTGGTGGGAAAAATAAGCACAAGTCCTAGATACGTGATTACATAATCGGAACAGATCCGCTCTCTTTAGGAGAGATGGGGGGGGGGTAATTCTGAATCATTAGAAAAAATGAGGTATTTGTAACTTACGAAGGACTGATCGGATCTTAATGAAATTACATATTTAGAAGGACTTCGTAACTCAGATCTCTCTACTTAAATCCCGACCGGATCCAGTGTCATTGGGGGGGGGGGGGGGGATCTGGAAATCTTGGATACGCTTAAAGCGGAGAGATCAGGATGAAACTTAGTGGGAAGAATAATCACACGTCCAAGATGCGTGACTGACATAACTGGACCGGATCCGCTGTCTTTGATGGAGTTGGGGGGAGTAATTTGGAAAATTAGAAGAAATGAGGGATTTGTATCTTACGAACAGGTGATCAGATGTGAATGAAATGGATATTTAGAAGGATCTTGTGCTTTAGAGCACTTATTTTCAATCCCGACTGGATCCGGTGACATTGGGGGGAGTTGGAGGGGAAACTGGAATTCTTGGAAAACGTGGAAATTGAGGTATCTTTATCTTGCGAATGGGTGTTTGGATCTTAATGAAACTTGATATCTAAAAGAATCTTGTGTCTCAGATGCTCCATTTTCAATTTGAATCGGAACTGGGGACATAGTGGACTGGTGGGGGAAACAAATCTTGGAAACCGGAAATCTTGGGAAATGCTTAGAGTGGAGGGATCGGGATGAAACTTGATGGAAATAAAAAGCACAAGTTATAGATGCGTGATTGAAATAATTGGAACGGATCCGTTCTTTTTGCGGGAAAGGGGGGGTGTTAAGTTGGAAAAATTAAAAAATTTGAGGTATTTTTAACTTAAGAACGGTTGATCGGATCTTATTGAAATTTGATTTTTAGAAGGAACTCATGTCTCAGAGCTCTTATTTCAAATCCTGAACAGATCTGTTGACATTGAGGGGAGTGGGTGGGGATAACCGGAAATCTTGGAAAACGCTTAGAGTGGAAAGATCGGGATGAAACTTGGTGGGTAGAATAAGCAAATGTCATAGATACGTGATTGACGTAACCGCACTGGATCCACTCTCATTAGGGGAGTTAGAGGGTGGGGTTCAATGCTTTGGCGAGTTTGGTTCTTCTGGACGTGCTAGGACAATGAAAATTGGTTTGCGCGTCAAGGAGCTGCACAAATTGACTTGATAAAGTCGTTTTTCCGATTCGACCGTCTGGGGGGCTAAAGGGAGAGGAAAAATTAGAAAAAATGAGGAATTTTTTACTTACGAGTGGGTGATCGGATCTTAATGAATTTTGATATTTAGAAGAACCTCGTGACTCAGTGCTCTTATATTAAATCGGGACTGGCCTTAAACTTCTGGTTTTCCTTTTAGATCAATCTATGGATTCGTAGGATTTTGCTAGAGCTCATACCGTAGGAGCTTTTGGCTCTTGGTTCTTCCGGCCTGGTCACAAGTTGAATATGAGCAATTAGCTCTTGTTATTTTTATTTTCATTTTCTATGCTGCAATCACTGGAAAAGAAATTATTTGTAATATAATTCATTCTCAGTGAAGCACTAATGACGCAGTAGGCTCTGGACTTTTACAGTTAGGGAAAGGGCAGTAGTCAAACTCATGTTTGTAGTGAAACTATGTTTGTCTTGAACAGTCTTGAAAAGGACTGATAAAATCAAACTGAATATTTGATATATAATGATATTAATTGCCTAGAGCTCATCAATTCAAATATTTAATTATAATATAGTTTTTTATTTTTGTTTTCAAGTGAAATAAGTACAAAATAAGATATTTGTAATATAATTCGTTTTCTGTAAAGCGCCAATGACAAATTAAATCAACTTGAATTAAAATCAACTTAGTGGGCTGTGATGAAAAAGTTGAGAGCCATGGCTAATTGAAAAAAAATACCAAGACACATCGTCTGAGTGAGAGACAAAGGTGGCATAAGCCTTTGTTAGAATTGTATAAAAATTATGTCATTTCATCTTTTGATAGATAGTTTATCTTTCCATCCATCCATCTTAGGGCAGATATAAGGTTAATAGGCATGGAGTAAGGGTCACTCAAATAGTCTACCAGTTCTATGAGTCATTTGAAGGCAATTGGAGATCCCAAACATTTTTTTTTCTAAAATTTTTGACTGACCTTGTCCACAGGACTTGCAGACATTTGGGCAATTGAGATTGTTCATTTTATGTGAGTTTGGGCTCAAAAGCGAACAAGCGGCCTAAACCTAATAGGGCCCGTTTGCCTAGAGTCTCAGGCGGGCTACCGAGTCTTAGGATTGACAAATAACATTGACACATCTTAGGATGATACAGGACCTTAAACAATTAGGCAATTGAGATCGTTCATTTTATATGAGCTTGGACTCAAAGGCGAACAAGCGGCATAAGACTAATAGGGCCCGCCTGCCTAGAGTCTCAGGTAGGCTATTGAGTCTTAGGATTGACACATGACATTGACACATCTTAGGAAGATACAGGACTTATAGACAATTGGGTAATTGAGATTGTTCATTCTAAATGAGAGTTGCCTACTAGCAAAGCCCATTGGAATTGCAACGCTGAAAAGTGACCCAAATGCCGTGTGGAATTTCCTTAAAAGAAAAAAAAGAAGTGATTGCGACGGTCCCAGCCTCTGACCCACAGAAGAAGAGTGGAATAGTTAATACATAATAGAATTTGCAGCACCCGACGCTCAGCTTGTGCTGAGATATGGAGATAACCTTGATCTCCTGTTAAGTGAAGCATCGCCTTCACTCGGGTTTATGGTAACTGTTTCTGATGTTCGGGCGGCGATAATTAAAGCAAAGAAGAAGTTCTTGCGAGGCATTGACCAAATTTGTGGTATGCTTTTAGCTCATAGTAGCCAAAGGGTCCTTGAGCATCTCACTCTGTTATACCAGGTAATCTTCACTTGCGGTTTAGTGCCAAATTCCTTGTGTGTTGGGGTTGTCACGCCGGTATTAAAGAAAGGAAAAGACCCTGCTCCATGCGGTTCTCACCGTCCCATAAAAGTTGCCCCAGTTTTTGCAAAATTTTTGAGCTTCTTTTTATTGATGAGTTATGTAGAGTCTGTTAAAGCCCTGATAACCAATTTGGTTTTAAACAATTTGTTAGTAGGGAACATGTTCATCTCATTTGCAATGTAATTTTAGAATGTGACCAGACAGGGGAAAGGGTTATAGCAGCTAGTCATGATGTACGCCGAGCGTTCGGTTTTGGCGTCCATGCTCAGATACTGTCGTTTGCGCTCAAACGTGGCCATGACCAGATCAATCGTCCTACCACTCCGAAATTTATATAAGAAACTGAAGGTTAGAATTAAAGTCCCGATGATTGATGGTCCACAAATTTCGGCTGTAGTAGTTCCTGTAGAAAAAGGCATACGGCAAAGTGCAGTTTCTTCCCCTACACTTTACAATAATAATTTGTAGAATCACAAAAAGATGTTGAGATGAGTCTTGGGTTTAGAGGTAGAGATATATCACTGTTAAATGATGCCGATGATATACTGAATTGAAGCCGTTCTTTTGGGATGATAGAAAAGAACTTTGATATTCTGAGAATCGCTTATTCCGAAATAAAACGAAGTCTTTTAACGAAAGTAAGAGCGATATTGTTGTTTTCAACCGTCAAAGCTCAGATGACGTTCCTGACTTCCGACTTGGAAATAGTGTTGCCAGCGCCTAGTTTAGTTTACCTCGGGCTCCCAATCGGTTGTGATGTGAAATCTACGAGATCACTGCTAGTTGAACATTTGACCAGCAAGATCCGCAA
Source organism: Artemia franciscana (assembly GCF_032884065.1). NCBI lineage: Eukaryota > Metazoa > Arthropoda > Branchiopoda > Anostraca > Artemiidae > Artemia > Artemia franciscana. The sequence goes on along the minus strand of NC_088878.1, from coordinate 8,822,376 downwards.
ATCTTATGGTCTACTCATATCTACCAAGATAAATTATCATAGACATGTTAGAGCAAGACTTTTCAATTCGCTGGTGCAGCCACATGTTATAGATCTTTCCCTGTTTTGGGCTCTATTAACCGATCGGAGTAAACGTACCATCCGGTCATGCTTTTACCGTTTTTGTAAGTTCTTGTTAGGCCTACCACCCTGGACTAGAAACCCTTGGATTAGTGAAAGATATGGCATTCTTGATCCATACCTGGCCGTCAAAAATTGGCTTTCTCGCTATGTCCGATCCCTCTGCAAGAATAACTCCCTGTATGGGGCGATGCTGCCATAATCTTCTTCTTCTCATAAGTTATCTTTCTAGTTTAGTTATATTTTCTCTTGTTATTTATGTATTATGTAGGATAAGTATTTAGTTTCTTCTTTTTTTTTGGTCGTTTTGTTAATTTCGTTTGCTTTTTCTTTTCTCCATGGGGTTATCTTTGTGGGCTATTAATAAATGATGAATTTGGTGAATGCGAAAGATGAGCGGCGGTCTATACTGTGTTTGTAAATATTTCTTGTTATCAATGCAGCTTTACTCCGTCTGCTCTACTGATTTGTTAGTCTATTTTATTATACTGTTTTTCTTTGTTATATTAGCTTTATTGTGCTTGTCATTGTTGAGTTACGTGTACTTTTGTCTTTGCTTTGTTTATTAATTTTTTCTCTGTACTCCACTGTTTGTACTTTTTTTTATTTGTGGGTAATAAATATTATTATTATAACTAATGAGCATGACCGGGATTTTTGAGTTGACTCATGACGAAGAATGTCCACTGGATCTGTATGCAAAATTAGGGGATGAATTCGCTTTGACTCAAAGACGAACAAGCGGCCTAAGCCTAATACGGTCCGCCTGCCTAAAGTCTGAGGCGGGCTACCGAGTCTTAGCATTGACACAAGACTGACAAGTCCCCTGGACTTGCAGGCGAACGGGTAGACCTGTACGAAAAATTGAGCAAAGAAAAACGGGTTTAACTTCGATAAAGCAGTGAACAAAAATAAGATATAAAAACTAGACTTTAACTAAAAAGATAAAAATACTGCGAATATTTCGGCCCCACGTCTGGGAGCCATTCTCAACGGAAAAAAAAATTACAACCGACAGTTTAAGACTTTTTAAAGACATCACAAAAAAACACAACGAATATATATATATATATATATATATATATATATATATATATATATATATATATATATATATATATATATATATATATATATATATACTAGTTGGTGGGGGTGCTTCGCGCCCCCCAAGCCCCCCCGCGCGCGTAAGTCGTTACGTGCCATATTAGTTACGTGCCATTGCAGTTGTGTCCCTTTGTCCCACCTGTGAATATAGATTGATATATATATGTTTTTAACTACGTAAAACTTGCGAATATACAGCATTCTTCGCTGTTCCATTGTCTGTGCATATAAGTAGATTGTCAGGTTTACCAACTCTTGAACATGCAATATATAATTGTCCATGGGAAAAACAATCCGTATTCAGATCTATACTTCATTATTCTAATGATTGCCCTTGAGCATTGTTGGTGGTGATTGCTAATCGAACGTTCCCTGTGTCCCCGTCGTCATTTATATATCCCCCTGTGCCCCCGGCGTCCCCGTTGTAGTTGTGTTCCTGTGTCCCGGTCTTCATTTATATTCCCTGTGTCCCGGTCGTCATTTGTGTCTTGGTGTTTTTACCTTTTTTTAGTTTTTTTCTTTTTAGGTGTTTTTATTTTTTAGCTTTTTTCGCGCCATATTAGTTACGCGCCATTGTAGTTGTGTCCCTGTGTCCCACCTGTGAATATATATATATATATATATATATATATATATATATATATATATATATATATATATATATATATATATATATATATATATATATATATATATATATATATATATATATATATATAGATATATATATATAGATATATATATATAGATATATATATAGATATATATAGATATATATAGATATATATAGATATATATATATATATATATATATATATATATATATATATATATATATATATATATATATATATATATATATATATATATATATATATATATATAACTCTTGAACATGCGACATATAATTGTCCATGGGAAAAACAATCTGTATTCAGATCTATACCTCATTATTATAATGATTGCCCTTGAGCTTTGTTGATGATGGTTGCTAATCGAACATTCCCTGTGTCCCGGTGGTCATTTATATTCCCCGTTTCCCGGTCGTTATTTGTGTCCCTGTGTTCCAGTCTGTAATTTCTCTTTGATTGTCCCGGTCGTCATTTGTGTCCCGGTGTCCCGGTCTGTAATTTCTTCAGTCGACAAACAACTTCATGACGGCATAATGCTCAATCCTTATAATAACGTGAGTCGACAAACATTACGTCAGTCGACGGACAAACAAACAACTTATTTTTATGTGTATGTATATATATATATATATATATATATATATATATATATATATATATATATATATATATATATATATATATATATACAATAAAATAAATAAGAACAACACACATTATAAAACAAAATTCCCAGCACTGATGGTAATAACTTTAGAACAAAACCAAAGCAAATGTTTACAATGAAACCATGAGTTCCTCTTAAACAATCGGTGTATAAATGGGAATTTATTAAAAATGAAAATTATGTTTACATGAACAAAACAAAAGAAGGTCACTCAACCTCAGATCCAAAAAGAATCTTACAGGTTAATCTTTTTTATTTCTATAATTTCTCCGAAACTTTGTAAAAGTCCTACAGACTTATCAACAATTTTGTTGTGATCAAATAAAATATTTTGGTGAGGAAAATTATACACAAATTCAGTATGACTGGCAGGCGAACAGGCGACGAAAGCCCTATAGGGCCCGCCCACCCGCTTAGAGTCTCAGGATAACGACCCAATATATAAGCTCAGACAGTTACGCTAACAAAAAATTAATTAAAAATTAGTTGATTGACTAAAGAAAATTTTCCACCCTTTAGTCCTTATCTCCCCCCTCCCCTCTCACTACCTCTTGTTGGTCCACACATAGAGGTATTGAGGGGCTTTAGGGGATAATAAACCTTAGACCAAGCAGTGAAGGACATCTTGCTTGGGTGACTGGCTGCTCAGCCAAAAATCTCAGCGTAATTTGATGGAAAGTAATTGACTATGTTGAAAAATGACGCTAACTTCAAATTTTTATTAGTACTCCATTAAAAGCTATAGCTGCTTTGGAGCTAATTTTTGGTTTGTCATGATCATATCAGCCTAAGAGAGTGACAGAATATTACAATCACTAATATTGACCCCCTCCCGCTATCGAAAATTACTACTCGTAAGATTTCAATCTTAGAAAATCTGCCCTGTGAAGAATAATAGCCGCGGGTAAGTGCAATCATCCATGGTTGTAAACTTGCAAGTGTAATCGGTATCTTTTTGGGAGTGTGATTTCCGTGCTCAAGTTCCCTTGGTACATCGTTTTGGGTGTAATATTCAATATGCACCAAAATTTTGCCGCTCTTAAGGATAATCAAACAGTTCGTGATAACGAACGACTCCTTACTACGAACTGTAGTAAGGAGCGACCCGGCTCAATAGTAAACGAAACTCTAAAAAACGGAATTTTGATGCTAAAATATACATAAAAAGAATCAGATTTTCATGCTGATTTTAAATATATAAGTTTCATCAAATTTAGTCTTTATCATCAAAAGTTACGAGCCTGAAAAAATTTGCCTTATTTTAGAAAATAGGGGAGAACATCCCCTAAAAGTCATAGAATCTTAGCGAAAATCATACCATCGCTTTCGGCTTATCAGAGAACCCTGCAGCAAAATTTTCAAGCTCCTATCTACACAAATGTGGAATTTCGTATTTTTTTGCCAGAAGACAAATCACGGGTGCGTGTTTATTTTGTTGTTGTTTTTTTTGTTTTTGTTTTTTTTTCAGGGGTCATCGTATCGACCAAGTGGTCCTAGAATGTCGCAAGAGGGCTCATTCTAACGGAATTGAAAAGTTCTAGTGCCCTTTTTAAGTGACCAAAAAATTGGAGGGCACCTAGGCCCCCTCCCACGCTCATTTTTCTCCAAAGTCAACAGATCAAAATTTTTAGATAGCCATTTTGTTCCGCATAGTCAAAAACCATAATAACTATGTCTTTAGGAATTACTTACTCCCCCACAGTCCCTCGGGGAGGGGCTGCAAGTTACAAACTTCGACCAGTGTTTACATATAATAATGGTTATTGGGAAGTGTATAGTCGTTTTCAGTTTTTTTTGTTTTGGGGGTGGGGTTGAGGGGAGGGGGCTATGTGGGTGGATCTTTCCTTGGAGAAATATGTCATGGGGGAACAGAAATTCAATGAAAAGGGCGCAGGATTTTCTAAAATTACTATAAAAAAATGAAAAAATAAACATGGAAAAGTTTTTTCAATTGAAAGTAAAGAGTAGCATTGAAACTTAAAACGAACAGAGATTATTACGCATATGAGGGGTTCTAAAAATACTTTAGCATAAAGACCGAGGTATTTAGGAGGAGATAAATACCTCGCTCTTTATGCTATAGTATTTTTAGTAATTTCAACTATTTATTCTACGGCCTTTCTGATTCAGGGGTCATTCTTAAAGAATTGGGAAAAAACTTACGATTTAGTGTAAAGAACGAGGTATTAACGAGGGTACAAACCCCCTCATATACATAATAAAAATTAAAGAATATAAAAGTTTGTTACGTAAGTTAATTCTTAAGTCAGGTATATTTTTACTAATAAAAAAAATCGTTAAAAATTAAAATTTATAGTTGCCTTTTTATGTAACCGAAAAATTGCATGGCAACTAGGCCTCCTTCCCCATCCCTTATTTCTGAAAATCGTCTGATCAAAACTAAGAGAAAGCCATTTAGCCAAGAAAGGAATTAATATGTAAATTTCATTTTAATACTTTATGTATGGAGAGCCAAAATCATGCATTAATTCAAAAACGTTCAGGAATTACATAAAAAAAATAAGTTTTTTTTAACTGAAAGTAAGGAGCGACATTAAAACTTAAAACGAACAGAAATTACTCCGTATATGAAATGGGTTGTTTTCCGCAACCCCTCGCTCTTTACGCTAAATTTTGACTCTTTGCCACAATTCTGCTTTTTAAAACAATTAAAAGCTTTAGCGTAAAGAGCGAGGGATTGCGGAGGGGACAACCCATTTCATATACAGAGTAATTTCTGTTCGTTTTAAGTTTTAATGTCGCTCCTTACTTTCAGTTAAAAATAACTTTTTTTTTTATGTAATTTTATAATGACACGGAGATTTCCCTATGGGGAATAAGTACCTTCAATAGAATAAACAATGACAAATAAAAGGGTGAAGCTTTTTTAACGACAGACATAGACACAATTAGACACAAAAACTAATGACACTGTTCGCAATAAGAGAAAAAAGTAACGCATATTGTTAATGACACCTTTTTGAAAGATATAAGAAAACGGTGACTTAGAAATTAGAGTAAAATCAGCTACAGTTTCAAAGTACAATAAATTCAAGCGAATCAATTGTAGTTACTTATTTAGGTAAGCCATGTCTCAAATCTTGTTTGGTCTTGATCTACTTTTGCACCGAACTCTCTAATTGTGGTCCAGTTGAAATCAGCTGATACATGATATTTCAAAATAATTGAAATATCATTCTTTTCATTCACCTCTTTTCATTCTTGTTTTCAGCATCTTGGCCACTCCTTATCGAATGCTTCTCCTATTGATATGACCGTCAACGTTTTGACGATGGGATACTGGCCAACTTATCCTCTCTGTGAAGCTAGGTTATCAAGTGGAATGGTTCAGCAACAAGAAATTTTCAGCAAATTTTATTTGTCAAAACATTCAGGACGAAAATTGCAGTGGCAGCATTCCCTGGGGCATTGTGTCCTGAAAGCTTGTTTTCCTCTGGTAAGTACACTGTAGTTATGCTGTCTTTGGGTTGACTGTCTTTGGGTTCGAAAGTGCCCATAAAAGGAAGCGGGGGGGGGGTCTTAAATTAAATACATGCAAAATCAATCTGACCCATCTGAAACTTCTTTTTTCGTTTGTTGTTGAAATATGTCAAATAGTTTTGACAGTCTGCAAATTCGATTCACGCAAAACTAACCGGACAAAATTTAGCCTGGATAAGCAAAGTTCACAAAATAGTGACCACAGCATGAATTATCTAATCAGCCACAAAAATTAACCGCTCAATCCACAGATAAACTTGCAAATCTCAATCCATATTTCAAATCCGGAAAAGAAACATTTTAACTATCTCAGTCAAGCTAAATGCTGTGAACTTTAATCCAAGCAAAAAAAAATTAATAATAAAAAGTGGTGGAACTTCACTACACAGGGAACTTATTCTACCTGATACAGTCCTCAACCAATATAGCAGATATGTATCGGAGGACGAAATTTGTTGTGAAAGTTACGGGAAATTTCTCTAGACTTGTGTCTAAAGTGTGTGAAACAAGGATGTACTTTATCTCCCTAGCTTTTCTACTTGTCTGTCAATGATTTAGATAGTTTTATGAAAAATAACGGAGCCCCTTATGTATAATTGGATTGGCTTAGCCTATCATGTATGTTATTCGCGGATCACATAGCTCTAGTGGCGGATAGTAGAGATAATCTCCAGAAAATTAAATATAATAAAAAATATTATTAAATGAAAAATTTTGAGTTGAACGTTAAGAAGTCAGTAGTATTAATATTTAGGAGCAAAGGGACTCTTGATTCTGAGGTTCATTTTAATCAAACAGTTCGTGGTAACGAACTGTAGTAAGGAGCGACCCGGCTCAATAGCAACCAAAACTCTAAAAAATGGAATTTTTATGCCAATAGTTACATAAAAAAAACTGCATTTTAATGCTGATTTTAAATATATAAGTTTCATCAAGATTAGTCTTACCCGTCAAAAGTTATGAGCCTGAGATGATTTGCCTCATTTTAGAAAATAGGGGGAAATACCCCCTACAAGTCATACGATCTTAACGAAAATCACACCATCAGATTCAGCTTATCAGAGAACCATACTGTAGAAGTTTTCTACTGTTTTCTACTAGTTTTTTACTGTTTTAAAATGTAGAGTTAAGAGAAAGAGCCAAACTTTAGCGTAAAGAGCGGGGCGTTGAGGAGGAAAAGCCCCTTTCATATACGAAGTAATTTTTGTTCGTTTTAAATTTTAATGTCGCTCCTTACTTTCATTTAAAACTACTTTTTTTTTGTTTAATATTTTTAAGGAATGAGGTTAGAGGTTAAAGAAGAATTTTTTTGTTTGGGTATTAAGTTTAGTGCATGAAAGGGGATGTCTAGGTATATAGATGATTGTAATTCAAGAGGTAATAGGCTAATAAATGTGCTTTGAGAAGTAATTTCGGTCAGCTTGCTGACATCAGGATCCAGAAAAGCTTTCCAGACAAAAGTAGCTTCTAGTCTACATTGGGGCTCTGAGGTTTGGGGTTTTGCAAAAGGAGCTGAGCTAGAAGTAGTTCAGCTTAGATATTTTAAGAGAATCCTAGGCTTGAAGGATTCATTTACTTCAGTGGTACTGGAGAGAGATTCGGGGCTTTTTACCTTAAGGAGTGTTATATTGTTTAGAATGGTAAAATTCTGGGAGAAAATAATTTGGCCATCTAGAGTTTGGCTTCTTTAGGCAGCTTTTTTGGAGAGCTCGAAGGACGGTAGACGTGATTCGTGGTCAAATAAGGTCTAGAAAATACTGCTTTGTGGCCTTTCGGAGGTTTGGAATGATGGAAAGGGCCCAATGGGCGAAAGCGTGTCAGTATGGAAGGAACTTCAGCAAACCCTAAATGACCAAGAAATCCAAGAGTGGCAAGCCCATAAGGACCAATCAGTGTCCTTGAGGTTCTACTCCCGAGCTAAAGATTGCTGGGGGGAGGAGGTTTATCTCAAATTTGGGTTGAATAAAGAGGATTTAAAGAATTTGTTGTCGGTAATAAAGGATTGTTTGGATTTAGGTGAGAAAAAGAAATTTTTGGGAAAGTTTAGGCTGGCAGTTGGACCCTACATTTGCCCTATTTGTGGATATGTGAATGAAAACTTATTTCATTTTGTATACGAGTGTGAAGAGCTCTCTGAATTGCGGAAGGAATGTTTTGGACGAAAGTTTGGGAGTGAATGGTGGCTAACTGAGTGGATGGCTGAGAGGAACGCATGCGCAATCAAACAGTTGTGCAACTTTCTTCATTTAGGGATTTAAAATAAAGAATCATGTTTGAGTGGATAGTTTGTTAGGTGTATTGTTGTTGTATAGTTGTATTCTATTCCTGAGTTATGTTTGTTGACTATATTCTGTGCATTTTGCGGTTCTTTTGTTGTTTTTTGTTGTTTTGATTTATATTATCTTAAGTAGTATTCTGTTCCTGAGCTTGTTTGTAGATATGTGTTGCTATGACCTGCGGGCTTTTTGCAATAAATCTTATCTTATCTATAGAATTCAAGAATTTCAAACAAAGCTCGACCACGGAATATAAAGTTCGGGGTAAGCATAGCTTGAAGTATGCAACTGTCGAATAATTGAATAGTCTAATCAAAAGAAAATCGGAAGAAAAAACACAAAATGTATCTTATTATAGATTTGCGTTCAAAATCAACCAACTATTGTTCGAAATTCCTTTCAGCGATACCAGTTGGTGTAAAAGTATAAGCAATAAATTTTTTCCCAATTGTAAAGCCCCATCTACGGCCTGGGGAGGCCGACGTTTTTCACTATCAAATTTGAAACTGTATTTTCAAAGACACTGTTTCTAGGAATCCAAACAGAAAACTTATCTTCTTTTGAGAACCATAAGTTGGCCCGTCCTAGTTCTATCCTGTTACCCTCTTCAAATTCATTTCGTATTTTGTTGGAACCAATTTAAAGTTTTACTCTACCGTGACTCGGTGTGGTCCAGCTGTCAAAGCTTACCCTGTTGGCACAGCCGAGAGGGTAGAGGTTTCAAGAGTTTTGCTTCGGATGATTTTTGCCGGGTTAGATTGTTCTTCGTTTGATTTCCATTGTGTTGACATTATTTGCGTTGGTATCTCGGGGCTAAATTTTGCCTTGAATTTTCTCAGATTAAATTTTGTGATGTTTAAGGTCTGTTAATTTGAGTTTGTTTTTTTTTTTTAGTGGGTTGATTTTCGAAGGCAAAGACTTTGTTGGGTTAAATTTTACTTGGCTGAATGGCGTGGGTTGAGCTTTGCCAGGTTTACTTTGGCATAGATCGAATTTTATTGTAATGTAATTAGCACTTTACAGTCCCTACCGGCGCTGATCTTCGTTTCATGGCCATTCAGCCAGGAAGTGGGCGGTTGGACCAGCCATCTTTTGCTTTCACACAACTTTTCTTTTTATCTTCCCCAGATTTCTCCACGTACCCATTCAGAGCTGGGTCGACTCTAGCTGAACTTACGGAGTATATATATATATATATATATATATATATATATATATATATATATATATATATATATATATATATATATATATATATATCTTTTACGTATTATTGCAAAGTAGGTTTCAAGGCGGTATTATATTGTCATTGTATAAAGATTTTTCTTTGTCAATAAATATTTTGCCTACCTGTCATGACAAACTTTAAAAAGCAAAATATAAAAACAGCAATTAAGCCGCGTAAAGACTTTGCTTTATAAAGGTTATTTTAATGTTCTTAAACTAGAGAGAGTTGCTTATTCTTTTATATTGACATCAAACTCCACCAATCATCATCAATTTATATTGTCGTCAAAATGAAAACCGGATGATAAAGATTCGCAAATCTTTTATATAGTTAATTGAAAATCCTCGATTGTGGTTATATTAAATTGCGTCTTGGTCTGAGTTGATCAAAATCAGGTTTATATCCTGATCTCTCTCTCATATACGGAACATAATCATGCCCGTCAAACTAAGATTATTACCTGGCTCTATTATTTGGTATTTGGTTTGTAGTCAATTATTGTTTGGTTTATTATAAAACCTAAAAAATTTCCTTGGAGAGAGCAAAACTTAGGAAAACCGAATTCAAGGATTTGCCCGTTTTGCGACATGTATTTTGGCGTTTTCATAGTTTTTTTTTCTTTACTGGCCCGTCCCACTGCCGTCAAAAGGGTACTGCCGGCTAGAGTATGAAACTCTAAAAATCTTCGAATATCAAGTAATATGAATATTTAAGCGGCAATGTTGCCGAGTTGACCTGACTCCTAGAACGAACAACTGAGAAAAGGGACGGAGATACGTGTCTGCCTCTGATTACCATCTCACATAATCATCTATTGGGGGGGGGGGTCAGAATGTTTCTTTTTCTCGTGCATTTAACAATATTTAGGTTTTCTCCTGCCATCCCTTTTAACCAAACTAAATAAAAAAAAAACAAGTTTTATTTTAACTGAAAGTAAGGAGCGAAATTAAAACTTGAAATGAACACAAATTACTCCGTATACGAAAAGGACTGTTCCCTCCTCAACGCCCCGCTCTTTACGCTAAAGTTTGACTCTTTCTCTCAACAACAGTAAAAAAAACTTTAGCGTAAAGAGCGGGGCACTGAGGGGGAACAGCCCCTTACATATACGCAGTAGTTTCTGTTCGTCTTAAGTTTAATGTTGCTCCTTACTTCCAGTTAAAAAAAAATTGTTTTTTATTTAATTTCTGAACGTTTTTGAATTAATGCATGTTTTTATTTCGGCTCTCCGCGCATGAATACTTAAAACGAAATTTGCATTTTTTTTTTTTTTTTTTTTTTTTTTTTTTTTTTTTTTTTTTTTTTTTGGTAAATGGCTTTCTCATAGTTTTAATTGGACGATTTTGAGAAAAAAGGAGCGGAGGAGGAGGCCTAGCTGCCTTCCAATTTTTTAGTTACTTAAAAAGGAAAATAGAACATTTAATTTTTTATGAACGTTTGTATTACTAAAAAATATACGTAACATAAGAAATAGCTTACGTAACGAATTTCTATATTTTTTTGTTTTTATTTTGTATATGAGGGGGTTCGGCCTCTCGTCAATACCTCGCTCTTTATACTAAAGCTTAGATTTTGTTTCAACTCCTTAAGAATGACCCCTGAATCGCAAAGGCCGTAGAATAAATAGTTGAAATTACTAAAAATACTTTAGCGTAAAGAGTGAGGCAGTAGGACGAGGTAAGTTTTCAAGTTTTATGGCTGCTCCTTATTTTCAGTTGAAAAAACTTTTTATATTTATTTTTTTATTGTTTGTTTTTAATAATGCTAAAAAAAAATCCTATGCCCCCTCTATGGAAATTTTCTTCCCCCACGACAAATTACTCCATGGAAAGATCCCCCGCGTAACCCCCTCCCCTCAACCCCTAGTTCTAGAGAACTAGAACTAAAACTAAAAACTTTTAGGACCACTGGCTCGATGCGATCACCCCTGGGAAAAAAAAAACAACCAACAAACGAACAAACAAACACACGAAACTTAAATCTGAGAAAGCCCTCAAGCAGCATCGTACAAATGTGAAACATGAATATACAGAGAGAGTAATCAACGATCCAAGTCTTCTATGGAAAGATCGCGTGAAAGACTGCCAAGAAACACCCAAGTCCATGCCTTGTGACCCAAACGACAGGCGAGCCTACTATACGAGCGAATTTGGTGCCCCAGATGCCACTGTAGCAAGGCCATATATCGAGCAACTTGAATCTGTGCTATCAAATTCGAGTCTTCCGGACTTTACCGTAACTGTTTCAGATGTAACTGCAAATGTCTTTAAGTTGAAGAAGTAAAAATCGCAATGAGTTGACGGTTTGTGTGCACTTCACCTTGTGAATGGCACTCGTCTTTTATATGAAATGTTAACATTATTGTACCAGATCATATTCGTATTCGGTAGTGTGCCCGATGTTTTCTGTAGAGGACAACTTGCGCCCATCCTGAAGAAAGGGAAGCCAGCTAATATATGCTCCTCCTATCGCCCAATTACTGTGTCGCCATTTTTGTGTAAGCTTTTTGAAATGCTTATATTGCCGAATGTTATAAACTGTTGCCAAATGCCAAACTACCAGTTTGGCTTTACGGTAGGTCTTGGTTGCGCTGATGCTCTGTTCGCACTTGCTGCTATTTTGTCTGATTCTGAGGCGACGGGTGACCCATTAGTTATTGGTTCTTTTGATGTAAGCCGGGCCTTTGACTCGTCGGTGCATGCGCAGCTCCTTTTAGAAGCGAATAAACAAGGGCTAAATCTGTGTATTGTCAGAGCTGTGTATTTTATGTACAATAACCTTAGAGCGCAAATTAAAATACCCTCATGTCTGACTGAATCTGTTGTTGTACCAGTTCGTAAAGGGGTCAGGCAAGGCTCAGTTGTGTCTCCGACTTTGTATAACAATAGCGTTCTGCTGGCTCAAGCCCAGGTAGCTACGTCTTGTGTTTCAAAAGGGATCGAGTTGATGGCGTATGCTGACGACCTATATAATTTAAACAGGTCTGGCGATCGACTATCGAAGAATGTTGATGTTTATCATTTAATGTGTCTAAATCAGCCGTACTGTTCTTCAACGCGGGGTATTACGAGAAAGAAATTCCTTTAGGTGATTCAGCTGTTAAGCCATGTGAGAGCATTACCTACCTTGGGTTACCAATCGGTCGAAGCCTCTACTCGACAGGAACGTTGCTTTTACGACACGTAGAGGTGAAAATCCGGATTGCTTACGGATCAGTCATTGGTAACAGACATCGATTCTGCTGTAGATTTCTTGCGTTGTTGTATAATGCCATTGCCCTCCCACATGTACTGTATATACCACCTTCTTGGAATTATTTGTCGTCCGTCCAATGTACAAAAGTAAGAGTTCTGTTTTTTCGATTCGCGAAGTTCCTTCTGAGACTTCCTCCGTCGACGAAGAACTCGTATATCATGCGTAATTACGGAGTGTCCGATCCAACAGTTTGCATTAACCGGGTCGTAGAGAATTTCCTGGAAAAGGCTAAGGGAAGGACGAACCCGTGGCTAGGTATCATTTGTCAGTAGTTTTGTTAGTGTACATAGTGTGTGTTTACTTATGGTTATGTTCGTAGTGTGATTTTCTTTTCTTTTTCCATTCGTAATCTGATGTAATTCTAGAGAATTTTTGGGTAAAAAAGTACTTACTTACTTACTTACTTACATTCGTGATCTGTCTTCTGGTAAAAAAATACAAAATTCCACATTTTTGTAGATAAGAACTTGAAACTTCTACGGTAGAGTTCTCTGATATGCTGAATCTGTTGGTGTGATTTTTGTTAAGATTCGATGACTTTTAGGGGGTATTTCCCCCTATTTTATAAAATAAGCCAAACTGTCTCAGGCTCGTAACTTTTGATGGGTAAGACTAAACTTGAGGAAATTTACGTATATAAAATCAGCATTAAAATACGATTCTTTTGATATAACTATTGGTATCAAAAATCCGTTTTTTAGAGTTTCGGTTACTATTGAGTCGGGTCGCTCCTTACTACAGTTAGTTACCATGAACTATTTGATCAGAGACCTTTTCCACCGTCAAACTTATAAAAATAATTGTAATTAACTCTATTGGACACGGGGCTAGTCAAATTGAGGTTTGGGGAAAATTTTCCATTCCCTTGCTAATATTTTTCGCGATGTTTTTGGATTTCAATTCTTGTTTTTAGGGAATTCTCGCATGAACTTGGTCAATACATCGTAAAAGCTTATCAATTCTATGGAAAATATTATAAACCCAACTGTTTGTGGTAGCCAACTGTAAGTAAGGAGTGATGCGGCTCAATAGTAACCGGAACTCTAAGAAACAGAGTCTTGATAACAGTAAATATATCAGAAGAACCGAATTTTGATGCTTATTCAAAATATATAAAATCCATAAAATTTAATGGTACCCATCAAAAGTTACCAGCCTGATAAAAGTTGCACAATTTTTTTAAAAGGGGGAAACACCCCCAAATATCAAGGTCTGAGTGAAAATAACTCCATTAGATTCAGCATGCCAAATAACCCTCATTTTTTTTTGTCACACGATCAAATTTTGAGATGGCCATTTTGTTCAGCATGGTCAAAAAATCTATTAACTTTGTATTTGAGGATGACCTAACCCCCCACAGTCCACAGGAGAAGGGCTGCAACTTAAAGACTTTGCCTATTGTTTACATATGGTACTGGTTATAGGGAAGTATACAGATGTTTTCAGGGGGATTTATCTGTTGGGGGTTTCGTGGGAGGAATTTTCCATGGAGGAAGTTTTCATGGAGAAGGGAATTTCCCATGGATGGGAAGCCAGATTTTCTAGCATTATTTAAAAAACAATCAGAAATTAAATAAAAAAGAACAAGTTTTTTCAACTGGAAGTAAGGAGCAACGATAAAACTTAAAACAAACAGAAAATATCACGTATATGAGGGGGGTCACCCCCTCGTCAATACCTCGTTCTTTCCGCTAATTTTTTTTAGTACTTTTAAAAGAGCTATTTATTCTAACCAAACAGCCTTTGTGATTCAGGATTTATTCTTAAAGACTTGGGACAGAATTCCAACTTTAAGCGAATTTTGGGACAAAATTCCGCCGTCCTTTTTTTACGTCCCTGATGGAATTTAATTAAGTATGAAAATGAGGGTGATTTATTATTATGATTTCTCAATAATTTAGTATTTGAAGGGCCATCCACGAATATAATAGTGGTCTAAAGTAATACAATGTTTGCGAAGATAAACCTTCGAGTTAAGATTAGAACATTGGCTCTCCAATATTGGCGCTTCGAAAACCTGAGGAAGGTTTCTAAGACCAAACGAAAAGCTGTTTTTTTCCGAATGGTGTGGGAAGAGGTTATAAGGAAGTATTTAAGTGAAATTGACCTTCATGTGATTGGGTAAAGAGTGAAGCTTTGAATAGATTAGGGTGGATGTAGAGCGTTTGCAGCTGCGTTACCGTTAGGTAGATTGATGCTGCCATGAGTTGTTTGAAATAGTAGCAGTTGCAGTTCATGTACAGATAAAACTTGGTGTTATAGCGCACAAAGATTATGCAAAAGTACACATATATATAAGATATATTAATAAGAAATATAAAAAAAATACTACCGACTCAGTGGGATATTTATTAATTATTTACCCTATGTTGTCATGTAAAAATAGTTCGAAAATCGCAACAATTTTGCTGTCAGAAATGTGAAAAAATTTGGAAAATTTTTGTATCTGTCATGAGTGTTTTTTCTTGCGTTTGAGCACACCCAAGCTTGCTGTCTAGTTTTGAAGCTCATCTCTGGTAAATGTGTATTCAAACACATATTTATATTACAAATTTCATTACAGTCATTTTAAACAAGCTATTTTTTTAACGAAATAAAAACTAAAGGTTTTAAAACTTCATTATTTATTGGTGTTTTCCTTATATTTTTCCTTATATTAATCTATTATACTTAGTTTGCATTAATAATTATTTACTAATGAGTAGCAATGTTAGATGATAGAAAAGGTTTTGTATGGATTGTATGGATAAAGGCATAATGTGGATAATCCACAGTGGATTATTCCACTTTGCCATTTTTGATTGCTCCATCTCCGGATCTCTGAGATCTCCGGATCACGTGGATCTCTGGATCACGTATCTCTGAGATTTCCTATCGTGTTGATTTGAAACAATTGAATCAAATACAATTTGAAATGGAATGTAGAAAAGTTTAAATAAAACGGTTGTATTTATACATTTGGACATGGATTGTAAATACAAATTTTAATACATTTTAACTGAACCCAAATTTTTAAATCTATATGTGTGTGTCAGTAATAAAAAAGTGTTGTTATGTTGAATATAGAACCGCAAAGTCACCACTATTATATCCTCGAGGAAAAAGTAATTTATGTAAGTAAAGAGTGACTAGACAGACAAATAATACAATTTACAAGAGAGGGCCTGAAGCCAACTTTCCCCCTCGTCTCTTATGTATATTACGATATAATTCGCTTTGCTTGAAAAACTAATATAAAAAAGACATAAACGCGAAATGTATTCATTTCATAAATAAAGATATTAAACTTGCATGTTTTCAAGCTGTCTTCAGTTTATAAGCTCAATTTTCATGTATAGGGACAGTGGTAGATTGTTGAAAACATTATGAAATATCAAATAAACGTATTCGGTAATCCTAAATTAATTTGCTATCTCAGAATTTTGTTCTGTATCAGTTCTTCCCTTTCGAAGCGAAACAGAAAAAAAACCACGGCCTTAAATGACCATTAATTTGGGATCATCGCCCCTTGTTGGCTGAAAAAAAAAAATCCAGCTACTGACCGTGTTACAGGAAAAACATGAAACTTTTAGCGTTGGAGAGGTGACATTGAAATGTTCAGAAAAAGGGTTTTCCAAACTTTCAAGTTACTGGTTTTGTAGTTATCTAATTACTTCTTCGTAGCGTTCCCCCCTTTTTTGCCAAGCCAAAAGGATTTCCAATGCAAATTGCTGTTTGGGGATAACCATAATCATTTGAAATAAAACCATATTTGTAATCAATGCGAAAGGTAGAATATTTTTGCCTATCCCCCCTCGTTGTGCGCTCTATTTTTCAATTTGGTGTTCTATGGGACGTGGTTTGCTCTTCGATACTTGTTGATTGACGCTTTGAGAGGTACGATTTCTCCTGAGGGTTACTGCTCTGTTTCGTTTAGTTAAGCGGATTTTCTAATGCAAATTGCTCTTTTGGATAACTCTAATCGGAACAAAAGCCTTTTTTCGCCAGCGTATAAAGTAGAATATGTTGTGTTGTACATTTTCCTCTTACTCTCAAGTTTTCAGTTTGATAAGATAAAGTTGTATTTTCGAAATGGCACTCATAAGCAAACTTTGCAAAACGGTCATTTCTTCTCAAAAAAAATTTATAGCAATGCCATAAAAACAAAAATTTTAAGAAACAGAAATACTGAAAGGAAAACCACAATTAAAGCCCGTCCACTACAACAGATTTGAAAAAAAAAATTATACAAACCATTCAACAAACTAAAATAACTTTCAAAGTCAGTCAAAAGTAAAAAAAATAAACTAAAAATTGCAAAGCATAATAACCAGATTTTTAAAACGCAGTTAACATTGGACGAAAAAAGTGGTATAAACCTCCTCTTACACAATACGTTTTGCTGTAATTACATCTGTCATTAAATCTGTGCTTTTAAATTTATGCTCTGGGTGGTGACTCCTTAACGGGCTTTGATGGGAAAGGGAATAATTGTTACGTTTGAGGATAGATATAAACCAAATTAGATACAAAAAAAGGCTGTCATATAGGGTGACCAAACATACTTTTTTCTAAAGATGATCGTAAGACTTTGAATTGGGTAGTGACTTGCGTATTCCGGTACCATAGAAGCAGATGAAGCAAATTTTTCACAGACAGAAAAATATTGATGTAATTAAGTTATGGTCAGTTTATTGAGAAGTTTTCAGAAGGGTGTTGCATGTAGTATCTGAGGAAGAGCGACAATGTTGAATAGACTTTGTACGATTTGTACGGAGTTTGTACGATAACGATTGAAACGTAAAACGCTAAAATCCGGCGTTTATATTGGTCAAGAATAAATTTTTGGGTGTGGAGGATTGATGAACCTGTAGTTAGACCTAGATAAATTAAGGGACCAAAGGGCTGAACAGAGCTAGAACTGAGGGTTAGGATGAAAATACAGGAATTAGTTTTTCATTAAATTGAGGATATTTGATCATGAAGACTTGGATTGAAGTCCAGCTTTCTGATATTCAGCTTCTAGGATTTTGAAAATTTTAAAGCGTTGCACACTTTTTTGAGTTGCTCTATAAATATTCCAAGAGCTTGCATGATTTTGCTTCCTATTGGACAGGGGAGGCTACTCTTTAGTACGTGTAGATTAAGCTGCATTTCCAGATATCAAACAGTTCGTGGTAACAATCTGTAGTAAGGAGCGACCCGGCTCAATAGTAAGCAAAACTCTATAAAACGGAATTTTGATACCAATATTTACATTAAAAGAACCGCATTTTAATGCTGATTCTAAATATAGAAGTTTCATCAAGTTTAGACTTACTCATCAAAAGTTACGAGCCTGAGAAAATCTGCCCTATTTTAGAAAATAGGGTGAAACACCCCCTAAAAGTCATAGAATCTTAATGAAAATCACACCATCAGATTCAGCGTATCAGAGAACCCTATCGTACAAGTTCCAAGATCCTATCTACAAAAATGTGGAATTTTGTATTATTTGCCAGAAGACAAATCACGGATGCGTGTTTTTTTTTTTTTTTTTTTTTTTTTTTTTTTTTTTTTTTTTTTTTTTTTTTTTTTTTTTAGGGGTGATTGTATTGACCCAGTGGTCCTAGAATTTTGAATTTTGCGAGAGGGCTCATTCGAACGGAAGTGAAAAGTTCTAGTGCCGTTTTTAAGTGACCAAAAAAATCGGAGGGCACCTATGCCCCCTCCCACCCTCATTTTTTTCCCAAAGTAGTCGGATCAAAATTCTGAGATAGCCATTTTATTCAAAGTGGTCGAAATACCTTATAAATATGTCTCTGGGGACAACTTACTCCCCCACAGTCCCCGTGGGAGGGGCTACAAGTTGCAAATTTTGACCAGTGTTTGCATATATTAATGGTAATTGGGAAATGTAGAGATGTTTTCAGGGGGGTTTTTTGGTTGGGAGGGGGGGTAGAGAAGAAGGGGTTATGTGGGGGAAATTTTCCATGGAGGAATTTGTCATGGGGGAAGAAGATTTCCATAAAGGGGGCTCAGCATTTTCTAGCATTATTTAAAAAAAACAATGAGAAAATAAATATGAAAAAGTTTTTTTCAACTGGAAGTATGGAGTAGCATTAAAACTTAAAACGAACAAAAAATATTACGCATATAAGGGGTTCACTTCCTCCTAATACCTCACTCTTTACGCTAAAGGATTCTTAGTAATTTCAACTATTTATTCTACGGCCTTTGTGATTCAGAGGACAAAATTTAAGCTTTAATGCAAAGAGTTATTGACGAGGTATTGACGAGTGGGCGAACCTTCTCATATACGTAATAAAAACATACGAACATAGAAGTTTGTTACGTAAGCTAATTCATAAGTTACGTATATCTTTTACTAATGAAAACGTTCGTAAAAACTAAAAGTTCTGGTTGCCTTTTTAAGTAACCAAAAAATTGGAGAGCAACTGGGCTTCCTTCCCCTCCTTTTTTCGCAAAATCATTCGATCAAAACTATGGGAAAGCCGTTTATCCAAATAAATAAATATGCAAATTTCGCTTTAATTATTCATCTGCGGAGAGCCGAAATCAAAACATGGATTAACTGAAAGTAAGGAGCGACATTAAAACTTAAAACGAACAGAAATTACCCCGTATAAGAAAGGGGCTGCTTCTTCTTCAACGCCCTGCTCTTTACGCTAAAGTTTTTACTGTTTTCAAAAAGTAGAGTTGAGAGAAAGAGTCAAACTTTAGCGTAAAAAGCAGGGCGTTGAAGAAGAAGCAGCCCCTTTCATATAGGGGGTCATTTCTGTTCGTTTTAAGTTTTAATATCGCTCCTTACTTTCAGTTAAAAACACTTGTTTTTTTATTTAATAAGTAGGAGAGGGCACCTGAGCAACAGAAAATGTGTTTTTAATTACTAATTTCCTTTCCGGGTTATACCTGGCTTCTTGTATTAGTCAATGGGGCCCTTAACTGACTGCAACGAATTGTTGCATAAACATTTGTGTTTGGGTTATTACTGAAAATATTTTTTGTTCTTTTGTGTTTTATGTCCGAGAGTATTTATATAAACATGCAAGGGGTAATGGAAATTACTTAGGTTATCCTTTTTATACGGACCATTGTCTTTTACTGTTCTTGCAAATATAGGGAAACTTTTTCTGGCTCCTTGAGATTCCTCTAAACACAGGTTTTGCACCTCTGTTTTGCAACATTATAAAATGTTTATATGAAGTGCGCCAGACCTGGTTAGACCAGTTCCGGTTGAACCAGACCAGTTACCTGGGTTATCCTTTTTATACGGACCATTGTCTTTTACTGTTCTTGCAAATATAAGGAAACTTTTTCTGGCTCCTTGAGATTCCTCTTAACACAGGTTTTGCACCTCTGTTTTCCAACATTATAAAATGTTTATATAGAGTGCGCCTTCATGTTTTCTTTGTTTCGATCGTTGAACTTACATATTTTGATTGGTATTTAATTTTCCTAGCCGCTGTCTTATTATTCAAGGATAACTTTAAGAATTTAAACCGACCTTCATCCTCCTAAGCAGGATAAGCAACATGCATCTGACCTTTACCTCCATAGTGTTTGGTTTTAGTATTAACCTACTGGCTGAGCCTACATAATGCAGTAGTATAGTATTTCGTAATTTCTGTTGATAACCAATCACTGCATGTATGTTTCGGAGAGCGGGGATTTTTGAAAAAAGAACAGGTTAATGCTATGAAAATTATGGGAGAAATCAGCAGCTTGGGAATTTTACCCAGGCTCTAAGCCCACTCGATGGGTACGTGCCTTGCGTGAAACTATGAGTATTATAGGCAGTTAATAAAGATTCAATGGTTAACTAGCTGAATTTCGACATCTGCTTTAGGTAGGATTTGAATCGGACATGTGCACAAGACTTTATTTCGAATATTCTTTTAACTTCAAAAGAACGTCAACTCTACGAAAAATGTAGGAAATGATGATAAAGTCATTATATTTTGGGTTTGGTACTCTTAATTGAACGACACGATTCAACTGGCGCCAAAATTCCGCTTGTTTAGTTCTGTTCCTAAATGACTGTCCTAATTAGTCGCAGAAGTGCAATATAATATCCTTATTAAAAACTGTTGTTTTCTTATGGGCGACTAGCAGTAGGCTACCTCCATGACTCATGACTACCTACATGACTCATGGCTACCTCCAAAAGGTCTGGTTTTATTAGTAGCCTACTGGCGAAGCCTGCGTATTTTGGTCGCATAGTCACACAGTTACATAAGACATGCAGTTATATTATTTTATAAATACCAAGGACTTGAATAAATTAAGCAGAAACTTAAGCAACCAGGTTTATCTAAAAAAAAATTGGAAAAATCTGGAGTCCATTTCTTGATGTAAAGCACCTTCGATCACAGTCATGCGGATTTTGGCATTAGTGGTTGCAGAGGCGTTCCTAGGGTTGGTGGTGCCTGGGGAAAATAATTTACAATGCCCCCTTCCGACTCAAACAGAAGCAAAAAAAGACCGAACAAAAATAAGAAATTTGGTCAAAATGGGCAATTCCCCAGCTGCGCCCCCCCAGCAACGGCACCTGGGTATACTACCCCCTTTGCCCTCCTTCCTCTTGTGGGTGCCAAATAAAAAAAATGTGGGTGAAAATCAATAGGGTATTTATATTTGAACTTTGATGAGCGAAAATCTTTGTTGTTTAACTTATTCATCTATTAGTTTTGCCTATGTATTTTCACAAGTTTTTTTAACTGAAAGTAAGGAGCAACATAACTTAAAACAAACAGAAATTATTCCGTATAGTAAAGGGGTTGTCCCCTCGTCAACACCTCACTCTTTACGCTAAAGTTTGACTCTTTGTCACAACTGTACTTTTTAAAACCATAAAAAAACTTTAGCGTAAAGAGCGAGGTGTTTAGGAGGGGACAATCCCTTTACTATACGGAATAATTTCTGTTCGTTTTAAGTTTTAATGTCGCTCCTTACTTTCAGTTAAAAAAAACTTTTTTTTATTTAATTTTTGAACGTTTTTGAATTAATGCATGTTTTGATTTTGACTCTCCGCACATACATAATTAAAACTAAATTTGCATATTAATGTCTTTTGGCTAAATGGCTTTTTCATAGTTTTATTCGGAAGATTTCGAGAAAAATGTAGCGGGGGAGGAGGCCTAGTTGCCCTCCAATTTTTTGATTACTTAAAAAGGCAACTAGAACTTTTAATTTTTTACGAACGTTTTCATTAGTTAAAAATATACGTAACTTACGAATTGACTTACGTAGCGAACTTCTATATTCGTATGTTTTTGTTACGTGTATGAGGGGATTCACCCCTTCGTCAATACCTCGTTCTTTATACTAAAGCTTAAATTTTGTCCCGATTCCTTAAGAATGCCCCTGAATTACAAAGGCCGTAGAATAAATAGATGAAATTACTAAAAATACTTTAAGCGTAAAGAGCGAGGTATTACGAGGAGGTGAACCCCTCATATGCGTAATAATTTCTGTTCGTTTTAAGTTTTAATGCTGCTCCTTACTTTCAGTTAAAAAAAAACTTTTCATGTTTTTTTTTTTTTTTTTTTTAATAATGCTAGAAAATCCTACGCTTCTTTCATTGAAATTCTCCTCCTCCGTGACAAATTCCTCCATGGAAAGATCCTCCCACGTAACCCCCCTTCAACTTCTCCCCCCCAACCAAAAAAAAATCCCTGTGAAAACGTCTGTACACTTCCCAATAACCATTACTATATGTAAACACTAGTCGAAGTTTTTGTAACTTGCAGCCCCTTCCACGGGGACTGTGGGCGAGTAAGCCGGCCCAAAGACATAGTTAATAGGTTTTTCGACTATGATCAATAAAATGGCTATCTCAGAATTTTGATTTTGGGAAAAATGAGCGTGGGAGGGGGCCTAGGTGCCCTCCAATTTTTTTTGGTCAATTAAAAAGGGCACTAGAACTTTTAATTTCCGTTAGAGTGAGCCCTCTTGCGACATTCTAGGACCACTGAGTCGATACAATCACCCATGGGGAAAAAACAACAAATAAACACGCATCCGTGATCTGTCTTCTGGCAAAAAATGCAAAATTTAACATTTTTGTAGATAGGAACTTGAAACTTCTACATTAGGGTTTTCTGATACGCTGAATCTGATGGTGTGGTTTTTGTTAAGATTGTATGACTTTTAGGGGGTTTCCCCCCCCCCATTTTCTAAAATAAGGCGAGTTTTCTCAGGCTCGTAATTTTTGATGGATAAGAATTTCATTTTTTTAGACTTTCGGTTACTATTGAGCCGGTTCCCTCCTTACTACAGATCGTTATCACGAATTGTTTGATAATTTCGGAATAATAGAAGAGAAGATTAAAAATTGTGGTTTTCAAGCATGGATAGACTTTAAATCTGGGGGGGGGGGGGACAAAAATGTTTTTATTTTGATGTCCTCGGTACTTTAAGGTTCTCAATAATAGTTTTATTGTTAACTAATTAGCACCATAGCATCAGCATATTTAGCGTGTAGTCTAATAATTGCAGTTGACTTGTAGTTAGTATTATATTCAAGGGTTACGAAAAAAAATAGCCGTATTATCAACTTATTTTGTAGAAGATCTAAAGCCTTGAATATCACAGGCTGGGTATGAACAGCCATCTTTTAGATGGCTGATCAATTTTATGAACAGCCTATTTGGTCACAATAGCAGATTTTATGAGCATCTGTCAGTTTAAAAACTAATTATCCTTCAAAGCTTGACTATTTAGTTTGGTTTGGAAGGCCTGTGAATAGAAAAAGAAACTTGTTAATTGTGTGCCTACTTTTCAAAGTTGCATTTGATTTAGCATTAGGAAGTAGACTTACAACCGATATCTTATCGATATTTTTCGCTTTAGAGTTGGATTTTTGTCTTTCTGTGTCGACTGGAATAAAAAATGGAACAAATTTTTTTGTCGTAGTTTCATATTGGAATACTTTAATAGGTACTTGTGTACTACAGCTACCACACACAAGAAGTAAAGTTATGTTAATCATAATGAAATGTACCAAAATATGATGAAAATATAATACTTAGTAACAAAATTATGTTACCTACAACAGAGAATTATGGAAAGCAGGCCGCCGAGAACGCTTTGTATTAAATACCTACCCTAAGTAACTCAATCAAATACTTAATTAAAATCTACGTGCATAGTAGTTTATCTCACTCAGGATAAGCCGATTATCTCCGAGTGTACAAAGAGAAACAGGTTTTACAACAGAACAAGAACAACAGTGTGGTCGCTATAATACACAAGTGCCCTTAAATACTATTTAACATAAATTTTACAACAGAACAAGAACAACAGTGTGGTCGCTATAATACACAAGTGCCCTTAAATACTATTTAACATAAATTTTACAACAGAACAAGAACAACAGTGTGGTCGCTATAATACACAAGTGCCCTTAAATACTATTTAACATAAATTTTACAACAGAACAAGAACAACAGTGTGGTCGCTATAATACACAAGTGCCCTTAAATACTATTTAACATAAATTTTACAACAGAACAAGAACAACAGTGTGGTCGCTATAATACACAAGTGCCCTTAAATACTATTTAACATAAATTTTACAACAGAACAAGAACAACAGTGTGGTTGCTATAATACACAAGTGCCCTTAAATACTATTTAACATAAATTTTACAACAGAACAAGAACAACAGTGTGGTCGCTATAATACACAAGTGCCCTTAAATACTATTTAACATAAATTTTACAACAGAACAAGAACAACAGTGTGGTCGCTATAATACACAAGTGCCCTTAAATACTATTTAACATAAATTTTACAACAGAACAAGAACAACAGTGTGGTCGCTATAATACACAAGTGCCCTTAAATACTATTTAACATAAATTTTACAACAGAACAAGAACAACAGTGTGGTCGCTATAATACACAAGTGCCCTTAAATACTATTTAACATAAATTTTACAACAGAACAAGAACAACAGTGTGGTCGCTATAATACACAAGTGCCCTTAAATACTATTTAACATAAATTAACCAATTTTCAGACCTTATTCGTGTAATTATTTGATTCTAATGTTCCTTACTATTTTGAATCCAGACAAATCATCTTTTTCCAGAGTTGTCATCACTTTATCTTTCATTTTGAATGGACTGCCCAAATTTTGAAATTTCTATATTGACAACGTAAACACTGGGCCTTTTTTCGTCTAACTATGGACCCGTCCAAAATATGGACGGGTCCATATTTTTTCCCGTCCAAAATATGGACGGGATGATAATATTTATCAATCAAACTCCCACTGTGTCGACAAAAATCAGACGCAGTGGCAGTATTCTTTGTCGTGTGTATGGAGAGGCTAAATCTAATGAGGCTTAAGCATTGCATTGGCTAAATTTGTCCTTGTAAGGAACTACGTGCTTTTTGGCATGAATCTGTTTTTCAGGATATTTCAAGGCTACCGGTAAATTGTTGCTCTTTTGCTGATTATTAGATTTGCTAGTTATAGGATGTAACGGCTATATGCAGGGTATAACATGTTACTAGTCAACATCTGGGGCACCATTTGTCAGACCAAAGAAAAGAAAGATTTTAATGTGGAAAAGCCTTAGAAAAAAATAACTCAAATTGTTGGGTAGGGGAAGGGGTGGTGGGTAACATGATACCTTCACTGGGGGATAAATTCTGATGAAAATCTCTGTATAAATTTGTACACTGCTTTTTTCTTACTTTTTAGAAACTGCTAAAGGTTCTTACTGTTTTAAAAATAGAGTTAAGAGAAAGAGTCAAACTTTAGCGTAAAGAGCGGGGCGTTGAGGAGGAAAAGCCCCTTTCAAATACCGAGTAATTTCTGTTCGTTTTAAGTTTTAATGTTGCTCCTTACT
This sequence comes from Artemia franciscana, assembly GCF_032884065.1. Lineage (NCBI taxonomy): Eukaryota > Metazoa > Arthropoda > Branchiopoda > Anostraca > Artemiidae > Artemia > Artemia franciscana. The sequence goes on along the minus strand of NC_088878.1, from coordinate 8,796,746 downwards.
TTCATTTAAAAAACTCATTTTTTTATTTAATTTCTGCACGTTTTTGAATTAATGCATGTTTTGATCTTGGCTCTCCGCACATAAATAATCAAAACGAAATTTGCATATTAATTAATTGCAATTAATTGGGAGATTTTGAGAAAAAAGGAGCGAGGGAGGAGGCCTAGTTGCCCTCCAATTTTTTGATTACTTAAAAAAGCAACTACAACTTTTAATTTTTTACAAATGTTTTCATTGGTAAAAAATATACGTAACTTACGAATTAATTTACGTAGCGAACTTCTATATTCGTATGTTTTATTACGTGTATGAAGGGGTTCAACCCTCGTCGATACCTCGCTCTTTACACTAAAGCTTAAATTTTGTCCCGGTTCCTTAAGAATGCCCCTGAATTACAAAGGCCGTAGAATAAACAGTTGAAATTACTAAAAATACGTTAGCGTAAAGAGTGAGGTATAACGAGGAGGTAAGCTCTCATATGCGTAATAATTTTTGTTCGTTTTTAGTTTTAATGCTGCTCCTTACTTTCAGTAGAAAAAAACTTTTCATACTTATTTTTTCATTGGTTTTTTCAAATAATGCTAGAAAATCCTGCGCCCCCTTCATTTAAATTCTCTTCCCCCATGACAAGTTTCTGCATGGAAATATCCTCCCACGTAACCCCCCCCCCTCAAATCTCCCCCTAAACAAAGAAAATACCCCTGAAAACGTGTGTACACTTCCCAGTAACCATTACTATATGTAAACACAGGTCAAAGTTTGTAACTTGCAGCCCCTCCCACGGGGACTGCGGGGGAGTAAGTCGTCCCTAAAGACATGGTTATTAGGTTTCTCGACTATGGTGAATAAAATGGCTATCTCAGAATTTTGATCCGGTGACTTTTGGGAAAAAATGAGCGTGGGAGGGGGCCTAGGTGCCCTCCAATTTTTTTGGTCACTGAAAAAGGGCACTAGAACTTTTGATTTCCGTTAGCATGTCTCGCGACATTATGGGACCACTCAGTCGATACGATCACCCCTGGGAAAAAAAAAATAAATAAACACGCATCCGTGATCTGTCTTCTGGCCAAAAATGCGAAATTCCACATTTTTGTAGATAGGAGCTTGAAACTTCTACATTAGGGTTCTCTGATACGCTGAATCTAATGGTGTGATTTTCGTTAAGATTGTATGACTTTTAGGGGGGTTTTCCCCTATTTTCTAAAATGGGGCAAATTTTCTCAGGCTCGTAACCTTTGATGGGTATAAATGACCTTGATAAAACTTACATATTTAAAATCAGCATTAAAATGCGATTCTTTTGATGTAACTATTGGTATGAAAATATCATTCTTTAGAGTTTCGGTTACCATTGAGCCGGGTCGCTCCCTACTACAGTTCGTTACCACGAACTATTTGATAACCTCAAATTCCCATAATTTACCTGCACATTGTTCAGAAATCGAGGGTTTTTTTTTCTAAAGATAATTCCCACTTTTTCTTTTATTGTAGTGCAAAATGGTCTACGTTTTACATTCCTGATAACCACTTTCCACTTTTCAAGTGCTGTCTTCTTACAGATTTTCTCTAGAAATATCACACTAGTCTGAAACCCACAGATTTTCTGAAAAATTTGTGTGTATTTTATTATATATAATTTGATAAAACGTAAATGACGCTATTATTTTATCATTGTACATCATTTCACATTCTATTATAATATATTTCGTGATAGAAAGTATCCTATATGCTATTATTGAATAATTGTATGCTTTTGATAAATAAAATACAGTAACTAAAATGTAGTGACTGACACAGACTCGACCCGCTTAAAAGGTGTGATGTTACATATGTAATTGGACTTGAAGTTCTTTCAAGTGTTTTTTTTTGGGGGGGGGGGGTCACATTATACAACCTGTTTAAATAAAAGATTAGTTCACGTTACTTCAGCTGAGGGTGTCTTGTGATTTAATTAATTGAGCCACCGTGCAACGGTTATTCGACCTTCTAGTAGTGGCGCCATCTACTATCTGTTTATTCAATTGATTTGTTTATTTGTCTGTAAATTGATGAAAAAAAGGAATCTATCTCTATATATGCTTTCATGTATTATTTTTCTCCGCGCATATTCCATGAAAGAGGTGGTCATATAAACTAGGTGGGGAGCTCTTTCCTTTGGTAGTTGAAAGTTCTAGTCCCCTTTTAAGGGCAAAAAAAATATTGGAGGGCACCCAACCCCCTCTTTGGCCTTTTTTGCTTCCTTCCCCCTCTATCTCTGAGATCGCCACTATCCCCTTTTAAGGGCCAAAAAATATTGGAAGGCACCCAGCCCCCTCTTTGGCCTTTTTTGCTTCCCTCACCCTCTATCTCTGAGATCGCCACTATCCCCTTTTAAGGGCCAAAAAATATAGGAGGGCACCCAACCCCCTCTTTGGCCTTTTTTGCTTCCCTCTCCCTCTATCTCTGAGATCCCCACTATCCTCTTTTAAGGGCCAAAAAATATTGGAGGGCACCCAGGCCCCTCTTTGGCCTTTTTTTGCTTCCTTCCCCCTCTATCTCTGAGATCGCCACTATCCCCTTTTAAGGGCCAAAAAATATTGGAAGGCACCCAGCCCCCTCTTTGGCCTTTTTTGCTTCCCTCACCCTCTATCTCTGAGATCGCCACTATCCCCTTTTAAGGGCCAAAAAATATAGGAGGGCACCCAACCCCCTCTTTGGCCTTTTTTGCTTCCCTCTCCCTCTATCTCTGAGATCCCCACTATCCTCTTTTAAGGGCCAAAAAATATTGGAGGGCACCCAGGCCCCTCTTTGGCCTTTTTTTTGCTTCCCTCTCCCTCTATCTCTGAGATCGCCACTACTTCTAAAGCGCCGGGGGCAGTAGTCTTAACGAACATAGATTCCCCGCTGTTCATTCATTGATTTCGGTAGAAAAGGCGGCTGTGTTTGTTCTTGGTTGTCCGATCAGCTCGCGACTATATGTCAACATTGGACGAATCGTGTGAAAGGGCTTACTGCTCTTTCCTCGGGGACTCTGGGGGTGATGTCATCTTCAAAGACAAATCCTCAAAATGCCTCAAAGGTATGCTGACCATGCTGAATCAAATGACTATCTCAAAATTTTGATCATATGTCTTGAGGGGAAAAGGGGCATGTGAGAGGGGACTAGTTTACACGTCAATCTTTTTGGTCACTTACAAAGGCCACTAGAACTTTTGATTTCCGATCAAATGACCTCTTCCCAGTCTTTCTTCTGGCAATAAAATGCGCAATTCCACATTTTTGTACATAGGAGCTTGAAACCTCACTGTTGTCTGATATATTGAACCATGGTGGTATAATTTTCATTAATATCGCTCGACGTTTTGGGGGGTGTTCCCCCCCCCCTTTTTGGAAAATCAGGCATATTTTCTGAGGCTCATACGTTTTGATGGGTAACATTATAATTTATGAAATTTAGTATTTGTAATCAGCATAAAAAGACAAATCATTTGATGTATCAGAATTCTGTTTTAAGATTTGTGGCTGCTCTTGAGCCGAGTCGCTCCTTACTTACAGTTCGTTATCACGAACTGTTTGAAACAGTCATGTTAATGACAGGGTTTTTATTTTTTAGGGTATGAAGGAGTTGCAGGTGTCACTGTACCAAGCTCTTGTCCTCATCCTATTTAACACTTCTGACGAATTAGGTTTTGCTGAGATAAAGGAGGCAACGAATATTGAGGATGGTGAGCTTCGCAGGACTCTACAATCCCTTGCCCTTGGTAAGGCCAAAGTGCTTCATAAAAATCCAAAAGGTAAGAGAATGAAAATTATTTCAAGGTTTGTTTCATGACAGAATATTGGATTTCCTATGACTATATTTAGAAATGAAAATTCAGGAAATACGTGATTGCTATTAGTACGTCTGAGATCCACCAAACAGAATCGAGATCTATCAGAGAGGAAAATTATAGAAGCACAAAGAAATAAAAAAAAAAGTAAAAAAAAAATCTAGAAAAGACGAAGGTGGGGAATATGAAAGTAAATAGTAAGTCAAATACGCGGAATCAGCTAATGAAATTTTCGTTTTATGAATTCTTTTGTTAGATTTGTTCCGTTATCTCATAGGCAGCTTACTTCTATTAAGTTGCAGAAACTGAACATATCAAATGGATAAGTATTATAGGTGGCTCAAACCCCCTGCCCCACATAAAATCCTGAATTTTCCCGAATGTTTGGCAGTTCTTGTTCGAATTTTAAATCAGTGTGTTTTTTATCGATGCCCCTCTTCCTAAAAAAAATCCTCGATTTGTGCCTACCTTTTACTACCTCCCAATAATAGGGCTCACGATGAAGCATATTTTCTTTAAATGATCTGCATCCCCCTCTATTGACGTAAATACCCACCCCCACCCCGCTTAGAAAACCAAGATATATGAGAAGCCCCAAATCCTTAAAGGTTCGAGAAAAATACGATAGTTTTCATAGGAAAAATTCTTTTCTAAGGTTTTTTTAACCGTTTCCCTTCTTTTAAAAACAGTGCAGGCTCCTTCCCTCCCCAAGCAAAATTTTTAGCATTTGTTCTTGAGTATTTTCTTCTCGGTCCGTGTTTTCATAATTCGACAAGTTTTAAGGTGCAAAGATTGGCCCTTTCGTGATGCAACCGACTGTAATTTGAATTTTTTAATGTTATGCTACTTCTCTCCGCCTTTTCCGCTGCGGAGCCAATCAGAAAACCAAGATTCTGGTATAAATAGCTCCTTTTGGCTTAACTCTTTATGCTATAGGCATAGAACCTTATATAACACCTAATCATTTGAGCCTTTGGCTGCATAGTACCACCAGCTTTGACTCTCATTCAGCTTATTTTTTCGATCGTATGACGTAGGGCTATTAACCAATTCAAGGTGGAAATCCCAATTATAGTTGATTTATAACCATGTCATTACGGTAGATTTAGTTTTCTTCTTTCGGGCCTTTGAAGGCACTTTATAGCTAAAAATATTAGCCACAAAATTCAGATTATTAAATTGGAATCCAGCGTCTATGTCTAGTTATGTAGCCGACATCTTCGGGACCAAGTTCCCGTCGCTTCTGAAATCTCGAGCTGTTTTCCATTATTCTCTTTTATATAATTTTTCCTGTTTGTATTTTCCACTTGATTCGCTGCACTGCTTACACCTGTCGAGAATATTTGAGCCTAAATAATGCGCTTTTTTCGACTATTAGACGTCCACTTTTTTGAAAAGGAGGACATCCCTATAGCCGTGTCTCTTTTAATTTTGGCTATTTTTGCCTATGGACGCGTCTATAATTTTTGTAAATTGGCCAAACTCCTGTCCCGTCATTTCTCAACCGCGAATTTCTCAATAATTTGCTAGAATATTGTTTAAGGTTAATGTTACCGGTTCATTGGGACATTCTCTTAGATGACAACGTTACAGTCCAGACACTGAAATAGAATCACCTGCTTTGTCAATAGTAACCACCCGGTCACTGTCATACTAAAATAAATAAATAAAAAAGAATAAAAAACAGTTTTTTTTTTTAATGAAAGCAAGGAGCAACATTAAAACTTACAATGAACAAAAATTACTCCGTATATGAAAAGGGCTTTTCCTCCTCAACGCCTCGCTCTTTACGCTAAAGTTTGACCCTTTCTCTTAACTCTACTTTTAAAAGAGTAAAAAACTTTAGCGTAAAGAGCGGGGCGCTGAGGAGGAAAAGCCCCTTTCATATAGGGGGTAATTTCTGTTCGTTTTAAGTTTTAATGTTGCTACTTACTTTCATTTAAAAAAACTTGTTTTTTTATTCAATTTCTGGACCTTTTTGAATTAATGCATGTTTTGATCTTGGCTCTCCGCACATAAATAATTAAAACGAAATTTGCATATTAATTAATTGCAATTAATCGGAAGATTTTGAGAAAAGGGAGCGAGGGAGGAGGCCTAGTTGCCCTCCAATTTTTGGATTACTTAAAAAAGCAACTAGAACTTTAATTTTTACAAACGTTTTCATTGGTAAAAAAATATACGTAACTTACGTAACGAGCTTCTATATTTGCATGTTTTTATTGCGTTTATGAGGGGGTTCAACCGTCGTCGATACCTCTCTCTTTACATTAAAGCTGAAATTTTGTCCCAATTCCTTAAGAATGACAAAGGCCGTAGAATAAATAGTTGAAATTACTAAAAATACTTAAGCGTAAAGAGTGAGGTATAACGAGGAGGTAAACCCTTCATATGCGCAGTAATTTTTGTTCGTTTTAAGTTTTAACGCTGCTCCTTGCTTTCAGTAGAAAAAACTTTTCATATTTTTTTTTCTTGTTTTTTCAAATAATGCTAGAAAATCCTGCGCCCCCTTCATTGAAATTCTCTTCCCCCATGAGAAGTTTCTCCATGGAAATATCCTCCCACGTAATCCCCCACTCCTCAACTCTCCCCCTAAACCAAAAAAAAATCCTCCTGAAAACGTCTGTACACTTCCCAGTAATCATTACTATATGTAAACACAGGTCAAATTTTGTAACTTGCAACCCCTCCCACGGGGACTGCAGGGGAGTAAGTCGTCCCTAGAGACATAGTTATTAGGTTTTTCGACTATGGTGAATAAAATGGCTACCTCAGAATTTTAATTCGGTGACTTTTGGGGAAAATGAGCGTGGGAGGGGGCATATGTACCCTCGAATTTTTTCGGTCACTTAAAAAGGGCACTAGAACTTTTATTTTCCGTTAGAATGAGCCCTTTCGTGACATTCTAAGACCATTTAGTCGATACGATCACCCCTGGGAAAAAAAAAACAAACAAAAAACAAACAAATAAACACGCATCCGTGATCTGTCTTCTGGCAAAAAATGCGAAATTCCACATTTTTGTAGATAGGAGCTTGAAACTTCTACAATAGGGTTCTCTGATACGCTGAATCTGATGGTGTGATTTTTGTTAAGATTCTATGACTTTTAGGGCGTGTTTCCCCCTATTTTCTAAAATAAGGCAAATTTTCTCAGGCCCGTAACTTTTGATAGGTATAACTGATCTTGATGAAACTTATATAATTAAAATCAGCAATAAAATGCGATTCTTTGGATGGAATTATTGGTATTGAAATTTCATTTTTTAGAGTTTCGTTTACTATTGAGCCGGCTCGCTCCTTACTACAGTTCGTTACAACGAACTGTTTGATAAAAAAAACTTCTTCGTCAGAGGTAATAAAAGCGGGGATAATGGGTAACGCCAATTAATAAATCTGCAGGCAAAGGACAAGTTTCGGCAAGATATAAAAATAACTGAATAAAGTGAGATTTTTCTTGTAAAAAGCCAAGAAAAAAGCTCACCCATCGCTCCAGTTTCTGAAGGGGTTGGGGATGTGTAGGGCTAAATTTGAAATTCACTTTCCACAAAAAAGCAAATAATATAAGCTGGAAATGTGCTCAAGAGCAGTAAGAAGCAACAGAATGTACTAAAAACGTTGTAATAAAATACAACATCTCTAAAGTCTTTTTCAATCAAAGCCGTCGGCTTCGAATTTTTGTGTGGGGGGAGGGGGAATCAGTAACTGTAATCGAGTGTGCTTTGATTGAAATCGTCAACATTTTTCGGCCCTTTTACAAAAAGATATTCGGGTATTTTTACTCAGCCGAGGGGTTGTTTCCATATATTTTTGGTGTACACTGATTGTTTGAACAGACCGTTAGCTTTTCCTCGTAAGCTAGGTTTTGCCCTGCAAGGAAAAATTTTAGCATTTATTTTATTATTTTTTCGTTCTTGTCACACTTTTTTTCTTTCTCATTTTTTTTTCGTTTTTAGCGTTTGCTAATTGAATATACACATTTATATTGGAGAAAACAAACGTCGGATCTAAAATGATGACTATTAGATTTTTTAACGTTTAATATATACTAAACATAACCAAACTATAATATGTACCAAACTAATATAACCAGATTGGCCAAATATAAACCAAATCTTTAATATATTGACCATTAAATATCAAAGTTGTAACCTGTTTTTTTTAAGAATATCATTAATAAAAAATAAAGTGACAAAAAGCAATCAATAAATATTGAGTTGTAATTTTCAATTACCTAAATTCTTTTTCTGGCTTACCGCCATAAAATATATCCTTTGCTGTCAGAAATGTTTTCAGAAAGGCCTAAATTTTGCTTTCGATAATTCGCTTCGTGTATGATTTGTTCGCTTGAATTTATGCGTTATATCATAAAAAATCGCATGGCCTAGGAAACAATCACTAGTTTTAGAAAAAAAACTCCTAAAATCACTAACCCAAAAAATCATTAGGTGATAAAAAAAAATCACTAGAAATAGCGATAAATCACAAGGGATGGTAACCCTACCCGTGAGTAGGACGTGGCCGACTTTAATCGCAAAAACCCGTCAAATACAAAAGTAATAACTGGTGGCTTTTTTTTATGATAGAAAATTGAAATAAAAAAACTATTGCTCAAAGTTTGATTCCGACCAGTCAATCCATGAAATATCTTCGTCTTTTGACAAATCTTTTTCACTTTTTTTTTCTTTATCACTTTTTTTTTCCTGCTGCTTATAATATCAATTTTTCTTTTCTTTTCAATCTTTTCTATAATATCAATTTTTCTTTTCTTGCTGCTTGCCTCATCGGAATTTGATGTTTGTTTATGTTTTTTATGTTTGTTTATGACTTGAAATGTCTGCTTGTTTTTGGTCTATGGCCATTGTGACATACGCTGGCTCTTTTATTTCTAGGCTCCTATCTATTGGTTAGTCAACTATTTCAGGCAACTGGCAATCATTCCAAAAATGCTCGAGTTTCGGAAATGCTTTGCCCTATACTGCCTTGAGTGTTCGACTATTGTTGTTTTCCAGTTTTTGTGATTATTGTTGACCAGAAGATGACGTTGGTCTTCATCAATGATCTCTAGCTAGCCTTGAATTAGACTGTAGTATTTTGGGTTTACTTTTAGCTAGAGCCCAGAACTGAAGAAAGAATCCTTTTATTAGGTCTTTGGTATAAGCTCCGTCATCTATAGTTATCCCTTGTTTTAAGTTATGTACTGTCTTTACTTCAATTGGTATTCCACCGAGCAATATTCCTTTGTAAGACACAGCGAGATATTGGCACGTTGAGTGGACAAAAAGTCCAAAGTTATCACCCTTAGTAATCGGCTGGCCAATTGTATTCTCATAGAACGTAAGAGGGATGTCTTCTTGATTTCTAATTGATCATTGCAGCCGAGCGATAGTTGCTGGCACCATTCCAGATGTCTTGTTACAATGTGACCTGATTTGTGAATTTTTTCCGAGAAGTTATCCAATGAAAAAAGGACTTGTGATTTTTTTGCTTCTTTCAAAATCCATTGTTCATTGGAAGATTGCCCTTTTGTCTTCTCATAGATCTGCCGCAAAGCAGGTTTATTGTAGTTCAGTTTCCGCATGTGTGGCCTTGGCAACTTCCAGCTCCTCTGGTCCCATTCAGGTCTATTGCACTTGGGTCCATAATCAAGCAGTTGGGTCCATACTCTTGGGTCAAAATAACTTGAAATTCAAATGTAAATTCAAGCGTTGAAATTTGGTTGTATCTGGCCAGTAGAAGGGGTTTGTTTTTTTTTTAGAGTGGGGAGAGAAGATCGAAGATCTAAAACGGATAAACCAAAGTGGTTAGGATTAACAACACTCGGTACTAACGTTACTAATCCAACTTTTGGATTGACCAATAGCGAGTAGTTGTTGGGTAGTTCTTACTTCAACGAGTTTAGTTGTTGAACTGCCCTATTCAAGTCAGCCTCAATGTCCCTTTTCTCTCTAACTTTTTACTGCCGTTTAAGAGAATTCAGAGATTCCTGGGATTTGTAAAGAAAGAGCCTTTAAACAGATAGAGATGGGGAACCGTGTGTAGCTATGCTGGCCTAAGGCGGCTTTGTTCTGCAATTAAATAAAAAAAAACAAGTTTTTTTTCGCTGAAAGTAAGGAGCGACATTAAAACTTAAAACGAACAGAAATTACTTCGTATATGAAAGGGGCTGCTTCCTCATCAACGCCCCGCTCTTTACGCTGAAGTTTGACTCTTTCTCTCAACTCTTCTTTTTAAAACAGTAAAAATTTTAGCATAAAGAGCGAGGCGTTGATGAGGAAGCAGCCCCTTTTACTTTCAGTTAAAAAAACTTGTTTTCTTTTTATTTATTTTCTGAACGTTTTTGAATCAATGCATGTTTTGATTTTGGCTCTCCGCAGAGGAATAATTAAAACGAAATTTGCATATTTTTTTTTGGCTAAATGGCTTTCTCATAGTTTTTATCGAATGATTTTGAGAAAAAAAGGAGCGGGGGAGGAAGCCTAATTGCCCTCCGATTTTTTGGTTACTTAAAAAGGCAACTAGAACTCCAATTTTTTTGTCACTTAAAAAGGCCACTAGAACTTTTCATTTCCGTTAGAATGAGCCCTTACGCAACATTCTAGGACCACTTGGTCGATACGATAAACCTTGGGAAAAAAAAAACAAACAAATCAACCTTATTGTAGAAGTTTCAAGCTCCTATCTACAAAAATGTGGAATTTCGCATTTTTTGCCAGAAGACAGATCACGGATGCGTGTTTATTTGTTTGTTTTTTTTTGTTTGTTTTTTTTTTTTTTTCCCCAGGGGTGATCGTATCGACTAAATGGTCTTAGAATGTCACGAAAGGGCTCATTCTAACGGAAAATAAAAGTTCGTAACTTTTGATGGGTAAGACTAAACTTGATGAAACTTATATATCTAAAATCAGCATTAAAATGCG